>NC_046291.1:24081250-24746666 GCF_004115265.2 Rhinolophus ferrumequinum
CTGTACATTGCTGAGTAGTGTTCTCTAACTATGAGAAACCTGGCTGTCATCATTTATAATATATTTATTTGTTCAGTGTGAATACACATATAAAATAGTTTCAGAATTGCTAGCATGTACCAATGTGAGAAATAGATTTACTAATTAGAGTACAGTGTTTTTTACATTTCTTCTTTCTTTATTTATCCTTAGAGAATCAAGTCAAAACACTATTTATTATCAAGTGACTTTAGTCAGCTTCTTTCTTCTCCCAACGTGACCACTAACCACAGCTCTACAACTTGACTAGCTCTGTGACGTTGGAAAACTTGCCTGCCTGACATCTTTGCCTCAATTTTATCATCTAAAAGACTGAGAGTATAGTAGTAAGAAACTTTTTGATTGTGAATAGTGCCTGGCACATAATAAACACTAAATTAGTATTTGCTACTATTATCACCCCTTAGTCATTATTGAGGCAATAAACTGACTTGCAATTATTACACACATAATTTTGCATTATAATTTATTTTTGCCTTTGTCCTCTTTGGGTGGTGAACTTTTTGAGAATAGAAATTAGGTCTTTATTTTGTTTCTTCACACAAGTACCTTGCGTGATAATTTCTCAAAAGATTTTGTGGACGTTATTAAGTAGAAGGTATATACTAAATATTAATAAAACCAAACAGTACAGCATAATAAATCAGATTAGTGTACTAATAAGTGATTATGAATCAATATTATCTTTTCCCAGTCACAAATTGTTTTGACGTAATTCTTGAGAAAGTACCTATTTACATATGCATATATCTCTCTTCTAGAAACTTACAGAATAACTTCTAAAATTCTATTTGACCTTTCCCTTTGGCTTAACAGTTTTTTCAAACTACGTTGGAGGCAAAAGACAACATAATGTGTCATAAGAGCTAACCAGATCTCTTTTATCTTTCTATCTCAAAACAAAAACCTTGACCAAGATGGCACAAAAGAAAGAGGAAGTCAGGAGTTGGGATGGTAAGGACAAGAAGATAGCAATTACTCTGAAATAAGTATGGTAATTTGTCAAGAATTAAAATGTCAACATTAGATCATGACTTCTCTTTAGGGGTAAGATATAGCATCCTCATTCATAACGACAAATTTTATTCTTCTGGTAGCAATCTGTCTGGTCGTTGTGTTCCCTTTAATTCCTACAAGTATTTTTTGCATGGGAAAGCATTAGAGAGATATGATATATTTTTATCTGTCTTTATTTTGAGTCTATAATGGGAACTACTTTATGCTAGATAAATATAGATATAAATGAAATAACAAGCATATAGTTTCATATTCTTTTATTAAACATGCACGGAATGTGGAGAAATCATGTTTTAGGAAATCAGGAAAAAAATCTCCATTATCCTGAATATAGTAATTTGAAAGTATAGGACAAAATTAATATAAAGGAAATAAATAACTTTGAATCCATTAACATTTGTGCTTTAGCAATAACATTTGACAATGTTTAAATAGCTAACAGAGAAGTGATTTAAATTGCGTAAAAATGCTATTTAACCAAAATTATTAATGTAATTTCTGGTTTCTGACATTTTCATGTCAGCAAAGAAGATAAGATTATTAGATAATAAGAAACTAATTTCCATGAATTTCCATAAAACCTTATAAGGTCAGATTCATATGTATTAGTACAAATTGTACCAATATAGCTCAGATATAGGGTATTACATCTCTGAATTGAGGTAAAATTTACTGCCTTCCTAGAGACTATACAATATTTGTATTTTCACTAACATGTCACAGTAATCAAAAGGTTAGGTTTCAATGGAAGTGAAATTGCTTTTAATTCCTAGATAATAAAAAATAAAAACCACATTACTGTGTTATAGCCAAGATGACAAAATATCTGCAGTGAAGTTACCCACTAGTTATTAATCCTTTCTTCATAAAACATTTATTGAGCTTTCTAGTCAATGTACTGTGCTATACATTTAGGGAATATAAAGATCAAGAAGATACTCTATTTGCGTACACAGAATTATAATACAAGGTTAAAATTGGAAGAGAACTGATTAACATTTTTGGAAATATGTAAATGGGAGACAATATTAAAATTATGTTAAGTTTCAGTGAAATCAGCAACAAAGAGAAGTTTAGTGACCTGCTTAGAAAAGCATTTACCCTTGTTCTAAGATGCCATTGTTGCATCAATTCATGATCCTTTTAATATCAGCACATTTGGGGAGGAGGCACAGCTAGAAAACATTATGGTAAACACACACACAAACATTTGATTTTCTACTAATATCAATATGAGTTTTTCATATTATCCTCTACCATTTTCTTGTTTAGTATCACAAAGTTCTTTTTTTCATATTTAAAGTATAAAATTCTTTAAACTTACTTTCAGCCATTGGCAAATACACATATTTAATATAACCAGTACATATTACTTTTATAATATGATTTTAACCACTTTAGCACCTTTAAGATAATTAATATAATTTTACAGCACAGCAAAGAATACTATGGTATTTTATTTTGCGTTTCTTATTTAGCTGAATACATAGATTTGTTTTTATTTTAATTAACTTTAGCATTGCTGGAAGTTAAACAGCTTTTCTTGACTCAGCCAGAATTTTTGACAGATAGATTTTAATGACTTAAAATGAATCCGTCAACTCAATCTCCTTTTTTCAAAAATTCTCCAATCTGAGATAACTGTCAGTTATAACTGCCTCATACCTCTCCATGTCCAAGCAAAATTCAACTTTGTCTGCTTGTTGGTTTGTTCTTCTTCTTGGGTTGGTTCTGTAATGCAATTGACTATTGCTTTACAAGAACATATTTAAATATGGTAATTTCTCCAGTGATAAATACTTGCTTCATTTTTAGTCAATATCTATCTCATCAATCTAGGTCCATTTATTCTGCTTATACAAAAAGCTTTTTGTTTTAAAGAAGCCATATGTGTGTTAATGGATATCAGAAAAATAAAGCAAGAAAAGAAAACATCACTTTTCATTGTTTGTTTATACAAAATCCATTAGACACACATGTATTTTTACGGAAAGATGTGGCTCAGCCTACACACAGGTAAATTTGTACGCTCTAGTCAAATGAATGCAGGAGTCCAGATGGGGACCCTAAAGTATTTGAGCAGACTTGACAACAGCACTCTGAACAATAACGTCCTACACTAGACTGGTGTGTCCATTCTCCCAGATAAAAAATCTATAAAAACCTATAAAATCTAAATCATTACCGGTGAAGCTATCACTAGGAGCCTCAGGAGAAAGAATTGTTCTGCTTCAGAAGCAGAAAAAATATTCATATTGCCTTGCAGGAGGCTGTTACTATTTTTTAAACTTTATTACTTTTTGAATTATGAAAGCAATACTGCTCATTGTAATAAATCCCAATAATACAGAATAAAATGTTAAAAAGCTTCATCCCCTTCCTACCAGTCTTCCAAATATCTCCGGGGATTATATTGAGATGAGGAAAGATGGAGAGGATTTGATGGGTGACTTTCACTTTTCATTTATTTAGTTTCTGTTTGGATCGTTTTTTTAACAATGAAAAAGTTTGCATAGGATAGCTATGTAGCTAAAATATGAATTCACATTTCTGTAAGGATATAAATTAATATCATGAAGATGTCAACTGGGTCCTTCCTGCCCAATGAAATCTAAAACTCCCAATTCCATGGCTATGGAATTGCTAATCTCCAGATTTCAGGAATTTACTCTTCCATGGTCCTTTGTGCTCCTTCCTCTATCAATATGTGCTATCTGTATTACCGTGTTTCCCTGAAAATAAGACCTAGCTGGACCATCAGCTCTAATGTGTCTGTTGGAGCAAAAATTAATGTAAGACCTGATCTCATTTTACTATAATATAAGACTGGGTCTTGTATAATATAATATAATACCAGGTATACAATATAATATAATATAATGTAATGTAATATAATACCAAGTCTAATAGTATTTAATATTATATCATATAATACAGGTCTTATAATATAATACATATAATATAATATAAGACCAGGTCTTACATTAATTTTTGCTCCAAAAGACACATTAGAGCTGATGGTCTCTGGCTAGGTCTTATTTTCAGGGAAACATGGTATAATAGGTAGGCTGAGACATATAGCTGGACAACCAGTAGGTTCCCTTTAAAGATCCATTCATATGAAAGCTATGAGGCCAATGCAGACCTTTATGAAGACTTTGTATGTGAAGTGAGGGAGGATTTGCATTCACACCAACTAATATGCTTATTTACAATCCTGTTTTCCAAAGATGCTGTTCACTGCTCCCCCACTCAAACATTCCCTCTCCCCTTTCTCCTTTCACAAAGCCTAAGATTCCTTAGATTTTCTCTCTCTCCCTTTCAAATTTTCAATTTCTATGTTTCTGTTTGCCTTAGTTATATAGCTGTTACTGCCAATTTTCATAGAAAAATATTTCAAGGTGCTCTGCAATATAAAGCAATGATTTTAGAGATAAGATATTGTTATAAGTGCCTATTATTATTATCTGTCATATTGTACTCTTTCCCTTGAAAAAATATTTGTAATTCCTCTACCTTTTCTGACTCAAGGCTTATTGCCTTTCCACATACTTGGAATTCTCTTGTCTGATGTTTCCTAACACGTGGAGTATCTCTCACCTTCTTTTCCAGGCTTCTCATTAACCACACTGGCCTCTAGTCCATCCAGTTCAGGAAGGAGCTTTCCTTCTCATTATTTTTGCATCTGGGCTGAGTCATACTTGCATGAACTCTAGTCCCCCAATTGCTTTCAGTCCTGAAAAGACGATTCAGTTTTGTTCTGTGGGGAATGCTGAAGTTATTTTTCTCTCTTACTCATTCCAAGTTATCTCCATTTAGCATGATTATTTATGGAGACATCCAGGGCTCTTAAATAGTGTGTGCTTCCCTCAAATATTCTGCACCAAATTGCTACTGCCATGACTTACCACAACCAAACCAATTTTTTCAGAATAAGTTCAATGGCACCTGCTTGTATGGCTCATTGCAGTCTTCTCTCACTTGAAGGTATATGCAGGACTATTTAGATAACCATCATTTTTAATTAAAAAAAAAACTGATCCTGGACTAAAAGCAAACGTCAATCAATAATAGAGCGTGTGTGTGTGTGTGTGTGTTTGTGTGTGTGTGTGTGTGTGTGTAATATACAGTGGGATACTATATAGCAATGAAAAATCAATGATTCAGAACTTTATGAAGCCAATTGAATAAATCTCTTGATCATATGGCGTGGAACAAGTTATATATGAATACTCATATGAATTCCATTATATAAAGTTCAAAAACATACAGTGGAAACAAAAGAGAAACATAACATTACAAATTATATTATTTATTGCATATCTTTATAATTATATATTACAAATATTATATATCGTATCATTATTATATCAGGATGCTGTTTATCACTGAAAGGCGGTAAGAAGTAGGTAGGATGGGGAGTCTTACTCCGGAGACTTCAAACACATGCCTAATAATATACTTCTTAAACTTGGTGGTGGTCAGGCAGAGGGTTTTGTATCATTATTCTTTATGCCTTACATAAAATTATAAGTATTTGGTGTATACTTATATATCTCAATATGTACTGAAATAATAACTAAAAACTCTTGTGCTATATTCGTCTAATCCTAAGATTGGCTTTAATTTTTGAAACACATTGTTTGGAGTATGTTTGAGGACGAAGGTTCACTGGGTCACAGAGGTAACTAATGCAACCGTGTTGAGAGAAGTACAATACTGGGGTAGGAACCATTTCTACTGTCGCTTCCAATAAAATAATCTGTTTTTCTGTAATTATAGAAAGAGAAACTATTTTGTGAGCTAAATATGCTACTTGTAGGCTAGTACAGTAGACCCATAAGGTACCTTGTCCGGGAAGAATTCACAAGAGATTAGGCACATGTAGATGAGAACATTGAATGAAAAGGACCACTGAAATAACCCCCTGGAGAAAACTCCAAGAATAGGATGAATGGCATGAGATAAAGTCAGGTAAAGTTTCATCCTGGAGATTTCTGTGAAGTAGGACGAAGATGTTTACAATATCTTCCTTAGTTTTCTAAGGGAATCAAGCCTGATAATTAAGAACAAGTGTTTGAGGAGAAACTGGCAGCTAATGAAAGGGGCTGAAAACAAAGCTATGTAACCTTAAAAGTTCTCAGATTGTACCTCTCAGGAGAGCCCCCTTTATACCGACATGTGCTTCTTACTGCCCCAGAAGCATCAACACTAGCAACTAAATGCTGCTACCCAGAAAAGACACATCCTTTTTACACACACTCCATTTGCCAAAGCAAGTCAAAGGCAATACCTAACATTGAGAGGGCAGGAAAGCACAATTCTCCAGAAGTAGAGAAGTATTTGCGCATGCACACACAGCAGTCATGTCTACTACCCATACCAGGCACCAAAAGGTATTTATTTCCTTTCTAAATTTTAACTTATCAACGTGTGAATGTTTCTGTAAGAAAAACAAAAAACAAAAACCGCATTATATCCAAACTAATTCCAAGTAAAAATATCAACTGTATAACCAAAAACTATGAAGAAATCGATTGTCCAATATATCTGCTTTCATCCACTTACTAGAAGAGGTAAAATTAATGTAAAACTGACTGGAGAAGGGAAACTACCGATTATATGAGCATTCATTACCCAGCTGCCAGGGAGTTTTTGACTCCAGACAGCATATAGCAAAATAGCTTTTGAGAGAGCTTTAAAGAGCTTCCCCTTAGAGAAAAAAATAAACTTCCCATATATCATTTCAACAGACTCTTCATAGGTCACAGACTGCTTGGGTTTAAAAAACAATAAGGAAACTGTGTTAGGAAAGTGGAAACTATGTGGGAAATGGCAGAATATTACTTAAACCAGAACAGCAAGAGATTAAGTCTGAACAATTTTGCCTAACCTACTTCATCTTTTCTGTAGTTAGACATATTAATCATTTTTTAATTAAACAGGTGTCAATCTTGTAAATGAAAATTGTGACAAAAAAAATAGGGGAACATTTAGCTGGAAGGGGTATTAGATTTCATTTTTACACTTTTCTCTGCCTTTGAGAAGCTCCACCTTAGGGCATGGCTAAGTCAGATATGTTTAAAAGTTGCGTTTTTGTGTAATTTCTCTCTATCTTTACTAGCCATTTTTTCCCCAACCCTCAAATGCCTTTGGCTATAAAGAAGGTGAAATTTCCTTGCTCTAAATCAGCAATTTCCAAAGATTTGTATGCTTCAGATCCTCAGAGGGGGGTTGTTAAAAAGAAAAATTCTTATTCCTAGATTGTCTCTGAGGACACAGACTGAAGACCTCAGGAAGGGTCCAGCAATCTCCTATTTAAACGAGAGCCCCCGTTGGTTCCGATGTTACAGATCTGAATACCTCCTTTTGAGAAACACTGTTGTAAAAGGATAGATTACATAGATCAATTCATTCAAGTGTTTTTTTCAAACCTGCAATAAAGTGGATGACCAAGGGATGGGCTGCTCACCACCCAGGATACCACACGAAGGAAGAGGAGTGTTTCTATAGCATTGATTCTCTATGTAATCATTGGCAGTTGCTATGCTGTGACCTCCATCAGAGTAGCAGTGAGTTCCACCACTAAGAAGATAGCCTCCGTGCAGAGGCAAGATCCACAAGACACTGGCACTGACCTCAAGGAGCTCATCATCTTTTAGGGGAGTAAAGTCAGGCAGATTAGTTATAAAGGAGAAATATATGCAAGGAGGTAGCATTTGTCTGGGCCTTTAGGGAGGAGCAGCATTTTAACAGACATCTAAATGGATCAAACATATTCTCATTGGTGAGGACAGCATGAAGCTAGGCTTAGATAGAGAGACATGCAATTGTATGTTAGGAAATGGCTAGTGATCTGGGTTGACTAGAATGTGATGATGTGACAATTTTCTAAATAATTTGTTTGCAATCTAAAAATTTGAATGTAAATAATTTGGGGAAGAGGGAGAAGGGACGGTAAAGGAGAAAGGGAAAAATAGCGGACACGAATTTCCCCTCATGGTAACCATAATCAGTTCTATAAACTTTAATCTTGCTTTATTCTCGAGTTAATTCTTTAGTGAAAGGACAAGAAAGTACAACCACACACAGCAAAAAGGAGGAAGGAGAAGGGAGACAAGTAGAATTGAATGAGAGAACTAGATGACTGCAAAGTGCTTGAAAAGAACATTACCCAACGGCTGGGGTTAGTGTGATCCTACTTGATTAAGCTTGGCATAAAAAAGCTACTTCATTACTTGGCAGCCACACAAAGAAAGGCAAAAGAAGAGATAGACCTGATTTTAAAACACAGTGGGCTCAAAAAGCTCCCAAGAAAGTACTTAATGTACTCAAGCAAGTATAATATGTGATTTGCCTAAGAATAGTATAAATACCATTTCCGTTTGTGATAATTTGTAAAGTTATGCTTGAGAGAATGCTTTGTTCCTAATTATAATGACTCTCAGAGAAATGAAAATCAGTTTGCCTGAGGAATCTATTCCATCCATTCCTGTTTATTCCAAGAGATGCCCCATGTCTGAGAAGAGCTTCAGTTATGACACATCACTCCTGTTTTTAATTTGTTTTTGACAGTATTTTCTAAAGGATTTCTGAAATCAGAAAATGAATTACCTTTCCTTTTGCCAAGAACAAACTGCATTGCAGTAGGTTCTAGAGACATCCCACTTTAAACGCTTTGGTTGAGAAAATGTTTCTCCAAATTAAGGTAATGAGCCTGAGAAATATAAAATAAATTTGAATTGCTGTCCTTGCGTAAGACAATGTCTCTTAGTGGAGACAACGTAATCTTACATATTAATAAATAGGGATCTGTGCCATGTCATCAAATTGGAGTCTGAGATAAGTTAATTTTTGTTTATAAGCTCCATTTGATTATCTAGTGTTTCTCCAATTTAAGAGATCATGGCAAACAAAACACCGACTTTAGAGCTTTCTCAAACAGTTCTGCATACTCATTACCTTCTAAAAAAAAACAAGCAAGATCTTTCAGAGCATTTAAATCATGATTTAACTAAAAAAACAACTTCAAGTAATATTTTAGTGATCTATTGCATAAAGCCAAGCAATCTTTAACATGGAAGCAGATATTAAGGGAGAAAATGGGAATGTTTAATATATATATTATTAAAAAGCACGAGATTGCAGAGATCCAGGAGCAGAATTTCTCCTGAACAGATATGTGGGGAGACTGAAATGCTCTAGCAATAGTGATGTACCCATTTTCAACAACTGGTATAATTAACTGGAAAAAATATCAAAGCAATCTGTCCACGTTGAACATACTGCTTAGCCAGTCACCTGACTGCTCTGGACCTCACTTTACTCATCTGCAAATAATGGGGTTAGACCACATGCTTATTCGTGAAAGTTTTAAAAATACAGAATATTGAGTCCCACCTAGATCGACTGAAACAGAATGAGGTGACTACTGTTTACCTCACGTTTGAAAAGCACTGACCTAGGTGGTTTTTCCCAAAGTGGTACTTTGCTTTGAAGCCTTCCCTCATTTCTGCAAGCTCTCCCTTCGGCAAGTGAGGCAGCAGTCTTAGGAAAAAGGTCAATGTTTTCCTGAGTTTGGGAGCGAGACAAATTTGGGTTGCAATCTTGTATATTCATGTTTTCCTTGACTGTTTTCTGTGTAAATTGATGTGTGTCAAGTCTCTGACACATAGTTGAGACTTAATGACTGGTATCTGTATGCTGCTATTTCTTTCATTTTTACAACCTTGTATTTGCTCCCTTAACTCACGTTAGCTAAGGGATAAGGCTAGCTCATAATGGCTTAAGGACCAAGTTCTCTGTCTAGCTGTGCTTTCCTTTCAAAAGGAGATTCTAAGAGGCATAGTCAACATGGCCTTCTGTCCACCTCTCTTCTCGAGTTGTCTCTGGACTGTGACTGGACTCTGGATAAGTATCTGCACTAGAATTATAGGGAAGAGCCATGATTTGCTTGTATGCCCAAATGCTTGATTCTGCGGCAGACCCTAGGCCCACTTTCTCCAATGCTCATAAGGAAGTAAAAAGTTTCCCAGAAAGTTAGCTGATCTCCAATTTAAGCTTGGAAAAAAAATCAACCGTTCGATACTGTTATGTTGTAGATGAGCTGAAAGAGGAGCCCAAATATCCTCAGTGCATGCCACGTGCACGGCCATTTTGGGCGCAGTAGTGTCTCCCCCACCTTAGCAGCCATTGTTAGGGACATTTACTTTGTCAGGGGGAGGTTCCCGGCCACTGCCTTGGCCATAGCAAATTGTATCTGGACTGTTGCCTCACCCCAAAGTGGATTGTTTCCTGACATTTGGCATCTCACATCAAGAAAACAAACGGAGGCCTACATACCATATCTCTAAATTGTTTGAAATTATAAACTGAAACTTAAAGTCATCATTATTTAGGTGTCTGAAAGTTTTAAGTTAAATTTAAGATTCAATTAATTATTAAATTGTTTTTATGAAGAATATAATTGTCTGTATTTCTGGTACTCAATATCTTCTTAGTTGCCAATGAAAAAATTAGTATTGCACTTAATGTCTATGTCTCTTTCTCCCTAAAGTTATTTAACATATAGTAATTTACCCTGTGTTCAATATCACAGTAGCCACTTGCAACAGTTGCAAATACCCCCCTAGTTCAGCACTTTCTACAAATGGAGATGTAAAGGAAGCAATAAAATGGACCATCATTATTTCTGGGAAATAATACTTAATTATGCAAGAATCAGAAGCATAGCATCTGAGAAGAATGTTGTGTAAACTTATTGAATTTGTCTTTTCAGTTAGCTAGGGGCTTTAACTGCTCAATTTTCCCTCTTACTCTGAAGCAATGTATTTTTCCATAGTGTAACCCATAAACTCATGACATTTGTCTTTTCTTTTGAGAAAGAGAAAGTAAAGCAAAAGATGTTGAAAAGTTGTTTTTCTAGAGCTTGAAGGGTGTTACAGGTCATCTATGCCAAATGACAAAAGAGTCCCTATGTTCTTCAATACACTTATTTTGCATATTATTTTGCAGAGCCCTCTAAATGGAGGGACTCGATGTAGAAGCCCTTCTTGCTTGGGTTTAAGGGCAATGGGTATTTTTTGGCCTATCACACAGAGATAGTTGGCTAAAACTGCCCAATAAAACTATAGCACACCAATATGGAAAATGAGTGGTTCACGTGGTCAGAATTGCTGTCTTGAGAATTGTCAAGCCAATGTTCTATGTATTTATGAAGACTCTCTACATCAAGGCATTTGTATAATTGAACCAAGTTGATAAGTTGCTACTAAGCGTATTTCTACTCCTACCTCATATATCATCATTCTTGTAATAAATATATATTATTATGAATAACCTGGGAGTTTTATTTCTTGAGACCCTGCGTGGCCTAAACAGCAGGTCTAATACATATTCTTTATAAATAACTTCACTTTAAAGCTATGTTATCTTGTACCAGCCATTAATATCCCAGAGTTTCAATTACCTATTAATATCAAGTTAGGAAAATTATATCTGTCACTCAAGGTTGCTTTAAGGATTCAATATGTTGTATGCTTAGAAGGTGCTTAGTCACTTAAATATGAATGCAAAGCAAAAAAGACAAATCCCAAACCCAGAAATATTTCCATCAGTAATACATTTACATTTCATAGGACAGCAGTTGAGATACTACAATTTTCTCTTGGCCACAGTGTTTTTTTTCTCTGTCAGATGTCTCTGAGAGTCACTATGATGAAGCTAGTTAGAACACTCTAATATGGTGAGTGCCTGGCTCCCTACCACCGTAAAAGTTTCAGAAAGAGGCAGCTCCAAGCTGCAGCTTGTCCTTGAGTCAGGCTTATACCTGTGGACTGCCAAGTTGGGTTAAGCCTGCAAGTCTTCCAACACTCAGAGGAAATGATCTTTTTGTCAGAAGGAGCCCAAGGGCATGAGCAAAATGTCATTTGTTACATTGCTGAGATGTATTGCATAAAAAACAACTGAAACATTTATTCTCTCCAGCTGCTGCTTACTCCAGCTGTGTTTTTACTTTACTGCATCCAATCATTGATGGATTCTATTATTCCTACCAAAACTTTTATGCTTAGATTTTATTAAAATTACTCTTGTATTGTGACTTTGTTATGTTTCCTAGGCATATAATATACATATGGTTCAGAGTTACTTTGCAGAGTTGATATCCAATATCTAATACTGGATAATAATGCAAAGTGCAGGATAAAAAGCATTCAAATGCATTCATGTAAGATGGGTTTCTAATTGTTTAAATAATTTGTGTTTTGTAGTTCAACTGTTTTCTAAAAGGATTTGGGATAACTGATGGTATTGATACACATCCAAAATAAACACTTGAAATAACAATTTTAAATTTAGACCAAGATCCATGGGAAAAGAGAGTGAATGCTAAATAAGAAATTTAGGATTATTTAGGTACACATACGGAATTCAAAATTTAAATTTGACTCTGAGAATCCAAGAGTGCAAAGTGTTTACCTTGAATGATATATCTATCATACTCATCATGTGAGAAAATAAAGTGTCCAGATTCAACCAGAGACACAAAACTATACTAAGTATGTATCCTGTCTTCTAGTATCAGTGAAGAGGTTCAGAACAGGCCTTCCCAAGATGTGCCAATTTGGCATGTAGACTGTTTTGAGACCCCGTGGCTCAAGAGAAATTTTAACCTCTCCCTTAAACAATGTAAACTGCATGCATTGCCCATAATAAGGGTTATTACAAGAAATAACTTTTATGTGAATTATCTATATGGGAGGGGAAACTAATTACTGAACATCTGCTCTTCTTATTGTCCTCTGAATTACCCTCCTCCCCACTGAAACCTCAGATCCCTTATTCTATTCCTTAGCTCAGGATATCATGTATACCTCGTTATACCCTCCTGACTCAGAACCTCTCTAATGGGGGCTCTCTGACTCTCTCATATATGGGATTCCCGTACACACAAAATTAAATTTGAATTTCTCCTGTTAATCTGTCTAATATCAATTTAATTATTAGATCAGCCGAAAGAAAGTAGGAGGATAGAAGAAAGTTTTTCCTCCCCAACAACTGCATGCTCCTTGTGTCATTTAGCTTTCTAAGCCTAGCACTCAGCACAAAGCCTGGTTCATAGCAGACCCTCACTAATTTGTAAAATGAATTAATTTATTATATGAATCCTATAGCATGATAAATATGAAACAAAAATGTAGTCAAAGTTTTGCAAGAGATCCTAAATATAAAATCAGAACACAGGTTTTGTAAAAGGTTTTGTGCAAGGTTATTCTTTATTTAATTTTGTTTTCACCTTTGTTTCTTCCCCTAGTCCTGCCATAGTATTTGTTGATTTGGTAATATACATATCTTTATGCAATATGCAGTGTTATTTTAAGTTTGTGTGTTTTCTATATATATATATAAATGGTATGTTGCTCTAGAGTTTATTATCCTCATTTTTTTTCACTTTACACTACGTACATTGCTGTATGTGTTTTGTTTTAATTTCAGAATATTACATGGTGCTTAATCGTCACTTTTTATTTATACATTTCCTTAATGGACACCAAAATTGCCTCTGATGTCCAACGGCCTCAGAAATAAACCTGTCAAGCTTGAACAATTTTTTTTCTGAGGTATAATCCCAAAGCCAGACCACTGAGTCTTCATTGTATAAAGAATGATCAATATGCCAGATCATTCTTTACAAGCAGTTATACTTCTACTTGCTGGATATGATAGTTTCCATTTCTCTACATACTTTCCAACATTTGATATGTACTGATTTTAAAGTCACACTCATTTGATGTGTTTAGAGTACTGTCTTGTTTTAATATGCATTTCTTTGATTACTAATGAGTCTGAGTATTACTTCGCATGCTTGTTTATAATCAAATTTCCCATTTTGTCTATTTTTTATGTCCTTTGATCATTTTTTCTATCGATTTGTTCCTTGTTGATATTAGGAATTTCTTATATATTCTATGTATTAGTCCTCAATCTATTTTAGGTATTACAAATATATTTTCCCAGTCAGTTTTTAGTTGGTTAACTTTGTCTATACTTCAATTTACTGATCAGACACTCTTGATATTGATGTGTTAAAATCCAATATTTTTGCCTTATGGTTTATGATTTTTGGTCATAAAAAGTCCTTTTTCACTTCCAAGTTCCAAAGATAACAGTTTACATTTTCTTCTGTTATAATTTTAGTTTTATTTTCACGTTTTTAAACTCCTTTGAGTTTCTATCTCACCATTTTATTTTATGTTGTTTTATTTTGTTTTATATTATATTATTTATAGGACATGTTAATATCAGAAATAATGTCACATATCCTTTTCCTTATTTTTGGTCTATCTCCTCATTCTGGAAAGTAATTTCCATGAGAAAAGACTCTGTCAGTTTTCGTCTCCATTTTATTTTCAACGCCCAGAATGTGAAATAGTCTACTTCAACATGGAACAATAACCCCCAGATATAGAAATTTTAACTCTACAATACTTCATCCAAATCTGACATTTTAGCATCATTTAATCAACAGGTTAAGTTTCTTAAGGATTCTCAATTTGTGGCTACTAAATGAAGACATCACCATAGAAAAGAATGTTTATCTTTATATTACATGGAACTCATTATTTTAATGAATTTATCAGGTTGTTTAAATATGTTAAAAATAGAGATGCTAAGACAACTTCTTTTATGGGATAGGAATTTGATCTGTCAAATGAATTCTGGCTGTAATGTTAGGTATGGCAACAACTAGAAAAACTTAATAGCCTTGGATTAAATTGTATATAAAGTCATTCTGAGTCTGTGAGTATGATCTGGTGAATAATTGCATCAGGTAACATTGGCGATTCAGCCCGAGCGATAATCCCTTTGTATACTTCTGTACCTTCCTTCCCTGTCTCTTTCTTAAACACCTTCCACTCCTTGGCTCTCAGTGTGTTTTTAATGGCCAGAACTCTTCGTCAGCCCTAGGCCTGGTTTATGTGTGGCTCACCACTCCCATCTGAAAATATTAAATTTCAGTTCCCTCATCTTTTCTGAGGACAACTTTGAGGTGTATTTCATCTGTCGGAGTTCCCCTGTAGGATCAGGTTGGAGCTACCCTCCAAGGGACTTTTGCCAGAGACCTCACCTTTGTCTCTAGCACAACTCACACTCCTGGGAAACACTTCGTTAAAAAATTAGTTGCACACAGATCCAATTTGTAAGCTAAGCTTCTGGAAAACTCAACCTAACAAAATAATTGATGAACTCTAGTAAGACTCCTAAGCCTTCTCTCGTAGCGGACATAGGACAATAAAGTTCAGTTACACCCTCAATGCTACTTGTTTTTCAGAGTTAAGGAACCCAATCCTCCAATGTTAAAAAGAAAGCATGGCTAGAAATTATAAAGAATTTTAAGGAATATAGCACACTTGTTTATAATTATTTTTTAAAATTCTGAAGAAAGGATAAGTTCCTCTTTAAATCCACCCCAGGAAAAACATGATCAAGGAACACAGAACCAATTAGGCGAAATGGATACGATATCAGCAATTCTGCAGTGGGAGAGACTTTCTCTTAGAACATTACAAATTTTAGATAATTAATGGAATATTTTAAAGTAGATGCTGATCCTGGATTCCACTTAGTAAAACAGTGAAATCCATGAACTGCAGGCAAATCATCATGAAGATGTGAACTCTTCTGATCTGACCCAGCACACGTATGGCTTCCCTTACCAAAACTTTGCCAGAGGCAAAAGGATTTCCAAATCTGCCTTTTTATTGGCCTCAAACTCTGTCATCAAACATCTCTGTATCCAATATAGTTTTCCTAGTATGCTGTTTATTATTAAATATGTATTTGAACATGTATATTTATGTGGTTCAAGGAAGGTCTCACATTTCTGTAATAATTGGCCTGGTCCCCAACTCCATTCCAACAGATATCCACTATTATTAGTATTCAATGTATTCTTCTAGAGTTTCTTTGTGTGAACGTATGCAGATAGAAATATAATTTCTTATACCTTCCAGTGCCCTGATTCCCAGGTCTAGGGCAGCTCAACTAGGTTGCAAACTGTGAATAGTCGTTGCTATGAGGTTATAGAGATGGCTCTGCCAAGCATGCTGAGCGGGATGATGAGAATTCTTTAGACCTCAACTTCATCTTCCTGATCAAATTTCTCTTACAATAGTATCAATAGGGATTTAGTTGTGCAAATATCTTTTGAATTTCCTAAGGGACACATATTGAATATTGGCTTCTTATTTAACTTTGATGGCAATGAATTAAGATGGTTTTTGTGAAGGAGCAGGTCCAACTTTCATTTTCTGACATACGACACTGACTTGTTCAATTCCACATGTCAGTTTTCACTTTGTATTTTGTAGTGTCACTTATTAAGACCCGAATGTACTCCTCTACTATATACATCAGCCAAACTTTTTTTTTTCCTAAACAAAAGGGAGAGAGGCAAATGGATATGATGTGGAAACAGAAAGTTTCTCACACACAGTCCCTTAAGCTTTGCCTTTGAAGCATACATAGAATGGAGAATTAAACATTAATTTTTAAACAAGGCAAATATCCTTTATAATCTCCCTCAAAAGTTATTTTTATTTTTTAACTAAGAATTGTTAACTTATAAAATTAATGCATAAGTGCATTCTCATTGTTTAAAAAAAAAATCAATGATACATTAAAAGCTAAGTTGCAGCTTGGTGACTTATCCAGCCCCACAGATTCCATGCCCAGAGAGATCCCACTGCAGGTAGTTTTGTCTTTACCCTTCCAGGCACTTTCCCTATATATTTATATATATTTGTGCATCTAGTTTGCTTTTGTTTGAATATATGTAGTCATTTTCATAGTCATACTCTGCAAAATGCTTTCCCTGCTTTTTCCCACATAAAGATAAAATTTGAATTTTTTTTTTAATGTCACAGCACGTACATCCTACCTAGTTTTCTGACCTTAGGTAAGTTGCTTATCTTCTCTTTGTCTTAAGATTTATTTTTTTATCTATAAAATGACAATAGTAATGAGACCTACCACATTGAGTTATCATGAAGATTGCATGAGGTAATGCTTATGAAATGCAAGTAGTCCTTCCATCTTTTAATTTATTTTATTTTAAAGGCAGCAAATGCAAAGGTCCCAAATCAGACAAGTTTCATATGTTCTGGAACCAGAAAAATGCCAATGTGGTTTGAATTGAGTGAGTAAGGGGGAAGTAGAAGCAAATGAAGTTGGATAGGTAGCTACTGACCAGATATGTATGGTCTTAAAGGCTCAAGAAAGATTTGGGTTTTGTTTTCTATATGTGAAGGGAAGTTATTGAAAGATTGTTAGCAGGGAATGGCATGGTCTGACTTTAAGAGTAGTGGTGGAGAGACTAGATAGAAGGCTATTTCAATTCTCTGAGTGTGAGATATAGTGACCTGTGCTAGGGTCTAGGTAGAAAATTGATAAGAGGTAGTTGTATTTGGTTTGTTTGAAAGTAGATATTCATTCGAATTTACTAAGAAAATGATGTTGTAGAGAGAAGACTCACAGATTTGATGCCAAGGTTTTGGCTGGAGCAACAGGGTGAACGGCAGTATTATTTACTAAGATGTAGAAGTAAAAGAGAAGGATAGGTATATAGGAGGGGATCACGTTGTGCTTGACATGACTGCAAGATAGCCAAGTAGAGATGTCAAGTAGTCAATCTGGATATACTTCTGTGCTGAGCTCACAGAGATGAGATTGCCACCAACTATTGTGTTGCTATCTATTCCCACATGTATTTCTCAGTTTTCTTTCATTATAAATGATTCGTAATTTGATGTATACATTTTGTTGACAGGTAGTTAATGTGATTTGCTCTCATTTATGCTTATTAAATATATTTTTCTCATATCATGATTATTGCTTTGAACTCAAGCTTTTATGCCTCTACTCCCACAGTCTTATTTTAACAGGTTTCTCCAAACTTGGAAGAAGTCTGATAATTCACACTTTCCTGAATCAAACAAAAATTAAGCTTAACTTATATTTAATGAATTATTGATTCATAGACTATTTACATTATTTATCAAATCATAAGGATTGATCTTAAATTTCAAGAGGATAAATTTCTTTTTAGTATCTTGAAAATTATATTTGTAAATGAATGTTTAAACAGCTACACTCTTCTCTTACCCTAAGAATATTTACTTCTTTGACTGAAAATGAATCTTAGAGACAGAAATAAATGTGGCCAAAGATTTTTCAAGGAATCATATAAAATAATTAAAATACTAGAGTAGTGACACATATCAGAGATTTTGTCCTCCCTGCAACAAGCACTACACAAAAAACTCTTAATATACTAGTTACAAATCAATAATATTTATTCAGTAATATAACCATTATTTGTTGAACCCTTATTTTGTGCACTTATATTGTGCTAAGCATTTCTGTACATTATCTAATCAATTCTCACAATGATACGTGAAGCAAGTATTTTTATTTACAGATGAGAGAATTGAGGCTCAGAGAATTTAAGTGACTTCTCAAGGTCACCCAGCAAACAAGTGGCAATAGTGGGCTTTGGACTCAGGTCAGTTTGATGCCAAAGTCCATGCACTTCATCAGCTTTCCTCCTGTATTTAATGTATCCTTTTTAGGAAACAACTTGAGTGAATAAAGGAATGTTAGCTTAATAAGGAAGAAATATACTTATAGTAAATGATATAGCTATATTTAAGTGGTATATGATTTGGGTTTTTGCTAGGTCAGGTAAACAGGTCTTTTAGCTAAGGTGACTTAATGAGGTTTCACTATTAATAGTTTTGTATTATGACATTATCAAGGATTGAATGATTTTAGAACTTGAATCTTCATCTTGTAAAATATTTTATCGTCTTTAAGGATAAAAAAATAACAATCTGAACAATTTGCAAAATTTTCAATGTAACTACATTATGCAGATATATAATTTGAGGCCCAATCTGAAACTCAGCCTTAAAAAATGAAAGTCTTAGATGGCAAACTCGAATATCTAAGGAAGGAAGTGGTAGCGCTGGCTTTCAGCGGCCCCTGCAATCCACGGCGAGCGCTAAGGGCAAGAAAGCTTTTCATCCAAGGCTGAGCACTGTAAGAGGCACTAAATTCTGCTGCCTGGGTCATTGGTGCCCTCTGCAGGTCATATGAATGCTCTACAGCCTTGAGTTTCTGTTAAAAGTTCTCTGCTATGGTGGTATCATTCCTGTGTCTGGACGTTTACTAGGTGTTAGCAGGGGAGATGGTGATGCCATGTTTCTCATCCTTCAGCAGGCTAGCCTGGGCTGTTCACACGGGATTGGCCACAGGGAGAATTGAAAATTTCAAAAAATAAATTTTCCTTATGTTTATCAATTGCTTTTTTAAAAGTTTCTGTAAATACATGTTATATTCCTATAATGCAATTCTTATATTTCAACTTTTTAAGTTGCTCAATGAAATCAGGATGATGATGATTTTATTTTTAAAGGGACGGAGAGTGGAGACAGAACTGAGATGGAGGAAGTAGACTTTCCTTTAAAATGTAAATTAAAGTCGTTGTGAGGCTGTGTGGCATACTACAAAGAACACATTCTGAAGTGAGAGCGTCCTGTTCAAGTCTTGACTTTCTCATTCACCAGCTCATTACTTTAAAGGTGTTGAAATCTCTGAGCCTTAGTGTTTTTATCTGTGAGGTGGAGTTAATATCGTCGTTCTTGGTTTATTGTAAGAATCAGATAAAATAAACTATGTAAAGCACGTGGCATACCAGCCCTCTGAAAGCGATTATTATTACTTGATAAATGCTAAAATGTTATGTGAGAACAAAGCAAGCTAGGGTGAAGTTAAAAGGGTTGGGTGCTGCAGAAGAAAAGCAACATGGAGGAAGTCTATATGCAGTCTTCATTTAAACTATATCTCAGTAAATATATCATGCATAAAAAGTGGGGGGAAAAAACAAACCACAAAATATAACCAAAGGTATCAAGTGTAACAGGAAAAGCCATGTAAGGTCCATGTGATGCATAATTTTTTCTAACCTTGCAGATTTAGTTCAGGGTCATACTTTATTGGTTAGGTTTATGTATAACCTTTGTCTTGATGATTTTACAACAAAGACTAGTTTGGGATTCCTAACTTCGGTAAAGAGACAACCTCTAGTTTGGTGTTCTCATCTGTTGTATGCAGAATAATAGTGCCGTATCTTCACTAAAGTTTTTGTTTCACTTTAGACATTAGACATTATCCTGGGCATCGTTCTAAGTTCTTCACAACAGTTGTGTATTAACTTACACACCTCTCACAAGAATCCTTCCACATAGGGCTTATTATTTTCCCCATTTTTTAACATAGGAAACCAAGGTAGAGAGAATTTTAGTAATTTGCCAAAGATGACACGGTTTATAAGTGTTGGACCCAAATCCATCTCGGGCAATTTGGTTCCATTATCTATATGCTCTACCTTGAAAATTTTTTATAAAGTGCTATTTAAATCAAGCCATTATTATTAGAATGAATATTAACCAGGTCACTCTTTCTCACACTTGGCTGAACTGATTTATATATTAAAGTTAATGTGAACAGCATAGGACCATTTAGGATATTCAGAATCAAGCATTACTCTTAGAGTTCTGAGTACTGTAATTTATTTTAGTGCCATTAAAACTGGAGCAGGACATGATGTTTCCCTTCACTAAAATAGATTTGATTATCTTTGATTACTTAAAATTTTCTGTAACTTTATGCCACAAATCCACCTCCTGGTGGAAGAGGGTGCATTGAGTTACGATTTTTAGGCCAAGAGGAAAGATTCAACGAAAATGATTTTTTTTTAATTTGAACTCCAGTTAAACGTCTATCTAAGATAGAGTACTTAAAAAACAAACATGATCCTTGAAGGTATTTGAAAGAACTATAATAAACAATTTAACCCTCTAGTCCATTTAGGCTGCTATAACAAAGTATTATAGACTGGGGGGCTTATAAACAACAGAAATTTATTTCTCACAGTTCTGGAGGCTGGGAAGCCCAAGATCAAGGTGCCATCAGATTTGGTGTCTGGTGAGGGTTACTTCCTGGTTCACAGGGCCTCTTTTATAAGGGTACCAATCCTATTCATGAGGTCTCCATTCTCATGATCTGATCACCTCCCCAAGGCCCCACCCCCAAATACCATTACATTAGATTTCAGCATATGAATTTTAGGGGGATATAAGCATTCAGTCTATAGTATTAACTGTACATATAAAAGCAACTGCATCCATCATAATCTTTTCTCACGCTAGACTTAATATTTAAAAAAATCAAACAAACAAAAACACTACTTTGAGGTTTTTTGTTATTATTCTTCTGATAGCTTTAAAGAATATGCCTATAACAATATATCAGCCTTAAATTTATTTTCATTCCAGCCTTTCCATCTTTGCAGTTCAGTTTATCAGCATTGTTTATTTTCTGCGATGGGTTCTTATTACATTTTTGCTTTGTACGTTGAGGAACGCTAAACCCATTTCAAGTTTCTATATTTTCTCTAATGCCATTTAATATAAAATTAAGAAAATGATGAAAAAACAGAGGAAGAAATGCATTTTCCAAAAAGGCTAGATTGCATTTCTGATACATACCTATAAATTATACTATTGTGAACTTTAATAATTAGAGGAGTGTGGTGATCGTGGAATGTGCTCTTTCTTTTTTTTTCCTTGCAATTTGTCATTGCTAACTTCAAAACCTGAGCTTTCATGTTTTTAAGTAAGAGAAGCAGAATAAAATTAGCAGCAGATGTATAAGGTTATGCAATACATTTTTAAAATATCTTAAGAATAACAGATATTTTTAACATTTTAGCATTAACATTTGTCAGTGAGAAAGCAAGGGATGCTTGTTTTCAGAAACAATCACCAAACCTTTTCCAACTTTGTGCTTCCTAGTTCTGTTTCTTTCACTTCCCTTTCCTTTCATTCCTAAGTATCCTTCCAGAACAGTGCAATCCTAAAGCCTTAGGTAGAGCAGAGAAATGTAGGGAAGGTGGAGAGAGAGAGATAGACAGAGAGAGAGAGAGAGAGAGAGAGAGAGAGAGTGTTAGAGACCTAGGAAGGAGGAGGATGTCTGCTTTGCAGGGCTGCTTGGTACAAAGTCTGGTCAAGGACAGAAGGAAGCTCATGTACGGGGATGCTCAGTGAGTGGTGTCAAAAGCATGTGAGGAGGGCACCCTTGCAGGGAACAGGTCTGATGTGGGAAGTCAGAGCCCACTCCAGCAGGGTAAGGAGAGAACCCATGTGGTGGGAGGAGGCACAGGTATGGAAGCCTGAGTGTGGAGAGTCTGAGCCTGAGCAGTGTGGTGAGTGGCACCCCACAGTGGGGTAGCATGACCTTGAGCGTCAAAGCCCATGCAGGGTAAGGAGAGCATGCACATGACAGTGGGCGATGGCCCGGTGTGTGGAGTCACATTCCTGAGCATCTGAGGCAGCCCTGTGAGGGGTGGTGGACATCAAATTGAGTCTCAGCACATTTGATTTAAAACTGTAGACTGAATGTACCGAGAATTGAATTTGCATCTTAGGATGAAATGCTCTTTCTTTATGGCTATGATACAAAGTCATGCTAGTGAAGTTCGTGACTGTTTTCAGTCATGGGATTTTACGAAGCTCCACATTCTACAGTTCTCTTAAATCAGGATGTGTCAATGAGAAAGCAACAGGCATTCCTAGAATGTCTCCTTGATTTCTTAGAGAAACTCTGGCCAGCATTTTCCACCAGTGGAGTGTGGGCCATCCTTATCAGGTGTTAGCATGTCTAAAACTTCTGGAATGTCTCACAGATTTCCTCTTGTTTGCCCTTTCTGGTAAGTGAGGCATAGTTGGCATTCGTCGACCTGACAGGATATGTTGGAATGCATTTCACCTAATCTTTGAAGGAGCACCATTCACTGTCTATGATTCGGGAGTCAGCTCCATCCCATCTGTAACTCTACACCTCAAATATATTAGGTTGGTGCAAAAGTAATTGCAGTTTAAAAGGTTAAAAATAATTGCAAAAACCACAATTACTTTTGCACCAAGCTAGTAAAATTCCAACCTATGATAGTGGTGTCAGGACCAACTTTCCTCTCTCATCCAACTATTGAACAGCATTTCCTGCCTTACTAAGCTCCCAAGGAGAGTTTAAGCTTCTGATTGGATGTCGCTGCTGAGAGAAAACTCATTACTCACCAGATTTCCCATTCTACTTTTGGGAGAAAAAAAGTGTTTTTTCCTTGGAACTAAACTGCCTCCTTATATCTTTGGCTCGTTATATCTTAGAACTCATGTTATACCTTAGGACCATAGGAAATGAAGTGTAAACTATCTTTCCCGTGGTAGCCATTCAGATACTTAAAGCAGCACTCCCTGCCCTGCTCAGCTGCGTCTTCTCCACAATGACAACCCCAGTTCCTTCCACAACTCGTTAGACGAAATGGTTTTCTGAATTACCTCATCTCATCTACTTGATTATAATCTATTTACTTAATATGTTCCCCCTTTTCAATGTTCATCTTGACCTGTGTATACAGAACTGAACATGATACCCTAAATAATTCATCTCCGCAATTTTGGTATTGATGTAAGCAATTTAGTAGTTCTGTGTATGAAAATGAGTTCTGCCTGCTATCTTTGTAATTTTTCTGTAAATCTAAAACTCTTCTAAGGAAGAAGTTTCATTAACATTGCTGAATTTTTATATAATATTTAATTCAACATATTAAGCATGTACAAACTCATATACATAAACACTTTCATTTTTATAGAAAAAATTTAAAACCCCACTATTAAACTCACTGTGTAAGTTTAGTAAATCATTTAATTTCAGAAGACTAGTTTCCTTAGCCAGAAAATAATAGATTTGGATTAAATGTTCTCTAACTTCCATAAATTGCTTAAATTTAAAAAGCAGCACGTCTTTTTTACACGTTATTGGCAGTAGAATTTAAAAGTCACACTCCAGAGGCTCAGGAACTTAGTATTTCAACATACTTTTCTGACAGTTTCTACAATATGCCACCAGATGGTGCTATATTACTCCAAGAAAAATCCAAATGTCCAATTTCACAAAGTTTGGCATTAATCATCCCTGTTTCATCTGTTAGATTGCATCTATTTGTTCAAAAACTTTTAGAGAAAAAATATAGTTAATCAATCTAACAAAGGAAGTAACTTATACTAAAAACCCATTATTTAAATCATAAGTCGGCAAACTTTCTTAAAGGGCCAGATGGTAAATACATTAGGCTCTGTGGGCCATATTGTCATCTCTATTGAGACTACAGATATGCCAGTGTAGCACCAAAGCAGCCATAGACAATTCATGAATAAATGAATGTGGCTGTGGGCCAACGAAACTTTATTTTCATTTATTTATTTATTTATTTATTTATTTATTTATTTATTTAAATATGTGGCATTGATTTTTTAAAGATTTTTTTTTTTTTAATTGGGGAAGGGAAACAGGACTTTATTGGGGAACAGTGTGTACTTCCAGGACGTTTTTCCAAATCAAGTTGTTGTCCTTTCAACCTTAATTGTGGAGGGTACTGTTCAGCTTCAAGTTGTCCTTTCAGTCTTAGTTGTGGATGGCGCAGCTCAGCTCCAGGTCCAGTTGCCATTTCTAGTTGCAGGGGGCACAGCCCACCATCTCTTGCCGGAGTCCGGCCAGCAACCTTGTGGTTGATAGGACACGCTCCAACCAACTGAGCCATCAGGGAGCTCAGCAGCAGCTCAGCTCAAGGTGCCGTGTTCAATCTTAGGTGCAGGGGGTGCTGCCCACCACCCCTTGTGGGACTCGAGTAGTTGAACTGGCAACCTTGTGGTTGAGAGCCACTGGCCCATGTGGGAATCGAACCGGCAGCCTTCAGAGTTAGGAGCACGGAGCTCCAATCTCCTGAGCCACCGGGCCACTGGCCCGGAAACTTTATTTACCAAAACAAGAGACTGACTCATGGGCTGAAGTTTGATGACCACTGACACTAAATAAGAGATGAAATTGAACCACGATCTACGCATGTTGGTTCACAAACTGACCTCCATACACGGAGGGCAAGGAGAGACTGAAGAAAGAGGCAGACCACTCCAGATTGGCAGGTGGCAGTTTTAATAAGCAAGGGAACTTACATGCAAGGCTTGTCTTGAGCAGCCACACAACGAGTAGATCTCTGTACCCATCCTCCAGAATCATAAAAGTTAATATAAAGTCCTCAATGGGGTTCAGTTACATATACTGGCCAGATGGTCTCTATAACACCGTACTCTCTCAAGACCACACCCTTGAATAGTTTCCACTGTAGGAATAGTGGGCAGAATGGACATTATGAGGACAGGAGAGGGGTGATTATTGCTCAGGTCCAATTCTTGGGTCAACCGGTGGTCACATCCTCCTGATGGCTTCCCCCAACAATTGATTAGTGACCATATTTACTGAGCCAAAATTGGTACTTCTATGAGATGAACAGTTTCCAGGGTGGCTCCTCCAAGATATTTGCCTCCTGCATGTCATGCTTTTCTGTGATTCCCTCTCCTTGAGTGTGGGCAGGACCTGAGACTTCCTTTTAACCAATGGAGTATTGCAGAAGTGATGGGATGTCACTCCAGTGTTATGTTTTATTCTCTAAGACTCCATCTTGCTAGCAGACTTGCTCTGGAGACTTTCCTTGCTCATGTAATAAATAAGTGGCCATGTTGGGGAAATCTGCATAGAAAAAGCTGAGGGTCACTTCCAGCACACACTCATTAAAAAACTGGAGCCCTCAGTCAGAGAGCCGCAAGCAAAAAAATTCTGCCGACAATCTTGGTGAGCTTGAAATTGGACCCTTCCCCAGTCAAACCTCTGGATGAGATCCCAGCCCTTGCTGACAGTGTAATTGCAGACTTACTGAAGACCCATTTGGTCTATGGCTGAACTTCTGACAGACAAAACTGTGAGATAAGTAACATGTGTTGTTTTAAACTGCTATTTATTATGCAGCAATAGGAAACAAATATATCATAATTTCATATATATCTGTATCTATAGCTATAGTTCTATATATATATATTTATTTAGACATATTATATTTATATATAAATATTTCTTTACATAACTGCCCCACCTGTGAAATTCATTTGGTTTGACTGTGGCTTTGGCATTGCTTTTTTTTTTTTTTTTTTTTTTTTTAAGAAGACAAAAGAATAAAATAAGAGAAGACAGGATATTTTAAAACTGGATTATAGTTTTAGAAGTCTATACTCTTAGGAGAACAGGAAGGACTCATGAAAAAAAACAGAGGTCAAAAATTGGAAGCCCCTAGCCCAAAACTGGCTCTCGTTTTTTCTCTTTGGTGAAATGTTCTCAAAGAATTCAAATGCTGTCTCCCTGGCATCTTTGAATCGATGTTACAGGCCTGAAAACTTTTGAATTTGCATCCCATGACATAGACAGAAAAGGAAAATGAAAACCAAGACAAGATAAAGGAGGGAGGAAGGAAAGAAGAAAGAAAAGCAATGTCCGAAAAATATCACATATATCTCAAAATGAATTGCTTTTTTTGAGAGAGGTCTCAGTGAAAGCGATGTGAGTATACATGGCGATGCATCCTAAGGTGAGGGGCTCTGTTCTCTAATCCTCATGCTGAGCTTAGGGGAAGTAAAAAACAAAACAAGGTGTAAACAGTGAAGGGATGCCACAGCAGCTTTGCTCCCTTGAGACATAAATGCCCATTTCACCTGACCCATTATGACCACACAAGTAGAGGGTCGTTTTCTGGGACTCTAAAAGCTGCACTTTGGAGTCACAAGATCTCTGTCATGTTGTTGCCTTGCAGGTTGTGTTTGATGTCTGTTCTATAACCATTTTTAAAGGTAAATGCAATTGATGCTAAGTGGAGACTACTGTGTCCCGCGAGTTAGATTTTTAATGAGATTCTAAGAGTACTGCTGCCGGTTGAGCAAACTGGGAATTGTAGTGACTGGAAATGGTAAAATAAGAGAACAGAGGGATAAAAGAAATTCCAAAAGGAAATAAGCAAAGGGGAGACTAGCCAAGTGTAAAGTTTACCATTGACTGAATTAGGGGAGGGAAAAACCTATCAGCATCCACTCCTCTCCCTGTTTATCGACTGGTTCTCTCTTCCTTTGCACGTATGCCCACACTATTCTATCTCTACCCTAATGTTTCCTTTAAGATATGAGAGTATTCCATGGTGCTCTGAGGCCACAGCTGCTGCTTAATTTAATGGTGACTAACCTCTCCCCACCCTCATAGAGAGTATGAGCGAAATGGAAATTGTCTCACCCTCACTGTATTTAAGTTATTCACAAACCAGTTTCTTCTTTCTGCCTTTGTTCTTTCTGCATCTCTCTCCCTCCATCTCTGTGTCTCTGGCCTGTCTCTCTGTGTCTCTCTCTCTCTCTCTCTCTCACTCTCTCTCTCTCTCTCTCTCTCTCATTCACACACACACACACACACACACACACACACACACACTCACCAATTTGTTGAAAGGAATATTTCCTAAGTGGCTTCCATGGACTTGCTGTAGGTATGGAGAAGTGGGAACACAGATCTTCTCTACTTAAAGTTGGATTTCTTATTGAATAAATTGGAGTGAAGATGAGACGAAAGGCTGCATGTAGAACATAAGTGCTTACTGGTTGAGAGGTTTCCATTTTTAGGGGTCATCTTTGGGGAAAAGGCAATGTCAAATTAAAGGAAATAAAATATTGAACTATTGCAAAAAATTTTCTCACGTTGAGCATGATATTCTGAGTATATATATATATATATATATATATATATATATATATATAATTTATACAGTAATAGTCTATCCAGCAAAAGAATGTGGATGCCTTTTGGGGAAGACTTACAAACAAAATTATCTGTCTAAAAATAATCTACACATATTATAGTTCTTTATGCTTTTGTGAACCCCATCATATATCTTTATCAATAATTGAGCAACCATAATTATTTTTTAGATTAGAAGTAAAAATGTTGCATAATTCCTGATTTATATCAAACATGACTCTAATACATTGTGATAAAAGTCTCATTCACACTTTTGGGTATTATTCATGTGCTGATTTTCATCTGTAAGCTGCTATTACTCACAGAATCAGTGACAAATGTGTTTTGTTTGGATTTTGCAGAGCTTATGAACAATTCATACTAAGCATTCACAGTTTTTGACCAATATTATTCATTTAAAGACAGTTCTTATTTGTGCTGTGCAATCAAGGCATTATCAATATTGTACAAGTCCTCTGTGCATATATTTTAGTTTAGTTTTCTCTTTGGAAGTTTTGCATTTTGCTTTTAGTTTTCATTTTCTTCTTTGGTACACTTGGAGTGGATACTATAGGGTAAAAGACAGGTATTTTAGAAAAAGCCAAGTTCAAGACAAGGACATTTATGTCCCACCCTGTAGAGCTGGTAGGTTCTTTATAGTTCTATGTGACAGAATGGATAGCAGTCAATGGGTCATTGTAGAGGAATGGCTGTTGTCACATTGTAGTACCTTGGCCCAAGCTTTCTATATATACAAATTTCCTTTCCTTAGAAAGCAACATTATAGTAACATCCTATCTAAGGGAAATGGTGGCAGATGATGAAACACTACTTCTCCATTAAATTGTAGGTAATAATAGCATCTGACACTTTGACTCTCATTGACTAGATAAACTAACTAGCAAAAATGAAGTATGTGTGTATGTGTGTATATGGTATATGCACATAGATACATGCCTATATGTACTTTTCTTATTCTGGATCTTTTATTTTTCTCTGTTCATAGACAGAAAAAAAATGAAACTTGAAAGTTACTGGAATTGTCAGCATTAGGCAATTTGATTTGATATCACACTATTTATGAAAGATGTCTGCATATGATTGGATAAGTGAAAAGTAGAGATTATTTTTAAAAGTAGTAGCATCTATTCAAATTGAATCACTAGCTGGATCGCTTCAAAGATTTTAGAAGAGCAAAGAACAATCAGTTTCAGAATTTGCATTAAATATGAGTCAAGTGATTCAGTTTACCTCACAAGTGATGGTATTTATGCAAAACAACAAGTGGTTCAATAAGTCAGTCAGATTTACCCCCAAAACAACCTTCCATCAGCTCTAAAACTATTAAAACTATCCAGAATATATTTCCTGTGCAATTGTGGCTTATAACATCCTAAAGTAACACAAAGTAACACTACAGAAACTGTCAGGGCATAGAATCTCATGAGATGCATCATCCTTCATGTTGTAAGTGTGTCTTTTCAGGTCAGTACTTAGAGATGGAGGCTTTTACAGAGATCTCATCGACTTCAAAACTGCAACAATTTTAGTATCTCCTTCTAGCTGCTCCTTATTCCTCCTAACACCGTCTGTCAACTGTTTCTTTCCCTGTGACTACAGGGAGGGGAGGAAAGAAATCATTACAATCTGTGGGATGTAGGGGATAAGGTGTGATGTTCTGTAGACTCCTACAAAATCTACTCCAAGGATATAGTAATAATTGCAAATTGTTCTAAGTATATACGTAGTTATTTAAAGCATGGGAGGAATGTACCTGCATTTTATGTAACCCTCTTTTGAAAAGTTTCTTACCAAGGCCATAGAAGAAGTGGGAAATGGTGATTTGAACCTAGCCAGGGACAGACTGGGTGCTTTTAACCATCACGGTGTAGTGTGTCTTCTGGCACAAAGCAAAACAATGTTAGACCCATCACCCAATAGCCCGCAAAAGCCTTGCAAGATACATTGTGGATGGGACACTCCAGAATCTATTTCCAAACCCGGAGGTGTGTAATGCAAAACATCTAGATTTTTGCTCAATTCTCCAAGTCTGATAAACCAATCATAACAAACAGCTGTTCCAGAGAATAACACACTCCTCACTGAATAGAACTAAACATCGGTTGATGATGTTCTGTGAATGCGACTTAGTTCAAATAATTGGAAGGTAAGAATAGAAATAGTAATGAAGGCATTCTCTCCTAGAAGTCAGTGGAAAGTTGAAAGATTTAATTAACTTCAACTTCAATCCTCTTTTTTCCTCTTAGTAGATAATAGCAAGAGAATCATCAGGATATATTTGAGGAAGGAACATACTATGTCATGCATATTTTAATTGGAAATACAATGTTCCATGTATGCACATTATATACGATATACATAGAAAAGATAGAAATGTAAGTTTCTCCCATAGGTGGTGAAATCGCAGGCCTTATATATCACATGCTAGGTGCTGGATAAACAAAAATAACAATTCCTTGTCTTCTATCCCTATATCTGAAATCATCAAATATCTATTATCTTGTTTTTTTGAAAATATCTTTATTTTGCTTTCACATTGATGGATATTTATACTCTGTATCAAATTCTAGATAGACTATTATTGTTATTTATTTATTTATTTATTTATTTATTTATTTATCTATCTATCTATCTGCATTTTAAATATGTCATTTTATTGTTTTCTGGCTTCCATTTATTCCAGTGAGAAATTAACTTTTGGCCTCATTCTTCCTTCTCTGAAAGTAATGTGAAAGATTTTCTTTTATATTTGGTTTGCAGTAATTTTACCACGATGTTCTCAGATGTGATCGGCTTTCCCGTTCTCTTACTTAGAGTTCAGAATGCCTCTTGTGACTTTCATCCGTGGAAATATGAAATATTGTTCTGCTTCATTTTTCCTCTCTTCCCTTTCAGTGACTCTAATCACATATATGTTGGTTCTATTCACCATGCCCCTTAATACGCTTATAATCTTTGTTGGTTTTCAATGCCTTTTACGTTCCATGCCTTACTCTATATATTGTCTACCTTCCGGTTCAGTAATTTACTGTTTAAATACATCTATTAAGTTCCTAATTTTAATGAGTTGTATCTTCTAGCTCTAGACAGTCCATTTAATTTGGTTTTATAGTTTCTGGCTTTGTGCTCAAATTCACTATCTTGTCATTAAAATTCCTGAAATACTAATCAAAGTTCGTATCTTGAAAATACTAATTAAGTTAGGGACCGTGTGTAGTAACTCCAATATCTAGCTCTCCTCTGTGTCTGTTTTGATTGTCTTTTTAATCTAAGGTTTTGTTAAATTCTGATTATTTTGCCTGCTTGGTAATTTTTTACTGAATGACTGGCATTGTGTATGAAAATTTTAGAGGTAACTTGAGGCTTTTGATGATTTCAGCTTTTTAATTGAGAAGGTTTATATTTATTTCTGGCAATTAACTAGGGTAGGCCATAATGGATGCCACTAGAGCCTGAGGTGTTTCCAGAGCTCCTCCTTGATGGAGAATTCCACTGTTTTCAAAAATCCAAATTATTAGCAAATGTACACAACTTTTGTATCCCATGAGGCTGTTGAAGTCTCAGCTTGCCACATTAGCTGACGCTTTTGAAACTGCAAATGCTTTGAGGATAAAAGTAGTGTCTTCACATAAGGTTATAAAGAATGTTTTGCCCAAATTTTCAAAAAAAATTTTTTCTGGAATGGCATATCTGCAATAAGCTATTCTACCATTGTCTGAAATGAATACATATTTTTAAAATGTTAAAATGCTTCAGTTTCCTGGTGGTCAATATTATCCCATTTTTTTCTTTGCTCTATTAAATATATATATGTGAGCTTGGCTTTAATTTTGATATTGGTGCCATTTTTGTCAGGTTTTTTCCCAGCAATAATGCATCATTCTACTTATAATGATTTTAAAATGAATTAGATAGATTCCATCTTGTAACTAGAACAGTTTAAAATATGCAATAATTAGTTATAAAATGTCTCCATAACATTGTGAGACATACCTTTTTCATGTTTCAACCCAGGAAAATATTTCAACTAGCCTTCATTTTTCCTTCTTTTAATTTTTTTCCTGATCTTTCCAACATTTCAGTCATCTGCAATTGCATTTTATTGTCTAAACTTCATTTCTAGTATATGGTTTCAAAATTTTTGCCCTTGTTTTTTGGAGTTTGTTTTTAGTCTTGGCTATTTTATTGCTATTCACATGTATTAAATCTTACGAATTAAGAATTCCACTGTTTTCAAAATCCAAATTCTTAGCAAAACGTACAAAACATTTTCTTTTTAGAAATAAGAGAATGTTAAGGTTGTGACAGATTTACCTATCTGTTTTCGTTCTTTATTTCTCAATTGCAGTATTTTGCATCCTCCTTCCTTCCATAGCCTCAGGGCAAACAGGATATCCTTTCTCATCACCTTAGGTAGAACTCAACCTCATGACGTGTTTTGGCCAATGGGATGTTAATGGGTATGGCAAGCAGAACATTGAAAATTGCTTGTGTGGCTTGGTTTGGTTTCTTGGATTTCTGATACTGCCAGGAGAAGAACATATTCTGTGTAGCCAATGGCCCTGAGAAGAATGAGAGTCATGTGGCGCGAGTGCAAACTGATGCAGAGTCCCGAATCCCAGCCCTCTTGATCTTACCTGAAATCAGCTGAGCCTCACCTCGCAGATCAGGTGAATGAGAAATATAGCCCTTCTGTCGTACACCACTGAGTTTTGGGGTTTAATAGCATGTTATTGTAGAAACAGCTCACTGATACACAAGTCTATAAATAGTATTTACTGGTTTCAGAATAACTGATAACAAAATAACTCTGCCTTTATTCTTTCTTCACTCTTTATTACTATTCATAGCTCCTGAACCAAAACTAATTTGAATTCTAAATAAATTCCAAATCTGTTCTGATTAGCTCTAAATTGGTTCACTCTTCTCTATTTCTTAGGTGTTGTTTTCTTTTCTCTTCTGTTGGTTTGGCCTTATCCATATCATGTTTTTCTTAGAAAAATTCGGCCAAGCAATCGGTGTACTTTTCTTGAATCTGACAAATAATATGTTTAGCAGAATTCAAGGGAAAGATATTTTATCTTCTTGAATGACTCACATGGCAATGTCTTATTCTACCATTATTTTTTAAAATTAGTCCTTATGTTTTTTAAAATAATTATTTCCAGGTCCAAAGTAATCACACTGATTAGAATTTTCCAAGCAGGTATATTCTTAGAATTTATTTTAATGGCAATATAACAATCTAAAACTCCTGGTATACACTATTGTGCCTTCAATATTTCTGATCCTGAAAATGAATACTGCAGTGCATTATCTGCTGAGAAATACTATCCTAAGAACCTCAGGAATTATTTTCACATATCTAACTAGCTACCATGGGGTGGTTTCAGAACACACAAAAAATTGAATTCTAAATAGTAAGAGCAGGACTACATTGTTGAAGTTGTACTAGCAAAATAATTTTGGGATTAAAAAATAGAGATCTAACAGTTTTTCAAGATGTAAACACATTTCCCTTTACAAGCTTCTTGTCAAATTGAAATTTTATTATTTTCTCAGATCTTTAGGATCCCTCAATGTCCCTCAGTCTCTACAAGCCAGTCTGACTTTTATCATTCCTTGGTTATCCAATGTTTATTTATAAGAGTAATAAAGCAACTCATACTAAGTGGAACTGAATGAGAGAGAGAGAGATAAACCACTCTAAAATGGGTTGCTCTCAACTGAAAACATTGAAATGACTAGTGAATGCTTCATTTTCCTGTATTTAACACACAGACATAGGTTGTTCTCTTTGCAGGAGCACACTCTGAGCCACACCTCAATACCTTGATCATGTAAGTTTTTCTTCTCATAGGACATAACATAACTATTTTTGTGAAACTTTCTCTAACAGCCTCACACAGACATAAACTCTTTGCCATTCTATTGTTGGTTAACTGCCTCCATTTTTGCCTTTCTATTACACGGTGAATTCTTTGGGAGCAGAGAGCATGACTCATGTTAATATAATGTTGGGAACTTCGCTGATGCCCAAAATATATATGTGGAGTTGAAGAGCAACCTCTGGCAGAGAACTAAGAACAAGAATCTAGTTTTTCCCTTTTTGACTTTTAACATTGGAAAAATCACATATCTTCATTGAAAATCTTTTATCAACCATGGATATTAGTGTTGTAACAGTTACATATGTTTTTACTTCTGGTTTATTTGATATTAAGTGGACATAAAAAACAAAAATTTGGCTTTGTTTTTTGGGCACACGAATGTCTCCTATATGTTTACCAATTTTCAGAATTAGCTGGAGGACCTGCAGGATCAGGTTTTTTCCATTTACTTGGCTATATACTTTGAATCCAAATACTATCTTTAAATGCACTAAAATGATGCCGTCTTTAATTTCCAAAACCACAGTAAGCAGTATCATTTTCCCATTTACCCATATCTTTATAAACTTTTCTAAACGCTGCTTCTTTGAAATTTCTTTTCCCCCCTTGGTTCCACAGGGTTTTCATGCTTTATCAAAATCATCCCCATTTCTGCTCCTCTCAGCAATTTAAGTTATTCTTGGTTGACATAAATTATGACCTTCTCCTTTCTAAGGAAAATTAAGTGTGATATGATATGAATAGTAGTAAACTGAAGGTGGCAAAAGACAGCAGCATTTCTGCAACAACTATTTTTCATGACAGACATCATTCAACGAATCCCACCTCAGATAATTTCAATATATAACAATAAGAGTTGAAAAAGAGTCAAAAATATTGTACGGAACCTGTGTCCCTGCATATATAACTGGACATGGGCTGTTGAGGCTTCACCTGACAGAAGATAGAGTGACAAGGTAGGCCTAATGCAGATCCTTTAGGAAGCTACAGAATTAAGCTAATAAATACACTTTAAAATACATTATTAGCAATTGTGAAAACCGGGGAAGCCTAGTAGTTCTGTTTAGACTTTTCTTAAGGAAAACTAGTATCTGTGAACTTGTTCATGAGAAAGAATTGTCACTTTGCTTGTAGTCAGTAAGCTGCTAACAACACATTCTTAGAAGGGATAGACTTATGATGAGAGCAAATGTTTCTGGGGGTCCTGCTTACCATTATGTCTCCTATTCAGGTTATATTTATATGGCATAATGATCCTTTACAAAGAGAAGTGTGAGTTTGGATGATATTAGGAGACAGACCGATGGTTAATAAGACAAAGAATGAAAGGAAGTTTCATTGAAGAAATGTGCTTACATTTTTTTAGATATCGATATATGTTCTAGTAACAAATTAATTAATCACTGGGGTAAGTATGGAGCACAAATGGCATTGACATCCTAATGCTCATCTGGTGTTATGTCTGGACATGTTTGCTTTAAGTCCACACGAGTTATCATAGGCTTCTGAATTGCTTCACGTCACAAGCAGACAGAGTGTGCTAATCACACTGTGCTACTCGCCCTTTCAAATATTTTTAATGATTAGTGATATGGATTTCTCATGTGTAATGATAAAATCCAGGTGATTCATCTTGTTGGAAAAAAGAAGAAATTGATCATCCTTCCCTCAGAAATCTATTTAAGCAAAACGAGCCTAGTTTAAAGGAAAGAATTTGACAGACTTTTTTTTTTATTTTTTATTTTTTATAATTGCTTGTTTCTTTATCTTTGTTTTTAGGTAATGATGGGAATCCTTTAAAAGTCAAAAATGCAAAGAAAAGGTGTTGATTTTTGAATTTTGGAGTTTATTCCTTTGCTCAATCAAGTAATTTTATTGTATGAGAAGACAACGGATATTGATTCTAAAAACACAAATTGAGGATTTAATAGCAGAGAAAAATACAAAGTTAACTTACCTGACTTTCAAAAAAAATTAAAATCTAATCTTAGCAAATTGAGTAGCATAATTTATCACAATAATTTATCTTACTTTAAGTATTAAATTTACTTACCTCAGATATTGGGACTTTTTAAAAAAATGACCCTATTTGTAAGTAACCATTTGATTATTTTCATCATTATTTAACTATAATTTATAAGAAATCATAAGATGTTATTTTGGGTATTCAGTTCACCAAAAGGATCTATGAAATACGTACATAAGCTTATTTTTACAATGTTATGTTGAACTTGTATCTGCTAAGGCTTACAGAATGCTAGCCCATTAGATATAAAATCACCTCTTAAAACAAATTGGTTTACTTTATTCTTGTTTAAAACTTGGTTCCATCTTCATAAATCATTGAAAGAGTTGGCTATCTGTCATTATCACTCTTATGAAACTGATTTGAAAGAGACTCAGCAACAATGAGACATTTCTCTAAGAGAATTATACATTCTGTTACCCATTACAATTTCTCTTCCCTTTTGCATATTTGCCTTAAAAACTGCAGATAGAAGTTGGAAATTTACAGGGCATTTGTACTTCTAATTATGATCTTAAATTCTTCTGTCATTCATGAAGTGCATTTACGAAGTGCATGGAAGTTGGTTTCTGGAGGATTGTAATTTTGGACAAAGATACTACTTTTTGTTCACCTGTCTAGTTAGCCCAAGCTTTCCAGTCCTCTCTAATCATCACAGGGACCTTTAAAAGGCGGCTGTAGTCATGGAGGCATCACCACTAGCCAGCTGTCATTTACCCTTTCAAGAAAGAGGCTAAATCTCAAGAAGGGACTAGCTTGTTGGAATTGAAATTCATGGGCCAGTTGCACATATGCTGAATCTTAAGATGCCTGTTCCAAGTCTTAAAGAATGAGCCTAGTTTGTGGTTCTTAACTACATTCACATTTTTTACACATATTTTTAGCTTAAATTATGCAGTGGGCTGTCATCTTCCTTGGGCCCCTTCTGATTGGCCTGGGAAATTGAATGTATAAACTATTATGCATGTCCTTCTTTTGCTTCCCTGGCTTAGGCTGGACTTCCCTATAACCTTCCATTTATCTGACATCCTGGATCTTAGTTTTGACATCATGTGATGATGGTGACATATTCTATTTCTAAAACAATTATTCCTTGTTCATGTTCAGTAGCTTTTACATTGGCCAGGATGTTTTATTCCCTTCTTGCCCTCACCTATTTGTAGATCTTCATGACCCTCTCTAACTGTGACCGCAATAACTACATAACACAAACTTTCCAGAATTATCCTGATTTCCACTCTATGTACTATTATCAGGCCAGGTGACAGAAAATGTATACCTACTTTTGATTTAGAGAACAGAGTGTCTTAGTTTGATCATAACTTACTGTTAGATTCCTCATAGAATGTAAAAAGAACTTCATATTAGCCCCAATTTGAATGATCGTTTATTCCAAATTAGAATGTCTTAAGGAAACGTTAACTAATTGCATACTAAAGATTCTCATATTCAAATATCCGTAGATATAAAACATCTTCCCTCCAAAAATAGTTTTATCTTTTGTTTCAATTTGTAAATGATAGCATATTTAATATTCTATTTTTAAAAAGGATTCTTGAATGTTTAAAAAATGATTAAAAATATATACTATTTTATTTGGGTTCTTCACATGATAAATATGACTTGAAAAATCTACGTACTCACTTTTCTTATTATTTTGCTTCCTATGAGATATACTCTCAGTCAAATTTGTTTTCTGTTTCTATCACTTTGCCAAAGCTACTTTTGTTAAAATTACCAGTGTATTAACTTGCTAGATTTGAAGATGGCCGTTTTCTTTCTGTGTATTCACACATTCTTCCTTCTGTGTACACATGAGTCCAAATGTATTCTTCTTGTAAGGACACGAGTTAGATTAGTGCTCACCTGATGATTTCATTTTAGTTAAATTATCTCTTTAAGAACTCTATCTCCAAATGTAGTCCATGGCCAAATATATGTCCATATGTATACCAAAGAGAGAGACGTCAGAAGAAACCAAGCCTACCAACACATTGATCTGGGACTTTTAGCCTCCAGGGATATGAGAAAATAAATTCCTGTTGTTTAAGCTACCTGGACTGTGATACCTTGTTATGGAAGCCCTAGCAAATTAAATGAAATTAAATCACTCAGAGTTTCAGGTAAAAGGAAAATATGCTCAGTGATATTCACCAGCCCAAGTGCAGGCAAGGTATCTCACTAAATGTGGTATGTATGAGAGAGATGGCAAAAATGAAAAGACTTGAGATGCAAGAGAAAGGGTGATTATTGGAGAGAAAAAAAATGCTGGAAAAGTGTTTTAATATAGTTTTCCAGCCTTGGGACCTGTAATTTAAGTAAACACATGCCAGGTCTGGCAACTAAGTTTGCAAACTTGTTGCAATGATGTTGCTAACCTTTCTTGATGGCAGAGGGATTGTTCATTATGAATTTGTACCAACCGGACAAACAGTTAGCCAAATTTACTATTTGGAAGTGCTGAAAAGCCTGTGTGAAAAAGTTAGATGATCTGAAATTTTTGCCAACAATTCATGGCTTTTGCATCATGACAGTGCACCAGCTCACATGGCACTGTCTTTGAGGGAGTTTGTAGCCAGTAAACAAATAACTGTATTGGAACACCCTGCCTACTCACCTGATCTGTCCCCCAATGACTTTTTTCTTTACCCCAAAATAAAGGAAATATTGAAAGAAAGACATTTTAATGACCTTCAGGACATTAAGGGTAATATGACGACAGCTCTGATGACCATTCCAGGAAAAGAGTGGACTAGGTGCTGGCATCAGTGCATAGCTCTCCAAGGGGAGTACTTTGAAGGTGACCGTACGCTGATATTCAGCAATAAGGTATGTACTAGCACTTTCTCTAAGTTGAATTCATGAACTTAATTGTCAGACCTCATATGAGAGGCAGGTGAAGACCAAGTTTCTCTGGGTGGAGAACGGTTTACAAGCAAGAGCCAGCTGTGAGGACTAGAAGCACTACTCAATATCCACTGCCCTAGAAGAAGTAGAAAAGGATGGCAATAGTCCTAGGCAAAAAGAAAGATATTTATTTTCTTGAGAGAAGAGTAAAGGAAGAGAGTTGTGTGAGAATGTAGAGCAAATTGGCAGGTAAGATTTAATACATTTCCATTAAGGGGTATATAAATAAGGGGCAATACTTTAAATCAAATACCTGTTAGAAGAAATTTTATTAAATATGTTTTATAAGCATTTATTGCGGAGTCAGAAAAATTGTATTTGAATCCTGGCTCATAGTAATTTAAAGAATTACTATGTAGCTTTGTTCTCCTCTATGGAATGTGACTGTACAATGATGTCTGTCTGTCTCAAGGAGATGCTGTAAGAATTAAGTGAGCCCATGAATGTAAAGAAAGCTTAGAAGAGAAGATAAACAAATGAGATATCATGTTGCTACCTCAAATGAATGCAAATCTTCACGAAGAGGTAGATTTAATTCCTAGGTGTTAAAATATATTTTTCTCTAAAGTCCATTAATTCTTTTTGCAAATTTACCAACTCTACCTAAAAATGACATGGAAATTTTAAAAATATATAGCTATTTCTGTACTTCTCAAATTTTGAATTTAGTGTGGGATGGAGGTCCAGAATTCTTTATTTTCTAAAAACTCCCCAGTCAGATTTGAGAATCATGGCATAGAATACAAAGTAGAGGGATCAAGATTATTTCATCCACATGGAAATCATATTAACCCCACATGATGTAAAGAAATGTTGAAGAATTCTCACTGCTTCACATTTGTCACAAAGTGACTGACTGGATGTCATTCTGTCTTCCGTTGCAGTTACTCCAGTGTTTGAAGCAAAAGATCCAAGGATTCCACATCCTGACAATAATTTCTATTTTTAGTAAAAAGAAAGGATTCTCAAGTTAAAGCTACTTTTGAGCATCAGATTCCCATCTCCATAATAACTGATGTCTGTGCTTAATTGTCTCCTTTTCCAAAGTCCTTGGCATTGCCAGGATCCCTCTACAAGGAGCTGTTTGATGAATAGCATGGTGAGGAACTGTATGAGATAGTATTACCTTGATATACAATTGGAAAGGAATGTGCAATTTTAGAGTTTTATCTTGTAAAATCTTTTTATAGCAGCTGAGGAATAGACATTTAGAGATTGTTCTTATGACTTTTAGTAATAAAAATTGTGAGAGTTCAAGCTTCATAGGACTAACTTGTCTTGGATAATAGCACTTACCATCCATTCACCTCATACTCAATGTTCTATTTTACTTTGCTCTTTACAGTGCACTTTGCTTTTTACAACACAACTTTACTTCTTTTAAGATGTGTCATATATATTAATTTATTCATATAGGGCTTTTATAAGGAAGCATTATGTCTTATTCCTCTATAAAAATAAATCATTGTTGTATGAAAAAGGAAAGTGTAAGTAGATTGTAGCATAAACCTAATGCAATGTTGATCGTTAGCCAGGAAATGTTCTGGTGATTGTCATTATAGCATAGGGGTATTCATTTTTTTGGAGGGTGGGAGGGGAATTACAAAATAATATAATATAATGTTTTTATAAAAAAAAGTAAGTGTATTGTGGCTTTTAATCTCATAGATATCATACATTGTTGGTTGATCATTTTGCATAAATATGAAGGTCTGACAAGTAAGTTCACGAACTCATCCTAGGAAAAGTGTTACAAACCTCATTGCTGAATATCGCTAAGGTCACCTTTGAAGTACTCCCCTTGGGAAGCTATGCATTGAGGGCAGTGCCTAGTCCACCCTTCAAAGCAATTTTGGAACTCTTTCTGGAATGGCTATCAGAGCTGTCATCGCATTACCCCTGATGTCCTGAATGTCATTAAAATGTCTTCCTTTCAACATAAAATAGTTCCTTTATCTTTGGGTAAAGAAAGAAGTCATTGGGGGCCAGATCAAGTGAGTAGGGAGGGTGTTCCAATACAGTTATTTGTTTACTGGCTAAAAACTCCCTCACAGGCAGTGCTGTGTGAGCTTGTGCATTGTCGTGATTCAAGAGCCATGAATTGTTGGCATCAAGTTCAGGTTGTCTAATTTTTTCACGCAGGCTTTTCAGCACTACCAAATAGTAAACTTGATTAACAATTTGTCCAGTTGGCACAAATCCATAGTGAATAATACCTCTGGTATCAAAAAAGGTTAGCAACATCATTGCAACAAGTTGGCAAACTTAATTGCAAACCTAATTGTGGTATCACTAGAAACATTTTTATTTTTTGTAATTAGGTATGGAAGCCATTTTGTAACATAATGTTTGGTTGCACCATAGGCTTTCTGTATTTCTGAGTGTGTAAGTGGGATGGAGTCTGGAGAAGGGGGAGCAAAAGGAGGAGCTGGCTTCTGAGGGGACAATGAGAAGTCTCCAGGACTTCTTTTGTTTCCTCCAAGTTGCATTTTTGTCTTGAATCGTTATTTATGATAGCAGATATTTAAAATATTATTGCAAAAAAACCTGCAAAATCTTGAGAAGAGATTTTATTATCTACATTGTATCAGAATAGTTATTATTGGAATTAAATATATATTCTTTAAAATTATTTATTAGAAATTTATATAAATTCAAGATGTGGACAAACATGCCATTTTCTCCATGGGCTCTGGCCAACTGAAGATTAAATACTTTAACAAACCTTCAGCATAGATGCAGTTAAAATTTCATGTTATCATAAGAATTGATGAGCAGATACACATATAGAATATGTAAAGTGGTTTTAAAAATACCTATGAGTTTGAGTTATTGTTTTAGGACTGACATTTCAACCCACACAGGCAATTAAGTAATACGAGTAATAAAAGAAAATCCTCATCTGAATCATCTATATCTATATCTATCTATATATATATATAGTTGCCATTCTCAGTGATCCACTGTGCAATTTCTGTGGTTCGTATTAGTTAAAAGAATGCCTTAGCTGAATTCAAATTTAATAAATGTGGGTTTCCTTGTGTGTATTTCAGTCCTTTTCCCACTTTTCTTGTACCATATGCTCCCATCCCCATTTCCTTTCCTGGAAAATTCCTTTTATGGATTGAAAGTAGAATGTGCTTACCTGCTGTTTTTAGTGCACTGATGGCACCCCAGGTACTTGAGAAAATCACTGTCTCAGTGCATGTAGAAGCAAAAATTCAGAATAAAATACCATGTTTCCCTGAAAATCAGACTGCGTCTTATACCATATTTCCCCAAAAATAAGACCAGGTCTCATATTAATTTTTGCTCCAAAAGATGCACTTGGGCATATTTTCAGGGGATGGCTTATTTTTTCATGTACAGCAATCTACATTTATTCAAATACAGTCATTCCTTCTTCTTCTGGAACATCGTCATAATGTACCAAATGCGTCCATTTTGCTGACGATCTTAACTGAGGCTTATTTTTCAGGGTAGGTCTTATTCTCGGGGAAACACAGTAGATAAAGAACCCACTTGACTACGCAAATGTATTTTGTCTCCTGAAAAAAAACTGATACATTTCTTTGGTACTTAAGAATGACTTTAGCTCCAGTAAAATCTAGATCTCTTTTTTAATAAAAGATGACAGTTGGGTGTTTAAATTTGATTCAGTTTGTTTATAAATTCAACTTAGGGGATATAGAACTCTACTGTTTTCCAATAAAACTGGTTAATGCAGATCATATGAAAATATGTATATGGTAGAAAGTATTTCTCAACTTTCTACCACTCTGTGGATTTGAAAGCATTTTGCAAATATGACTTTAATTCACAAATCCAGGTCTGTTGCACACATGTTATATTGGACAAAAACAAAACAAACAATAAAAACTTTACAAATACATAAAGGTTAGAAATATGCTGGCATTTTCCCTATAATTCAAGAATTTCATAAAGCCCTTGAGAAAAGTAAAAACTGCAGGAAACTGAGAAAACAGCTAATAAAATATAACTGCCAGATTTTTGTTTTGTTCATTCATCCTTCTTTCTTTAAGTCCTGAACATACGGACTATTATATTTGGCTGGGTTAAAATCATGGAAATACTATGCATAACTGGAATCCAGAATTCACAGATTTCTTTTTATTGACCCAAGTAGTTTTCAAATATTTACTGAGTAAAAAATAATATCTCACATATAAAAAAAAACATTTACCAGGGGAAATTTGTATTCGCTTCAATAATATTAAAAAATGTTGCTACTTCCTTTCAAATATTTGTGAAACCTGCAGTACATTTTTAAGATATATGGTCTCAGCTATTTTTACTTAGATTCTGTCCAACAGTTATTAAAAATTGAAACTTGATTTCAAGCAGAAAGCATTGTTTTATTGTACTACCAGATTTCTATGTTGTCTATTGAAATTCAACTCATAAAGGAATTGGAAAAATTCCTTTAGAACATTTAAGATATTTATTCTAAAATGCTGTCAGCTCTCAAGGTATGAAGCATATTCCATCTTCAATTGGAGGTAAAATATTGTCCTGTGTGTCAGAATTAATCAAATTGTCTAGTTTTTCTGGATATCTACGAGTAGAGAGAAATTAAAGATCTTCATAAACTGGACATATATTAAGAGTATATTCTCTAGAGCATCAAGTTATGTTATGCTAGCTAATGAAATGGAAAATTAACTTCCATAAATATTTTCCAGGATAGACATCATGTTTAAATTATTACATGTCCAATAATGGTTATGCGTCAATGCTCTTATCATTCCCTCCTAGGATGACCTTGAAAATGAGCATTTGGGTCTCCATAGATTTCTTCAGCAAAACATTTTCAAGTAATAATCATTTCCCATTGTCATGACACCAACTCAATAAAAATAGATTGAGCATATTAAATACTAAACTATTTCAGTGGCATAAGGAAAAGAAATTTTGGTAAAAAATCACTCTGCGGAAACATATTTAGAAAAAAAGTAGTCTGCTTAATACTAAGATGTTAATTTTTCACATAATTTTCACATTATTCAAATGTTCTCTTAAGTAACATTTTGTTTGCAATTTTGCTTTTAAAGGAGGTGCTATGATGTAATGTGGCAGGTGTTGGGGTCAGGGCAAAGCACCTGAGGCCGGACGTCAGCTCCATTGCTAACTAGCTCTGAGCCTTAGGCTACTCACTAAATAACCTGAAGGTTCAGTTTACTTGTTCATAAAATGGGTATAATGGTAGGGTGGTTGTGAGAATTAAAAATGATAATTGACCAGTACCTGGAACACCAGTACTTGGTACATCGGTTCAAGTGGTGTAACTGAAGAAGATACAGTTGAAAACTGAAGATAATAAGGAAAATCCATCGTTTCTCTCTCCACATCATACAATTCCTCAGATAGTTTCCCAGGAGCAACCCTGTGGTTTATACCAACACCTTTATTCAAATTCTAATAAATAACTCTGATGCCAGGATTTTAAATGACCTTTATTTAAAATAGTTGATGCTGTACATGGGCCCCCATGGGAAGCATTTTATATTAAAGCAAGTACAGTATCAATGGTTTTCACACTTTATTTTTTCTTGCCATAATATGGAGACACAGAGGAATAACACTAGGAAAGGCACAATTATTCAATTGAATGACGATATGTCATTGTGACTTTTCTAGTTAGTAGAGGAAGTTTTTCAATAATTATCTAAGCCTGTGTTGTTCAGTTAATCACCTTTGGGACTGAACAACTGTGAAATTATGACCTGCCTTTTAGGAATATATTTACTTCCTTAAAAGTCATTGAAGAGGCAAACTAATAATATAATAATAGTAAATATTTGGTTTAATATTTTAAAATGGATTCTAAACTTTAAAATATATTGGTATTTAAAATAGATTAAGAATGCATAGGTTAGAGATAATTGGTATAAAATGTCCCTTTTATTTAAAAAGTATCTAATCTATTTTCTCTAACACAGTGAAAAGTATCAGAATTATTCTAAACCAATTTCAGAGTTCCATTGGCTTTTGTCCAGTTTTTATACACACTCTCAATATAAACTTGGGCACTTATGTAAGTGTAGAACCACAGATTATTTGAGCCACAGATTTCTCTAATAGCTAACCTATAGGTTAGTCATGAGTATTAAATAAACAACACATGTTAAGTCTCCTGGAACAGTATAAGTTCTCCGTAAAATGTTAATTTTCTAGTGACGTCAGAAACATGGCATCATGAGGGGGTCCCCCTTGATCTCTCCCCTTGAATTTACAACAAGTTTAACAGCTGTGCTTCAACAAAGGATTCCCTGTGCAACACACAAACGTGTCTAAGAGATCCTCACATCAAAACATCTGAAGGTGGGTAAACAGGGGAGGAGGGAATAGAGAAGAACAGAGACAGGTGCACAGATACAGCCCAGAACTCACTGCCATCCTGGGAGAGGGGAGGATCCAGGCTGCAGGTGAATTCCCTGTGGCCCTGAGCATTCCTGCCGGAGAGATCAGCATATAATACAGCAGAACCAAGCAATCAGGGCAGACCTGAATACAGAAGTGTGACAACTGTGGTCCAGCAGCCCTCACTGCCAGGAAGAAAACACAGCTACAGAACCTGGCCGCCTCTCTGACCCTCCCAGAGCTTTCCTCCCCCACATCCTCCCAGTGTTAGCAGCAGGCCCCAGGAAAAAACTGTAGCAGTGTTGGGTTAAAGAGCAGAATATCTGAGCCCTGAGAACTGGAGAGACATTTCCTTAGCAGCAGATGTACACTGCAGCTAACCCCAGTGATAAGGGTGGAGAAATAGGGGCCAGACGCTGTGGTCCAGCAGTTGAAATGACTCAAAGGAGAACAAAGCCATAAACACACCTCTCTTGGCCCACCCTGCCCCATCCTTTTGCCGCTGATCCCAACACGTCACCTAGAGCTGCTCAAGCAGTGCAACTCTGCATCTGACTGCAGAGGCAACACTGAATTTTCAGGGGCTGAGAACCCATGGCCTATCACACTCTCCTATGGGGATGGTGCCCTGAGACCAAGGCTACCGTGTCACAGAGGAGGCACCCACCTCCCCAGGGAATTTTCTACTGTGACAAGCTGGAACAGGGCGAGAGAAAATAAAATACTCCAGTGCCACCTACTGGAAAACAGAAGAAACAGCTTTGTATGAATGAGCCGCAGAATTCATTCCATAGATGCCTAGGAAGAGAAACACTCCATCGATTACAAGAACAACCAAGGCAACAAGGCAGCTCAGGAAGAAAATGAAAAGTCTCCAGGAAAGAAACTAAACGACAGGGAACTATCTGACGTAAATGACAGAGAATTCAAGACTGCAGTTCTGAAAAAACTCAACGAGATGCAAGAAAACTCAGAGAGGCAGCTTAATTAATTTAGAGATAAAATCAATGAATACTTTACCGAAGATATTGCAATTTTAAAAACGAACTGAATAGAAATTCTGGAACCCAAGAACTCAATAAAAGAGATGAAGAATGAGATAGTGAGCTTAGGAAATAGAGCTGACCACATGGAGGAAAGAATGGGTGATAGCGAAGATAGAACTCTGGAAATGGCACAGATGGAAGAGAAAGACTTGAGAGTTAAAAAAAAAAAATGAAAGCACTCTATAAGAACTATCTGACTCCATCAGAAAGAGAAATATAAGAATAATGGGTATACCAGAAGGAGAAGAGAGGGAGAAGGGCACAGAGAACCTGCTCAAACAAATACTTGATGAGAACTTCCCAAGCCTATAGAAAAGCTGGATCCTTGAATCCAAGAAGCAAAGAGAATATCTAATTATCTCAATCATAAAAAGCCTTCTCCAAGGCATATTACATTGAAATTGTCAAAAATTAATGACAAAAACTAACCAACAAACAAAAAATTCTCAAGCCAGCTAGGGAAAAGAATATTGTAACCTACAAAGGAAAGCCCATCATATTATCAACAGATTTTTCAGCAAAACTCTACAAGCTCAGAGGAAGTGCAATCAAATATTCAAACTATTAAAAGAGAGAAATTACCAGCCATGAATAAGATAGCCAGCAAAGTTGTCCTTTAGATATGAAGGAGTAATAAAGACCTTTTCAGATATACAGATGCTGAGGGAATTTTCCACCACAAGGCCTGTATTACAGGAAAGACTGAAGGGTGCTATTCCACCTGAACTAAAAAGACAAAAATATACAAAACTATGAGTAAGATTAATAACAGACAGATGAAAGCAAGAAGTGCAACCCCGACTCAGAATCGGGCACTATACACTTAAATATAACATAAAAATTAAAGGGGATAAAAACATAAAAAAGAAAAAGAGAAGAAGACCATTTGATACTGCAAATTGGAAACGAACTCACAAGACAAATAGGGATAATTTGTAACAACAAAAACATAAAAGGGAGGAGGGTAAATATCTGAATTTATAAAGGGGAATGGAGATAAGATGCATGATAAAGAAAAAAGTCTACTGTGTATATGAAACTTTCTTTTACATAAACTTAATGGTAACTATTCAATAAAAATCCAGAACTGAGACATATAAAAAAGAGGAAACAGAGGAGAAACAATGGAGACACCAAGCTACCAGAAAACAAAAGATAAAATGGCTATAGGAAATCCTCATACATCAATAATCACCCTAGATGTAAATGGACTGAACTCACCAATAAAATGTCAGAGTAGCTGATTGGATTAAAAAACAAAACCCAACCATATGCTATTTTCAAGAGACACATCTCAGTTGCAAGGATAAATAAAGACTCAAAGCAAAAAGGTGAAAAATGATAATCCAAACAAATGGCATCCACAGAGAAGAGGATGTGGCCATATTTATATCTGATGAAAAAGACTTCAAGATAAGAAAGGTAACAAGAAAAAGATGGACATTTTATAAGATAAAGGGGATAATACAACAAGAAGACATAACATTTATCAGTACATATGCTCCTAATCAGGAAGCACCAAAATATATAAAGCAACTAACAGAATTAAAGGGAGAAACTGACAAATACACAATTTAGTAAGGGAACTAAATATGCCATTGACAGCCATGGATAGATCATCCAAACAGAAAAATCAATGAGAAAATATTAGCCTTAAATGACACATTAGACCAAATAGACCTAATCACTATTTTCAGAGTCTTTCATCCCAGAACACCAGACTATACATTCTTTTCTAGTACACATGGAACATTCTCAAGGATAGACCATATGTTGGGATGCAAAACTAGCCTCAACAATAGTAAGAAGATTGATATCACATCAAGCTTATTCCATGACCACAGGCTTTGAAATTGGAGATCAACTGCCAAAAGAAAGTGGGAAAAACCACAAATATGTGGAGATTAAACAACATGCTACTAAAAAATGACTGAATCAAAGAAGAAATAAAAGATTAAAAGATACTTAAAAACAAATGAGAATGAAAATACAACATACCAAAATTATTGGGATACTGAGAAAATGAAATAAGTGGAAATTTTATATCATTACAGGTCTAGCTCAAGAAACAAGAAAAATTCCAAGTAAACAACCTCATATTACATCTTAAAAAACTAGAAAAAGAAGAACAAATGCAGCCCAAAGTCAGCAGAAAGAAGGAAATAATGAAAACTAGAGCAGAATTAAATGAAATAGAGAACAAAAAGGAAAAATAATGCAACAAAGTGCTGGTTCTTTGAGAAGATTGATAAAATTGACAAACCTTTAGCTACTCACTAAAGAAAAAAACAGAAAAGACACAAATAAACAAAATCAGAATGAAAGAGAAGTTACAATAGATACCACAGAAATACAAAGGATCATACAAGAATGCTATGAAAGACTATTGCCAACAAATTCAATAACCTAGAAGAAATGGACAAGTTCTTAGAAATATATAACCTTCTTAGAATGAATCACAAAGAACTGGAAAATCAAAATAGACCCATCAACAGTAAAGAAATTGAAACAACCATCCGTAACCTCTCCAAAAGCAAAAGTCCAGGACCAGATGGCTTCACTAGTGAATGCTACCAAACATTCAAACATGATTTAATACCTGTCCTTCTCAAACTTTTCCAAAAATTAAAGAAGAGGCCGTACTTCCTAACTCATTTGATGAGGCCAACATTACTCTGATACCAAACCTGGTGAGGATAATGCAAAAAAAGAAAACTATAGACCAATATCTCTGATGAATGCAGATGAAAAATCCCAAACAAAATACTAGCAAATCGAATACAATAATACATTAAAAAGATTATACATCACGATCAAGTGGGGTGCATTCCAGGGGTTCAAGGATGGTTCAACATAAGCCAATCAATCAATGTGATACACCACATAAATGAAATAAAAGATAAAAACCATATGATTTATATCAATAGATGCAGTAAAAGCATTTGACAAGATTCAACATTCATTTATGATGAAAACACTTAATATAATGGGTATAAAAGGAAAGTACTGCAACATAATAAAGGCCAAATATGACAAATACTCAGCTAATATCATACTGAATGGTGAAAAACTTAAAGCTTTTGTTCTATGTTCAGGAACAAGACAGGGATGTCCCCTGTCTCCACTGTTATTCAACATAGCATTGGAAGTGCTAGCCAGAGCAATCAGGCAAGAGAAAGAAATAAAAGGTCTCTAAATTAGGTATGAAGTAAAATTGTCACTTTTTGCAGATGACATGATTCCTTATATAGAAAACCCTAAAGACTCCACCAAAAAGCTATTAGAAATAATAAACAAATACAGTAAAGTTGCAGGAAACAAAATCAATGTACAAAAATCCATTTCATTCCTATATACTAACCATTAAATTTCAGAAAAAGAAATGAAAAGAAATTCCTTTTGCAATTGCAACAAAAAGAATAAAATACCTAGGAATAAACTTAACAAAGGATGTGAAGAACCTATACACTGAAAACTATAAGACATTATTAAAATAATTGAAGAAGACAAAAAGAAATGGAAAGATATTCTATGTTCACGGATTGGAAGAATCAACATAGTTAAAATGGCCATATTACCCAAAATAATATACAGATTTAATGCCTCCCCATCAAAATCCCAATGGCATTTTTTAAAAAAGAAATAGAACAAAAAATCATCAGATTTATATGGAATCACAAAAGAGCCAAAGCAATCCTGAGAAAATAGAACAAAGCTGGAGGTATCACACTTCCTGACTTCAATTTATACTACAAAACAATAATAATCAAAACAGCAAGATATTGGCAGAAAAACAGACACGCAGACCAATGGAATAGAATTGAAAATCCAGAAATAAACCCACATATATATGGGCAGATAATTTTCAACAAAGGAGTCAAAAACATACAATAAGGAAAAGAAAGCCTGTTCAATAAATGGTGCTGGGAAAACTGGAAAGCCATGTGCAAAAGAATGAAACTAGACTGCTATCTTTCACCATGTACCAAATTAACTCAAAATGGATCAAAGACCTAAACATAAGACCTGAAACAATAAACTTCATAGAAGAAGGCATAGGTACTAAACTTGTGGACTTTGGGTTCAGAAAGGATTTTATAAATTTGACCTCAAAGGCAAGTGAAGCAAATTCTAAAACAAATGAATGGGACCATATCAAACAAAAAGCTTCTACACAGCAAAAGAAACCATTAACAAAACAAAGAGGCAACCAACCAAATGGGAGAAGATATTTGCAAATGAGACTTCCAATAAGGGACTAACATCTAAAATATATAAAGAATTCATACAACTCAATAACAACAAAAGAACAAACAATCCCGTTAAGAAATGGGAAGAGAACCTGAAAAGACACTTCTCCGAAGAAATCATACAAATGGCCAACAGATACATGAAAAAATGCTCAACTTCACTATCTAGTAGGAAAATGCAAATCAAAAGCACAATGAGACACCACATCATACTTGTTAGAAGAGCTATTATCAACAAGACAAGAAATAATAAGTGTTGGAGAGGTTGTGGGGATAAAGGAACCCTCATACACTGCTGGTTATCCCTAGCTACATGATGCTTCTAATCTATGTAATATGCCGTTAGTGTTTGTATACATAAACTTTTTTTTTTTTTTTTAGATAATTGGATACTATGATTTGGATGGAAATTACATTTATGAGACTAGATTAACAAAACAGTGATGTGTTTTTCCAAAATGCCATAAGAAATGAGTTAATATTTGTTGAGTCATTTCCAGGATTGAAGAACAGCATGAATCTTTGTTTTATAAAAGGCTACAAAAAATATTCTGAAGATTTTGGTAGATTAGTTTTGGAAGTATCCTTCGCTTAAGTATACTTTTTGCATTTTCAGCTGAACTGGACTTGCAAAACCAAGGGGGACGTGATCAAGTTTAGGCTATTCATCTCTCAAACATTGTTTTGTGTTTTTTTTTAAATTTTTTTAAATTAGTGTCAGGTGTACAAAACAATGCAACAGTTAGACATTTCACCCCTCACAAAGTGATAACTCCCCTCCCCCAATCTAGTAGTCCTCCTCCCCCCACCCCGACATCATATATATCCATTACAATTCCATTGACTCTATTCCCTATGCTGTACTCCATATCCCATGACTATATATATTAAATTATAGTTGACATACAATATTTTTCAACTTCAGCTTCAGGTGTACATTGCCGTGGTCAAGCACCTGGATTAAGAAACTGTGGTACATTTATACAGTGGAGTATTACTTGGCTATAAAGAATGGCATCTTGCCTTTTGCAACGATATGGATGGACCTAGAGAACATTATGCTAAGGAAAATAAGTCAGGCGGAGAAAGACAAATATCATATGATCTCACTTATATGTGGAATCTAAAGATCTGAATAAAGGAGCAAGGTAAACAGAAACAGTCTCAGAGATATAGAGGAAAAAGTGATGGTTGCTAGAAGAGAGGGGGTGGGGATGAGGAAGAAGAGGAAGGGATTAGACAGCATATATTGGTAACTACATATTGCCACAGGGATGTATGAAAGACAGTTTGGGGAATATAATCAAACATTGTTCATTGTCAAATGTACTGCAGCATTGGGCCAGAAGGCATGGCACCATCATTTTAACTCTGAGCACTTCAAACCTTAGTTTTTCCTAGCTATTCATTTGAAGAATTTGTTTCTGTTTAGTCATGGTTGCCATCTATTTTCTGGGCTTGTTGCCTACTTGGTTTCATGTTTATATACTCATTTTAACTGAGGGTCTGGTTTGGTTTTAAAGGCTGGAACTCATGATTTTTATATCTATAATCACTGTATAGTGGTGTAATGTTAAAAGTCTGAAAAACCTACACAAGTAAAATATCTATAAAAGTTGAATGGTTTGTTGTTAACCAGATCATTATTTTCTCATGTCAAGCCACTGAAAACAAAACTTAAATACAGAGAAAAAAAATACTGAAATATAACAGTGTTGAATTTAAACTAGAATGATTAAGAATTTAGAGAATTAAATAGTATGATGATGTTAATATAATAAATATCGTACAATTATAAGACTATTTTAATTTACACAATTCTAAATGTCACATAATTCAGACTGCCTTGCAGTTATGAACATAAACTTCACATCATCCAACAGTACTTAATAACAATGACTTTTAAAAGTCATCTTAATTTATGTAAATTGTATTATTTTCAGTAGCTTTTCTTTTGGGAGGGTATGTCCCACAATGCCTGCCTCTGCACATTCTCTACAGTTTATAATGAGCATGTGCTTCATAACTTAAACTTTAGAATCATTTGATTTTGAGCAAAGTGACTTTTCTTGGTCTGTAAGCCAGAGTCCAATTCTTACTTATTACCATCAAATAAGCTACTTCGGGTCCTTATAAAATAATTGAAGTATAAAGAACTATGTCATTGCCTTACATGATTGTAGAGATGTCCACACTGGGGTAGAATAAAAGAAAACTTAAGAAACTTCAACATCTTGAAACAACAAAGTTGCAAAATGACACAAATTTACTCTCCAGAGTGAGTTCCTGAGAATTCAGAAGCAGTATATGCATGATATAAATAGATTTCAAAGTATCTGAAGTATTATTATATATGATGGCTGAAATATTGAACGGTTATAAAGAAAAAATGACCTATCATTCTTGCAAAGATTACATTCCTCCTGTAACTTTTTTTTTTTTACTTCAAAGAAAAATCACTAGTTAAACGAAAACAGTAAGTATTTAAGTTTTATTGAAATAGTATCATCATGCCTCAGGATCAATGTCTAGAATTCCCTTTTCTCTATATTTATTGCTTCCTTCTTAAGATAAGAACTTTTATATATAGGGATGTTAGGATTCATAACAGTACTCAATAAGAAAATCCATTGTAGGAAATTGGCCAGAGAATTACACAGAATGAATTTTACCTTTTGAAGTAGTTTTGCTGATGTATTAACTGTTTAAATCTTTTTTTGGCCTCATGCTCTTTTCTGTGATATATATACTTCCAATGAAATAATTGCCTTGAATATTTAATGAGATATGACGATGGGCCTAATAACTCTGCTGCAGGAATAAAAATAGTGTCTCGGTGACAAGAATGATAAAATTATTTTCAGTAGTAAATCAATGTATTTTCACTTCACAAGATACGTAGCATACTGCAGTTCTGAAGTGTCACGTTGTCAACAAAGTGAAACTTATCTGAAAAGAGTTCACATGATATTATCTGTATTGTGAAAATCTAAAATGGTGTTCACTTTATTTATCAGAAAAAAATTTCACGTCAAATAAATGCTGAGAATTTTTGATTGGTAATCTGCTAGGCAAATGAATCGTGGGAGTTCCTATAATAACATAGTGAAAACTTTTTATTCTTTTTCTGGGGTGGGAGAGCAGTGTTCCTTATATTCAAATAATATTTTAAGAGTTTAAATGGGAAGTTTAACTTTTTGAAGATCAAAGCACATAGATGCATGGAAAATTGATTCCATTTTATAACATCTGACTCTTCCATGTAGACACACCATGTGTCTCTCAGAGTCTTTACACTCTAGTTCATTTTTCTTAAACCACAAGCAACACTGTCCTAGCATGCTACACCGGCTTTATCTATGAACCTGCACAAATTAACTAGGACTCCAAATAAAGAGTTGTGAGAAATCTGCATTAGCTCTCAATTTCTATGTATAAATGAATATTATGTATTGGAACTACAGTAATGGAAAATTCAGTTCACCTAATATTTTTAGTGACATTTGGGAAGCAGTCATCCTTCCACATAGAAATATTAAAAACAAAAATATTTTCTCAACAGAGAATAAATATGTTTCTAAAACGAAAATAAATCACAGAGTTTACCACTTCTGGGGCCTTTGATATGTGTTACTCTTCATGTAATATTATTTTAAAATACACTATTTTTTAGAGCAGTTTTAGATTCACAGTAAAACTGAGCAGAGGGTATAGAGATTTCCTTTATGAGTATGTCCCCTTGCCCCTCACATGTACAGCCCCCCCCCCCTTACCAGCATTCCCACCAAAATGCTACATTTGTTAAAATCGATGAACCAACACTGACACATCATTATCACCCAAAGCCTATAGCTCACGTTAGGGTTCACTCTTGGTGTTATACATGATATGGTTGGGATAAATTTATAATGACATATATTCACCATTATAGTATCATATTGAGTAGGTTCACTGCCCTAAAAATCCTCTGTGCTCTATCATATTTATCCCTCCCTCCCCTCTAACTCCTGGTAACCACTGATATTTTTACTATCTCTACAGTTTTGCCTTTTCTAGCATGTTATATGTTAGAATCATACAGTATGTGACCTTTTCAGATTGGCTTCTTTCACTTCGTGAAAGAAGCATGTAAGTTTCCTCTTTGTATTTTCATGACTTGATAATTCATTTTTTTTGGCACTGAAAAATATTCCATTGTCTGGATGCACCAGAGTTTATATATTCACCTACTGGAGGACATCTTATTTGCTTCCAATTTTGACATTATGAATAAAGCTACTATAAACATTTGAGTGCCAGTTTTTGTGTGCATATAAGTTTTCAATTCCTTTGGGTAAATGCTAAGGAGTATGAATGCTGGATATTACGGTAAAAATATGTTTACATCTAAAAAGTCATTGGCAAAGCCGCTATCATCTAGTTTTTCTCCTATGTTATCTTCCAGGAATTTTATAGTTTTCATGTTTTGTATTTAAATTGGTGATCCATTTTGAGTGAATTCTGAGAGGTGTAAGTTCTGTGTCTTTCTTTTTTCTTTCTTTTTTTGCATGTGGATGTCTGAATTTTTCAGCACCATTTGTTGAAAATGCTAGCTTTGCCTTTGCTACTTTGTCAAAGATCAGTTGCCTGCATATATATATATATATATATATATATATGCATATATATACATATATATATATATATATATATATATATATATATATATATATATATATATATGGAGAGAGAGAGAGAGAATAGAGACCCCAAAAAGGCTGAGTGCAAACCTCATGTTTTATTTGGCTCAGTGGATCTGCGGGTGAACAGCTATTTTTAAATTGGAGAGGCTCCACTGTGAAATAATCCCACATTGTTTAAACTGATATTTATGTTAGTATGAAACCAACAATCTTCACTACCATCACTAATAATTCTCTTTCTCTCTCTCTCTCTCTCTCTCTCTCTCTCTCTCTCTCTCTCTCTCTCTGTGTGTATGTGTGTATGAGTGCGTGGATGTGTCAGCGAGAGCACCCTACACCTTGGTCTTGTCTTGGTCTCCCTTTTTCTGGAGTCTCTATTCTATTCCACTTATCTATCTGTTATTTATCCAATACCACACTACACATTGTTTTGATTACTGTAGCTTTATAGCATGACTTGAAGTTGGGAAGTTTCGGTTCTTCAACTTTGTTTTTTTCTTCAATATTATGTTGGGTTTGGGGATCTTTTGCCTCTCCTGTAAAGTTTAGCATTAGTTTGTCAATATTCACAAAATAACTTGCCAGGATTTTGATTGGGATTGCCATGAATCTATGTATTCACAGTTGACTATATTGAGTCTTCCTATCCATGGAACATCTCTCTATTTATTTAGTTTTTCGAATACTTTCATTATTGGTTTTTGGTTATCCTCCTATTGATCTTGTAAATATTTTGTCAGATTTATACCTAAGTATTTCATTTTGGGGATACTAATGTCAATGGTGTGTTTTTAATTTCAAATTCCACATGTTCATTGCTGGTATTGAGGCAAATGATTGAATTTTATGTGTTAACTTTACATCCTGCAACTGTGCTATAATGCTTATTAGTTCCAGGAGGTTTCTTTTTTTCTATTCTTTTGGATTTTCTACAATCATGTCATCTACAAACGAAGATAGTTTTATTTTTTCTTCCCAATCTGCCCATCTGCCCACCTTTTTATTTTATTTTCTCATTTTATTACATTAGCTAGGACTTCCAGTAAAATGTTGAAAAGAAGTGATGAGAGGGGACACGTTTGGGAATAGTATGGGGTAACTTAAGTTTTACTGAAACTGTTATGTCCAAAAGAAACATAATATGATCCTTGTATGTAATTTGAAAAGTAAAAATAACAGGTAAAGTTAATTGTAAGAGTATATGTAATGTAATCCAGTGTATCCAAATAATAATGATATAAAATATAGAGATATTGTATATTATTTTAATTTTCATATTTTCTTTGAAAGTCAGTATGTAAAAAAAAGAATGTCAGTGTGTAATTTATTTTTACAGAACATCTTAACTTAGATATTACATTTGCATCATAAATACGTCTTCATCTGTGCAAATTAAGTAAATTCCCTAACTCTTGGGTCAATGTGGTATTATTATTGAATTTAAAGCAGTATTGCATAAATTGAAAATCAACTTTATATATATATATATATATATATATATATATATATATATATATATAACTTTATATATAACAAAACATCCTTCAAGTTTATCTTGTAGATTTTGCAGCAAATTTAACTATTGTTGATTAAAATGAAAATCTTCTACATATTGACGTTAGAAAATGGTTTAAAATTCTTTTTACTAATTTGTATTACGCCAAGTTTTGATTTCAACTTAAATTCCTGGACCCGTCTACCAAGTCAGCAATAAGCTTTTCATTTCCTTGGAGCTCCAAATTTAGCTTGTTTACATGCAGTGTGGTAGCAGTGAGAGAACATAATTTACATCACCATGTTTTTTGACCTTTGAATATTGCATATTTGTCAAGCATTTCTTGTGTTTCAAACACTTTTGTAAAAGTCTTCTGATACTTAACCAATGGAAATTGGCAAAGAATATAAGTTCACTAAATAAAACAGCTGTTTCCTTCATTAGCTTTCTAAACGGATGATTCATACCATTTGCATGTATACAGTCTTTTAATAAGTGTATGTAAGACATTTTGCATACCTTGATTCAGAAACAAGCTATAAGTATTTTGAGTATGGATCACACAATGAAGAGTTGCAATAAGAAAAACATCCGCATCTTGTTCTTTAATTTCATTAAGTACCTGGAGCATCATCCACCATGATAAAAACGTAAACTTTTCATATCTAGCTAAAATTCTTCTTTAATAGATATGATATTCAACAATATCTACACCATGATTTCAATATTTGAGTCCGCAAATTGACATTTCTCTATAAATATTGAAGTCCGAATCTACTTTGAGACTGAGGTGATCAGAGAACTTTATAGAGGTCTGTAGAGACTGTTCAGAGCACAGCCGCAGGTGCAGAACGTACCTGGCGGGGAAGCCTTTAAACACACTGTCCAGGTCTGGTTGGTTAATAGTCATCTCGCATCTGGCCTGCAGGGAACTTTCGGACCACTCCGCGAGGACCCAGGGCGCCCCTAGAGACTGGGCGTTGGAACCCAGACAGAGTGGAGGGAAACAGAGATGGTATGAGTTGGGGGTGGGGGGAGCAGAGAACTAGATCCGTTGCCTTCAGGTCCCCAGAAATGCAGGACTCCGTGACTCCGAGAAAGAGCGCGAGCGCCTCCCCGCTGCTTCCGCAGGGAATGAGGAAGCCTCCCCACTTCGCCCCACAACACGGGCAACTCTATGGGGAAGACCGGACTAAGCTGCGAGCCGCCATGGCAGGACTGGAATCCGAGACGTGCGGGCGTCGACAGCCCAGCCCCGGGCATCCCCTGGCCCCAGACCCGGCCGCCCCAGTTCGCCGCGCTCCCAGTCACAAGTTTGCCCCGCGCCCGCAAAGTCTAGAGTACGGAGCTTCTCCCCGGCTCCAGGAAGAGCGTCCCTGCTTCTCGCTGGGTTTCGTCCGGACGCGGGCTGGCCGGGGGCGTCGCTCCACGTCTGGGGGTGGCTGCTGCTCGGCGGCTACCTCCTTGCGAGAGCCCAGGTAAGGGCTGGAGTCCCTGGGCACCTACTTTCCGGAGCCTCCAGTCGGACACCGGACACGGCGTAAGGGAAACCAAGAGGAGACCGAGGCATAGGGTGCTCTCTCTGACACACCCACTCACTAGCGCGCGCGCGCGCGCGAAAACACACACACACACAAATAGCAGGCGCGCGGAGACAGAGAGGGACAGAGAATTATTAGTGATGGTAGTGGAGATTGTTGGTTTCATACTAACATAAATATCAGTTCAAACAATGTGGGATTATTTCACAATGGAGCCTCTCCAATTTAAAAACGGCTGTTCACCCGCAGATCCACTGAGCCAAATAAAACGTGAGGTTTGTACTCAGCTTTTATGGTAAGTGAAAGGAAGTGTGCCTAGTAAGGTGGGTGAATTTCACTTTGGTTCCTTTTTTATTTTAACCTCAGTACCATAGAGGGCGCCCTGAGACCGGTCAGTGAAAGTCTCTGATTTATATACTGGTATGATCTACAATAATACTCTATATTTATGTTTCAGATCACCAGATAAAAGTTCAATTACTAGAAAATATGACTCCCCTTTAAACTACCTGTCGGTCATAGCTTATTTCTACCAAAGTAAAGAATCTTAAGTTCTTTGGCTTTAACCAATATTGTCGAGGTTGAAAATAGACTGATTCTTAGGCCAAGCCACCTCTGTTTCATGTGTTGTCTAACTATATAAACAACAGACTGTGATTGTAAATTAATCTCATAATTAATTTAGCTTGAATTTTGACACCGAGTTAGTAGGAGGAATATGAGTGCAGGGGAATTAATCAATCTATCTACCTACCTATCTATAAAGAGTTGGGTACTAAATTTCTGTGACACTGGTAGAATACAGATGGTCCTTAATCCTTTCTATCTCATAGGATTCTTAGATAAAATGCTTAAAAACATGTATTGCTTATATGTGGTACAAATGAACTATAACCATGGATGTTCTCTATCAAAAGTGTTCCAACTTACTTTTTTTAAGGGAATGGAAGAGTTGCTCCATTTTGTTGAGCAAAGAGAGAAATAATTTCAGGATTGTGTGCACAATATTTTGTATTTGTAACCACAAATTGCTTCTAGCTTTGAATAAAACTATAGTGGAAAATTATTTTTCCAAAAATAATTTCAAATGGATATGTATTTATGGTTGCAGCTTGTGAATCATAAAATGATAATTTATGATGACATACAAAATGTGACCAAGTTTTTGGTGCTTCAAAAAATATAAATGCAAAATTAAATTGATGTTTAGTGTAACACTTTTTCTCACCCTCAGTTTCTTCATTTCAAAACATTGAGGAAGCGCCTCGTCCAGGGAGCGGTGGCTGTGGTCGCTGTGATGCCTGCCGGGATAGGTGGCTGACCGCGGGGGTTAGCAGCGGCCCTGGACACAGAATCTCAGTGGCCCCTGCTCTAGAGCGGCTTGCGCCTTGGCTACCTCGGCCTCCTCCTCCTCCAAGCATTTCCAGAAACTGCGTGAGACCTTCCGCAGCCTCCATGAAGACCTATGAGGGGTGCCGCCATGGCTCCTGGGGACTGCAGGGACAGCTGTTGCGTTTTTTACAAATTGACGGCAAGACCCTCCACTTGCAAAAAGATTAAGACTCAATTTATTGTGATACTTGCTTTGTTGCGATGGTCTGGAGCCCAATCTGCAATATCTCCAAGAAGAGAAGTTGATCAAAGATTTTGATAAAAAGCAACAGGAAGCAAATGAAACTCTGGCAGAGAAGGAAGAGGAACTACGTTATGCATCCTTATCTTTCCGTAACCCTATGATGCCTAAGCTTCAAACCTACTGGAAGGACCTTGCCAAGCTCCACTGGAAGTGAGAAGCACACCTCTGACAGCCACACCTGGGGACTGAGGAGGCGTGAAATATGGTGCATACACTGTAGAGAATGAGCATATGAATTGGCTAATGTCCAAGAACGTTGCTTCTGCAAGGCACTGACAGCCTGAACCAGGCCACCCAGAGTTCTGAGTGTTCTCATCCTGTTGCCACAGAGACTGATCAGATTGGCTCAGAAATCATAGAAGAGCTGGGGGAGCAACGTGAGCAGTTGGAACGTACCAAGAATAGACTGGTAAACACAAGTGAAAACTTAAAAGTCTAAAGATTCTCAGGTCAATGTCCAGAAAAGTGACAACCAACAAACTGCTACTTTCCATCGTCACCTTACTGGATGGAGCAAGCCATCCTGGGAGGCCTGGTTTACCACAGATTCTTCCACAAGCACTGAACTTCCAACAGGGAATGGTTTGTGGACCAGAACTTTGACCCTGTGAATGAATGGTGTTAGAGACGTGAAATAAGTGTATTGCTGCTGTGAGCTAACTGTTCAAGGATGCACTGTGTGGCCAGACTGGGAGGAGGCGGGAAGACAGAAAGCCAATGAAGGAACAGCAATAAGACTAGTGTGATATACCAAGGTAATAAATGCTATTTGTGACTTCTTTAAGAAAACAAACAAACAAACAAACAAACAAACAAACAAAAGCATTGTTATTGAAATAATCTTTCTCCAACTCCATAACAATCAGGCTACAATTTTAAGTTATGGTTATGACAAATTTCATTTATTTATCTGGAGAAATTACACCATTTGAGTAATGCAAGGGTATTCCTTTCATTCAAGATTTAGTTTCTAATTTTATTAGCACAAGTACAGTAGTATTTTTGAAAAATAATCTGTTTTTACAATACATAGTACTGCTAATTAAATACCCTTGAGGTTGACTGAACACACACTATTTTAAGTTTCAAAAGGAACTCATCAATTTTTTCCTGCCTGTGCAGAACAAATGTTTAATGTACAATAAACAGTTAATATTATCACAAGTTAGATATAACAATTTAGGAAAGAGTGAGATGTGAATGAGTGGAGAGGAAGAAGCTGTGTTCAATTTAGATAAGATGTTTGAGTAGCCTAGTTGAAGAAGTCCAAGTATAGTTGGATATATTGATACAAAATTTTAGAAAGATGACTGGATTTGAGGTATGGACTTCAGGTTTAAATTCAATGAGAGGACCTGAAATCACACATGTGTGGATGAGATTATTTAAGAAGAGTTTAGTGAGAAAAGAAAAGGCTAGTTAACTAAATTAGTTCTTTTGAAGACGCATGCAGACTTAAATTTCTATAAGATCAGTGGTAAATTAGAAACAGTTTTGTAATAGCCTGTGGCAATTAGCAGTCTACATTTTAGGTGATAGGAAATAAATTTTGAAGAAGGAAGTTTTTACTTCATCTATTTAGATGAAATTTATCCCCTTAATCCTATTTAAAATGTAAGTCTAAGTGTTTTCAGTGTTTTCTTTTAAACATGATTGTGTTCCAAGGAAAAGAGATGTCCAAAGCTAATACAGATGATGGAGCTTGCGTGGATATAGATACGTGAGAGCAATAGCTGTCTGTTCCTGATAAAGCATCTCTCCACGACATTTAAAAATGCCACTCTTCTATTGTAACTGACATTCAGAGCAAACTAAGTGTTGGGATCAACAACTGCACTATTTGCTAGTGGGATTTTACATGCCCAAAGAAAGAAAATCAAAGCTTCTAGGGGAAGAAATATAGCAAATACAATGATCAAAGTATGGCCTATAATGTCAGACAATTGAATTTGAGTGTGATTATGCTACAAATCAGCAGTGAATCAATATGTTATTTAACATCTCGAAAACTCAATTATTCTTCTGTTAAGGAATAATGGCAAGAGAAAACTTTGTTAGAATGCTGTTAGGATTACACAAAACAACCCAAGAAAAGCATTTAACCTAGTCAGTGCCTGATATATAACAATCATACTGAAACTGTCAGTCATCATTAATCACCATCATTGCCGTTTCTGTTTTATATGCTAATTGTTTATAACCAGTATAGAAGAATTCTCTGTCCTTTTACCGATATTGATGTGCTGTGTTGGCGAAAATTTCAGGTCATCTAACTTTTTCAGCACATCTAAATAGTAAACTTGGTTAACTTTTTGTCCAGTTGGTACATCCAGCATTTGTCTGTGAAATATGAAAAACAAATATATCTTTCTTCCCAGTATATATATATATATTGCTTATTTTTTCTCTTCCTAGTCTTACTGCATTGGTAGGACTCTATAATATTGAAATGTCATGGTTACCACAAATGTCAAGTCTTAGTTTAATGGTAGTATTTCTAAAGTTGTATTATTAAATATGTTTTACATAAGTTTTTGGTAGGTATAATATTGTTTATAAGCTTGATAATTTGACTGAAAGTAAGAGAAGTGTTGAATAACCATGAGAGATATAATTTTGAATTTAAAATTTACAAAATGTAATTTAAAATTACAAAGGATGCACTATTTATTTGGAACATATGTAAAAAGTTATATTGGGCTCCTACTCCAGATTTTGGGCTGAGGGCAAGAACTGATTCTTCATAACTTGCTCACTGTGACTGGCACCTAGTACATGCTCATCAAATGTTAGATGCTGTCTGTATGACTATAGCTGTAAGAGCCATTATATGAGGTAGGACAATTAAGTTCGCAAACTCATCCTAGACGAAGTGCTATATATACCTCATTGCTGAATATCACTATGGTCACCTTCAAAGTACTTCCCTTCAGAAGCTATGCACCAATGCCAGTGCCTAGTCCACCCTTCAAAGCAATTTTGGAACTCTTTTTCTGGAATGGCCATCAATGCTGTCGTCGTATTACCCTTGATGTTCTAAAGATCATCAAAATGTCTTCCTTTTAATATTTCCTTTATCTTCAGATAAAGAAAGAAGCCACAGGGGGCCAGATCAGGTGAGTAGGGAGGGTGTACCAATAGAGTTATTTTTTACTGGTTAAAAACTTCCTCACAGAGAGTGCCATGTGAACTGATGCATTGTCGTGATGCAAGAGCCATGAATTGTTGGCGAAAATTTCAGGTCGTCTAACTTTTTCAGCACTTCCAAATAGTAAACTTGGTTAGCTGTTTGTCTAGTTGGTACAAATTCATAATCCATAATCCCTCTGATATCAAAAAAGGTTAGCAACATCATTGCAACAAGTTTGTGAACCTAATTGTCAGACTTTGTGCTTCCACTTGACAGTTATTTGCCAACAAGTCACATGTTTTTAATAAAGATAACAAATAAATTGGTCACTTTCGTTACTTGTGAGGTTATATTGACTCCGTTTCCTATAAAAGAGAATTTGAGTTACTTGTATTTCCCATATATTTGGACTAATTGAGGGGGCATGAGATATATATGAGCTTGCATATTTTTCTGCCTACACTAAAAGAGAATGTGGGTTTTATAGTTTCAGAAAGACACTCACACATATAATGAGTTCCAAAATGTAACTTCTAGTCTCATCACATATTCTGGCAGTTCATTTCCTGGATGAGGAAAATATGCAAGACACAAAAGTCCACAAAATCCTTCATTCCTTTTTTTAATGTTGACTAACATGGCCTAGAGCTATCTGAAAGCCCAAAGAAATCTCAACTGAGAACAACACTTGCAAAACTCTCTGGTACTTTTTCTACGGGCTAAAGAAAATATCTACTAAATCAATTCTAAACACCTCAGGTACCTCCATTACCCAGCAGATTGGTAAAATAGTAATGGCCTTCTGTTTGTAGGCCTGTTGCCTTTCAGACCACACAGGGAAGTTGATATATACTGTGTTTCCCCCAAAATAAGACCAGGTTTTATATTAATTTTTGCTCCAAAAGACGCATTATGGCTTATGTTCAGGGGATGTCATCCTGAAAATTCATGTTAGGGTTTATTTTCCAGTTAGGTCTTATTTTGGGGGGAACACGGTAGTTACTTATATCCCAAATGCTTCAGAATATATCATTTCTACTAAATTACCTGATGGCCATAACTTGGCTCTCTCCATCCACCTTCTGTCATGGTGCCCACTAAGAGTGCTTTCTCACATATTTGTGGAATAAATGAACTCAATAGCCTTTGCCAATGAACCAGTAGAGTTTGGTCCAGAATGTAAACAACTGGCTAAAAGATTTCTCTCACTTAAAATTATTCTTTCTTAGGTCTTCTCATTTTCAAGACAACTCATTTTACTGAGATGCTGAGCACTATATTTACTGTGAATGTCCAATGATTAAGATGAGACCCTTACCCAAAAGGAGTTCAGCAGAGGACACAGATGAATTGACAGTAATGCAAAGATGTGCCATTTGCTGCCACCCTTGACTTCAGTGTCTCCCTGTACTATTACTTTTCCTTGTCCTTAATGTTTATTATTTGCATATTTCTTTTAATTCCATGTTTGTGCACAGTGGATGTTATGCCTTAAACCAGAGAGGGGAAAAGCCTACTCGATATCTGCAATTAGGTCCTTCAGTCTCAGCATTTTTTGCATTGTTCTTAAAATTGAATACTTGGGAATTCCAAGGGCCTAGAGATCATCTCCCAGTAGCTGAGGGCAAAGGTCATAGCTCTCTTTCGGTAAGGTAAATTCTTCACTACACACCATCCATTTTAAACAGTATGTTGAGTGGGTTGAATATAAAAACAAAAAGAAAAAACTGTGTGAAAACAAATTGAGCTGAAGTTTCCACATTACCCTTTTCTGATTATAGGGTTCTGAGGTATACTTATGGGCTCAAGTAATACTGAGCAGTGCAACTGGTATATTGCAGGCTCTGTGTTGTTTCTCAAGTAACTTTTTTTGCATTAGAGTTATAAATTTACCTCTTAGTACTGCTTTTGCCGTGTCCCATAAGTGTTTTTTATGTTGTATTTTCATTTTCATTTAACTCTAAGTATTTTCTAATTTCCCTTGCTATTTTTTTTTTTTTTGACCTATTGGTTGGGTGTGTGTTGTTTAATTTCCACGTGAGTTTTCCATTTTTCTTTCTGTCCTGTTGTAGTCAACACTAATGCTATGTATGATATCTTTTTTTTTTTTTTTAAATCTATTGAAACTTAATTTGTGGCCTAATGAATGGTCTGTCATGGAAAATGTCCCATGTGCTTTTGAGGAGAATATGTATACTGTTGTTGAGTAGGATGTTATATGTATGTCTGTTAGATCTAGTTGCTTTATTGTGTTGTGCAGGTACTTTGATTACTTACTTATCTTCCATCTGGTTGTAGAACTATTTTATCCTTGAAGTCTGTCAATTTTTACTTCATGTATTCTGGTGGTCTCTTATTAGATGCATAAATGTTTATAATTGTTATGTATTCTTGCTATATTGAACCTCTTATTAATATATATTGGCCTTATTTATTTCTTGTAAACTTTTTTTTATTTAAAGTCTATTTTGTCTGATATTAGTTTAGCCACTCCTGCTCTTCTGGGTTACTATTTTGCATGAAATATTTTTTTTCCCATCCATTCAATTTCAGTCTATTTGTGTCTTTGGATCTAAAGCAAGTCAATTATAGACAGCACATAGTGGGATCATGTCTTTTTATCCATTGTGCAATCTTTCTCTTTTGATTGGGGAGTTTAATCCTTTTCATTTAAAATAATTATTGATAAAGAGGGACCTACTTCTGTCAATTTGGTTTTTTTCTATCTTTTGTTTTCTTTTTTGTCCTTTATTTCCTTCATTACTGTCTTCTTTTGTGTTCAGTTGATCTTTTGTAGTGAATTGTTTTAATTCCCTTTGCATTGTCTTTTGTATACTATAAATATGTTTTTTGTTACCATGGGGATTACATCATGTAATTATACAACTCTAATTTGAATTTATAACAGCTTAAGTTCAATAACATACAAAAACTATTGCCTTTACTGCTCTGTCCCCATTGCTTTCAGCTCTTGATGTCACAAAATTGTACCATTGTGCATCGAAAATCATGCATTAATAATTGGTTTTAATACATTAATCTCAAATTATGTAGAAAATAATTTGATGTTAAAAACAAAAATTACAATAATACTAACTTTTAGGATAATACATTTTAAAAATATGTAATAATGTCTCAAATCATGTAGAAAACAAATGTCCAGTTGCAAACTGTTGTTACAGAAACACTAGCTTTTATAATTTCCCATGTGTTACCTCTACTGAAATCTTGATTTCTTTAAACAGCTTCTAATTACTGTTTAGTGTCATTTTATTTTAACCTGCAGGACTCCCTTTAGCAGTTCTTACAGGGCAGGTCGAATGTTAATAAACTCCCTCAGCTTTTGTTCATCTGGGAATGTTTTAATTTCTCCCTCACTTTCAAAGGACAGTTTGCCCGATATAGGATTCTTGGTTGACACTTTTTTTTTCTTTCAGCACTTTGAATATATCAACTTACTACCTCTAGCCTGTAAGGTTTATGATGAGAAGTCTGCTGATAATATTGAGAATCTCTTGTAGGTGATGACTTGCTTCTCTCTTGCTACTTTCAAAGTTCTCTCTGACTTTGGCTTTTGACAGTTTGAAGACAGTTATTTTAAAGTCTTTATCTAGTAGATCTGTTATCTGGTCTTTCTCAGGGATAGTTTCTGTTGGTTCATTTATTTATTTTTTCTTTAAATGGGCCATACTTCTCTGTTTCTATATGCTTTGTGTTTTTGTTTGTTTGTTTTGGTTGAAAACTGAACATTTAAATCTTATAATGTGTTAACTCTGATAATCTGATTCTCTTCCTTCCTCAGGAATTGCTGGGGTTTTTATTCATTTCTTTTTTAATTTAGTTTAGTTTTTAATTGTTGTATGTGGTCTCCATGCCAAAATTTAAACGTAAGGTCTTCTTAGATCTTTCCTGAACCTGTGCCTTTCCTTGGGCAATCACAGTGACTGTAATTTTCTGTGTGTGTGTGTGTGTGTGTGTGTGTGTGTGTGTGTGTATCTATATATCTATATCTATATATTTCCTGAGTTTCCCACTCTTTAATGTCTAGCTCCCAAAAGAGGAAAAATGAAGGAGGAAGAAAAAGATACTGGCTTTTTAAAACCCTTGGTAGTTGCTTCACCCTGAGAGGGAGGAGTTTACAACAGTGGAGGGAGGGTGCAAAAGTCCTGCCCACTTCTATCTGCATCTCTGTTATCAGAAGTAGTAATCAATAATTAGGGCACAGATCTTTGGAGGACAGGTCCTTATTGTCTACCCTGGCTCCTACAAGCTGTATAGAAGCTCTATGGGAGCACATGCATGGCTTCCTGTCACGGGGTGGGGGATGGGTATCTACTGATAAGCTAAGAGCTGAAGCTGTCTGAAATTAACCACAATTTACCATGTAAACCTTCTCTTAGAAGTTGCAACCCTTCAATTGACTGCACAGTTCCAAAATAGTTACATCAGACAGATTCTGCCAATGCAATTGTCTAGGTGAGGAATTTATAATATCATTGACTTTGAAATATCACTGCCGGACTCTCATCCTTCAACTTTTTAACACCTTCAGGGATCAGGAATACACATCTCTGTTATGCCCATTGTACAATGGAGAGTTTTTCTTATGTTATTTGGAAATCTTCTCATTACTAATTTCTGACCTCTCACTATTTTGTTCTCATTTACTTTCTAAAGTAAAAAAGCAGAAAATACTTTATTGCCTATCATGCCTTCTGTAACAATTCATATTTTTGTTAAGATGTGAGTTCATGGTTGTACATTTATCATGTATATAGAATTATCTGCTACAAAATTTTTCCTTGCTCACAAGACAGAATTAGTCATGAAATATCTGCATTTTATGGTGTTCAGAAAGGAAAAGTATGACTTTTAAGTGCTTCAGCATCTAAAATATTTTAGAAATCTGGCATTCTAGTACATACTTTTGTTTCTTATATCAAATCCCTATAATATTAAATGTCTATGTTGTATCATTCAATTTTTATATATAAAATGTGTCTCTCCAGAATCATTGAGTGTGAAATATTTTACCTTGTCAACAAAACCAGAAGTTCCATATGGGCAACAATAAAATCACGTGTGTTTCAATACAAAACTCTTTTTGTTATATCTAAAGCTTCGTATTCAGTAGTAGTAGGTCTGAAATGTTTATTGATTGATTCATAATCTGTTTGGCCATAGCTTTGGATTGATACTATTATTGAGCAGTTTTAAACTCTGAGTTAATATAAGCTGGGAATGTTTAGGAGACCTGTTTTTTCTTCTGTGTTTTAGCTGTGGTACTTTCTCAGGCTCAGCCAGAGTCTACCGAGAATAATATTCTTACTTGTAACAAAGGTTGTGAGTCTGCATGATACCAGGTAAAATTACATCTCTGAAAGCATTTTGTAAGCTCCAAGTTCTAGATACACATTTAGGAGTTGGTCAGGGAATCAGTAATTGGCAAGATCTAATTGTTCTATATAAATGGAAAAGGAAACCTTGATAAGAGTCTCCCATTATTTATTGTAAATGTCTAGCAGGTTGTACTTATGGCTACTCCACACTCCTCTTTGACTGTCTGCAGGATACCTAGAGAAAGGTTTAATTGGCTTTCCATGGACTTTGGGCAGAGTCCCCCAATTGCCTGTGTTATTCTTTAGGGACTACATGATGAATGAACACTGAAATGTTCGTTTTTCATATCTTTCTTGTTGTTAGTAACAACGAATCAAAGAAAAAAATGAAGTGGAAAGTCAGTCAGATTGGAATGCTTTGCTGTTATAGTCAACTTTGTGCGATGAAAAGGCAATTTAACTTGGCAGTGTAGTCGCATTGAGTATTACCTTAAAGTCAGAGCATGCAATTAAATAGCTACACATTCCACAATAGCATTTATTTTTCTGTGAGCTTCTAGAGCCTTTATTTAATTGGGGGTTTATTTTTGAGTTGCCAGTTTCCCCCCAAAGTTTTCAAGTCATGTACAAATATTTTAAAATTAATTCATTCAAGAAATATGTGTAGTGTGTTATGTGTCATGAACTCTAAGTTTAGGAAATTTAATGTTAACAAACACAGACACAGACACTGTTGCAATGACAGAGATTCTGGGTTAACAGAGAAGACAAACATTAACTGTAAACTTATTTTTTTCAGTGTGGGAGAGAAGATATAGGAAAATGATTAATTTATGTTGACCTGGCTTCAAATTCTGAGTCTGCTAACTCCTAGTTGTGCAAACATACACAAATGACTTAACCTGTGTAAACCCCTTTTTCCTAAAGTAAAAGGGATAATATAGCATCTATTTCATATAGGGGTTACATAATGCTTTTATTAACAACTTATGTAAAAGGTTTAACACTTGGCACAAGGAACATCCTCAATGAATGTAATAATAACATAGGAACAGAAGCACTAGTAGCAGTTAAAACAGTAGCAGTTCTCTGATAGGGAAAGTCTGCAGCAAGTACACTGAAGCCCTTTTGGAACTGCTGAGAAACATTTCCTAAAGTGACTTTCAGATAGAGACCTCAGCAATGACAACAATAATAAAACAGCAATAACAACAATAATAAAACAAACAAACAATCCCTAATCTAAAAAAAAAAAAAAAAGTACTACCTCAGAAGGGACACATTGTGCGAAACCTGGTATAGAAAGAACTGCCAGAATCAGGGCTGGAGTTTGAGGAAGAGAAATAAAAAATGGTGAGGGTGAGATACATTTTACCCACTATTAATATGCTTAGTGATACCTACCTCTCTGTGTGTAACCTGTCATTGACTCATAGCTCGTTACACAGATTCATCTCACCCATTTTAATGTTCTAAATTTGACTATTTGACCACTACCTGGCCTTTTTTTCAGGTGTTCTTTCTAGCATAACTTCAGATATCCTTGATTGCGTCTTTGCTTCCTGATAATTACAAGATTTTCCAACCTTATTTAGATTTTTTTCCATCCTGACCTAGGACATAAAATTAGTCCTGATTTCTTTTAGAATATTAAGGACCAAAACCTAGGTAACAGTGGTACACAGGAAATTGGCTCATATAACTGGAGGTAAGCACAATACCTCCAGCAATTGTTTAGAACAGCTAGAGAAAAAACAAGAGCTTCTTTATAGTAACAAAAGAGTCAAGGTTATACTACTTTTTTCAATGTGTCTCTTTTTTCACTAAGTTATTTTTGTGATATTTTAATGTTATCTTTTAAATCCAAATGTTCACTTTTTTAGCCCACACTTTCATTCTTTCTTCTCTCCCTTCTTTCCTCCTTTCTTTCTCTCCCTCTCTGTTCCTTTCCTTCCTTCCTTCTTCTGTCTCTGTCTCTGTGTCTCTCCCTCTCTCTCTCTCTCTCTCTCTCTCTCTCTCTCTCTCTCTCTCTCTCTCTCTCTCTCTCTCTCTCCATGAAATTGTAACATAGTGGTTAATAGCACAGGATTTCATACTAGTCCTCCTAGGTTCAAAATCAAACTCATTATTACCTTAAGCAAGTTCCTTAAATTCTCTACACCTAAATTTTATCCTATTTCATAGAACAGTGTAAAGACTACTGAAGTAATACATTTAAAGCCAATTAGATCTTTAAATTTACTTAGTTATATTTTTGTTCTTTAACACCCTAAACAATATCTGAAGTCTCAGTTACTCCTCTTTTTTAAATTTTTTTCCATATAAAATCAAATAATCAGTTACATACATTTTAAAATAAAACTAGTTTTTTTTTAATCTATTTGCAAGCACAGCTGTTTTATAGTGTTAGAATTATATAAGTAAATCTCACTATTTTCAGAGATACCATCAGAATGATGAATTATCATTAAGGCAATTTAGGAATACAGAGTATTTTCTTTAAGGAAGAATATTTCTGAGTGAATGCCAAAATATCAAAACTGAGAAGAAAAGAAGGAATACAATTGCTTTGTACCCTGTGAATCCTTGTTCAATTCATATTCACTTAATATATATCACCTTCCTTATGGCAGAGAGCCCTTCCAGAAGAAAATAATACATTTTCTACAAGGACAGTATTATTTTTATTAATTATATTTATTGGGGGTGACAATGGTTAGTAAAATTATATAGTTTTCAAGTGTACAATTCTGTAATACATCATCTATATATCACATTGTGTGCTCACCACCCCGTCAGTTCTTCTTCCAGCACCATATATTTGACCCCCTTTACCCTCTTCTACCACCCCCCTCCCTCCTTACCCTCTGGTAACCACTAAACTATTGCCTGTGTCTATGAGTTTTGTTTCTTTGTCTTGTTCTATTGTTGCTTTCAGTTTTATATCCCATATATGAGTGATGTCAGATAGTTTTTTTACTTTTTCTGTCTGACTTATTTTGCTTAGCATAATAATCTTAAGATCCATCCATGTTGCAAATTGTAGTATTTCATCTTTTCTCATGGCTTAGTATTCCATTGTGTATATATACCACATTTTCTTTATCCAATCATCTACAAAGTGAAGGACACTTTGGTTGTTTCCATGTCTTGGCTGCTATAAATTATGCTGCAATGAACATAGGAGTACATATATCTTTATAGATAAATGTTTTCAGAATTTTTTTGGTAGATCCCCAGAAAGGGATTGCTGGGTCATATGGTAATTCTATTCTTAATTTTTTGAGGAACCTCCATACTGTTTTCCATAGCAGCTGTACCAATTTACATGCCCACCAACAGTGTATGAGGGTTCCTTTTTCTCCACAGCCTCTCCAACACTTGTTATTTGTCTTGTTGATGTTAGCCATTCTAATAGGTGTGAGGTGACATCTCATTGTGGTTTTGATTTGCATTTCCCTAATAGCTAGTGAACTTGAGCAGTTATTTCATATATCTGTTGGCCATTTTTATGTCTTCTTGGTAGAAGTGTCTGCTCAGATCTTCTGCCCATTTTTATTTTTATTAGTTTCAAGTGTACAAAACAATGTAATAGTTATACATTTATCATTTATATCCCCCACACAGTGATAACCCTCCTCCCCACTCTACTACCTCTCTGATATCGCACACAGCCATTTCATTTCCACTGTCTCTATTCCTAATGCTGTACTCCACTTCTTGTAACTATATATATATTTATATATATATATATATATATATATGTATATATAAATATATATATATATATATAAAATTGTAGTTGACATTCATTATTGTTCAGCTTCAGCTTCAGGTGTACAGTGCAGTGATTTTTAAATTAGATTTTTTTGTCGTTGTTGTTGAGTTGTACGAGTTCTTTATATATTTTGGATATTAGCCCTTACTAGAGGCATTGTTTGCAAATATCTTCTCCCATTCAGTTTGTTGCCTCTTTGATTTGTTCACGGTTTCTTTTGCTGTGCAGAAGCTTTTTAGTTGCACATAGTCCCATTCCCTTATTTCAGCTTTTACTTCCCTTGCCTTTAAGGTCAAATTCATAAAATCCTCTTTGAACCCAACGTCCATAAGTTTAGTCCTATGCCTTCTTGTATGCAGTTTATTGTTTCTGATCTCATATTTAGGTCTTTGATCCATTTTGAGTTAATTTTGGTATACGGTGAAGGATGGTATTTTTTTTTAAGTTTTCTTTTTTTTCTGTGTAACGTGAAAATTACATCTATATGTGACTTTAAGTAATAAATAGTTAAATAATGAGATGTTCAATCAGTTAAAAATGCATGTTTTAGTTTGGCTTGACCAGGCACTATTAATTAAAGTATGGTCCATCCCCCCATTGAGATCTGTGGCAAGGTCTCTATGCATGGACGAGGATGAAAAAAATCAAGACATATTATCATATTGATATCTGTGAGAAGAATATCTCAGGCAGATTGTATCAGTTATCTATTGTTGCAAGTCAATCCACCCCATTAAGCTATAAATTGGGAACATACCTAACATTTTTGAGGAAGAGAAAGGAGGTCATGTGGCTGGTGTATAATGAGTGAGCGGGTGAGTAGTAGAGTTGAGGTCAATGGAATAAACTATAACAGTTCCTTCCTTCCTTCCTTCCTTCCTTCCTTCCGTCCTTCCTTCCTTCTTTCCTTCCTTCCTTCCTTCCTTCCTTCCTTCCTTCCTTCCTTCCTTCCCTCCTTTCATCTTTTCTTTTTCTTTACTATCCTCCATTCTCAAAATCTTCTTTTGTTCATGGATTCATAAATTAACCCACTCATTTATTGAGCATATATTTATTGTTGAATAAACATCTATGTGCTAGGCCCTATTTTAGGCTCAGGAATATTCAGCAATGAGTAAAGCGAAGTTCTTCCTTTCATGGATCTCACTTTCTACCATGTTTCCCCACAAATAAGACCTAGCCGGACGTGGAACAAAAATTAATATAAGACCCGGTTTTATATTATATTAAAATAAGACCGGGTCTTATATTAATTTTTGCTCCAAAAGACGCATTAGAGCTGATGATCCGGCTAGGTCTTATTTGTGGGGAAACACAATAGTGAAGTGGGACAAACAAATTAGAGATATAAATATTTAATATGTCAGGTGTCATAAAGAAAAATAAATTAGGACAAGAGGATAGAGAGAATAGGTGAGGGTAATTATACAGAGAGAATTTGTAGGCATCTTTGTTAATATAACATTTAAACTTGAAAAAAGAAAAGGAGATGGCTATGCATGTTTATAAATAAGCCTCTTATAATTACTTATATTGAATAATGCTCATGGGCCCTTCGAACGAAAAGGAACCCAAGTTACTTCCTATTACAAATTTTTCATTTTTCAGATAAGGCAGCAGACATAAAAAAAAAATATGCAACTTTTTGGAGTCATTTACCCAAGAAACACCTAGGGATATTCAGGCCTCTTGACACTTGAAAGTGTCCTCCCATTAGAAACATTCTTTGATTTATGCTCTCGTAATATTCTTCTGAATTAAGAAGTGGAGTTGCAAAACATATCTGTATTTTTAAGCATATTTGTATTTTCCAAACTGAGTTAGGAGAATAGTATCCAGAAATAATTGGTAGTCTCTTCTAAAGGAGGAATATACAATGAGAAGCTTGAATAAATATTTTTTCTTTACCCATTAAGAATAGTTTCCCTCATAACTTCCAGGCAGTAGGCTCTCACTAGAGGTACTACAAGAGTAGATAAATTACCCAGCTCCTTTGTACAATTTTGTGACCAGTCATATGACCACCTCTGTCCCTTTATTTAATTCTCCAAGAATAGAGACAATGGTTTCTGCTTCCATTGGACTTGATACATGAGGATCTAGACATAGATGTCTTCCAACCCAAAGTCTGGACTCCACTGTACTCCAACAACAATGACAACAAGTATTTGAATCAATGAATTATAACTACACCTGTCTATAATTCTACACTTTAGAAATAGCCCTCTGCTGTCTGGACAAATGAAGGGTAATCAATGGCATAGAAGTCATTTACACAGACTTAGTAGCTCCTTATATATTACTTTTTAAAGTATATTTACTTCCTAATTGTAATGTGAATAAATTTTGAAAGTTGTTTCGTATAGACAAATTTGCAAGGCTTAGGATGGATGATGATTCAAATAGTGCTGAGTGGCAGAGAAACAAAATCAGGCCTTGTAATTGATTGCTACCTTCATACATGTAAGAGTTAGGCATGAAAATTTAAATTCCAAAGTATCCAAGTATATGTGACTAATAGAAAATGCCTATTTTCACAAATGTGCTACTTATTCTATCTGTACTTATTTTTTTATAGATATGCTCATTAGTTTAAGCTCGGTGATCTCTATGTGAGAAAGATGGTATAATTTTAAATTAGGTATCTCAGTATAAGAAAGAGATATTGAAAAATATATTTAGAATTAAGTTTCAGAGAAGGCAGTTGATTGATTTGTCTCATAAATTATTGTTCCAGTTGGGTACCACTGGCTCTACTCCGTTTCTTCACTGGGTTTCAGGATTTATTCCATAATGTTATATAGCATAGGTTAAAGGAACAAGTTTATTGGGCAAAGTGTCAGGCTGGAAAAAGGGGTCAACTTCAGGTCCTTCTGATTTTTCCTTAATCCTTCAAATACCCCGAATCACAGCCAGAGCGCTCTTGTTTTGCCTGCCAGAGGAAGGATCCCACCACTGGGCAGTTCTGTTGATTGTTGTATACATTCTTTTTAGGGTGTTGTGTTGCAAGTCAGCTTCCCTGGGAACAGACACTGGGAAGGAAATTTGCCTGCAGGAAGTTTACTAGGGAGTGGATATGCTTGAGATCAACACTCCCATGGGGAGCAAAGGAAGCAGAATTGGATACAGATTGTGAACTATGAGGTAACAGGCCCCAGCCATCCCACCAGGAGCTCTGGAGCTGAGTGGCCTTGCAAAATTGCGTTAGGCTTGGCAAAGAACCTGGCCTTTGTATCCTCACATCAATTCATTACTGAATACTAGCTTCCTCTTGGAAGGGGCCGTGGACTGGATCTAGGTGACCGAGATATTTTGATTTATAGTCAGAACTATATTTTTGGTCTTTGTCCTATTTCTGGCATAGAGCTCCTAAAAACCTTTGGAATTTCCTGTGGTGAGAGCACTAAAGGTGTCTTTTGTTATTTTACTGAGGTGACTTTCGGAATGCCCCTAAGGATGACAGCTGGATGCAGTGGAGCCAACCAGGTGTACTGAGGTTGGAACTTTCGGTTCCTTACCCCTACCCTACCTCTGGGAAGGGGAGACAGGCTAGAAATCCAGTTTAATCACCACTGGCCAATGATTTAATCAATCATGCCTATGTAATGAAGCCTCCATGAAATCCCAAAAGGATGGAGGTTGGGAGAGCTTCTGGGTTGGTAAACACTTGGAGAAGTATGGAGAGTGGTGCTCTGGCAGAGAGCCTGGAAGCCCTGCACCCTCCCCCCAAACCTTGCCCTACGCATCTCTTCTACCTGGCTGTTCCTGATTTATATTCTTTTATAATAAACTGGTAATCTAATAAGTAAAATGCTTCCCTGAGTCCTGTGAGCCATTTTAGCAAATTAATTGAGTGCAAGGAGCCAGTCATTGGAACCTTTGATACATAGCCAGTCAGATGGAAGCACACTCCGGATTTTTGACTGGCATCTGAAGTGGAGTGAGCAGTCTTACAGGACTGAGCCCCTACACTGTGGGATCTGACGCTATCTCTAGGTAGATAGTGTCAGAATTGAATTGAATTGTAAGACACCCAGCTGGTGTCAGGGAATTTCATGGTGGTGTGGGAAAATCTCCTCCCACACACTGGAATTGGTGACCAGAATCATAATCAGGTACAAAACTTTTAGTGACTCTCTTCAGCAGAGAGAAGGTAATTGCCAGGAGCAGAGACTCAGCGGTGAGCTGTTGGCCATCAACTCTCCCAAAAGCTGGGGAGATGAGTGTTCTGTCCTGAAAAGGATATTTCTATAAATTCTTGAGACAATAATTATAGTGGCTTTAGGCTGAAAGTGTTACAATTATTTGTTACAAATTCCACCTTTTTTTGTTCACAATTGAGTCTGTGAAATTTCCTATAAACTCAAAATTAATCTAAGTGTGAGAGAGCTTTCTCTAGCAACAAAATTTGATTGCTATACTTCAGGTTAATGACAATAAAGGAAACTTTATTTGTACTACGCTTAGAAAAAAAGTTTTGTAATTTGCCTGTTTGCTCTGGGATTCTAAATCTGGCTATTTTAAAAATAAAATTATTTCAGAAATAATTACAACAGTTCCCTTATCTCCATAGGTCAGCTAATAATATGGAACGCAGAACCCATGGACCTCTAATTATTTTGTTTATGTTATTCCCCACCTCCTTTTTTCTTTAATCAGCAGCCTAGAACCAATGGCACAGAATACTTTTGAAAGACTTAACACATTACTTAAATCCTCGTTATATCAGTGCTGCTGATTTATTCATTAAAGTTCATGTTACACAAATGAGAAACAAAAACTCATAGACGCAGACAATAGTTTAGTGGTTACCAGAGGGTAAGGGGGGTAGGGGATAGTAGATGAGGGTAAAGGGGAACAAATATATGGTGAAGGAAGAACTGACTCTGGTTGGTGAACACACAATGGGATTTATAGATGATGAAATACAGAATTGTACACCTGAAATCTATGTAACTTTACTAACAATTGTCACCCCAATAAACTTTAATTAAAAAAAAAAAAGTTCATGTTACACATGCTGGAATCGGTGTTGGAGACATCAGGGGAATTAATCAAGCCCCAATCTTAGTAGCTACCAAGGTAAATTTAATAGCTTGAATGCATATCTAAAGAAGAATATTTGAAAGGCCTATGAAAACCTAGAAAAAAGAGTACATCTAACATTTTATTCCATACAAGTTTGAAGTTCACTCATGTACAAAAATATCTATAAGAGAGTACTCCTGTTTAGTTATCAGACCCTTTAGTACATGACTTACTAAAAAACAAGTGCAGAAGGGGCATTCTCTTCATTTTCATATTCTAGCCCAAGAGAACCAGTTCTAAGTCTTTAAAATATCGATTAATATGTTTTATTTGAGTGTTTTCACTGCATTTTCATGTGCACAAACATGGGAGTTTCTAAAACTCTTCTTCTTTCCTTTCCTTTTGTCATGTTTCTCTTGCTCATTCTTTTCCTCCTTCTTATATTGTATGTCTGTTATCTACTTACATGCTGAGCACCCTGGAGGAGGGAATGGGAAAGATATCTATAGGGGAACAGAAGAGTAAATGAGAATGAAGACTGATAGTAAGACTCCGTGTCAAGCATTGCTCAGAGCTTTCATTTAGTATGTTTTTATTAAAGAGTTAACTGGATTTGTCACCAAAAATCATTCTGCAGAATTGCTCTAACATCCATATGACTATAAGAAAAAAGATAAGTGACTGGTATTTGCTGTATTTTACCTTACTTCTTTGTATTTTTAAAGTCACATATTTTATCTGCAATTCAAAAGATAATAAAAAATAATGCCCTTTCTTTTTGGTCCCCTGACTTCCAAAATATTTTCATTTGACTATTTTCTATTGTATGAATAGGACAGTATGCCAATTTTGGTGTATGTAAGTCTCTTTAAAGATTATAAACGCCTTGAGAATAAGACTGATTTCATACTGGTAAACAATGTATTTTTGAATATACTTGTGCATCTTTATTTTATATTAGTTTATTTGGTAATTCTTTGATCTCCAGTTTTGTTTTTCTCATATCTTCCTTAGAATACAGTGTCATTTTTTTAAGTATTAGGATTTGGGATTGCAGGATCCAGAAGGAAGATGTGGCTATTATAGTGCCTGTAGGATTAATCTGAAGAAGATAAAAATCCATTTTATGTCATTTCTGCAGAAATCCAGGGGGAAAAAAAGTACACTGGAATATAAAGCCTCACTTTAGAAGCTCATTGGCTTCCTCTGTTACTGTGTAGTGTATTTTGCCATGTATAATGCACACGTTTTTGCCCAAATTTGTGAGGGAAAATAAGGATGCAAATTATACACAGATAGTACTAATTCCGTTTCCCTGAGAGTTTGGGCCAAAAACGTGGGTGTGCATTATACACAGGAGCACATTATACATGGAAAAATACAGTAAATATGGGAAATAAAATATGGGGCAATTTTAGAGAAATAAGCTTGCATATTTGTTGAAGTACCTTCTTATCAAACTAGATCAGACACCTAGGAAAGCTCAGAAACAGATTCTGGATAAAGATATAAATGAGATCACATTTTACTTTTTAATTTGAATGATTTGCTTGGATCACTCTAGTGATGGACTTCATATCTCCTGACGTTCAACTATATATCTGAACAAACATCATTACCATTAAAACATGTATTTGGATTATCTTCAAAAGCTGTTTAATGGAATTCATTTTATGTTTAACTGAATTTAATGTCGATGGTCGTCTTATAGCACACCTGTTGTTTTTGAGGTTTTAATTTTTTTCTTTACTTGGAGTTTATGACACATATCATTAAACGATTTTTTTCCCAAAAATATGAATCAGATATGTGTAGCACAATAAATGTTTTGCTCTTGCCTTTGCACATGAAAGACAACTTGACTAGCATAGAATTGTTGAATCATAATGCCTTTTCATCAAATTCTGCTCAGATGAATCTGTTGTCTTCTAGAATTTGGCATTGAGAGTCTAAAGCAGGTCTGGTTTTGGTTCCTTTGTGGCTAATCTTTTTGCCCCTTGCTTTTATTTCTTTAGAATTCTTTCTTCAACTGTGATATTAGAAAATAAAATCACCACAAATGATATATCCCATTCTCTTTCATTTATTTTTCTAGTATATAAATTTAATCTTTCCATTTGCAGAGTTGGGTTTCCAAGGTCAGGAAATAGTTCTGCATTTTTGCCTTTATTTATTCATTTACTCTATGTTGTAGGCAGAATGACGCCCCCCTCCAACCTGAAAGATGTCCATACCCTAATCCCTGGAATCTGTGACTATGTTATGTTACACGGCAAAAGAGACTTCACAGATATAATTAAGATTATAGACCTTTAAATAGGGGGACAATCTAAGTGGCCCAAACTCCTTATATGAGCCTTAAGAGCAGATGAAGTTTTCTGGTAGGAGGCAGAAGACATGTGGCAAAAGGGAATGTCAGAGAGATTCAAAGTGTGAGGCAGCCTCTAGGAGCAAAGATAACTAGCAAGAAAATGTGGACCTCAATCTTATAATCACAAGGGACTGTATTTGACCAACAACCTGAATGAACTTGGAAATGGATCATTCCCTGAATGAACTTGGAAATGATCAGATAGGAAGCCAGGCTGACCACCGCTTTATTTTGACCTTGTGAGACCAAGAGCAGAGGAACCAGCTGAGCCTACCCATTCTTCAGACCTACAGAACTGTTAGATAATCAATTTGTGTTGTTTTAAGCCACTAAAGTAGTGATGATTTGTTACCGCAGCAACAGAAAACTAATGCATTCTATTTGTTACATTATGTTTTTTCTTTCAAGGATGATACCTTACCCATTCAAGTGGGAGTGACATGAATAATTTAAGTTTCTCTGCTTTGCTTCGATTTGGAAATTCAAATATTCAATCAGAAGACTTAAAGATATGGCGGAGCTAGATTTCACTTCATAAACAGAGATGTAGAAGGGAGAAGTCTATGGATATATTTTTAAATTTTGACTCTAAATTTAACATACAGATTCATGTCTTGTGTTATAACTCATGTTGCAAAACATATATCCAAAAAAGCTTGCTAAAATAAAATAATGAGCATGATGACATGTATAGCAGTTAAATCCATTTGTATGGATATTACCTTCTTCTGAAAGACTGATGAAATTCTTTCAGACTGAGTTAGATTCATGAGTGAAGTTAAAATTGAAAAAGGCATGTGGTCGAGCTGTATTTGAACATATACTCATGTAGATACACGGACAGGCAACCACTTACATACCAGGACTTCTTTAGAACAAGTGTAACTCTCAGTTAGTACAATGTTGTAAAACTGAGCCTGGTAGAATGAATTAATCCAAGTGGTTATTTTTAAACAAGATTGATGTGAAGAAAATTAATGCATCAGATAAAACATCATAACTAACATTTTTTTCCTTAAATCTCATGACTCAGTGTCTTTGCAAGACAAAGTAAACTTGCTGATTTTTTTTTCATATATTCAGATGTCTAATAAGCATTAAATGAAAAAATATGAACAACCGGGTCAAAGAAGAACTAAGAGGAGAGATCAAAAGATACATAGAAACAAATAAGAATGAAAATACATCCTACCAAAATTTTTAGGAGGCAGCGAAAACAGTTTTAAGGGGAAATTTATATCTTTACAGGCCTATCTCAAGAAACAAGAAAAATCCCAGATAAATGACCTCACGTTACACCTTAAAGAACTAGAAAAAGAAGAACAAATGAAACCCAAGGTCAGCAGAAGAAAGGAAATAATCAAAATCAGAGCACAACTAAATGAAATAGAGAACAAAAAGACAATAGAAAAAAAATAATGTGACAAAGAGCTGGTTCTTTGAAAAGATTAATAAAATTGACAAACCCTTGGCTAGACTCACTAAGACAAAAAGAGAAAAGACACTAATAAAATCAGAAATGAAAGAGGGGAAGTTATCCCAGATGCCACAGAAATACAAAGGAACATCCAAGAATACTATGAAGGACAATATGCCACCAAATTCCATAACCTAGAAGAAATGGACAAGTTCTTAGAAACATATAGCCTTCCTAGGCTGAATCACGAAGAATTGGAAAACCTAAATAGACTGATCACCAGTAAGGAAATTGAATCAGTCATTCGAACTTTCCCAAAAGAAAAAGTCCAGGACCAGATGGCTTCACTACTGAATTCTACCAAACCTTCAAAGAGGCTCTAATACCTGTCCTACTCAAACTCTTCCAAAAAATTGAAGAAGAGACAATACTCCCTAACTCATTTTATGTAGCCAACATTACCCTGATACCACAACCTGGTAAGGATACACAAAAAAAGAAAACTACAGACCAATACCTCTGATGAATACAGATGCAAAAATCCTAAACAAAATTCTAGCAAATCGAATGCAACAATGCATTACAAAGATTATTCATCATGTCCAAGTGGGGTTCATCTCAGGGGCGCGAGGATGGTTCAACATATACAAATGATCAATGTGATACGTCACGTAAACAAAATAAAGGACAAAAATCATATGATCATATCAATTGATGCAGAAAAAGCGTTTGACAAGACACAACATCGATTTATGATTAAAACACTTAATAAAATAGGTATAGAAGGAAAATACCGTAACATTTTAAAGGCCATATAAAACAAACCCTCAGCTAATATGATAATTAATGGTGAAAAACTGAAGCCCTTTGCTCTACGTTCAGGAAAACGACAGGCCTGTCCCCTATCACCTCTGCTTTTCAACATAGTGTTGGAAGTCCTCGCCAGAGCAATCAGGCAAGAGAAACAAATAAAAGGCATCCAAATTGGGAATGAAGAAGTTAAATTGTCACTCTTCACAGATAACATGATGCTATAAATAGAAAACCCTAAAGACTCCACCAAAAAGCAATTAGAAACAATAAACAAATACAGTCAAGTTGCCGGCTACAAAATCAACATACCAAAGTCCATTGCATTCCTATATACTAACAATGAAATCTCAGAAAAAGAAATAAAAAAGAACAATTCCTTTTGCAATTGCAACAAGAAGAATAAGATACCTAGGAATAAACTTAACCAAGAACGTAAAAGACCTATATGCTGAAAACTATGACATTTTTAAAAGAAATTGAAGAAGACACAAAGAAATGGAAAGACATTCCGTGCTCATGGATTGGAAGAATCAACATAGTTAAAATGGCCATATTACCCAAAGCAACATACAGATTTAATGCAATCCCCATCAAAATCCCAATGGCATTTTTTAAAGAAATAGAATAAAAAATCATCAGATTTGTATGGAACCACAAAAGACCCCAAATAGCCAAAGCAATCCTAAAAAAAAAGAACAATGCTCGAGGTATCACACTCCCTGTCTTTAGCTTGTACTACAGGGCAACAATAATCAAAACAGCATGGTATTGGCAGAAAAACAGACACATAGACCATGGAATAGAATTGAGAACCCAGAAATAAACTCACATAAATATGGACAGATGATTTTTGACAAAGAAGCAAAAGCCACACAATGGAGAAAAGACAGCCTTTTCTCCAATAAATAGTGGTGGGAGAATTGGAAAGCCATGTGCAAAAGAATGAAACTGGACTGCTATCTGTCACCATGTACCAAAATTAATTCAAAATGGATCAAAGATCTAAGCATCAGACATGAAACAATAAACTGCATAGAAGAAAACATAGGTACTAAACTTATGGACCTTGGATTCAAAGAGCATTTTATGAATTTGACCAAAGGCAAAGAGAAGTAAAAGCTAAAATAAATGAATAGGACTATATCAAACTTAAAAGTGTCTGCCCAACAAAAAAAACCATTGACAAAGTAAAGAGGCAACTAACTGAATGGGAGAAGATTTTTACAAACACTGCCTCCGATAACGGGCTAATATCCAAAATATGCAAGGAACGCATACAACTCAAAAACAAAAAAAACAAACAACCCAATTGAAAAATGGGCAGAGGACCTGAAAAGACATTTCTCCAAAGAGGACATACAAATAGCAAATAAACAAGTGAAAAAGTGCTCAACATCACTAATCATCAGAGAAATACAAATAAAAACCACAATGAGATATCACCGCACCCCAGGTAGAATGGCTATCATCAACAAGGCAAATAGTAACAAGTTTTGGAGAGGCTGCGGAGAAAAAGAACCCTCATATACAGTTGGCGGGGAATGCAGATTGGTGCAGCCGCTATGGAAGGCAATGTGGAGATTCCTCAAGAAACTAAGAATAGAATTACCATATGACCCAGCAATCCCTCTCCTGGGTATCTACCCAAAAAATCTGAAAACATTTATCCATAGAGACATGTGCTTCAATGTTCACTGCAGCTTTATTTACGGTGGACAAGACATGGAAACAACCAAAATGTCCTTCAATAGATGAATGGATAAAGAAGTTGTGGTATATATACACAGTGGAATGCTATTCAGCAGTAAGAAAAGATGAAATAGTGCCATTTGTAACAACATGGATGGATCTTGAGATTATAATGCTAAGCAAAATAAGTCAGACAGAAAAAGTAGAGAACCATATGATTTCACTGACATATGGTATATAAAACTGAAAACAACAAAAGAACAAGACAAACAAGTGAACGAACAAAAACTCATAGACATAGGCAATAGTTTAAAGGTTACCAGAGGGTAAGGGGGAAGGGGAGCTCTAGATGAGAGTAAACGGGGTTATATATATGGTGATGGAAAGAGAACTGACTCTGGGTGGTGAACACACAATGTGAGATATAGATGATGTAATACAGATTGTACACCTGAAATCTATGTAACTTGACTAGCAATTGTCACCCCAATAAATTTTAATTAAAAATATCATTTATTTTGTTTATGTACTTTAATATAAATTCATCCTTTATTTATTGTATAGTATAATAACGATCATGCATTTTAAGGCTGAATCCACCACTTCCTTCTTGACTTTGAGCAAGTATTTACCATCCCTGTGCCTCTTACCTCATCTGAAATGGGAACCTCTCACAGATGGTGTTTGGGAGAAATGAGAAAAAATAACTGTAAAAGCTATAAAGCACAATGGTGTTCAAATGGGCAACAGCTTCATTTAGTGAGAACCTTCCTTTTCACACATACTCTTCTAGACACTCAGGAGGAAACTATAAAAGATGAGGAAGGCATGTCTACAGCTTTGAAAGAACCCACAACCTAGCAGAAGAGACAGAAAACTGATCAGAGCGTTAGAGTAAATGAGGTTAATTGCCAGGATGTACATAGTACCATGGGAATATGGGGGCAAAGATTGATTCAGCCCCATGAGACGTCAAAGGAGGTTTTATAGGAGTGATGACTCCTGAGCAAAATGGACTGTTGAAAATTGCCAAGTGGAAAAATTTCACTCAACAGCACAAGAGAGACACAGTACAACTGGCAAACAGGTATGCATGTGGGAAGACATTAAATCAGGAGCCTACGTCATCTGCTCAGGGAATAGTAAGTATTGAACCACTTCTCTGGACAAGACCTGGGGATAAAACTAGTTGAGCGTTTTGCTTTCATGGCTTTGTCCTTCAACACGGAGCCACCTGCCAGCTAAAGCCAGAAGGCTATTTTCAGTCAATGTACTCCTGAGTCATTTATTAGGCGGCTGCGCTCTTCTTCAAGCTAGGCTGCCAAGATGTGGGTGCTTGTGAAAACAGTGTGGACGGGTGACCAGATTTATGCCAACGAAATCAGTGCCCCAGAGAACCTGCTGATGATGTCAGCAGAAAGGTCTGTCTTAAGGAATGCCGAGACAGACAATGCACAAAGCATATATTTAAAGCCTGACACAAATTACTGTATTCACTATTTCACTACATTGAACCAAAGTGGCTCTACACTTGTACATCTCAGAGCCTTTCACACTGTATGTCCCTACACTCTATTTTAACCTCATTTTCAGGTACTGGTACCATAGAGTAAGAACAATCAAAGTCAAATTTTATTTGGAGAAAAGCCTCCAGGGTTTTTCTAAATTTCTTTATTTAGAAATTCATAAAAGAAGAGAGTAGAAAATTTTCTGTTTAGGATAATACTGAATAAGACATGAAGTTTTTTCCTCAGTGCAATTAATATTGTTTTCCTTTGACTGGATTGGATTGAATTATAATGCAGCGCCCAGACCAGCCCAGGAAGTAATAAAGGAGGCACCCAAGTGGTTATGTTTAAGGAGGAGAATGAGCTCATTCCAGGGAATACATGACGGTTGAATTGGGAGAATATCCCAATTAAAGCTAAAGCCATGTCAACCAGGAACATCTGGCGCCTTTAACTTCATGGATATTTATTCATGGATATTGCCATAAATAAAATGAACTGACTGCCAACACTGCCTTAAAATTCCCCTCAGCTTGACCAAACTTTAGGCAGGCTTCTTTCGGCCTCTAAGCCTGACCTACCTTTTCTTAGAGCACTTTCTTTAGATATCATATACAGGCATGCAATTCTTTCTTTGCTTCTTTGAGATATAAATCTTTTCTAAAAAACTTCTTGCCAGTTTTACAAACCAGAACAGTCTTCCTCAAAGACCTGGAAGTCATCTCTTTGAAACGTAATTATCAGGGAGGGTAGCGGCCCCGTGTCCCAGTCTCTGTGGGAGAGTAGGAGGCTATGTTTGGTGACGTGTCTTGCTCTTAACTTGTAAAACTATCTGCTGCCATGAAGATATGAGAACGTTCTTTTCTCCCTTTTTGGTAAAGCCAGTTAGCAAACGCACGTGGCCTATGAGCTCTCCCTCACACCAGCATGTCAGTGAGGCTTAAACGAGCATAGCAGTTTTTTAAAGGAGCAATTTGTCTGTATGACTTCTCACACAATACCTGTTTTTAACTTTATTTATATTGTACTTCCAAAAATTAGAGTGAAACTGAAAGTACCAAAACAAAACAAAACAAAACAAAAACACAGCCACTATGAAAACAAGACAGAAAAGAATCAAGTTTTAAAAAGGAGAGTCAATAATGGAGGAACATGACAAAATTTTCTACTGCAAAATACTTGTTTTGTTCATAGATTGCTGCTGTGAGAAACTTGACTATGTGCCATAACATTCTTTCTATCCTTGTCCAGCTCAGTTATTGCCCCTTCCTTTTTTTTTTTTTTTTTTTTGGTCTGCTTGTTAATAAACACTTACATTTAGCCAAATTTTACCTCCTTACCACCTGGTGGCTATTTAAGGTTGGGAAGAGGATATATAGGCTCCATGTAATTCCAGTCACCAGAGGCCAGCGATGTTTCCCTGGACTTTGTTAATCAGCCAAACAGTGAAGGGAGTGTACAACAAAGACGCAGCCGATTGAAGCAACATACAAACGAATATAATTGGAAGTTCAGCATTTTCTTCTGAAACCTTAGTGACAGCCCTTTCTATTGGTTACCTCTCTTACTCTGTGCCCTCCCTCCTGTCATCAGTCACAACATGTGAGGTTGACAACTGTTAGGCAGTCTGTTTTCTTCTCTTACGTTGATTTTCATAAAAACCAAAGCGGGGGCCGGCCCGGTGGCTCAGGCGGTTAGAGCTCCATGCTCCTAATTCCGAAGGCTGCCGGTTCGATTCCCACATGGGCCAGTGGGCTCTCAACTACAAGGTTGCCAGTTCAACTCCTGCAAGGGATGGTGGGCTGTGCCCCCTGCAACTGGCAACGGCAACTGGACCTGAAGCTGAGCTGCGCCCGACACAACTAAGACTGAAAGGACAACAACTTGAAGCTGAACGGCACCCTCCACAACTAAGATTGAAAGGACAACAACTTGACTTGGAAAACAGGCCTGGAAGTACACACTGTTCCCCAATAAAAGTCCTGTTCCCCTTCCCCAATAAAATCTTTAAAAAAAAAAAAAAAACCAAAGCGTAGTTCAAAACTAGACATGGTTCCTAGACACGGTTCCTCAACTCTAGAAATGTAATTTATCTCATGAAGAGACATGAGAAAAGCAAAGATGTGTGTGGGTCTGGGAAAGTGAAATTTCTAGGTGCTGACAGGATAAAGGCAGGGGAATAAAAACTCACTGTCCACAAGAACAAAAGACCAGCACCTTCAACAACGACATTTTTGCCTCCCTCTTCTGTAGAAGGAACTTGTCTAGAGACCAGTGACCAAAAGTCGAAAACAAAAGACTAAAACATATCTCAGAGCCTTGAAACAAAGATAACAAAAATGTTAATAGGAACAAGAACTAGAAGAAAAATAAAAAATAAGAAATAGAAATTTAAAAAAAAAAAGAAGACCAAGTAGAGAAAGATTTTAGGAAAGTATTTGCCTTTCTTGATCCCTTTCAACCAGAGAGCATTCCATTTCTTCTGCAGAACAGAGATGATATTAAAGAATTCATTTGATTTGAGCTATTAAAAATGACAGAGCTCATTGAAATGAGAGTTTAAATAAGTCACCAAAAAGACCCCTTTAACCTTCAGCTCCTCCTACTCTGTTTTAGAGCACTCTGTTCTTTCTGTCCTCTTATTATACCACAAGTATTTTTTTTATACCAATTACATACTGAGCACCAAATATAACTTTAAAATCAATGAGTGAGAGGTCAGGGAAAAAATTGATTGTCAACCAACAGATTCTGTCTTCTCCCTAAGAAATCACTCTTGCAGGGAAGAACAAAAAAGAGGCCCTTTTTTAAAAATTGCAATTTGAGGTGGGAAATGATTCCATTTAACTTTGGCTTGAATGAGCTCTGTCCTTTTTGTATTGCATTTTCTAAAGTTCAGGAGTCAAAATCCATGCATTTTTATTTTAATAGCACATCCTCATGACTACATTTCCTTGCTTTTAAATACCATTTCAGATTCTGGCTTTAAATATTTGGAGCCGGCAACTTGAAGGGTTGTGTTGCTAAGAGACTAACTCCTAGGTTGAAAATCAGAAATCCAGGCTTCTGTTTGCACATCTGTTACTGATTGTGTAGGACTTAGTGGAAACCACTTCTATGTTCTGCACATCCATTTGTTCAGAAAAATTATCTTTTTATTAACTTCACTGCTAAAGGATCAAATGTAAATTCTATTGTAGAGCAGGAAATTAAAGAAAGTTATTAGTAAGAAAAGACAAAATTGGTTTTAAAAATTCCAAGATTCTTTTGTGTGTGGCATTGTGAGCCGTATACCCTGAAGCCTTCCTCGGTGTTTTTGTTAAACAGCTTTATTAAGATATAATTCACATACCACCACTCACTCATTCGCCCTATCCCTGGGCAACCGCCAATTTACTTTTCATCTTTATAAATTTGTCTGTTCTGAAAATTTTCTATTAATGGTATCATGCAATTATGATCCTTTGTGACTGGCTTCTCTGGTTTAACAAAAAGTTTTTAAGATTCATCCATGTGTAGCATGTACTTTTTTTTATTATCAAGTAATATTCCATTGTATGAAAATATATTTTGTCTACCCATCATCGGTTGATGGACATAAGAGTTGTTTCCATCGTAGGCTATTATGAATCATGCTGCTATGAGCATTTGTTTTCTTTTTTTTTTTAATGTGGACTTTTGTTTTCATTTTTCTTGGGAAAATACCTAGCATTGGAATTTCTGGGTAAGTGGTAAATCTATGTTTAACTATTTGAGGAAGTGCCAGACTGTTTTCCAAAGCAGCTATACCATTTACTTTCCTATCAGCAGAGTATGAGGGTTCCAATTTATCCACAATCTCTCCAACCTCTCCTTGTTATTTTCTGCCTTTTTAAATTATAGCCACCCTAGTGAGTCTATAAATAAATTATTGTCTCATGGGGGATTTGGTTTGCATTTCCCTGATGGCTGATAATGTTGAATATCTCTTCATGTCCTCATTGGCCATTTGTACAAAATCTATTCAGGTCTTTTCACCCATTTTTAATTCAAGTGTCTTTTTATGACTGAGTTGTAATAGTCACTCTGTGTTATTTCCAAGTTTCCAAGTCCTGTAACTCCCAGCACAGTTGATTTCACTCGATGAAGGACAGCAGTCACTTGTCCCCTGCATGCCACCTTCTCCCGGATATGCATTTTCCAGCACAAAGTCCCTCCATTTATAAACAAGGATCCCTATGGGAAATTTAAGCTGGGGTTTCAGTCTAAGCAAAAATTTACTTCTAATGATGACTGAGCTCGGTTTAATTGTCAGAAAATAAAAGCTATGCAGCCCACTATGTTTTCTTTATTTGCAGTAGATGCCAGAGAGCTTGGAGACAATGGTTCACTGCCCCTAGATCTGCTCAACTAAAGTGCATTTTGTTTACTTCAAATGAAATCTGGTTTGTCTTAGAATTAAATGCCTCTTCCCCCATGTACTTTAATCTCTAAATCATCTCAATTCCTTTCAGAAACAGATATTACAAATCTTTAGGGGAAAAAATGCTGGAAGATGTGAAAAAAAAAAGTCACTTTTTGTTCCCGTTATGCCATAGAAAATGAGCAGTGCCCCTGAGAATGAAGTCTAAAACTACCTGTAACATATTAAATCATAGAGATCCAATCGTCTTCACCATTGACAGCAAAAAAAAGCCATAAAGTCTTTCTGAATGTGAGATGGTAAAGAGTGGAAGGAGCTTTTGAATTAGTACAAGTGAGGTACAGTGAATTGTATTATTAACAGTGGCCTGGTGCTGCATCTTGCCCATTACCTGCCAGAGCCTTTTGTTATATGCAGGTATCACACAGTATCTATTCTCTTCCTCCCCACAGGTAAGACCGAGGCAAGATGTCAGATTAGATACGGATTTCTTTTTTCAGATCGACAAATCCCTCCCCTTTCAACAATCATGTATTTGACACAATCTCTTTCAGTTTTCACTTTCCTCACTTTTTTGATAAAGCACTACTTTAGTAGATTATTCAACAACACTCCCAAGCAGAAATATTTGCATTTTCACAGAATATTCTTAAATAGGTGGAAGCTTCCATAACCAAAATAATGCATTTCTCGTAGTAGACTTATATTCTTCTAGGACATAATAATATGCATAAAAACTTGTCTAAATAATGACATTGTGCAAAACACTGCCTGAATAAAATTTGGTATCTCAGGCGGACCTCTCTAGAAATAATCAGATTTCAATTTTAAAAGAAATTCATATTTACCTGGTTTCAATTTTGGACTTGGATCTTGCAGGGACAAGATAATGATTCATCATCCATGAAGGAAGAAAAAAGTGAAAATGCAAACAGGAGTTAAATAAATTAAATCAAATACATGTGCATTATGGTCCTTAAAGTTAGTAACAATATTATCAATTGAATTATTATTATTATTTTACTATACTCATCATTAGTATTGTTATCTGATCCTTTGATATCAAAACCACATTCTCACAGTTGACCATCTTTTTTCCTTTTTGAACATTATGATAAAATGAGGATACATAGATGAATCAGATGAAAGAAGTGACAGACCCTCACTTGCACCTCTCTTCTATCTTGATGATGTTCAGTGAATTTTTAAAGTGCCAAAAAACCTAAACCCCATTTTCTCTGCATTCAGTCAACACTTTCTTTCAATCAACATTTTGTTCCACTGGATGAGCATTCTTTTATCCAGTTTAGTTCCTTGTCCCTAGAAGAGACCTTTCCATTTCATACTTGTTTTCATATCACAGTGCATTGATGGGCAATATTGGCATCTGCAGCAAAGGAGACAAAAGAACCCAGAAGTTTGTTTCTCAGACTGAAGCAGATTTCAGTTCCAATGTTCACTCCCTCTTCCTGGGTCCTTCCCTTTCTCCATTGATCTGCTTCCTTTCTGACAAAGGAAGAACGGAACCAGAATAAGTGAAACTTTATAAATGGATGATAAATCCTGATTGTACTAAGAAAATACTTTATAGGCTGGAATAATTTACTAATGGAGTTAAAATAAGAAGACATTGAGTGTAATTTTATCAATATGTCATGGAGACATAGTGGAATTCAGAGAACCAAGACTTGCTGTTCTAAGTTATTTTTCTATTATTTTGTTATTTATTGATGGCAACTCATCTGATAATACAAATCCAACAGTGGAATGATTAGATTGGTATATTTTGTAAGTCGAATACAGTCAACTCTTAATCTCACATGCAGTCCCTTTAAATTAAGGAAAGATCGCTTCTCAGCCTTTTGGCTAAGATCAAGTGTAAATTAAGGAAAGAAAGAAAATCAAACTAGCATTTATTAGAAGTCAGACACTATGCTAGGTGGGTTCCTTTTTCTCAATATCCTCATTTTACTGATGAGGAAATGGGAGGTTTGAAATCCATGATTTTCTTAATGCCTTCCACATAGCAAAATGTTCTACCATGAATCACCAGGTAAATAGAGCAATCAATTTCAGTGAGGAAAGGAAGTAACGGGCACGGTTATTAAACACCCAGTCTGCACCAGGCACTGTGCAAGGCAAATAGATACGATGTCTCACTGTCCCTGTTTTACAAAGAAGTGAAGACTTTGAAAGGCTTGTTGGTGTGCCCAAAGCCCCAAGTCTGTGCCTGGAAGAGCAAGGAGCCAGAACCAGGTGTTCCCGACTCCCAAGACCATTCTCACCTCACTACGCCATGCAGTAACTTGGGCTAAAGCTATTAGGCCAACAACATGCAGGTGTTTTACTGGAGCTAAGCTCTTAATGTAATGGGGACGACTATTCAAAACTACAAAGCTCATAGGCACAATTAAGACAAGGACATGGGAAAGGCATTTTTTTTTAATGCCCCTTTATAAGTGGAGGAACGTGTGATATCTCCTCTTCACTAATCAGTGCTCAAAGGCAGGCTGCATGTAGCTGGAGAGTTTCTGAGAAAGTAATTTAGAAAATGTTTCACTGCCTTCATTTTACACATATAAAATACAAAGTTGTAAATAAACTCTTGAATCCTGTGGACAGATCTACTTTCCTTTCTGCATTTCAGTCTCCTTTATCCCCTCTCCAATTTGACACTGTAATTGATTTGGCTAACATCTGACATAAACTTGTGAGTGAAAATAAGCAGTATCAGTGTATCACAAACAGTCCCTTGTGTGAAAGGAATACTACTTGTAAAGTTAAGCTATTATCAGTGTGTATTTGTTAAGAGTCAGATATTTCCATTTTCTCCTTCTATTGATTAAGTATAGCATTCAGCTCCTTTAGTGGCTAGGGCAAAGGGTTTTTCATGAAACTAATCAGTACACATAGCTTTTACTACAGTAACTCTTTATCTCTCAAGTGCTGTAAAGAAGTGATCGCCTCAACATTCAGAATCTTTCGTCAAAATTCTAGTTTCCATAACTGTGGAGAATTTAGTCAGTCAGCCTGACAGCATCTTTATAGCTACAAATATGCCAGGGTACAAATAATTGAACGTCAGAACAGACATCCTGGAATCTTTCTATTGGTCTCATCTTGTAAAAAAACACAAAAACAAACAAACAAAAAAAACCTGCCTGAACTGAGTTTTGAAAACCAACACCTGATTTAAAAACAAAAGAGCTTTCCTCTCTGATAAGTCTTTTTCTTTGCCTTTGGTCTATTAGCATAGCACTTTGTACACAAAGGGCAGCATGCAATATTTAGGTTTTTGCTGGGCATATTAATAAGTAGGTCATAGATTTCTCAAATTCTCCAGGTTTTATTTTTCAAATTCCATAAAAAGCTACCTTCATCCAGCTATGTGACAAACATTTTCAAATGTTTCTGCAAAATCTCAGGGCTTGCATCTTGAAGGGAACATCTCTCTCTTTTTGAATTCCTCTATAACTGAAATGCAGGGTTTTACTGTTTTCCCATATTTGGGACAAGAATTTATTCCTTGGACCTAGCAAAAAAGCCTATGGATGCGCCAGTAACATTGATAGAGCAGGAGGCATCTGGGGTCCCTATAGTTTAATTATCTTCCCTCCCAGGCCATATACATCGTTTATATTTCAGGCACCCCAGTTAGACCCCAATTTATCTGAATTTTTTGTTCTACAGTTGAAAAGGTGGAATGAATACAAAGAGGGAAAAACAGCTCTTGTGTATTAATGAGACCTGGTGTCCTCTTGTTAAACATTTGCACTCTGAATCTTATGCACAATACCCTCCGTAACCTTTTTTAAAAAAGAATTGTACAGTTTGTATTCAGCTCTCATTCCTTTTGACATTTCATCATTGGTGCTCAAGTTCAGGACCCCCAACTGTTCTTTCTCTTTTTCTACCATACTTATCATTTTTATCTTTTTAGCAGTTTCCTACACTTTTTCCTCATCATTACAACTCTTATAAAATGTGGTTATTCTACTAAATACTAGCATGTGATCCTGCTCAAAAATGATTAAGGCACTGATTTGGCCAGATTTGCCCAGAGTGGTTAAAGAGTCAAAAGTGAAATTTTTTAGCCAATTATTTTTCATGCTCTTTATAAAATCTGTAATAATGTCAACAGTGTTTGAAAAGTTAAGGGAGAAATTAAAAATCTTGTTTTTCTTTTAGATTTTTATTGTTTCTCTTCTTTAGTTTATTTGCTTTGTTTTTTTGCAAAAACAATAAATGATTTAAGAGAAGAATCAGAAAATATAGACAAGTAAACTAAGAAAATAAGGAACATATAATCTCACCTATATAGAGGCAACCACTGTTAATATCATATAGCATATTTTTGTCAGATTTCTTTCTATACACACATGCATACATATATAATTTCATGCCAATTTCTATACACATTTGTGTGCACACATATAATTTTAGTGTATCAAATCTGATTTTAAGAATTTATCTTTGACTATAAGGTCCATCTCACTAAATATTTTTAAATGACTCCATGGTTTTTAATTTATGGATGAATAGTTATTCGTAAAAAAATACTTTGTTGGTCTTCACGTTAGTTAAAAAGCTTCTTTATTACAAATAATACAGAGCAGCCAAGATTGAATAAAGATGGGTTTGAAAGTTAAAAAATCTTGAAGAACTGACAAAATTGTTTAAAAGCATAAAAGTTTGAAATATAACCCTTGGTTTAATAAATTTTCAAACTAGTGAGCAAAATGGTAACTGGCAATAATGATTTCCAACTGGCTTTAATTTTTTTTTTTTTTTAAAAACAATTTGGTTTTATCAGCTTAGTAGGAATTTTCCTAGTCTGTGGTCCCTCATCTCTCCCACACTCTCCTTGGATATGCCAGACAATTCTATGGGTTTAACCATTACCTCCATGAAGAAGTTTCCCAAGCCGACAGCACTGAATATATTCATCAAAGGTCTTTCAAGATCACTCTGCTCAGATAATCAACAACTCACCTTGATCCTGAGATACACCCATTTTATGTTCACTACAAAACAAAAGTTTGGTGTGAATATGTGTATTTTACAAAAGCAAAAAAAATGAAAAACATGTAAACTCTGTTTTCAGCAAAACTATGAGAAGGATAAAATATGAGAACATAAAGCTATACCTCAGGGGTGCTAGAAGTAGTAGACTCTGCCGAAGCTGTGCACGGAGAAGAAATGCAGCAGACGTGGAGAGTGCAAGAGGGTAGAGAATAGCACAAGGGGGCAGATCTTTGCAAATTCCAGCACCAATCTACTGCTTGTTACTCATGGACTCAAGAAAGTGACAATGCTAGATCTTTGCATAAAACAAAAGTTTCAAGACCAGGAGAAGGACAGGGTAGAGGTTAAACAGAAGGCAAACAGAAAAGACACCTGAGTGTCTTCTACCACCTTCTTGTGACGATGTACATGGCTGCTGAACAAGACCAGGCAAGGAATTATGGTGAGATAGTAGCCCAGCTTCTGGCTGGTGAGTAGTCACTTCCTTCCATCCTGCCTATAGCTCTTAATACATTTTAAGTTCTACTTTCAAATTGGAGAATATGGTTATATTTGGTCCCCCATCACTGTACACCAGCAACTTCTCACATTCCCGTTACCTCCTTGGCCACCCAAAGCATTTAGGTTTACTCCTTTACGTAGGTCAAGGTACTGTCTACAGAAAGAATTTTTATTTTTATTTTTTTTGCATGTAACTCTTTTATCCCAAATCTTCAGAAACCATTGATTCACATGCATGTTTTCCTTTTATGATTATGTTGATTAAACATCATTGGGCCTGCTTCGTACTAGGCACATTCAGCTAGATCCTTTGGAAGATACAAATATGTTTGAGACACTATCCATAACTCTAGAAGTTCAGAATCTAGAGGCAAACTTTCAGCTTCCAGAATGAAAATGCTATAACTGAAGTGCCATCACTGAGCAGAGAGAGGGAGAGTGGGAAAAATTATCTGAGGAAAGAAGAGACTTGTGCCTATAGAATGGAGGGTCATTCACATTTGTTGTCAAAACTTCAATTCAGTGTGGTTAATGGAACAAACAAGGCTAAGACCCACTTCCCACATTAGTCCTACCTTTATTTTTGCTGAGCCCTTCCGAGGAGCCTGAAAGGAAAACAGGACTACATGACTGCGTGAAACACACAGGAAATATTTTATTAGCTTCCAGATGGAGAAAAGGGTCCAGGAAAAATATTTCAGTAGAAATCCATGGCTCTCCTCAAAGAGCCCACTCTGGCACTCATGGCCCCCAGTCATGGTAGCGCCTGTAGTCCCCACTTTAAATGGCCTATGGGAAAGGCAAGTTCATTCACTGTCCCCCAACCCCCCGCCCAAAGTTCCACATTCTCACCCCAAGAAAATGCTCTTTAATCTAAACGCCTCACCCTGTATGTAGCCCTTTCTGACCTCAGACCTGGTCACTACCCTGCGTTGTTACTCAAAAGCAGATCATTCTGAAATTTAAAAAGAGAAAATATGTGATTAAGATTATTAACTCGGTTAAGTGCCTTGGCCCAGTTCCAATTTTCTGAATAAGTTTCATTTAAAAGCTCAAGGGGCACCAAGTGACAGTTTTAACCCTGGTTATCAATTCGAAAGCTCTAGAGAGTTTAAGAGGAAACATACAATAAGTCCCCCGTCTCAGCCCCACAGTCATTACATAGAAAAGAGAGAGACAAAGTCCTCTAGCCCTTTTGCGTTGTTCCTGCCAACGCAGCAGCCATCCTGCTTTGTAGACCCGCGGCGCCGCGGGCCCATCCTGCACTCTCTCCTTCCGTGCCAACCAGCCTTGGGGAAGGTGAGCCCAGCGCCCAGGCCGGGAGGGGCCCCTGCATACGGGGGCGGGACGAGGCCTCACCTCTGAGCCTCTCTCCCCTTCCCTTCCTTGCAGATCACCTTCTACCAGGACCACGGCTTCCAGGACAACTGCTACGAGTGCAGCAGCGACCACTCCAACCTGCAGCCCTACTTCAGCTGGGCAACTCGGTGCTCTTGGACAGCGGCTGCTGGATGCTGTATGAGCGCCCCGACTACCAGGGCCACCAGTACTTCCTGTGGCTCGGCAACTACCCCGACTACCAGCAGTGGATGAGCCACAGAGACTCGGTTCCCTCCTGCCGCCTCATCCCCCACGTGAGTCGTCCAGTTCCCTGCGTCCTTCTGTGCCCTCCCCTCACACCAGAGATACTGATGCAGTATTCATACTATGAAATGGTAGCCTTCTTTTTCTGGTTCTAACTATATTCTCTTTTCCTAGAAGTAATGCAATGCTTCTAACTGGAAATTTTATTTTACTTTGTTAAAATTAAACTCACTTCTACAGGGAACAGGTAGTTAGTGCATGGTGTTAGTTCAGAGTGTCTATGCAACAGGTGATGAATAAGTAACAGATCAACTTATTGTCAGATGGCCTTAAGCTAGTAAATTAGACTATTTCTCTTTCCTCATTTGTAAAATGGGGCTAATAAGAGTAGCTAATTCATAGAATTGTGATGAGGATGAAAGCACGGTACCTGGCACATGTCAAGCCACCCCCTCCCCAAAATATAAACTATGATTATTAACATCAAGGGTCTCTCAAGGCCTGCCTTTTGATTAGGCAAAACAAGTAACCAACAATGTGACACCAACAGCTCCTGCAGAGCCCACTCTTACCCAGCTAACGCCCCAGCAGCCCGGAATTCCAGTTAGTGATTCTGTAACTTGACTGTGACAGAGTCCTGGGAGAAATATACCACTTTCAGGAAGGTTGAAACCCCCTCGGAGGGTTAATGCCTGGATAGGACCCAGACTGGCATTAGGAGCCTGAAAATCTGGGCTTCCCCCTCTCCAGTCCAGACTCTTCTAATTACTGACCGCAAGCCCTGTCGGTAGTTTTTCATAAAAGAAGAAAGAGCTTATAATGGTCCTCCACAGGTGTCGGGCTGTGGTGAAGATCAAGTCAGAAAACATACACTTGAGTCCTTTACAAACCATGGATGACAGACACCTTATACTGCAGACTGAATTGCTTGTGAGAACCTTTCCTAAAGAGGATTTAATGGTGGAAGAAGAAAGACATTGAATGGGTACCTGCTGAGAAGGAAGATAAAAGAACAAGTACTCAAAAAGAGACTGACAGGATCTGTTTAGGACAAACAGCCTAACTTCGTGTTTTTCTAAAGGTTTTATACTCCTTTGACTCTGGACAGGCCTCCCTCACCATCTGGAACTTCCATTTTTGTTTATTATCCAAAGCAGATTCACAGGAGCACATATTACAACTGAGAACTGAACCTAATCTTTATGATGTTTCTTGCTTCTCAGGATTTTAGAGTAGGTCTGCTTAAAGCAGAAAGGAAGGGATTACGGATTGCCTGGTCTGAACTCTTTTCCAGGTTTGCCACCAATCGGTGACCTCATATGGGGGAAAAGAAATTCAACTTCCTTTTCCCTTACCTTCTTCTAATGTTATTGAGATTCAGACTGATACCCTTTTCCCAGGGATCTTTTCTTTTTGTAAATTAAATACTTAATTATTTTTATGTCATACAAGAAGCATCTCAGTCCACCACAAGCCTATGAAGAAGAGAGCAAAAAATGTATAAAAATATTACTTAAGAATGGTACTAAATAGAGCCCATGCATAGTTCGTGTAGCTTTTGGCCCTAGAAAACTCTAGGGAGCACCATTTATATCTTGATCTATGTGAATGATACCCCCTTCAGTTTTGCATGGTAAAACCTACCCAAATGCATACAGTGGTCCTGGTGTTGGCTATCTTTTTCATTTGTCACATTTGAAATAGAAAAGATAAAGACATGGCCATCCCCCCAGGTCTGTGTGTGATTGGTTGCTAAACGCTAGGTTTTCTGACTTTTCTGACTTTTGCTGATTGCCGAATCCACAGAGCAGCTCCCACAGGATCAGACTCTACGAGAGGGAAGGTTGTAGAGGCCAGATGGTGGAGTTCACTGAGGACTGCTCCTCGCTTCATGACGGCTTCCAGTTCAATGAGATCCACTGCTTCAACATGCTGCAGGGCTAGTGGGTCCTCTATGAGATGCTCAACTACCGGGGGCGGCAGTACCTGCTGAGGCCGGGGTGGGATTTTCCTCCAGGAGAACCTCTCTAGGATCCTACCTGCTGCTAAGTGAGTGTGGCAGGTATCACTAACACCTGAGGAAGGATGACAGGGGTTGGACCGTGAGGAAGCCCTGTTTAGGCTCATGGCCTTAGCTCTGCTCCCTGGGACTGGGTGGGACCAGGGACATCTGCAGAGACATCCCCAGGGCTTCAGCTCTTGCTCCCATCCCACAGGCAAGGAAACCCTTGACTTTGGAATTCATGAGGTGACTCCCTGGTGATTATTTATCACACTGTAACTATTTAAATAATGTTTGTTTGTTTGTTTTGTTGTTGTTTTGCATCTAGCTGCTGACAAATGCAAGTTGACTTGCAAATAGAGCAGCATTTAAATCCCACAATTTTACAAAGCTTCTGCCTCCTCTGCCTTTCCCAGCCCTAGTCGGTCTCTCGTTAAAGCTCTGGCTCCAGGAACTGCAGTGTTCTTCTTTCCCACTCCACCAAGACCCACAGGAGCTCTGGGAGCCCCATTCTCTTTAAAGCAGGCTTTCTGGACCTCAGCACTATTGTGACATTTTAGGCTGAAAACTCTGTTGAGGGGGGCTGTCCTGTACATTGCAGGATTTTTAGCGACATCCCTCTTCTCTACCCACTAGATGCCAGTAGCACGCGTTTCTCCCTCCCCAAATTATGACAACCAAAAATGTATTCAGGTACTGCCAAATGTCCCCATGGGGGACAAACTCATCTCTTGTTGAAAACTACTGGTCTGAAAGTGCTATACATCTGCCTAGCAATTTCACCATTGTTCACGCCACTACAGTAATGAGGTGGTTTGTAGACAGTGTTTCTGGAACTGCAGAAATTCTTCAGCAGTGTTCTGGGGCCAGCCACTCAAAGAGAAAGTGGGAAGAATAGGAGTATAGTGTAAGTCCTGCTAGTTGTTTTTTTCTTTTTTTTAATGCAAGTGACTGACTTAAGCTTTGATTGATGCATCTACTTCAAAGAAGTGCACATTTCAAAGATCTTGAATAAACACTTTGCCAGCCATATGACTAGATGAGGAGCCAGCCCCCTACCCTCTTTGTTTTAGAGATCTTGGTTATTTTCCATAAGTGACCATTTAGGCCTCCAGTTTTTTTCTTTTCCCAAGCTTGAAATTCCTGCTCTTTTGTTTTGAATTCACCAATAAAGAATGAGCCTAAGATACCGCCTTTGACCCCAAGAAAAACAGAACCCCAGACTTGTACCCTATCCACCTCTCCACTTCCCCCTGACCTTGCTGTGTGGCCTCAGGTGTGCCATGGAATTTCTAGGACCTGTAAGTAATACACTTTTTGTTCAAAGTTTCCTGATGATTATTATTGAGGGCATCTTGCAATCAAAATAAGAAGCGCAAGGGCTGGTCCTGCCACAATATCGGTTATCGATAGGCTGCGACCAGCACAACAGGGGGAGGGCCCCTGATCTTATTCCCTCACTTCAACCAGAGCATTTTCAAGTATCTGTTTTATATAAAACCTGATTTGAAAATAGGTTTTATTGCTGGATAATAATAATTTTTTAAAAGTAAATATTTAAAACCATTGGTTTTAGGTATTGTGACTCTCATAATGCCCTTTAAAATACATTACCTACTAACCACCGTAATGAAAGTGCCATCCTTTTACAGATCAGTGTAAATAAGTTTCCAGGACAGCTGGCTAATTCCCGGTGAAAAGATCTTGAAATAAATTTTAATGTGATCAAGTCTGGAAACATTGGATCATGGCACCATGCTAAAGAGAACAAGAAAGAGGTGAATACCACGTGGAAAGTTCTGGACAGAGTTAGCCTATGAACAGTGGGCTCACGAAAAGGGACTCTGGTTAGCTGACCAGGAGAAAGTGGTAAAACTGGGCTTTGACAGATTCACAATCTGCTCTAGAAGCTGATTTCAGTTGGGGGCTCTATTTTGATGGTTTCTAAGTGATTCTTTAAAGATGAAATGGTTTCATTTCATGACGATTTTAAGGATTTATTTATTTATAATCATTGAGAATTAGTTTCATGATGTTTTTTAATTTCAACTTTACTTTCCATCTTCTAACATGCAAGGCTTAGTGCTGAGAAGATTTCTTCTTAAGTGAAACTTTCCAGGATACCAGAAATGAATAACAGCAATTTTCATTATCTCAGAAATATGGAGAAAGTTTTTATTACTGAATGAACAGAAAAAGACAAATAGTATGGAGACATTGAGCACAGAGCTTAGCAGGAACATAATCTGTTTTTATCCTCCCTCTCCCAAATGCTCTACTAAGGCACTTAAGCTTTTCCTGCAAGCTTTTGAGGAAAACAACAACAACAAGAAAACCAGTCCTTTAGAAAATAATTCAGGATAAAATGGGGAATTGGAGCACCATAAAATAAAGCATATAATACCATGTATGTTGGCAAGAGAACACAAAAGACTTGAATCACCAGGATCTTTCTTCTAAAGGCTTATAGCATGTTGTCCCAAAAGGGCGTAGCAAGTTTTTTTCTAGCTGACTGTTTTATTATTTGAAACTTTTGATCAATGTTTATTTTCCCAAGATAAACATCAAATAATGAATTCCCTACTAACTGTATTCTTTCCTGAAGTACTTTTAAGGCATCCTGAGGATAAAATATTTAAAGCCAACAAGTTATATTTTGACTCTAAATCATATGCCATACAATGAAATTCTATAATTGAGTTTGTTTCAGAAAGAGGCGGCTGCAATTCCCCAACACTTATCACAGAATAGTACCAAAGTTCTCAAAGGAGCTAAGTGTGTAAATATAAAGTGTTATTAGCATGACTATTAATCATTTGAGGCAGGAATAACTCTGGCCAGCACACATGTCTTCTATCAAGGCCTTACAAACCATCTGCATATTTAATATGAGGACTATTTGCTTTTAATACATTTGTAACATTCATGATAACAGCAGAAAATAATTTAAAGGCAATTCATGCTTGATCAGTTTGTGATAACAGTTGTGAAATGAAGACTATACAAAACGTATAAAAAAGAAACCTGCCCTTTATGTCAGCATGCTAAAATAGATGCTAAAAATAAAGTTAAATCTCCAATTTTGAGGCAATAAGAAAAAGAGGAAAGAAGAGGTACATTCCAAAATGTGGATTTTAGGATATTTAAATTATAAATACATCTGTGATGAAAATACATTTAATAAAAAAAGAATTCTGACCCCAAAATGGCAGAGGAGAAAGTAAAGTTATAATTGAAGTTTAAGATTTTTTTCATTTTAAAATTGACAACTATTTCGTTTTACTGAAAGGATTAAAATATAATACATTTTAAACATCTGATTTCAAATAATTCAAAAAAACTAAGAGAAAAGAAATTTTAAAAAATATTCAGGGAGCAGAATTGGTGAACTTTTTTAATGGAAAAATGTTAGTCATTACCTCTTTTCACCAAATAGTCAGTGACAGACTAGGAATTATAGCAACTGTCTTCTGTGATTTTAGTGACTGTCCAAATATGATATCATTGCCTGAAGAGTATCAGGCAGAGGAGAGAGAGGCTCCCATTGTCAGGGGTGTGTACTACACTAAGCATCTTTAATCCACCCAGCATGTCTGGTGTTCTAGAATATGATTTCCATTGGTTACCACGGACAGTTGCAAATGGAATCGAGAACCTTCTGGTCAGGGACCTTAAGAGTTCCTCCAGCACTTCACCCTTATACTCTTTTGGAAGTCTGCACATACCATAGTCTGGGGAGCTGATTTTCCCTTCTTAAACTCTTCTGAGAAGAATTCTCAACTTCCGTTGGTGAAACATTTAGTTAGGGAACATGTCCTTGAGATTCAAATTCATCTTTTCTATGTTCAGTTGGAAAAGAGCATGTTAATATATACAAAGCCATTTCAGAACTCAAAAGGACTTTGGAAGTCATTTGGGGGACCATCCTCATTTTGCAGATGAGGTCTCAAGAATTTGTATCAGAATCCAGAACAGAACTTGGTTTTCTTTAGTTTTACGTCAATGTTCTTGCCATTGTGTCATTTTGTCTCCCTATAGCTAAACAAAGCTCCGTATCTCCTAGCTTCTTTCCATTCGTAGTAGGAAAGTGGCACATTTGTAGGTCTACCATCAAACTTTCAAAGTTTCCAGAATGTTCAATGTTACCATTCAACAATATTAGTATTAAAAAAAAAAATTCTGGAGAAATGAACCTCCCTAACACCTGTCTATAAGCATTTAAGAAAATAAAATGTTTTCTTAAGGGAAGAGAGTAACTTGTCAGTGTTTCCATTAAGTCAGTCTATTAATGCCATCGCTATTCTGTTCCACACAAGAGACCAAATAAAAGGAGCTTTATGATTCTCAAAGGAATCTGAAGACTTGTGATCTCAGGTGAGAAAGTTTCACAGATTTTTCTATTTTTCAGCCCTTAGGGCATCCCAAAATGGGTTTTTGTTGTTGTTGTTGTTGTTATATAAAGTATATGTTCTTAGGAAAACAGAACTAATGCCAATTTAGTGCAATTTTAAACAAAGCATAGCTTTTGAGGTAGTCCAAACTTAACCCCTATGGAGGAGCGCCATCCTTAATAGCCATGGGAGCTATGACCTGGGTAATTTTCTTAGCCTGAGCCTCCGTTACCTGGTCTGTACAATGAGATTAATAATACTGCTTTGAAGGTCTTTTGTGAAGAAGAAATGAGATAATCTATGAAAAGTGCTAGAACAGGAGCCTCCTGGGGAGTGGCCACATGGTGATCTCCCAGCCTTAACTGAAGTAGTCCCATCACCTGGTCCAGATGCACCAAAAGCCCATGACTCTGAATCTCTTAACAATTTCTCACTTTTTGATGACATATACTTGTGGGGGTTTTTTTGCTGTGAATTTCTAAATTTTTGCAATTTCTAAGGCAACATTAGTGATGCAGAGATGAAGAGCCTGTCCCATAGTGTGGTTGTCAGGCCCTAATGAGCTGGTGAGAGAGAATTCTAATTATTAGCATTTCTGGAAATGTTTGGTGGGGAGGGAGGAGAAGTTATTTCTTCAGGGCTTAACCTGATTAATAAGGTGATAGGTTTGAGATCATATAGGGGTAGGGTGTCTGCTTTCTGTCTGTTTCCCAAGGCACCTAAGTTCCTGGGTTAGTATTTTTATTTTTATTTTCATTTTCTTTTTTATTGATAGTTTTGCTCATTTCTTAAAACTTAAGAGACAGAGATATAAATCTTGAGTAAGTGTCCCAGAAAGGAAACTTTTAGCAGCAGCAAAGCCAATTTCCTGTTCCACAGAACAGCTAATAGTCATTGTCCAAAAAGCTGCTTTACATACTAGCATGTCCAGGACTGAGCTGAAATTTCTACCCAGGAACTAAAGAGGTAGTAGAAAGTCTTCTGCTCTGAGTTATGCATCACTCTTCAGCAAAAATTGATTGGACCAAATTTACTAAAGAGCCATCTGTATAGTGAAGCAATGGTTGAAGGGATTAGAAAATTCTAGCACACAGAAAACAAAAAACAAACAGCAGTGCAGGACCATCACAGCTGGTTGAAATGTTTTAAAAGATAGCATTGTTATGTACATGCCCAAGTGCATAGTTGACAACATGAGTAGAAAACAAGGAGCGTGATTTCCGCTGTAAGTAGAACTAACAAGTCAGCCTGCCCGGAGCTGGCATGATATACTTTATGAGAGAGTTGAGTTCTCTTTCAGTAGGGTGAATAAACACGTTGTGTTTCAACAATCAGCACAAGAGAATAGATGGGATGTAAGTGTCTGTAAGTGGTTAGACTACATGACCTTGAAGAACTTCTTGCACTCTGAAATACTAGCATTCAAAAAATAATTCATTAACTCAAGAAAACATTTGAACTGCTCGGTGCTAGCTCCACAGAAAGGAGAAATCGATCCCTATCCTCAAGGGACCTCTAAATGCAGAAATCTGCACAGATCCAAGCTTCCAGGGAACAATCAGAACCAAGGAAAAGAACTAAGGCAGCTCTACTATGCATAGAATTTGGAGGAATTCATTTCACAGAGTAAGGTTTTCTGTGAGAAGAATACGCTGAGAATTATGAAGTAGGAGGGAAGGCTAGGAATTCAGAAAAGACAGTAAAGAGAGTCATGACTATGCTTCTACTCAGTGAGGAACACAATGTCATGATTTCAGGGCTAGAAAGTGACTTCGGTGACGCTAAGCTTGGAAGGATTTTGGTTCCCCCCCAATTAACAACCCCCATCCCATGGTCCCCATCTTTGTATAAAGTGCAAACACAGTTTTGTTCCGCAAAATGAGGTGTATACACATACATGCTAAAAATGAAGAGGTTTCTTTTTAGATTTCTTTAACTGCAAAACTCTATATAACTTCATCAAAGTTGAATGGTTGTGTGTGGGGGGGGCGGGGTTTCCTTTCTTAACAGCTTCCCTAAGCACCCTATGATTCCCTGAGCTTTTGTGGGAGACAGAATAAGTACTAATTATTTTAAATAATTTGGAAAAATAATTTTGTGCATTAGTCTACTTTTCCTGGCTTATATGAAAGCAAAGTTGACCTCCGCGCAGGGAATGCAAACTCAGGTCTATAGTGACTAAGTGTGAAGCATCAATACATGAAGGAGGACAGCTGTAGCTTGACAGATGCTATGCTGCCTGCACTACCAAGCACCTGCCTAGTGACCTTGCCTTTCAAGCCCTGTACAGGTCTGTATGACCAAACAAAATACTTCTGAAGATTGGTTGATTTAAGGGTCATTAGTTTGCAACAAGAAGGTTTCTAATATTCAGTTCTTCCCAGAAATAAACTGAAAACCTGCCTAGCAAGAAAAATTGGCAAAGGCTCACAAAGGTGGACAAGTAGCAAAAAATCCTCAGGAAAAATGACCAAGAATTAAGAGGCTGAAGGTGCCATTACTGCTTTCTGCATTTAGCTGTTTCACCAGTTCACCATCTTGTGCTCTGGACTGTACGGTGATGGTCTTGGAGATTGCCGTAGAAGGATGTGGTGACATGTAGAAATGGAAAACTCCATATGCAAGGTTCTCACATTTACAGATGCGGCTGGAACCCAAAGAGCCTACCTAAGTGAGCCTAAGCAACATGTGCTAGGCACCTCAGTGAGTTCACATCAGAACCAGGCCTGGAAACCGGTTATCATGTGTCTCTGAATCACTTATTATTTGATAGGAGAGACCAGAATACCAATTTACTCTTCTTTTTGTTTTTCCCAAAATGAAACTCCCGTTAGGTGAGTGAGCATCTATGAACATCATTTATCAACTTGAGTCTGCCCCCTTTTGGTCACTCAGAAAGACAGCTTCCTTACTGGCAGCTCCTGGGATTTAGAATGTCATTCGGTCTATTGGCAATGGAACAAGGATGTTAAGAACCAGGTGGCAATTTTGGTGAATGATGGAAAACAGGGAGATGCCTCTTTGCTTTGTTTTTAACTTTTCCTTAATTGCTTTTGATTCATTAGAACAATAGCACATCTCTGATATTTCCACCAGTTATAGGTGACCTCTGGCAATACTTTTAATCCTGACTTCCAACCACTTCTGTGGTCTCTTAGTCAAATGCTATTCAGTCTAATTCCTGGTCAGATTTTCAGTGGTATGAAAATTTATCTTAGGTGTGTTCTTCGTTGTCTAAATAAATGATGTGTTTTATCACAGAAACTGATTTGATTAAATGTTGTTTTTTAAAAAAACTTCCATTGTTAGTTGCAGAAATGCAAGATACAAAAAAAATGCTTTTTGATTTATTATATATGTCCTCATTTAATTGAGCTATCCTTTCTTCCAATTCATAATGAAGTTTTAGTGTCTTGATGAATATTGATTAAATTTTCCTACACCATATGACAGTAAGTTATATTATGAAATTTGTGTCTAAAACTTTTAGGCACTATTGTCTCAAAGCATGTAAATTTTCTAAGAACAAAGTTTTTGCCATTATTTAGGTCTATTATTTCTGGTTGCTACTATTCACTCATTAGATCTCCTCTGAATATTTGATGCCTTTCCAAATTCTAAGTAAATTTAATACATATGAGTATATTAATTTGTCAAGCTGTTGTTTGATATTCAAATGGAGAGCATTCAAAGCAAAACATTTTTGAGCTGAAAGAGATCCCAAAGATAGTCTAATTCAGCTCCAGTATTTCATTAAGGAGAAACCCAAAACAAAGGAAGGAGACATAACTTTTCCAAGGTCTCACCATTAGTGTGTGATAGAACTGAGACTACTAACCAGCATTGATCTATTCACTCTTCGTGAGGTTTGTGACACATGATGCAGACTCAGCCATAGACCCTACCCTTTTGGAGGTCACTATTTAAGAAAAGAAAACCCTGAGAATCCACGCTGTAGACATGTAGTGTAAATAGCGGCATGACTTACACAATTCTTTTATTAATTTCTCCAGTGAAGTATAGCCAGGGGCTTATTCCTTCACTCCTGAAAAACATCAGAAATGCCAGAAATACAATGCTGCCATAAAATATACAAGAGGCACAATCCTAAAAAAAGTGCATATCTTAAATACCAAATGTGTAAACTTCATATGGAAGTCTCCTGAGGTTGTCAAGAGAATGTCCCTTGCAGACCACCAGCTATTGAAAAGGTCATTGACCAAGGGCCCAGCTACTGCTCTGAAATTTATTACTACGTTCTGTGAAAACCATGCCTTCCAACTGATGACTGAACACAACAGGGAAACTCAGGCAGGCCCATTCACGGGAGCCATGGGACTCCTCTGATAACCGAACTTGGCTATGGACTTCCAGATGGTTTTGCTGAATTTCCTTAGACTACATGGCAGTGTCGGGGGCTACACACTAGTATGGGGTCCTGTCTCCCATCTTCCCTCTCTGTTTTCTTCACTCAGCGTCAGGGTTGCTTCATAGTTTCACAGCTCCCCAATACTATTTCAGCTCCTTCTCCATCTTCTTTCCCACAGAAATTTCCTCTACTAAAATCTCTGCACATTTAACTTGCTGGGCTGCAGAGTTTTAAGAATTCACTCCAGGATTCCAGAAAAAGACCATTCAACCCCTTAGCTGTTCGTCAACATCTTTATTCTTTCTCTTCTTTCTGCTTTCTAACCTCTGTTGACCAGTTAGCAATTCTATCCCATTAGCCTACGGCCCAATGGCCTCCACACCTAACATGCAGCTGCAGTGTATACATCATTGGATCTTAATCTTGCTACACAAATCTGTTTTCCTAGGGGGGGTCTTGGTAGTCTGTCCACCTGCCTCCAGGATAGGATTGAAAAGCTTTTATTGGAAGCAGAAGGACATACTTTTAGGCCGTTCCAAACTAGTAGCTATCGTCAGCCATAATTTAAAGAAACAACCACATTTGATAAACAGGAGCTTTAAACAGATTCATCTTGATGCACATTTTGGGTTTTAAATTATAATAAAAACCTTGGAAGGAAGCATTATAACTATTATATGAATGCAAGGTTTTATTCTTTACTACATAACAGAAATAGGAATGATCTCTGAGAGTAGGAAAGGAACGTGTTGTAATTAGTGCCTGCTTGGTAACTACCTAGAGATGGCCACCGGAGGAGTCATCAGGGAAATAACATCACTGGGGTCCAGCAAAAATAGAAGTGAGAGGTAATGAACAGTCTGTGTAATATCAGAACACCCACAGTGGGAAAGTAGTGGCCCTCACATCTAATACCCTAAGTTATTATTTGGAAAAAGAGTAAATAAAAGGCTTGCCTGTGAGATTGAGAAAGGTACAAAGTGTTAATAGACTGCTATCAAAATAGCGGGAAAGTAGCCTCTGGAATCCCAGCTTTCTGCCTTATACTGAAACCATTAATGGTATCAGGTCCCTTTGCTTTGCCTTTGTGTGAGATGCTCTATATTTTAAAGATCATTATACTTACAGGGTAATAACTGAATCTGAATTAAAGGAAGCAAAGTAGTCATTGAAGGAAGGAAATGATTTCATGCAGCCATCATTTTCAAAATCTATTCAACTTTACAGTGAAGAGAATATTTTTACCTTTTCATAGGCACTGGGATTTTCCACTGGCCTGGCTTTGCCCCTCATTCACTCAATGACCAGTTTCAATTTATGGAATCTCCCAGTACCCTAGTTTTCTCTTCAGAAAAATCTTCCTAGGAATAGTAGGGATAATTTTTATGTGTTATTTTCCTTGAACAAAAGCTAGCATGGGACAAAGATATAAGTAATAACAAAGTGACACTGCTTTAAAATCTGTATTTGTATTTACTCATATATTCTTCACAAGAACCTCTTAAGACATTGTCAGTATGTCCATTTTATAGAAGCAAAAATTCACTCATAAGGAGGTTAAGGAATGTAATCAAAACCACACATTTTGATCACACAAAATCACATCTTATGTGGCAGTCACAAAATGGTGTCAAACTGAGCAATCTGATTCTGGACCTTGTACTCTTTCCTCCAGGACTCTGCAGCTCATGCTTTCTCAGCATTGTCATTTCTCAAAATATCCCTTTGCTCTAAATTATTTTTCAAATTCTTTTCAAGTGCTGCTTCCCATATGCTCTCAAATCCTCTCAGTGGCTCACTTCCCTTCAAATGTAAAACTCTCTGATGACGTCCTCTTCACCCGTGTCCACTCTTTACCACCTTCCCCAGCCATTCTCTTTCTTAACAATCCTGCTCACTCCTTCCTTGAATCTCCCCACCAAAACCTACATAGCTTCCTCTGCCTAAAACTCTCTGTGACCTACTACTCACTAAATCCAGGGGATTTGTCCTTGAGTTAACCCCTAGCAGCATCTGACACTATGCCCTTCTCATCACTCTGCACCCTTCATCCAGAGGTTACATCATAAGCTGACCTCTTCTGGATTTTTTTTCTTTCTTTTTTAATTTTAGTGTGTCTGAATTAAAAAGAAGCTCTTTCCACCCTTCACTTTGAATATTTTCAAATATTCTCTGCTTTGAGCATTTCTCACTAAAGTTTCACACTCTGTGCATGTTCTCCTGACTTGATCTTCCCCAAATCTAAATCTCTACAAGAGGTAACTAAATTAGTTACAAATCAACTAAATCAGCATCTTTTAGTAAGGCTAAGCATCATATATTTTAAAAGCTACCCAAGTGATTGTAATGTACAGTCAGGGTTTGGTTAAAGTGACAAAGGTCTACATATTGAGATTTTTAAATAAATGTTATTGTTAAGACAAAAAGTCATTATACAATTTACAGTGTGATCTTCTATTATAACTAGCAGTAGAGAAAAGAGTTTAGAGAGAAAGAGCTTCTGTGGGAGGGGATAGCTCCTGTTTTTAAAGATCCTTCCCAACAATAAGCCACACAATTTTTTGTGTTTGTTTATAGCATCTTTATTCATAATTGCCAAGACTTGGAAACAACCAAGATGGCCTTCAACAAGTGATTGTATAAACAAATTATGGTTTGTATATAACAAATTATCTAGACAATGGAGTATGCAGTGCTAAAAAGAAGTGGGCTATCAAGCCATGAAAAGACATTAAGGAATCCTAAATTTATATTGCTGAGAAACAAGTCAATCTGAAAAGGCAACAGTGTGACACCAACTGAATGACATTCTGGAAAAGGCAAAGCTATGGATATAGAAAAAGTATCAGTAGTCAGGGGTTGGATGGAAGGAGTGTTGAATGGGTGGAACACACAATTTTTAGGGCAGTGAAACTATTTTGTATGACACTATAATGGTGGATATGTCATTATGTATGTGATAGCAGGGAAAATAAGAGAGTGCAGGGAGCAGTATTTGGGAACTCTAGTTTCTGCTCAATTTTTTTCTGAAAGTCTAAAACTGCTTTAAGAAAATCTATTAATGAAAACAAAACCAAATTATATTCCATATAGCTAAATGCCTGAAGCAGCCGTGGCAGTCACTTTTTGGCAAACCTCAAGTGCAGAATCTAGACATTCACATCTGTACTCAATGCATCAGGCAACACTGAGGATGGTCAGGACAGAGCAATCATTGGCATGCAAGTGGTTGGCATGCAAGTCAAATTAGCTGTGAGCTGTCCACCATGTATTCTTAATTAAGACGTGGCCCATCCTAAAGGAATGATGTGGGTGTGTTCAAACTGGATTGCTTGTCCTTCCCCATCATCCTCTTATTCCTCTTAACATATTCAAGGCACAACATACTACATTATCTTCTACTGTGTTTCCTCGAAAATAAGACCTAGATGGACAATCAGCTCTAATGAGTCTTTTGCAGCAAAAATTAATATAAGACCCAGTCTTATTTTACCATAATATAAGACCAGGTCTTTATAATATAATATAATATAATATAATATAATATAATATAATATAATATAATATAATATAATATAATATAATAATGTCATGTCCTGTCATGGCATGTCATATCACATCACATCACATTATATAATACAATTATAATATAATACTAGGTCTTATATTAATTTTTGCTCCAAAAGACACATTAGAGCTGATTGTCCAGCTAGGTCTTATTTTTGGGGAAACATGGTAGGTCTGGGTAGGGGAAAGTGCAGGCCAGTGAAAGAAAGAGAGGCACCGAGGGCTGACCTGCATAGACCTGCAGGTGAACCCAACACTTTGGTTCTGCCAAGAGAGGTCTGCCATGGACCACACACCACCTGACACCAGAGGTTTGCAGCAGAAAGTTCTCAGCAGAAGTAGGAATGGAACATGAATTCACAGCCTTAGGTTGAACAGCTCTTGCAGCATTTCTTACCCTTACTGCCAACATAACTTCCTGAGCTGAAGTTATTGGTCAGCTCAAGAAGTTAGGTTGGCAGTAAGGGCTTGTCCTCTCTATTGGTCATTTCCTTTCTTTCACTCATTTTACAGCTTTTCTGACTCCTTGCTTCCTTGGCCACCATCTTGCTTTTCTTTGCACTTCACTGCAATGTGGCCTCCTGTGGTGTTTCAGGAATATTCTTTACACTGTCTCCATACTCTTCACTCACTTGTTTTTCTTCACAGTAAGCTTGTTACTTGAGCCTCAGATAAACATTTATTTTCTTGCCATCGGTACTCAAATTAAATTGTTGGCACCAGTTCTGCAAAGTGTCCCAACCACTTTATTAATTGGAAGCAAACTGGTTGCCAATGAGAGGATTGGTTTGGGGTAAGCCTTGAACTGTTCATTCCTTTAAGCAAGATAAACTTTACCATTTGTCTAGGAGTCTTCAGGTTGGCTTCTGAGGTTGAAGAAACGCTTGGTTCTATTTGGTGTTCTTCATTAGGTTCCTCATTAACTGGAACCAATGTGAGAATCACATTTTCTTCATCTAATTCATCCTTAAGGATGAGAAATCTTTTTCGCTGCTATCAGAATTTGAGCTTGCCATTTCCAGGAACACTCAGAGGACAGCAAAGCCAGCATGGGGGTTAAGGACACCCACAGGTTACTCCTTTTAACCTCCACACATTCTTTATTTTATTTAGTTCAGTAAAGGGATTATCTCACCATCCAATAACAATGTCCCTCTTCTGTACCATGTGGCCAGAGATAGGGAAAGTCTTCTTTTTACTGGATTTCCACAGACATAGACTACAGAATGTGTGGTCTCCTGAAAATTAGAGGAGATGAGTGTGTTTTGCAATGCCCAATAAAAATAGTTATAAAGAGAATGTTAGATAAAATATCTTTCATCTCCCTCACCCCATAGTCATGTTTCATTGCTTTCTAAAGACTTTCCCTTATCTATTTCTGGAAACTTCATCTTTTGGCTTCATTCAAATACCATCCTTCACACTTTATTTTACTGGAAAAGTTAGTCCCTAAGCCTCTCCTCAGCTACAAGTCTAACTTTGCATGTTAAAAGATTCTGCTCCACCCTGTCATCCAGGTTTCTACTTTTTAGTGTAATAATAATAATAATAATAATAATAATAATAAACTGGAAGAGGCTTAGAAATTTTCATATTCTCCAGCCAGTGCCTGTACGAACCAGCATATATTGTCCATTGATATAAATCGTGGGAAGCTAAAAGAATCCTACCTTCTAATAATCACAATATTACTTTTACTGTCCTGCTATCATTGGGTCTATTTGTTGAATCCAACATTCTCCTATCAGTTGATGACACCCTCTACTCATGCCAGTTGCTTTCTTGATATGGCTTTCCTGTTGCTATGCTTCATCTGCCTTTTTTGTTGAAAGACCTGTAGTGAATTCTCAATTCCAGCTGCTTCCTTGAATGGCAGCACAACATAAAGAGTAGAAAGAATCAAGAGATTTAGATTCCAATTCTGATTCTGCTGATATGTAACCAGCTTTGTGTTCTTGTATCAGTCAGTTATCTTCTCAAATGCCTTAGTTTCCTGACATATACAATAGGTCAGGTAGTACCTACTGTGTATGTTGTTGAGGTTGTTTCATGTGGTAGAGTTCAACACAAGAGAACTGTAACTATATTTTTGCCCAAACTTTTACATGTTGTATTCTGTCCTCCAGAATACGCTCCTTCCCAGCCTCTAGCTGGGCTCAGCCACCTAGGATTCACATTGTCACCTTCCCTAATCTGTTTGTCTGCTTGAAATCACACCTAAATTATTGTTCTATGTTCCCTGATTACTTTCTGTTCGAAATACTAATGATCTTGCCTGTTACCTCTAAGATAGTCTTTCTCAAACACTCTTTTATCCTTTCATTGCCCTGGTCATTAATAACTCTATTGTCTAGTTTACAGAAATAAAGTTTTTGAATTGTTTGTCTACTGTAGCATTCCACAAAAATGGTTAGATAGATGTTCACAAAACTTGGAAGGCATATTTGGGATGATCTGATTTAAAATCTACATGTGTGGTTATATACAAAGTGCAATCAGAACACCTTGAGACAGCCAATTTTAGGACTTCTACCCCTGTGGACAGAGTATCCTAAAATTTGAGAATATGCTTGATGTGAAATGACTTAAAATTGGCTTCATGGCTTATGTCTAATTAACTTTCAGAAGTCTTAGTGGACACGTCAAATAGATAGGCAGCCAGCCCTCTGAACTGCCGAAACTGAGGAACAGTTAGATACCATTTTGAATCACATGCTGTAGAGAGAAACCAAACTAAAAGACAAGTAAATTGACCCACCATCAAAAATCACAAGGACAGAAGATTGGATTGCTGGTGTTGACACATATTCAAGCTGTTTGTCACATGAGCAGCTCCATGTGGTCACTGCAAAATGAGTAAAAACAGAAGTGACTTTTACATATAAGGTTGTTAATGACTTTACAAAGTGTCATTAGGTAAACTAGCTGGTTGGCATATAAAACAACGTTCCCCCCTCAAAGGATACCAAAAACTGAATTTAAGTTTCTAAAGTAGTTCTTAACCAGGAGAGCCCTGCAAAATCACCTGTAGGTGTTTTGAAATAAAAGCCCTAACATCAAAGATTTTGATTCCGCAGACCAGGGGTGGCATCTGGACCAGAGCTTTTGAAGAAACAATGAAAGTAAGACATTTAGACAAGATCTAATTACCAAGCTCCTTGAAATGAACAAGAATGCTGCTATGTTTGAATTCATTCTTAGCAGGAGCTGTATTTGAGAGAATTGATTTTTGCCGCAGAGTACTTTTGAACACACAACATAAAATTATTCTGGTTTTTATTGTTTTTAAAATCAAGACATTTTCTTAAAAATACATATTTCAGGACAGATTTTAAAAAATTAAAGTAGATTGAGAGATATTTTAAAAGAAATGTAATAGGAGAGAAAAAAAGCATCTATAATGCCATAAAATTTTTAGCACAAAATCTAAGGATTAAGGAAGGAAAAAGTGGGATAGTTTTCATTTAAATTGTGTTGACTGGCTACATTCTCTAAACTGTAGACAAAACTGGAAGATTTCTTTCTGGAGGATGGTAAGAAAAGCCAGTTTCAACTCTCAGGTGGGTGCCAATAAAAATCTGGCAATCAGTCCTCAGAAAATGCCTACTAATATCTTAGCAGAGGGTCTTTTGTTTGTTTGCTTATTTTTTTCCCTACAATTCCAGGGTTCTTTCCTTAGAGAAAAAAAAAAGAGATTGAGGATGGATATTTTTTTCTAGAAATTCAGATCTAGCAAATGAGTCTTTAAAAATAAAGATAACTAATAGGCTCTATCATTTTCCCATGTACGGTGTTTTCCAAGTGCTGTATTCAACAGCTCAGCCCACACAGTGCCTGTTATTTGGGCTGAGGCTTGAGATTTCTAGAGCTCACAGCCCTCATCACAGGGAAACACATGTACCCTTCCACCCAAATGTTAAGGAGGTCTTCTAATGTAAACTCTTCTTATTACTAGGGAGCTTTCACAGACCGTCTGAAGGCTTCTCTGTTGAAAGAGCTGAAGGCTCTGTTGAAAGATAGTGGTCTTTTTGTGTGTGTGTGTTTTGAGTTTTTTGGGTTTTTTTGTTTGTTTTTAGTGGGGAACAGTGTGTTTCTCCAGGGCCCATCAACTTCAAGTAGTTGTCCTTCATTCTAGTTGTGGAGAACACAGCTCAGCTCTGAGTCCAGTTGCCATTTTGAGTCTTTAGTTGCAGGGGGCACAGCCTACCATCCCATGCGGGAATTGAACCAGAAACTTTGTTGTTGAGAGCTCGTGCTCTAACCAACTGAGCCATCCGGCCGCCCCTCTGGAAGCTCAGCAGCAGCTCATTGTCTTCAATCTAGTTGTGGAGGGCGCAGCTCACTGGTCCATGTGGGAATTCAACCGGCAACCCTGTTGTTCAGAGCTCATTCTCTGACTAACTGAGCCATCCAGCCACCCTGAAAGATAGTAATCTTTTAATCCAACTAGCAAATTAGTTCTTAGAAGGAGTGCTTTAATATAAATAAGCAAAAGAATACTTCTTGTGCAAACTAAATATAATTTCAACCCACTTTTCGTACTTTCGCTTTATTAAACCTACTCAAAATGATGCCCTCAGTGGATATTTTTATTTGGCACTATCAGTGAAAACAAAATGTGTTTCAGTAAATATTTGTTAACATAATTACTCTCATCCCGCAATGGTAGAAGGAACCACTCTTATAATATTTTGCTTTTTGCATATGGCTTGTTTTCATATGAGGCCATTTGCTGCCTGAGTGGCCACTGCTGCTGCGCTGCCCCATGGTTCTGTACCTGATGGGACTCGTGTCTCTGCACCTAGAGAGACCCAGTCAGTCCTCGTTTCCTTATGTGTACAGTGATATTTTTAAAATAGTGTGATAAAGTTTAGCATAAAGAGGTTAATTCAGCAAAACTTGTTTAACTCAGCTTCAGTAAAAGGCAGAGAGTAATTTAAAAAACGGAAAGGAGGAAATAGCCCATCGTGGGAAAATGTGCACACACACTCATTCACATACGAGTAATCCAAAATGGCCACACCATCTCTCCGTGTGCAGCAATTGTCACTGTATCTTTTGTACTACGGAGAAAGAAAAGAAGCCAACATTCACCCTAATGGGAATATGGCAAGGAGCTCTCTGTGGTCGCTCACACTCTTAACTCCCAGTGGAACAGGCCACGGCCTGTCTGTTAAAATGTTAATACGACATTAAGTATTTTGCCAAATCAGTGATCTGTTTTCCAAATCCTCCATCCCCTATGAAAAAAACACGGCATCCATGGCATGAAGTTCTTTTCAAGTAATTCAAATTACATCAAACTTTTAAAAGGAAAAAACAGCAACAAATCACAAACACTTAACAGTTATGCAGCTATTCCTTTGATTTATGTATTTGCTAGGCCATTCTAAAAATGGGTCTGAAGTTCGCAAAAATATTGTGTTATGCTCACAGAAGAGATTGAGGGTTGAGAATTGTGGCTTTCCCCCATGAACATAGGAACAAAGGTCAACAATGTAATTGTAATGCCATTGCCTAAGCTACTATATCGCAGTGTGGACCACTTTTTAGTGTGGAAAAGGCAGTTCTGAAGAACTCACTAGGTGTATCTCATTTCACCTGACTCTATTTCAGTCTTAGAGGGTCAAAAATATCTTTGCTCTGATAATAAAATGAATGCTTACAAGTTTCCGTAAGAAAAAGCAAAGTTTTATTAAAATTACCATTCTTGGGGATTATCATAACTGGAAATATTGGGTAACTAGCTACCCACAGCCAAACTCACACTCCTGTTGTACATCACCTTTATTTCTTGGCATATTTCTTTCTCTTGAAATAGAAAAAGAAGGTGAATCATCTGGATCTGTGAGATTCAATCAAACAAACAAGCCAATGGACAACAACAATAGCCACAACCACGGGACACACGCTGCAAGGCTCCATGATGTCAAGCCTGGCGTAACTGCAGCAGTCTCCTAACAGTTCTGTCCTCTTCTTTGGTTCAGCTCACAGCTGTTCCCATCACGGCCGCTAGAAGGAGCTAGTCGACATGCAAAGCTGTGCCCAGCTTTTCCTAACTTAAAACCCTCCGGTACTTTTTCATTTATCTATGGGACAATGACCAAGTTCTTTCACAGAACCGCTGGGTTTCTACAGGGCAGCATCTCTCTCTTCTTAGCTTATCACAGCCTTCTCAACTTTTGCCCTCTAGGCTCTAGTCACCTGCCTTCTTCCAGAGTTTTGATCTTGTGGCCCTCCTGCTACGGGGTTATTGCACATGCATCTGTACCGGCCTTGGGCATCTTCTATAAAGAACACTTCACAACCAGTCCTGCCCCCCCATCTATCCTCGGTTTATTCTTTTCATCTCAGCTGACACTGTTTCTCAGGGAAGCCCTCTGTGACATCCCAGTCTCGATCAGAGTCTTTTATAATAAGCTGTCAAAGAATGGTATCCCCTTTAACACTAATTTCAGGTATGATGAATTTATTCTTTTCATTATTTGATAAATTCTGTCCCCCAATAAATATATGTTTCATGAACCTCCACTATGTAATCCCCCACATAAGTAGCACTAAATAAATACTTGTTGAAAGAACACAGAAATAATAAATAATTGGCAAATACCACAGGAGAGCAGATTTCCCTCGATTTATACTATCTAGTCTGAATTAACTAGTGCTGGTGTTTCCTCTTGGTGCAATATTCCTCTTGGCGGAGGTAAGACTTTCTTCAGGAAGTTTCCAGTAAGAAGAATCATGGGATTAACAATTTAATGTCATGCAATCATTATCAGCACAGGGACACAGCCACAAATTTCAGAGAAACTAGAGAAAGATAAAAATCTCTCTTATTTACCACATTTCACTTTCAAGAGACCACAGGAGGCTAAGAAACTGTCCACTGACAGAGTCATTTTTGGCATAGGGCAGAAGATTGTCAGTGGGATTTTATGGCACTTTTGCAGCAACTATTGTTCTCCCCCAGACTGCACCACGAGGGGATGTTTTCTCGTGATTGTTGCTGAGGACCACTTGCACACTCCTGTGATAGCTTTCGTCCTTAGAGGCTCCTGTCATTGCACCCCAGGCCCCCAGGTAAACTATTCTAGCTGAATTCTTGCTGGTGTCTAGCTGCACCTGCTCAAGGTTATCAGGGATTTGCCCCCCATGTCTGCCTGCAGGCTTCTGCCTCTCCTTAGATTTGGGTCTTGTTAGTTCTCCAAATCTCAGCTCTCAGATAGGTTCAAGAAAAATCACAGCCTACCAGGTTGTCCAGATTTTGGGTTTTGTTTTTATAAGGATATAAACAACATTCTTTTTGGCTTCCTGCATTCCTAAGTGGAAACTGGAATTCAATCATTGATGTTTGAATGTAAAATAAAACTTTAATTTTAGGAAAGTCCCTATTTACTTGGTCAAATTACATTAGTAATTTTTTATATATTACTGTACTTGATGTGCTTATACAGAGGGTGCCAAAAAATATATACACATTTTAAGAAAGGAAAAAACTGAATTAAAGTTGTAATACTCAATATATACCGATAACAAGAAATGAATACAAGTCATGTTTGACTTCTGCATTTCAAGAGGTGCTCAAAGTGGTTACCATCAGTGAAATTTTAACACAGTTTTTTCCTCTCTTAAAATGCGTGTACATTTTTTTTTGGCAGCCTCTGTATTTTGTTGAGGATTTTTGTGTCAATATTCATGAGGGATATTAACCTATATTTTGCTTTCCTAGAAATGTCCTTTATAGGTTTGATCACAAGTTTATGCTGTTCTCATAAAATGAGTAAAGAATGCCTCTCCTATTCCATATTCTGAAGGAGTTATAATTTGTATATTATTTTATACTTCAAAAGTTTTATAAAATTTATTAGCGAAGTAATCTAGGCCTGACTTTTTTTATGTATGGGAAAATGTTTAGTTACCAATTCAATTTCTATCTAGATATAAGACCTGTGTTAATTTTGGTAAATTGTGTCTCACTCACACGCTGGGATTCACCATGCTCCAACATCTTTGCCTCTCAAGTCTGGGCTTGATTTTAGACTTTGTTTTCTTTTTCAAATTTTCCCCTAAATTTTCTAATTGTTCTTGGCTGGAAAACTGGTCTTAACAAGGTAGTTCACCACTGCTGGAAAGACAAAAACAGAAGCTCTTTATTAAATATACTGATCTATGTTCCAATCACCACTGTGTGTGTGGGTGTGTGTGTGTGTGTGTGTGTGTGTGTGTGTGTGTTCAAAGATTCATTCAGAGATGAATTAAAAGATTTATTCAGTATTCAAGTTTTGGATATGCACACAAAAATGAAGATATTTCTCTCCCATATAAATTGAAATGTCAGACCTTATAAATACATTCCTGAATGCACCATGAATACCAAGGAAATTTCCTGTCATCCTTGACTATGTCATCTGTCACCTATTCATGGGGACCAGCAAGATTTCTAAATTTGGCTGGAATGTGCCAGTAAGATAGCTGATATTCTGTAGTTAAGATCAGAAATGGAATAAATTCACTGAGAATTATCAGAATGTGAATATTCCACACTACATTTTATCCAAACTTAATGAGAGCTATTTCAGCCTGCTTGGAAATGGAACATAATTTTGATGGAGCGGGTCCTTGGAAGAAATGCTGTAACTGAGAGTAGGGTAATTAGTTAAATACAGATGGATGTATTAACTCTTCAATTATATCAGTAAAAATAGCCATCAACATTCATCACTTAGATCCAAAGGAACTTTTGTTTTTATATTTTAAGTTATTTCATGAATAATTTACAGAAGTAAGAATAAAGGGATAGGGTTAACTTTACTGAAAATTGTAATAAAACTAATCATAACATCCAAAGTGTTATTCTACATTATCTTGGTTTTAACAAGATGATTTCAATGTAATTAACGCTTATTAATTGGAATACATCCATCTTATAGATATTTCAGATTTCAAATGCATCTCTAATAGGTTCTAGGTTATGCTCACGTCAAACTCTTCTCTTTGTACTTGAATCATCAAAATTCAATACTTCTGAATTGCTGACACCTCACAATTTTGTTGGAGAGATGATAGCCATTTTTGCTCCCTAATTACAAAAAAAAAATTTCATATTTAGAAACCTTATTTAGAATGGTCAATTGAATATATATTTTTTGATTTCTACATCTTCAGTTTCCTTCTAATCACCTTCACGTACATGCCTACCTTTAGTGTTTCTCCCTATAAACAGTATCAAGTAAAGTTTGCAGGAAAAACATTATAAAAATAAAAGAATATGGTCACATATTCTTTCAGGAAATTGGGAGGTCCAGGTTTTTGTCACAAAAACATTGTGTGAAGAAGTGCTTACTATAAGATGACTAACTGGATGATAATACAATATTTCCCTTTTGTACCTAGAAAAATTTTGTTCATCCATTAGTTCTTGACTTTGAAAAAAAATTGGTGCAAAATTATCCTGTGCATTAAACAGAAATGTCCCAGTTCTGATACATCTGCCATTCTCAGTTAATGCTGGGAGCAGCCTGGGGAAAGTGTGGCCTTGATGTGACACCTCCATGGCTCTAAAGGTGTGACTGATGGATGCTGTCAGTCAGTTATTCCTTGCAAATCACTCTCAAAAGATTTGGGTGGCCCAGCTTCATGGCGACCAGTGAATGAGGACCAGAATAAGACTACTTTTCTTTTGTTTTCCTTTTTCTTTTTCTTTTTCCTTTTTTTTTTTGCATATCTGATCATTTTTTTATTGAATGCCACATAATATTTATGAATAAATTATACAAATAAATTGAAGCTATGGATATTATTTTCCTTCGACCAAGATTTCCATTTGTTTCTGAAAACCTAGTACAGTAAGGGTAGGAACACATAAACCTAATTTAACCAGTGATTGATGGGACTTGGACATTAATTTCAGCCTTGAGGACTGGTCTGTTTCTGTTTTTCCCTTATTCTCAGTGCACAACCCTCAGGAGTCCCGACTGAAAGCCTGACATCTTTATCACATCATCCTACTTAACAACTTTGGACCTCCTATTTTTCCTACGAGCCCCATAATGCTGCTCAAAGCCTGTCCACATTCTCCATCTCTCAGTTGCTAATCTCACAAAGCAAATTCCTCGAGAAGAAAAGCAGTGCCAAATACTGCGCTTATCCCTTGGGTCACCTTTCATTGCACAATTCTGGCCCCTTAAGGTTTCCCTCGACTTCAAGCATTTCAGGTTTTCTTCTAGATTTTTTTTTTTTAATTAACATGTTCTACTTGAGAGCATAATTTTATTCATCCATTCCACTAACATTTACTAATCATCTTCTAGATTTTAGAATTGTTCTTGATTGGAAAAATTGGTCTTGAACAAGCAAAGTAACTATTGCTGGAATGATATGTTATTTTATTATTGTAGTAAATCTGCTAATATTTTTTATTGGAATATATATGTATTTTCTTAGTATATATCCTTGACATTTCATTTTGTGTTTTTGTTGTCAGATTTTGGTATTCAGTTCTAGTCATTTAGTATATTTATTCTGCCTTAAAAATGAATTTAAGCTCCATCTTGAAATGAGGATGTTTTGAAGTTTATAATAATTATTGAGGGAGAGAAGAAACTTTCCACTAATTTCTCCATAAATTATAAAAAAGTTATCTGCTTTTGTAGCATTCTTCTCTGATCTTTCTCAAAGACCAGTTATAGCTATATTGTTGCTCTTCCATTATTTGCTCTCCATAACTAGTATTTTTCTATTTTTATTTTTTTGTCCTTTACCCTGACATATTTTAAGTGCATGTTCTATGCCACTATTTAAATTTCTCTACCACATTTTATGCATTTGTTTTCTTTTGAAATCTACATAAATCCAATCATGCTGTGATTAATTAAAATCTATACTTTTTTCATGCATCTCCCATTTCATTCATTTTTGCTCCCCCCACATTTCATTGCCTCTTAATTTCACCCATTTCCCTTCTATGTCATTTTCCCCCTCACCTAGGGGTTATCATCCTCTTTATTTTCCCACATCTGAAAAGTTGTGTACTCTTTACACAATGATTATTATTGTGCCTTAAAAAAGAAAAAATCCTGGCATATGCGACAACATGGATGAACCTGGAGGACAGTATGCTAAGTGAAATAAGCTAGTTGCAGAAAGACAAATACTGATTCCACTTATACGAGGACCTGAAATAGTCAAACTCATAGAAGCAGAGAGTAGATTGGTGGTTGTCAGGGGCCAGAGGAGAAGGAAAGGGGGAATTCTTCAGTAGGTATAAAGTTTTAGTTATGCACGATGAGTAAGTTTTAGAGAATTGTTGTACAACATAATACCTGTAGTTAACAGATCTGTCACCTCACGTGTGTGTGTGAAGAACATTTAAGATCTACTCTCTTAGCAACTTTCAAGTATACAATACACTATTGTTAAAATATAATCATCATGCTGTACATTAGATCCCCAGAACTTATTTTTATTATAACTGAAAGTTTGTGCCCTTTGACCAACATCTCCCCATTTACCATCCCCGCATCCCTGCCCCTGGAAACTACCATTCTACTCTCTGTTTCTATGAGTTCAGCTTTTATTTACAATAGTCAAGACCTGGAAGCACCCTAAGTGTTAATTGAGAGATGAATGGATAAAGAAAATATCATATGTAAAACTGGCATGCCTAGAACATTGGTTGTCACAGTACGCATTTAAAAAAACCAGTTCATTTCCATCATAAAGAATAGTGGTAACCCCTTCCCCCAACCTTGGTAGGAAAGATAGTAATGTCAAGTTGACTAAAACCTTTAGATGTATTCTTTCATTTATAACATAAGACACTCTGAGGTGGGTATTATAATAATCCCATTTTACAAATAAAGAAATCAAGGCTCTTAGCGATTAGGTAAAACCCCTGACTACAGAGTCAATGATAGGATCTAGGATCCAAGCAAAGGAAATTTCCATCCAGCAACCACACTAACCATTGCACCATCTTACCTTCTACTCACCTTCATTCTCTTATTTGCTGCATCTTCTCCACAGTGGGAACCTAAATGCCCAAATATTCTCATTTCCTGACAGCAGTTCTTACCGTAATAAATGTTAAGGAGTTTCTGGTGAGAAAATTTACGGCATCAGAATCCCGTCTTAATGATTGATGATGCTGTTAATTGTCTCATTTCCTGGGTCCTTGACAGTGTCAGGCTCTATCTGCAGGAATCTGTTCGCTAAAAGGCTTGGCAAGGAACTTTTATGTTGCTACTGCATTAACGTAAAATTGAAAAGAACATGTGGTTTTAGAGTTTTCACATTTAAATCTTTATATAGCCAGCCTGACACGTAAAAGTTATATTTGGACCATGTCTTGATAATTTTCAGAAAGAAAAAAAGAATTGCATTCTGAGACATCAACCACATAAGCCTCAAAGAACCAACTTGTCATAGTGAAAACGGTGTTTCATTCTCTCATAGCCATTTTTTTTATATTCTATAAAATGTTCTTTGCCCTTTTATGGCAATACTTTTACTTCTTTCACAATACCGTTTTATGGGAGTTGCACATCTCATTCCCATAGAAGAATAATGCATTCTTATGTGAAAATAAGAAAATATAGGTGGATTGAAACAAAAATTGAGTTTCTGGGCTCAATTTTGGGAATGACTCAGTAGACATACTTTTCCCTATTCCTCCTCTTAAGTACAACTAAAAACCCTGGATATTATACATAAAACAAACATAAGAAGACTTTGAAAGGTGAAGCCAAGGAGACAGGCCACCTAGAGACCTCAGAGCCTGAGGAATGAAATGACATGCTGATGAGTTCCTTGGGCTTTCTTTTGGTCTTGTGTATCACAGTCTAAGTATTAGAGAAGTTGACAGCCTGAAATTGCCAATGGTCTAAGGAAAATAAAAATAAATAAAAGCCTGTTCTCACTAGTATAAAACAGGAAAAGGAATCCTAGCAAGACAGAAAACTTTTAGATAATCTCTCGGCTTTGCCAAACACAAAGTAAAAAGTTGCAGCCACACTCCCACCTCACCCAGGAAAGGTTGAGAGGAGAGGCTAGTCTTCCATTCTTGCCAGACACTGATGAAGTGCCTCAGTGCCCAGTCAGAATGGTGTCAGAGAAGGTCAAGTGGAAGCCAGGACATCCATCCACACCAGGTGGTAAGCAGGCCTCCTCACTCCCATGGCATCAATGGACTTCCGCCGCTCCCCCTCTTCACTGGGGTGGTGTCAGAGGCAGTGTACTGGAGAGTCAGGGCCTCCTCCAACATTCAGTGGCAACAAAACCACCCAATACAATATCAGAGAGACAGTAATGAGGAGCAGTAATGAGGTCCCCCGCCCAGCCAGGGTGATATCAGCGAAAGCCTAGTGGAAAGCATGATCTGCCAGCTTCCCCCAGCAGTACCAAGAAGCCCGTTCTACGTCCAGGTGCCAATGGCGTCCAAGAGGAGACTCTAGATGTCCATACCTAGCTTTGCCTACTAACCTCTCAATTTGATGAAAGAGCTGCTTAATGTCTGTGTGTAACCTCAGCACTGAAGATCACCACACGTATGCTCATGGGCATTTCTGCTCCCAACACATTTCTTCCTTTAGGAGAAATCCAACCCGTCCTTTCCAGCGTAATATATCGAACACAATAGCACAGCATTATCACTTCCAACAAGACCACTCCAAGGGTAACTATACAAGAGGAAGATATTGTTAAAAACAAAACAGAATAACAAAAAATAAAACAAACAAACAACACCCCCTCGCACACACTAATTCTCCATAGCACCATGGTACATGGATGAAAGGAAGGTAACCCTCATTAATCCCCTGTTGCCTTCCTCATTCACATTCTGCTTTGGCTGCTCACACCACTGATGTTTAGGGTCTCTGCTGTATAATTCTCATGCTGAGGCACAAGTCATATGGGCAAGAATTGCATCCAGCCTAATATCACTTGACTGGCTATGCAGTGGGATCTTGTGGTTTCTCTTTCTATCCATTTGAAATAGAGTGCTAGTATAGGTGACACTGTAGGATCTGGATGAGGCATCACAGAAGCCCAAGCTCCAAGGTCATGATGGAAAGTAGACCCTCTGACAGCCTGTTATGGACTCAATTGTATCACCCTCAAATTCATATGTTGAAGCCCTTCCCCCGTAAGGTGATTACATCTGGTGATGGGACCTTTAAGCAGGTAAATATCCACTAAGCATTTGTAAGTGCTTATTAGATGTCGAGAAATGTTCTAGATACAAAATACAACTATGCAAAATAGATCATGTTCTGATTCCCATAAAACTTATATTCTAGTGAGTAGAAAGAAAATTAATAAATTAATTAATTTCTGGTAGCAAAAGCGTGCACTGAAGAAAGCAAACCAGAACACTAATTGATAATCTAGAAAGTGACAGAAGGAACATGTGTGTTTTCATATGATATGGTGTTTAGAAGAGGCCTACCAAAGTTTCATTTGTTGTTTTATAGGTACATTAGGTGTCCTTCTGTTTAACATCCATTCATTCTCTTTTGAATAGACTACACACTTTTCTCATTTACAGGACATTTATCTTCTTTTTGTTCTGTAATTCCCTGATCAGGCAATTTTATAACAATTAAGAGAGTACCTTAATGAAAATTGTCTTTTTGAATAGCCATCTATTACTTCACCACCCTCTTAGTATACTTCTATTCATATAATTAGAATAGGAGGCAACCATGGATGAATAAAGATTAGAAAATAGCTTTGGGGCTCTTATGGGATTCTGATTTATTGGTTTTTCATTTTGAGATAAATAATCTATTGGGCACACTGTGTGTTAAGTCTCTAGCAGATGTTTGATAGCCCTGTTGCAGCAGTTGAATTTTTGAAAAAAATATTTGTATAAATCATATCATGCCACTTTTCCAAATACTTCAATTTCTTTCTGCCCAACTCAGAATAAAACTTACTGTGCCTTATATTATTGGGGCGAATGGCATAATAAGGAACAGGGTTTATTTTCTTTTAGATTTTGTTTACGAAGTATAAATATATTACTGTTTATATGGCACGCTTTCAAATTTTACTAATTTGGTATCTCATAAAATTCAAGTTTCTATAGTTTAAAAACTATTGATAGCTTTCTTGGATATATAATAACATGACCTTTCAAAAACTGAGAGGAAATTAACATTTAACATTTCTAAGTAATGATATTACCATGCATATCTTACATTGGAAACTTACCTGCTTCTGACCTGAATTTCCAGTTAAAATTAAGATTTTTCTCTGCATCTTGGCACTGACAGAAAAAAAGTAGAACAGATCCAATTTGGGAAGATAATTTAAATGCCATTGGAAATATGAATGAAGCTGCTTCCATCTCTAAAATTCTTCCAGAAATGTTATCTGATCAAGATAGCATAAAATAAATGAGTTTAGGTTAGATAAATGAACCTCAAACATGGGTAATTTTATTCCTCATTCTTTTCTTGTTACAAAAGCAAAAGCACAGGTGAGCTTATTATTGTCCCCTTACTCTCTTTTAAACAGGATATATTATGGAGATTCTGATGAAGAGAGTGGGGTGAGGGGGTCTGTACATTTTGCACTTTGTTATTATTATTCTTAACCATTCAGCAGGAATGGTGGGCCTACAACTTTAAAAGCAAATCATAAACAGGCAACCTCTACAATTCCTGGAGCACGTCTGTGTGGATGTCAGGACCATGCCTTCCCCACCTCCCCCAGGCTTCAATCAGTGGTTGAATTGAGGAGACAATATGGAACTCCCCCAGAGAAACGCCACAATCTCACTGTGAAAAGAGTGCATCTTCCTTGTTCCATCTTGTAGAGGGAACCTCTGTCTACTATTGAGATCACTGAGCTGTATGTTCACCACCCAGGCCTAAATCATTATTGACATTCACAGTTGTATTTTTTATAGGAGTCAAATTGCCTTTTGTGAAAATATGAATGAGGGCAGTTTCTGAATTGTGTTGCTAAATGCGGTGTTGGTCAAAATAAATTCACTAAGGTAGCTGAAGAATTAAAGAAAAGCCAAGATCAATAGTGTTTTCTTAAGAAGTCTAAAATGGTAGTTGCCTCTCTTCCATCAAAGGACAAATTTGAAACTTTGACATATGACACCAAATACGTCCATTTGCATATGTTTTTAGGTATTGCTAGCTTTGACCCTCTCCTAAAAACAATTATTTTGCAGTGTTAGAATTATATAATGGAATCCAGTCATTTTAAAGGGGCTATCAGTATGCGAAAATGTCAATAGAGCAATTTATAGATCATTTCCCCTAAAGAAGAACACAGCTAAGATATTACAAAGTGTCAAAAACTGAGAAGTAAAGATATGAAAGCCAAGCGCTGTGAATCAATGTTCAATTTATAATCACACAATAAAAGGCATGTTCCTTAAAAGAGAAAGCCTTTCCAAAGAAGCGCAATACATATTCTGCATAGCTGTCATAACACTGTCATTTATCTTACCTGTAGTCTTGAATAATGTAAAAATAGGTACCTATATATAACTCTAGGCAATGTACAATAATGAGCAAGTTTCCAATTTCCATGATGTTTTTCTTTGATGTTCTTTGGCTTGACAGTCAAGATCAGTTACTTAAAATGTGAATTTTATGTTGGCTTGACAAGACTTACACTTTAGCATGTTTAATATAACTTTGGTATAGTCTCCATAGTATACTGTGCGGCTAGGTTTTTTATGTACTAATATGCAGATATTCAGAATATACTGTTAAATGAGGAAAGCAAGTTGCAAAACATTGTATATGTAGGAAAGAGATAATTAGGAATCTGTATTTTTATTAGCTTAATAATGGCCTGAGGAAATGTCAGAGAATGTATAAGGAACTAATAAATAAATTTATATAGAGAGTAAAATATATACAGGTGACAGGAACACAGAGATTGAGACTTCTCAAAGTATGCCTTTGTACATAATTTTGATTTTTAAAACGTAAAATTATTACCAATTTGAAAATTAAAGTATATTTTAAAATAGTTATTAGATACTCTTCTGTCTTCCGGACCCAGTTCCACTGTGGGGTGGGTTTTTTTCTCTACATACCACCAAGCGTTCTTGGACACCAGTAGGGTAACCTAAAAATTCAACTCAATTCTGACTCAATTCTGACACTATCTACCCTAGTGACAGAGTCCACAGGTTAAGTAAGGTTAAGGTCTCAGTCCTAGAAGACAGCCCCCTCACCCCCACTTCAGACCCAGGTTGTTCCTTGTGCTTCTAGAACCCACTGGCTGTCAATCTGACGTTCCCACAGCCCCTCTATATATCCGATTAATTTTCTAGAGCAGTTCATAGAACTCAGAGCAACATTTTACTTACTAGATGACCAGTTTATTATAAAAGGATATAATTCAGGAACAGCCAGATGTAAGAAATGCATAGGACAAAATATGGAGAATTAGTTTGGAGCTTCCAATCCCTCTTCAGAATACTACTCTCCCCAAATCTCCATGTCTTCACCAACCCAGAAGCTCTCTGATCCCCAATCTTTTGGGTTTTTATAGAGGCTTCATACATAGACATGAGTGATTCAATAATTAGCCATGGTGATTTAAACTCAATCCCTCTCCCCAAAGGTCAGAGGTCAGAGGATGGGACTGAAATTTCCAAGCCTCTAATCACAGGGTTGACTCCGCAGGCAACCAGCTTCCATCTAAAGAGGTCCACAGGTAACCTCATGAACATAGCAAAAGACACATTTATAGGTCTCCTCACTTAGGAAATGCCAAGGGATTTAGTAGCTCTGTGCCTAAAACCAGACAAAGACCAATTGCATATTTCTTATTGCTATTCACAGGGTCACAGATACTTATTAAAAATCTGTGACCCATCCAAAGGAAAAGATTATACCCTTTTATCATTATTAATGCCAAGTCCTTCTTGATATATTATCAAGAATTTTTTTAAAAATAACACTAATTATCTCTCTAAAATTTGTCTTATAAGCTCTTCTTTACTTTTACCAGTATCAACACTGGACAGACTTGCCTAAATAGAGAGAAACTAAATCCTTTTGCATATTATATTACAGGAAAAGAGGGTCTTGGCTTCCTGCAGGAAAGAATTCAAGCATGAGCCCATATGGAGTTTAAAGTAAAAGTTAGTTTATTTAGCAGAGAGTAACTGAGAAAAGAGTGACCACCCCACAGACAGAGTGACGATCTATAACCCTGCTAGTGGAAGAGAGATTCTCTCCATGCCCCAGGCTAGGGTTTCTAAGTGTTTTCTGTTTCCATGGAAAATTTATTGGCACGGGGGAAAGAAGAACAATGGTAAGTTTATCTTTAACATCTGTGACATACAAAAGGAATAGGGGCAGGTTTGTTGTTTTTTTCATTTGTTTGTTTTTTTAATTAAAAATTTATTGGGGTGACAATGATTAGTAAAATTACATAGGTTGCAAGTGTACAATTCTGTAATACATCATCTATATGTCATATTGTGTGTTCATCACCCAGAGGCAGGTTTATTTTTAACTCTCGTGAAGCACAACCTGTGTTTTATTTACAGTGGGCTTAACTACCTGTAAGGCCACAATGGAATCTCTAGTCTTTGGATAGTTTGTTCTGATTAAAGTCTTCCTGAGTTCTGTGTTGTGGAGTACGTAGGCAGCAGGCTTGGAATCCAACCTCCTAGTTCCTTCTTCTGCAGAAATAGTCCTCATGCCCTTTCCCTATAATATTTACAAATCTCTTAAGAAAGAGAATATATTTTTCAAGGTGAGTTAGATATCTTCGTAGAGATACAAACTCAATGCTATTTATTATGGTTCCAACCTTTGCACTTACAACCTGGGTGGAGATTGACTCAAGCCTACTTTGAATTCTATTTAATCTAATAAATATTTTTGGAGCCTCTACTATATGTCAGTGAATAAAACCTACAGATATTCCTGTCCTTGTACATATAACATTCTATGTTGTTGAGAAGGTTAAGGAGACAAACCATAAATAAGAAATGTAATAATTTAATAAATTTTACATTATTATTATGAAGTCCTATGAGAAAATGAAAAAGTAGAGCCATGTAAGAGGGATTCAGAGTACCAGAAAGAAGGTTGGGGAATTGATTTTAAATAAAACAGTTAAGGTGTACCTAGTTAAGAAGGTAGCATTTGAACAAAGACAAAAAGGATGTGTATTAGCCTCATTGATATCTGGGCAAAAAAGTTTTCTAGGGAGATGGAATAGCTAAAACAAAGGACCAAAGGCATAAGCATACCTAAACTACTTAAGGAACAGCAAAAAGGCCCTTGCCAAACATGGAGAACAGAAAAACTTAGGAAAAAAAAAAAAAAAAAAATGGACTAGAACATATATGTCATGTGGGCTTGGTTTTTATTCTTGAAGTGAATAAAAATGAAGTTGGAAATCATTGTAGAGTTCTGAGCAAAGGTACCATATGATCTGATTTATGTTTAAAAGAATAAATTGACTCAATCTTACTTTGGTAGAAGGATAAAGGCAAAAGTAGAAAGATAAAGAACATTTATGTATGAGGTTATTGCAATAATCCAGGCAAGGGATATAGTGGTTTGGGCCAAAATTGTAGGTGGAATGATGGGACGTATTATCTAGGTAGAGCCAACATGATTTGCTATGATTTGCTGACAGATTTGCTATGAGAGAAAAGGATGTCAAACCTGACTTCACATCTATGGCCTCAATAACACAAAGAATGAAATTTCCTTCAACATAGACTGGGAAGTGTGATACAAGAGAGAGTCACAGGCACACAGCAGTAAGACCAGGGGAAATACAAAAACACCAAAGGAGGACTAGGAAAAACTTCTGAGAGTAGGAGGATGTAGACCAGAGTAAAGTAGTTCTCCAGCTATCTGGTCCAGTAGTGCAATCAGTGATTTGTGATAATCTCATTGCTTCTATCCCATTCACCATATCTCTTGGGAGACAATGACTTCTGCTGCTGTTTGTCTTGGAAACTGAGGTTCTAAGCTCTGCATTGTCCCAGCCAAGAGTTAGGACTATAACACTTCCTCTGAACTAAAGGTTATGACTATAATGTAAGCTTATAATTTAGTTAACCCTCCAATGTCTATAATAAAAATGATAACAATAGATAATGATGGCCCACATGTCTTTTACATTGAGTTTATAGTATCATGTATAAGTTTATGAAGCAGATTTACTTCCCTGGTTATTTTTTACAATTAATGTTTAAGGAACTTGATTTCATATAACTGACTTAAATATTGTTTAGGATTGAGAACTGAATTAATTCAGTGTAATTAATTAATTCTAAGTGGATCTGAAATCTTCCATTAGGTCTATAATTGTAAAAGTTGAGAATGAAATATTCCCAATATCATAAGTACTCATATATATGAGGCAAAGATAATCTTGTTATGGGGGAAATGCCCAATTCCAGACACAGACTTTTTATTACACTGTTCTTATTTTGGCTAAGATGTATGTCTTGTTTGTGAATCTGTGATCTGTATATGAGAATGGTGATACAATTTTATTGAAGTGTAGTAATATAGTAAAGAAATATTGAGAAGGCTTTTAAGATTTGATCCACTGAGGGCAGATTATTGATTTTTTTTTTAAGATTGTTTTATTTAATTGGGGAAGGGGAACAGGACTTTATTGGGGAACAGTGTGTACTTCTAGGACTTTTCCAAGTCAAGTTGTTGTCCTTTCAATCTAAGTTGTGGAGGGAGCATCCCAGATCCAGGTCAAGTTGCCATTGTTAGTTGCAGGGGACGCAGCCCAATCTTGCAGGAGTTGAACTGACAACCTTGTGGTTGAGAGGACACGCTCCAACCAACTGAGCCATCTGGACACTGGGGAGCTGAGTGGAAGTTCATTGACTTCATTCTAGTTGTGGGGGCGGGGGGCGGCGCAGCTTGCTGGCCCATGTGGAAATCGAACCGGCAACCCTGTTACGCAGAGCTCACGCTCTATCCAACTGAGCCACCTGTCCGCCCAGATTATAGATTTTTTAAAAATATATTATTATGTCTAGGTGAGTGTCATCTAGGTGTCCCCTGTGGTGTGGTGTAGTAGGGTTCAAGACTAGTTGCACAACATTAACATAGGTAAAAAAATAAGCTTCATTAAAAAAAAAACAAACAAAAAAAACTGCTAAGACCAGGTCAGCCAAAAGAAGAGTGAAGGCACAGCTTTCCCTCTTCTACAGTCATCCCAGGGAAAGCGTGTCAAAGACAGGGCACTGCTGCTGCTGCCCACATGTCAGTTGGAGGAACCCGCTTCATCGTTCGGGTCTCCATCTATAAAGGTTATGTTTATAAAGGGCATCCATGAGAAAGCAGCTTTGTCAGTGAGGGAATATACAAGCTGCTCGGTGCCAGAGAGTCTAGATTTAGAATGGTAACTTTTAACAGGAGCTGCCTTGGAATCTAGATGTCCAGCTCCTGGCAACATTGACATCACCCTACCAAAGCCCCTGTTCTCTGATATGGTTCCAGTCCCTCCTGGTTTATTGTTCAGGCAACCCACCGTAAGCTCCCAGAGTCGCACCCAGACAACTCTGCTTGTTGCTTCACATAAACTTCCCATGTGTGTCCATGTGTGGGTTAAGTCAAATATTTTTTATATAAAACACAGAGCATTTTCATAAATGTCTGTAACAAGAGATATTGAAATAGTTCCAGTCTGACAGGACAATTTTAATTTTATTCATGACTGAGTCTCTGACATTTCATGTAAACTTCTGAAAAATTTAACCTTCTTGAGTGTGGGAGGACTTTCGCTTATCAAAAATGTTTATATTATTGTTCATTCCAGTGATAATAAATAGCTTTATAACTGCATTGGGTTTAGAAGGCTGTAATTTCCCCTGTGGCTTTGAAAACTTTGTTTTAACTCTTGTCGATGTAGAGATCATTTCATCAATAATTGAAACAGTACATTTGTTCCCATGAGCTAGCTAAAAGAATGAAAACCAGGCCCTGCTACAATTTTTTATTAGCTAGAATGTTTTAAGCCAGCGTTTTTTCCTATTTGTTCCTTAATCAGCAGTCAGGGAACAATTACATAGAGTATTTTCGGAAGTCTTAAAATGCTATTTAATATTTACTGCTTATTTTCAATTACTCACAAAATCCCTTTAATCATGTCATAGATGCTGGGAGTAAGACAAATCGCACTACTCTCAGTTTCCAGTAAGTACTAAAACTTAGAGAAATAATTGTTTTATTTCCTAAAATCTGTGATGCTCTCATGTATACCAAAATGTTTGAAGGGAAGAATTTAGAACAGTGGTAAGGAAAGGAGGCAACAATAAGAAAACCCAGACAGTAATGAACTACCCTCCCTTTAATCAGCTAGCACTTGGTGTTAATTCCAGGGATTCAAAAAATCTATGAACATACATCGAATATATAGCAAGGAGTGGACCCAGGCGGCCATGAGCATGCACTGCCCAAATCTCTTGCTGCGGTGAGCACAGCTGTGTGACAAGCGTAGCTACTGTCTCTTTGCATCATCGCCCACCACGTTTTCCCCGAGACTGTGCTGTCTGCACACTGCCCCCAGCCAGTGACTGAACACAGCAAAAGTATTAACTCAGGTCTGTTCCCTTGAAACATGGGTTTCCTCTGATGTGCAACTTTGTCGTCTCCATCAACCTGACAGAGAGCTCCTTAGAACTGTTTCTTACTCAGTCGTCTTTTCTCCCCAGACTCCTTCACAGGTATCAGATCTGCATCACGGTCTGAAGGTTCTTTCTGCCTACTCCTGCTCCTCTCGTCTATCTTTCATATTTCCCTAATACATCTGTCACGTTTCCCCCAGAAATCTCTGTATCTTTAATTCCATCTTGGCATCATCTTCTTGGAGGGCCCAGCATAATGCACGCTTATTTCTCACGTCTCACATCACGCTAATCCTCTTCTCACTCCGCCCCAGCAGACACAGTAATTTTGGTGGAGTCCCTAAAATATGGTAAAATGTTTCTATTTCAGAGCATTTGCACTCTCCTGGATTCCTGGTACACAGCTCTCCACATCATCAACTCGCTAACTTTCCTTCTTTCAGGTCTCAGGTTAAAAAAAACATCATCAGGAAGATTTTCCATGACCATCCTATCAAAAGAATACCACCATAGGTCGGCCCACTGTTTATTTTATTCAGAGCACTCAACAAAATCTACATATGTGAGTGCTTTGTGTAGCTTAAAAAAAATTTTTTGTAATTGAATTTTGACTGTCAATTCCATTTATAGATATTGAGTTAGATATTGAGTATAGATATTGAGTATAGATATTGAGATATTAAAGTCCTTTTAGTATCTTTACTTTGTGGTAGCTTTATGGAATAGCTAGGGACACGTGGCGATTCCAGCGTATTGAAATGTATTTTGCATTGCTTCTCACAAATGTAAGATAAAATGAAATATTTTAAAGTATTTCTGAAGATGAATACTTATAGAGAAAGAAATATTGCAATGGTGTGGATGGAGGAGAAACAGACAATTCCAGAAAATAACTTTTTTCAGTGAATCTCTTAACAATTTACTAGAGCAGTGTTTATGAAATTCTAATCTGTGGGCAACTATGAGATATCTTCTTCTCTACATCACCACTTGGCTGACTCTTCTTCAGCATGAAGCTTAGGAAACTTCACTGCCCATATTAATTTGGATTAGTGGCATCTCTCATGTGGTCCAATATCACCCAGCATCTCATAGCACTTGTACCAAGGAATTTATCGCTCGACCTAGAAATTGTCTAGTTATTTATCACTGTCTTGTAAACAAGACCCTGAAAAGCAAAGAATATAACCTTAGTTCTACTATCCTCCAACATTATTACAATACCAGCCACAAAGTAAAGCCAAAAAACACCAGCAAAGAAGAAAGGGTTTATATGAAATCGAGGGTTGGATAACTTAAGTTACCATATACTTCTTTTTTTTATTATTATTTAAATTTATTGGGGTGACAATTGTTATTAAAATTACATAGATTTCAGGTGTGCAATTCTGTATCACATCATCTATAAATTACATTGTGTGTTCACCACCCAGAGTCAGTTCTCCTTCCATCACCGTATATTTGATCCCCCTTACCCTCATCTCCCACCCCCCAACCCCCTTACCCTCTGGTAACCGCTAAATTACGTTCCCCAGATTAATTTTCAAACCCCGTGGCCATCCTGTGGTCACCGACTGCCCTTCAATCCCTTCACCCGTCCCCCCCCCCCCCCCCGCCCCTCTAGCAATCCTCAGTTTTTCCTCTTTGTCTCCAACACTGTTTCTGGTTAGTTCATATACTTCTTATATAACAAATTATTAAAGAAAATTCAAAACATCTTTTTTTCTCTTTTTATTGTATGAAATATATGTGTGTATATAAATAGAAATTTCTGGAAGAGACTTCCATTCTGTTGCTATGTTACATTTACAGATCACTAAATCCACAAGCAAATAAGATACCATAAATGAGAGTTAGCACAAATAAACAACAATGAAAATTTTTTAAAACATTAGACCTGTAAGGACTTTAGATATTAAATAATCAGAAACATAATATAAAATAAGAATATGTGAAAATTTTAAAATAATAAAAGATGACCAGTAATACCATCCTATTTAAAAATGATTAGAGATTTTAAAAAAGAAAAAATAGAATTTTTATAAATGAATATATACATATATAATTGTTGATGTCAGAAACATATTACATTATTAAAGAGCAAACAAAATGTAGTTGAGAATAGAATTAATAAACTAGAAGATTGATTTCACAATGTTCTAGCTTTCCAGAGAGTCAGATAATGGAAAATATGAAAATGGCATTAAGAGATATGGGAGAATGGAATGCAAATAATTCATGAGTAACTTCTATGAGTTTCAGGAAGAAAATAAAGAAAATAAAAGGGAGACAATATTTTCAGAGATAATGCCTAAGAGTTTTTTAGACCTAATGGAATACCCCAATTTTCTGATACAGGATGAAGAATAAATAAATTCTTGCATAAACATGAGAGTACAACTTCAGAACACTGCAGACAAAATGGAACTACTAAACACCAGCCACAGAGGAAAACAATAGAAAGAAATGACAGACTTAAAGCAAACTTCCGAATATCAACAATGGCTTACAGGAGACAATGGAAGAGTATTCTCTGAGTTAAGAGGGAAAATAACTGTCAACCTTGAATTGATACTCAGAAAAAGTATCTTTCAAAAACTGGAATTAAATTCTTTATTATATTCGAGATAAATTAATAGGGGGAAAATTACCTGCAACAGACTCAAGCATTTGCTTTAAATAGGCTACCATATATTTCAGGATGAAGGAGAATGACCATGCAAGGAAGATCTGAGATGGAGGAAAGAATAGTTAACATTGAATTTGTTCAATGAATGAGTAAATTCTTAAAACCTTTATAAAATAAGAAAAATAATAATGGGTAAGTTGTAGAGTTTTTAAAAAGCAGATGTAAAAATGTTGGGCAAAAAATAATTTGACATTCCCATGTATCTGTAAGAGTGGCTGGACAGAGCCACTCTTACATTTTCAGAGATGAGACAGTTCTTCTTTTTACCTTTTCTTTCTAATAAATAATCAGAACCCTAAAGTACAGTATGATAGTTCATATTTTTCTTTTATTTTTCACTCAGACTACTAAACTTACATCTGATTTAATATGAAAATATCATGCAGTGATTTCCAGGAAAAATCACTCGGGTTTTTTTTGTTGTTTTTTTTTTGTGTTTTTTTGAAAATTCCAAGCTATAAAGGGCTTTAGGATCATCCATGCCAAAAGCTCAGTTTACTGTAGAACCGGAGAGGCTGTGACTTGCCCATGCTGACAAGGCCAGAAGTGAACCCTGAACCCCATCTCCACACTCCAAGCTTCATGCTCCTTCCCCTGAATTAGCACAATGAAGCCAAGAAACAGTGATGATGTTGATGTAAAAAAAACACTTAAACCCTGCTTGCCATCTACTGGGCATAGTTCTAAGCTCTTAATTCATTTAATTCTTACAATAACTCTATGAGGTTAATACTATTATTACCTTTGTTGTACAACTGAGGGAAAGAGAGGTTAAATAATTTGCCCAAGGCCCGACAGCTAGGAAACGGTGGTGCAGGGATTTCCAAAGCAAGCAATTTGTCTCTAGAGTTCGTGTTCTATAGCATTTACAATAGAACCCCAAATTGTTGATAACCCTCAGTATTCCCATCCACTCATATCCCTCACCCTCCATCACCACCATCAAGATGCCTTTTTTATGGCTATAGGTTGGCTGAATGGCTCAGAGCCATTCTACTTACTACTTCCTCCCCCTGCATGGCTGAGGTACTCTCCCTTTTACTCATCAACTTAAATACATACTGGAACAAAGAAGAGATGAAACAAAAGCCTAATCAAGTACAATTATTTCTGAATTTATTCTGACACAGAACTTCTGATTCTGTTTCTCCCAGCCTGTTCGTTGTGTAGGGAGGGAAACTGAAGCCCACACATAGGCAGTGCATCCAGATAGTGTGAAAAAACACAGAGACAATAAAATTTCTTTTGATTTTCAATCCGGTGCTCTTTTCATTTGCATTCAAAACATGTCAAACTCTTCCTTAAATGCAAGTGAAAGCTTATTTGGCAATATTTGTAGTTTCCTGTAATCCTTAGCCTTCAGATATAAAGAGCTTTTTATTTCTTCTTCTTCTCTTCCTCCTTAATTTTCCTATTCCACCTCTTTCTCCTTCTCCATTTGCACTTATTTCCTTCTCCTCAATCCTGCATTGGATGTGGAACAAGTGGAATTCTCATGCACTGCTGATACGAATGTAAAATGGTGCAACCACTTTGGAAAACAAGTTACTTAAAAAGTTCAACGTGCACCTACTATGACCAGCCCTTCCATTTCTAATTACTTAATGCAAGAAAAATAGAGCATAAGTTCATACCCAGCTTATACAAGAACATCCATCATGGCTTTATTGGCAATAGCATAAAAACTGGAAACAATCCAGATGTTCATCAATTTGTGAATGAATAAACAAATTGTGATAGATGCATATAAGGAAATGCTACTTAGCAACAAAAAGAAAGAAACTATAGGTACGATCACAAATACAAATGAGTTGCAAACAATTATGCTGAATGAACAGAGCCAGCCAGACCCAAAAGAATATATACTCTGTGATTCCATTTACATAAAATTTTATACCATGAAAGCTAATCTATAGTAATAGAAAACAAGTCAGTGTGTGCCTGGTCATGGGAGTGGACGAGGAGAGGGGAGAGTAATGAATTACAAGAGAGGTTGAGGACACTGGGGGTGGTGGGTTTTTATTGTTTTGCTTATGGTGATTATTTTGATGATGTGTACATATGCCCAAACTTATTACAATGTGTAATTTAAATTTGGCACTATAGTGTATGGAAATTATACCTCAGTAAAGCTGCTTTTTATAAATTTTGTTTTAAATATGTTCTTTCTGCTTGCCTTAGTTATTCTTTTATGTATTAAGGTGGTATCTGGCTTAAAAATTCCATATTTGATTAGCTAATTCCTCAAAGTCCTAGAGAAAAATATCAGCACCAGAATACAATGATCAGCAAATTAACCATTTTATTATTTCAATCTAGATCCCCAATAGGCTGGTCTTGAACACATGGGAAATGCCTGTTATTTATATGAGAGCCAGTCTGGAGCCTAGAACTGAAAAACTAAAGTGCTCATTCTTTCCATTGCCCCCACTTTATTCAAAACTAGCCGGGAGAAGCAAAGAATGGCCATACCAGAACATTCTAGCAAGTAAGAAAAGAAAGAGGAAGAGTTCTGTTGGGAGCTCGACCATTCCATTTTCTCGAGGTTTCTATGTGGTAGAAAGACAGAGTTAGGGAGTTTCCAAGTAGGAGCTGCCTACCAAACCATCTGACCCGGCACTGTGACAAAGAGACTATGTAAAGACAAGGTAGGAAACCAAAAAAGTCTCAGGTCTGCCACATGCAAGCGACCTCTGGCTCCTCCTGACTTGTGTAGGTTTTATTGGTGGTGGTGGTTTGCTGTTTCTTAAAAAAATAAATAAATAAATAGATGTATGTAAAGGGAGAAATTACCTTATGTGTTCTGCATAAGAAAGTCTTTACACCCAGAAGCGTGTTCCAGTAATATGTACCCAAATTTAAAGAATCCATATAAAGACATACCTCTTCTTTGGGTTGGGCAAATATACAGAGACAATTAGGAAAAATGGGCTTTTTCTGGGCATCTTTGTAAAAGTTAATAGCAAAAGCAGATTATATCAGTATTTATTTTAGTATGGTACGGGGTAATCCAAGGAGGTACAGGTTATTATCATGGCTGTTGGGAGTTTGAGACTCTTAACATAGAAGGTTTTTAATTCCAAGCTATTATTTTATTATTATTACTGCTTCAATCTTAGTGTTCTTGTACCTCAGCAAAGGTGAAGAAGCTGTTGTTATAAAGTTTTGAAACAGAAGTTCAGTCCTCCTTAATGCAGATTGTGATTCACCATATCTGCCAATCAGGGTCTAGTCCTTACCTAAGCTTTTGGGAAGAATAGAAACTGTATTTTCCACAAGTGAAAAGCAGGACAATGTGCTTGGATGCAGGAACCAACAGAACTGTCCCAAATGGTATTTGGCCCAAAGTAGACCAAAGAGATAATATTTAAAAACCCTGAAGGGCATATGCAAAATTTGATAGCATCACGCTGAAAGGAGCTTCATGTTGCTAGAGTAGATAAGTCTTAAGTGATTTTCTTCCATCAGATAATTTTTGGTCAAAAAATAAAATGATAGCTGTACGAGTTTCAATATTTGTTCAACAAGCAAACATCAAGTGTTCATGTGGCACCTGCAGTACACTGGACATTTAGCTAAGCATGAGACATGTATAGAAGGATGTGCATATGATTCAAAGAGCTGGCAATGCAACTTGAAGAATAAAGACTGACATATTTAAAGTAATTGTAAAAGAATAAATATAAGTATAATCAAGTGTGTGATAGTTTTCAAACTTTAGGGTGTTTATGAATAATCTGGGCTTCTCAGACCCCAACACCAGATATTTTAATTCAGTAAGTCTGTGGTAAAACCTAAGAATGTACATTTTAAACAGTTACCCAGGTGATTTTAATATAAATGATCCAATGTCTCACACTTTGAAAAAGAGTAACAAAAAATCTAATGGAAAGATGTGTTGAGCTTGTAGCAGTTGGTAAAATTTTGCTGAAGAAAATGTGATTTAAAATTATTATTGTACAACATGATAATAAGTTTGATTTATTTTTTTTTCTTTGGATATTTGGAAAGGTGGGCTACAGATTATTGCATTTAGGGGAAAATAAAAATGCTGTTGTACATTCATTCACTTGATTGATCTCTAATTCCCTAACCCAAGTAAAAAAGGGAAAAACAATAAGTGAAGGCAAAATTACATATAGATATGGGAAAATTTAATGGTTGCCTTCCTTATATTACGTGGAAGGTGTTCATACCCAGAGACTCTTTCCCCACAACTTCCTTCCTTGGGCTAAAACACTGAAGGCTTGAGTTAAAATGTAAGTGCTCCACTGAAGGGCAGTATGGAGAGATGGCACGAACCCTGGAGAGACACCAAAACAAAAGAAAAAAATACAGCTTCTTTGAGAGCAGCTGGTGTTTTTGTTGAAAAAAATCATGACTAATTCCTCATCAGCAAAAAGGCATGACTATTGGTGATAAACAAACACATCTCTCCTTTGTCTGACATAGGAAAAGAAATGTATTTATTTCAATTAGTAAAATGATTTTTATGATTCTGATGTCAGGGGACAAGAGGACTGCATGAAACTCAGAAATGAATTTACATCTTGGCTTTTCAGAGAACATGTTTTTGTGGGGGAGGGGCATTGAGTATAACATAGCCAAATCAATAATTATAAAAACTAATATTAATATATCAGTTTAATTGATATATCAGATTAATATTGATAAACATATGTAAAACTTGATTTTAGCTTTAGTTTTGCATTACATAAATCACAGTGGAATGATAGATACTATTGTTTATTTGATTTTTATGCCATTCTACACCCAAGGTTATGACAGTGTAGCAAGGGCAAAAAGTTAGAGGGGACATCTGTGTACAAGTATAAAGGAGCTCTTCTCTTTAAGTCTATTCCTACTTTCCATGGAAAGACATTGAAACTAGTATCTGGATTTTCCCCGTACTGTAATAATTTATCTTCACAAATGGTAATGTAAGTCGCATTATGATATTTTCCCTCCTTCCTCTTCAAAAAAAAGGTAAAGGCATTCTCATTGATCATTATTGCATAATCTCATGTCAAAAATCTTTTACCAATTCTAAAACTCAGGGCTTTTTAAAATGGAGTATTGCTCTTTTGTTGTGTGCTGTGTTTCTGAGCCTCTGGAGGGAGACGCATTAGTTATCTGTGAAAAATCAGTTTCAAATCCCAAGTCTGTAGAAAGTTCTCTACATTATGTGCTTAAGCATTAAAGGAAAATCTATTCAGAGTATTCAAAGTAGCTCTGAGTTTTCCCACTTCAAGGAGGGAGTACGAATGAGGACTGTGGGCAACAATATTGGTAACCAAAGCAGTCTTTCCCTCAGACCTACTGACAGCATCACCAGGACCCCCCATTCCTCTTCCCTTTGGTCATTCAGAATCTCTGGAAGTGGCCCTTTGGGCTGCTGAATTGTCTCATTTTTGCCACTCCCAGTGATCACTGAATGATTGCAGGAGTCTCTATTATTCTTCCTGTTGTTGGCTGCACACATTACTGGCATTGCCTCAGAAACCTTCCTCTCATTGCTATTGCTAATGCTTTTCTGCTCTTCTCCACCGATAACTGCAAAAGAGTGGATGAGAAGTACCCTCGCCCTGACATCTTTATTAAACTCATTGCATTATATTTCTGAGTTGTCTGTGGCGCTTAGTTTCTCTGTGTTTTTCGTGATGTGAATTTTAAATGTAACTGACTCATTCAATTCACTATCACTTTCATTTTATGCCACTCTCTCCTGTCTTCCAGAAGCCACGCACAGGTTTCCTAGCCGATCTGATGCTAGGGTAAGAATCTGACAACAGATTTGAATATGTACAGCTGATGCTACAATGAAAATCTTCACTCAATTTCAAAATAGATAATGCAACTTCAAATTCTAGCATCAAGTTAAATATATACACCTCCAATCTGACCTCACGTACTGTGAGCCTTGCCTCACTTGCCATCCCCTTATATAGCCTGAACTACATTAAATCGTTACGTCTTCCCTAAGTTTTCTTATGTCCAGTGCAGCCCACCTCCATTCTTCTTAGCTAAGCCACCTCAAATCTACACATACAAACACAACCTCATTTGACTTGTTCTGAACTAACTCTGCAACTTATGGGAATCTCATACTGCCACTCCTAGCCATGTTGATCTCGTTCTCTGGTGAGTCTCCTTTTAGAATACGCTGGTGTTTTTGCATCTTAAGCTTCTGGATTGTAGCACGTCTCTCACTGGCTTGGTATTTTTTGGACTGCAAAACCAGTAACTATTCATCAATCATGACTGAGTTCTTCCTCCTGTTAAAATGTCCCTACAGAGACTTCCAAGAAATGGGGTCAATGTTTTTGATTCTGACCACTGAGCCATTGACTAGCTCTAGCTCCAGAAGAGCCTGGGGCTCCACGCACCCAAATTAGAAAGATATATTCAGTCACAGTCAAATATGCAGTATGGTCCCCTCACCTGGCATGCTGGCTTTGTACAGCAATAAAATCATATCTGCTCTCTATATACTATAACCCATGTAAAAGTGAATGAAAAGATTGAAATGCTGCATTATAGTATATATTAAGTTATAACAGAGTCCCCAAAATATAGTGGCTCAAACAAGATGGAAGTGTATTTCTCTGACACGTAATAGTCACAAATTGTTATCCCAAGGGATTTTGCTCCAAGAACCCAGGTTCATCCTGCGGTGATGCCCTTGCCTGTCTGATCAAAGATGACTTATGATATTTACATTCTAACCCAATAAAAGGGAGGGAAGAGAGGAATGGAATGCAGGAAATGTTCTTTGTAAGGAATTTGACCTGAAAGATACAACCATTTCTTCTGTCATATATCATACTCTGGAGCTTAGTCCTATGGCTAATTGAAGCTCAAAGGAGGCTGAAATACTAGTTTCTGGCTGGAGAACCACATATTCAGGTAAAACTAAAAGGGAGGTTCTATTACCAAAAAAGAAGAATGGACACAGAGGGAAATTAACTATGTCTGTCCCGGGTATATATGTGTGCTATTAAAACAAAGGGGGAAAAATCTATCCCATCTAGCATGAGCACAACCTTATATTATGGTGATTTGAGATACCTGCAAAGTGCCATAGAATCCCAAGAAATTGAACTTCTTAATGAGATCATAAAAAAAAAAAAAAAACGGATGGTCCTTAACTAAAAGTGAGGAGATTTAGGAGGTGCTGCCATTTATTCCGGTTATTAGTTGCACGGTTGCAACTAATTAACCGAAACTGATTTTTTGGTTATTAGTTGCACGGTTATTAGTTACCGTGCAAAAAAAAAAAAAAGCCAACTTTGAGAAAATTGATATAAAAGTACATCATAAAGACGAACCTTATCTCTAATGCCTATACTTAATACCTCTTAATTAAATTCCTCTGATAATATTTAAACAACATAAATAGTCAAATTGGGCAACAACACTACAGAATGTAGATAAGAAGACAACGTATGTTGAAGTCTGCATGGCAATGGATTGAGAAGCACAGATTTGAAACAGCAATGAAAACAGTTCCACTTGCCCACCTTTACCTTCCCCCACACATACACAAATGCACAACATAACAAAGGCTGCAGATTTGGCCCTGAGCTTCTTGGAAGCTAACTTTTAAATTAACAGGCCCACCGAATCATAAAATCTTTAAAACTTGATTGCTTCAAACTGAATCAATAATCTCGTTATACTAAATATTTATCAAAAGGAAACAAGAGGAAATAAATTATAAATCCATTTCTTTCTCTCTATGTTATGTTCTTTACTGAGTGGTAGGTGCTTTGCTGTCCTGAAACATTTTCTTAGAGTAAATCTTCATATAAACCTAATTAAACCCTTTTTTTCATTTGCTAAAAAAGTATATTCAGGGAAAATAATACTTTTTGGTCTAATGCAAGGTAATTGTCACGAAGAAAAACAAAGAACAAATTGGAAATAAGGAATTACAGATAGTAAATATGTATTGGATCACTTGCCTCTGTCTACGGAAGAACTGGGCTGAACAATGGGTCTGATCATTTTGTCGTGGCACTAACGATTTGTTATGACAGTCCTGATGGCACTTTACCTATGACCAGTCCCAGTATTTATGCTAGAGGATGGATCTTAGAATTCTTTCTACAAGGAAGGTACCAAGGCCAGAGCCAGCCCATCCTCCAAAAATATAAACAAAAGATTTAAGTTATAGAGCAATTACAAGGGGTGTAGGAGACCTAAAGGAGCTAAGTGGGAGGACCAGAAAGAGGAGTCACCCATGCAAAGGTTGCGGGGAGAGCTCCAGAGACTGTAAGCTTCTTTACACATTTCTCTCATGTTTGCATGGCAAGCCCTAGACATTGAGGGGCCCACACATGTAGGATAATGCTTCCCACAGAGTTTTCTCCTAGGGTAAGATACAAGAGACACTTACTGGGTAATAATCAGTAGTTCTCGATATCAGCTTTAAATGGCACTGATGCTGGGGTTCCATATCCAGAGATTCTGATTTAATTAGTCAGGAGTGTAGACATCCATTGGCAGCCTGGGTCTCTTTTTTTTTTTTTTTCCAATATCTATGCTACATTTGGTTCTTCCCCACCTTTCCCAAATACAGATCAACCATAACAATGCTTATACAAATAATGTGTAGTATTATGAGAATATGGAGAAATGAGACTACATGAAATGGCAAGACTTTACATAAAATTAATTTTAAATAGTGTATTAGTTTTCTAAGGCTGCTATAACATAGGGCCACAAACTGGAGTGGCTTAGACAACAGAAATGTATCCTCTCACAGTCCTCGAAGCTAGGAGTCCAAGATCAAGATGCAGAAGAGTTGGTTCCTTCCGAGGACTGTGAGGAAGAACATGTTTCATGCCTCCTTGTAGCTGATGGTGGTTTGCCAGCAATCTTTGACATTCCATGGCTTATAAATGCATCCACCGTCTCTGCCTGGATGTGTACGTGGCTTTCTCCCTGTACCTGTGTCTCTTCACATTGTCTTCCCTCTGGCCATCTCTGTGGCCAAAACTCCTCTTTCTGTAAGGGACACCCATCATCCTGGATTAAGGTCTAGCCTAATGACCTCATATTAACTTAATTACCTCCATAAAGACCTTATTTCCAAATAAGGTCACATTCTGAGATACTGGTGGTTAGTACTTCAAGATATCTTTTCTGAATTCAACCCATAACAAACTATTTATTTTTCCCAAATTTCTCTTGGAGCTATAACACTATATTTTAAGTATGGCTGTTCTTCCCAGCCTCTGTGATTATTTCTGTGTTCCTCATTCATGGTTACAAACATTTTCAGTTTCAGCTAGCTGGCATATAAAAGACTTAAGCAGTTCTCCAAATAAGTCAGTAAAGAAAACCTGCCAGATGTTTTGGGAACAGAGGCCTCCCAAGCTGCCTACTGTGCCTGTAACATTTACATGTGGACATTTTTCACCATTGGGAACTCTGTGAAAATCAAGAGAAACAATGAGAGCTTAAAATTATAATGAATACCCAACACTTACAGATATTTGCATGATGTCAGCACCATCTTTTCTCTCTACCCATGTTTTTGTTTATTTATTTATATCTCTGAACCATTTCTTCCCCTCTAATTTTCCCTTCAAGCTGAATTTCAATAAAAAGTTGCCATGATTTTAAGAATTGTCTGTTGAATATTAACGGGACATTGAAGTGAAATTTCCTTATAGGCCTGACACAATTGAATTCCAAAAACCGCTTCTTCTTACCATGATTTCTGAGAAGTTGTTAGGTTTACAGTTGGTTAAACTTTCAGTTTGACAGCTATTTTCAATAGTGGTTATGTTATAAAATGTCAAAATTGCAATGCCACTTCCCCAATGGAATCATTACCTGACTTTTCACTTTCTAATAAGTGACTATTTCTCACAGAAACGTTCTGAATGGTAGAGGTGCTACCTTAATCAATGAAGGACAAAGATTTCAGAAAAATAAACTCAACTTTTCAATATTTGGGTTTCACCAAAGAAATACCCCATAGCAAAAGTTTGTCATAGCCCACAATACTTGACCCAATTGCAAATTTTTTTGCGATGAAGGAGGAAATTTAGATCACATGCTGACTTTCTGGGAGAATATTGGCCTCTTTAATGTGATTCTTCAGACGTGGGTGGGTGTGGAACATTGCCTACAATTTCTCTGCGGAACAAACCCAAGTGGTGAAGGATGCTCTTAAAAGAATAATGCCTGAAGTCAATATGAGTTGCAGTTTTGGAGTTCTGTTACTGAAAACCAAAGAATATGATGCTCCAGCTCCAACCTCAATGGTTGTGATTTAATTTTGTATAGGACTTGTGCACTGGAAATTTAAATATGTTCCTCTGCCGATGCTAACGTGCAGTCAAGGTTGAAATGTTGAGTCCGAGAGGAAAAATCATTCTCTTGTGCTCCGTACCTTCTTCTGAACATTTTCTATGCAGGTGAAATTTGAGTTAAGTATGAACAGGCAAACAAAACACAGAAAAGCAGACTGTAGCCAATAAAGACTATTGAGCAAACAAGTATTTGTTGACTATCTACTATGTTCCAATTATTTTGTTGGCACTGGGTTTACTGTAGTGGAAACTATAATGTTTGTCACATGAGTTGGTCTGGGCATACACGGTCTGACAATTTATTTCGCGAACTTGTTGTAACGATGTTGCTAAACTTTTTTGATATCAGAGAGATTGTTCATTATAAATTTGCACCAACTGGGAAAACAGTTAGCCAAGTTTACTATTTGGAAGTTCTGAAAAGCCTGCGTGAAAAAGTTAGATGACCAGAACTTTTCGCCAACAATTCGTGGCTCTTGCATCACGACAACGCACCAGCTCACACAGCACTGTCTGTGAGGGAGTTTTTAGCAAGTAAACAAATAACTGTATTGGAACACCCTCCCTACTTACCTGATCTGGCCACCAATGACTTCTTTCTTTACCCAAAAATAAAGGAAATATTGAAAGGAAGACATTTTAATGACATTCAGAACATCAAGGGTAATATGACAACAACTCTGATGGCCATTCCAAAGAAAGAGTTCCAAAATTGCTTTGAAGGGTGGACTAAGCACTGGTGTTGGTGCATAGCCTCCCAATGGGAATACTTCGAAGGTGACCATAGTGATATTCAGCAATAAGGTATGTAGCACTTTTTCTAGGATGAGTTTGTTAACTTAATTGTCATACCTCTTACAGCTAATTTCATCAACAGTAGGGTCAGTTAAAAGTTACAATCTTTAAATTGAATTCATACAGTCTGGCAAGCTTGCCATTCAAGGCTAACTTATTTTAGCAGTCAAGAATCCTAATGTAAATTGATCCAAAGAGAATCTTCAAAAACAACTGGATTTATAGCTGTGGAAAAACGTATTTCTTTTCTCTTCTACCTTTTTTCAGAGATATTGTGAAAACTTACTGGGTTACACTTTATATCCAAAAAATCTGTAAAGACTTTGAGCCCTTTAAAATTAATTCAATTTTAACCTGCTTTTCTATTATTGGTGCTTTAGTGTACAGATTAGTTTGTGTATGCAGTGTGTTATTTATTAATTTAATATTTTATGTTACATTCTATAATTATAATTTGTATTAAAATACTTGAATTAAAAAAGACAAATGGCAATATTTTTAATTGTACCTACTTCATTGTCAGAAAACACATAAACATATAGAATGTCTTTCACTAACTGATCAAAAGTTTAAATGATTATTTGTGACAATAATAATTATTTTCTCTCCTAAAACTGTGGTTTTTAAAAAAATCAACTCTATTTGTAGGTTGCTACACTTACATGTTAACATTTCAAATGAGAAGTAAAATTAAACACTAACATAACTCTAAAATATTCTTGAAAATAATTTAACTTGATGTTTTACTGAAATAAATTTTAAAAGAGATATTAAGCTTAGGTTATTATAAGCCATTTTCCTCCACAGTGCATACAAACATACACATGCATGCACAGATACTGAAAACTTTTTCCTTTTTACGATTTCATTTTAAACCAAATTTTTCATTCACTTCAACCTAATGAAAAAATTTTAAAGAGGTTTTGAAATAAAGTAATTGAATATTTTATCAGTTTATTATAGGGACATATTAAACCAAATCAATTACCAATTGACTGCAATGTTCAATTTCTCCTCACTCAAATGTGCCTGGAGTTAAATAGCTTTCCTTCTCTATTTTGTTTGTCTGACTTGCCAAAATTAAAAGACAGTGGAGAATTTTCTTTTAATAGGATGTGGAACACAACCAAGAAGAAACAATCACATGTTTTGTCCTAGCGATGTTTTTTTCTATTTTAGTTTATGTTTGTAATCTCAAAATGCTTTTACACTAGTGACTTCTAAAAATTTCATTATTATAAAAGAAATATTTTCTTGTTGCATAATCTAAACAATATCACTACTTTACAATACTTTAATATATTCAAACATGCAAACATATAAAAATACATATTTACATAGATAACAGTCATTATATTAATATTTAAACAATAGAGTATTAAAATATAGTACAAGCAACACTTATTTCAGTCTCATTATTCAATACATATTAAATACAAAATACACATTAAATACTGTTTAAAGAGATATGAAACCTGTCTTCAAATTATTCTAAATGATAAAAAGCAAATAGGATGTAAAACCACATCCATATAAAAAGCATTTTGCTACACAATAAATGTTTTAAAAAATATATATAATTAAGAAGTTTAAAACACTTCAAGAAATTGTAATACCTTCACTTTTTCTCACTGCACTGTGACTCAACAGCTAGAAAATCAAGAACAAGTAGAAAATTACAGGATGGGAATGTAATCAGAAATTTGTTTAGAACTCATAGAGTGGATCTATTTAGATAATTCATGGAAGATCTATTAAGAGTTGATAAGACACTATAATGTAATTTTTTAAAAAAATCAAAAATTGTGTAGGACTCAGAAATTTTTCCATTTGTGGACACTATGTTTTTTGTTGTTTTTTTTATGTATATCATGAAGGATGGAATGAATATGTTTTTCTTTATATTTTTCACCCATTTATCACCAACTTTTATGTATTAAACTGTTGAGTTTGCAAAGGGGATGTGAAGTTTGCCAGACTGATGGTAATTAACCAGAATACCTATAGCCTTCGTTACATTGCACAAAATGCTTTCAACATACAAAATTTTGTTACAACAGCTCTGTGAGGCAGATATCATAATCACATCCATTTTATGAGAAGCTGAGGCTTAAAGAAATTAACTGATTACCAAGATCAATCAACAAGAGAATGGTGAAACTAGAAGCATGCCAATCACTCCTTGGTATAGCTTCACAGCACAAAGTAAAGGTATTTTGTGTGATGTTATAGACGAGATGCAATTCTGATGAAGTTTATACGACACCTTCACTCCCCCTTTTACTCCCCACCCCCTTGCAAAAAAATATCCTTGTTTTACATTGTTCTAACCTTTCAGTGTTTGGCTGAGTTAATGGCCCCAATTCACACCACTCACAATATCCCTGTTGGTTCTTTCATTGTAATGTTGTGGTATCATCTCAGGTTAATTTCCTGCTTATGAGTTTAGAGGTGTGACTTGCTTCGGCCAATATGATGTTAGCAGAGGTGACACCAGCAGTCTTAAAAAGTGCTTGTGTCTTTGGGCTGGCTAGCTCTGATGCTTATTGTTGCCAAGAGGAAGACATACCTCAGGATGGCTTGCTTATTTTAGAAGGAGGGTAAGAAAATCCTGAGGCAGAACTGTCCAGCCACAGTGCCCAGCCAAGCCCAGGAGAGAGCAAGCCTCCAGCTGACTGCAAACATTTAAGTAAACACTGCTGAGACTAGCAAGACCATGATATTGAATACGATCCAAAAATTTCATAGTTAAAACAGTCTAACTCTGAACAAGTCAGTAGAACTCAAGAAATATTTGAGAACGTGTTATTGTTGTTTTCCGCGGAAGGTTTGTTGTTGTCTGCTATGTGTAATAAATTAATTCACAAATCATCAAAAAGATGGCATTATGATTCAACTATGAATTCCTTTTTCTTCCTCCAGTTTTATTTTTACCAAGTTATCCTCTTCAATTTTCAAGATATCAGAAGCTCCTCAACAAGAACACAATCTTCTGATTATAAAAATTCACTCTTAAACATGGAGAAATTAATAGTGCTTTTCATGATCTCAAAAAAACTTCACTGACCTGAGTCAACAGGAGCAAAAGCATTTACTAATTTTTCAGCTATAGTTGGGAAGATACAGATGGGAAGTAGTATTACATGCTCATAAGTTACAAAAAGAAAGCCCAATAACAGAATGGTTTTTTCAGTCCCATTTCAGATAAGGAAATTGTCTCCCTGGCAAAAATGTATTTGTGTGTGGAAGATAGTTGTCTGTACAGTACACACACAAGCCACAGGAACAACGTGTTCTCTGAAAATTACAATATTTCAACTTTCTACATCTGCTTGCCATTCCATGTCCTGATGCTTTTTATTATTCGGAAATATCTTTAACAATAAATGAGCAAATTTGAGCAAAGAGACCAGTTAGTGATCTCTCAAAGGGTAATTGAGCATTTGGTGTTGCTACACCAGCAGTTGGTAGCCAGCATATTCCATCTGCTGCAATTAATTTACAATTAAGATGTTATAGCTGATGTCAATGGCCTTTTCAGATTCTTAAGTACCAATGTAAGGAAGGAAAGAGACGGCACAAACTGAAGCTGATAGATGAGTCAGGTTTAGAGGAAGTAAAACTTGAGTTGTGTTCTGCAGAAGGAAAGGAGTTACCAAATCAAATTGTCCATGTCTGCTGGGAGCACCTGGGCTTTTCATGACACACACCTTTCTTTTTTTATATAAGTATAAAATGCCTTCCTCTAAACGTTGTAGGATGTGATACCCATCATTTTCCCACTATATGATGTTAACCCTGGTACATGGCTGGCATTAAAGAAGATATTTTTTATTGACTTGTAGAATAAATGACCATGATGTTTAAATTTGATTATTGGTAAAATTACAGCATAAAAAAACTATTAATTACAAAAATGCACATCATTCTTTGGTGTTTGATTCCAAAATTAAACTAAAAATTGTTACTATGCCTCTTAAAAGAAAAAAGGAAGTTGAGCAATATTTTAAATTTGCTTTTGAATAAATCATTTTTCCCAGAAGAACTAGTTATTCATAATCAGTATTATTTGAATATTCTCACAATAGCGTTGGTAAATGCTTTGAATTTATCCTAATGGCTATTTTTTCTCCAAAAATATAATTTTCCACTCTAATGTTCTTCTGCTTTAAAAAGAAAATATTGCTTTCTGACAAACAGAAAAAAACACCAATTTTTATGCTGTTGAATTGATTTAAATGCTTAAATATTTCCAAAAGTTGTTTGTCTTTAGCATGTCAGGAACTCTAATACGTGAAGGTATCAACTGGACAAATAATTCTCCAGGTAGTACACCAAAAGAACAGTTTATTCAAGAAAATAAAAAGAAACAAAGCCACCAAGGTGTGAACGGCACACTTCCAGCTGGGGCTCCAACCAGCCACCCACATGCAAAAAGAAGACAGAGCCCACTCCCAAGATGGCCTCTCTATATAAATGAATCCCTTCCCCCAGAAGTTACCACAAAGTTTAACAGGAAGTCAGGACTAGAGAATTAACAAGGGGCCCAGCTCCACCCATAGTCCTCCCAGCTCTACGGCTGATCATCCTAAGATGCCAGTTCACTTTTATCAAAGTTTTGCCACATTTTGTAAATGCGTAAAAAAATATGGAGTCTTTTATTTGAATGTCTTTTTAGTAGCAATATCACACCACACAGAAAAGCAGAGTAGTTGAAAATTACATAGAAATTTCGAATAGCAGAAAACGTTATAAAAGTGTGAAACTACTTGATTTTAAACTAAATTATACAAAATGAAAGTATTATCTTTGCCTTTTAATGAGTTACCCTGAATAAGCTTAGTTCAATAAAACAGAAATTTTCCTTTTGGTTTCTAACTTTTTATCCCTAAAAACCAGTGATACCTAGTATAAATTGTGCTACCCCGTTTTGTAACACAAATAAATTTGATTTAAACCTTATCCTATATTTTCACGGGAACTCTAACATTTGAAAATTTCAATTTCTCCAAGAATTTGCTTGCAATCTTGTATTTTTCCTGGTTTCACCATTCAGTGCCTGATATATTCATTCCATACAGTCTTATTACTTTGCATTCCTCCACCATGACTACCAAAAATAAAATAAATGTTAACCTCACAAGTGCTGTGTGCATGTGTATGTGCATGGAGAAGGTTTTATAGAAGACCTGTGGAGACAAGAGGTCTTGTATCCCCATCTGCTTGTTTCAGAAACAATACACCTGACTGATTTTGTGGACTGCTTTGCTCTTTTCTGAATGGTACTAGAATCTAAAATATATTTTCAAGTGATGAATTATAATGTATTTTCCCCTGTAGAGTTTGATAAAGAATCTGAAGATTCTGTTATCACGTCAAAAGATAGAGCAATATTTTGCTTCTAACTGCTCTAACACAACCATCTTGCAGTTGTTTCTCTATTTACAGTGATTCTGAATGTGTCTTCATAACTTCGGCCGCTGCTCTTTACACATTTTTTGGCCTCATGATGAAAATGTCCAATCATAAATCAGATGGAAAGAATTATGAGCAATCAAATCAGTCAAAATGGTTCACAGATGTAAGAAAAAATTGGTTTTACAAAGATCAAAGGCCATATATTTATTCTACCACAGTTACCTTTCCTGTATGAAAGTATATATTCTGTAGATATAAGAGGAAGCATAGCTTACTGCTTAAGAGAGCACTAATGGTCTAGAATTAAATATTCTAGGTATTAATTAGTTATGAAACCACAATAACTTGGTTTTAAAATGAAAAAAATCATTTCTACATTATCAAGTTGTGAAGTTTAAAGATAATAATGCATGGAACTATTAAGAGCAGGTACATGATAAGTTCCAATAAATTATAGCAATTTTTATTTTTTAAATATTACAATGTAATTCAGGGAATGATGGATAATCTGCAGTCATGTATATTTGGGTTTCAGCCCAGATAAATCATATTTCCAAATGAAGAATTATAAAATGTGGTTTCTTAGGTTACTTCTGAAGCTTACTAGGTCTGTGGAGCGTGTAATTTACATACAAAATCTTATCTCAGCCTCAGTTTATTTACATGTATGTAACAAGGTTATGTCTCTATAGCATCTTCCGGCTTGAAACTACATGACTTCATTTTGTACTCAAGTTTTTTAAGTTAAGTCTCTAAGTTATTTATAGTCTGTATTTGACACCTTTAAATCTCTATCCCTATCTATTCATATCTATATATCTCCATACCTTTATTTGTTTAAAAATAATACATTCAATCACCAAGTGTTGGAGTTATTATGTAATATAGAGCCACTAATATTTCATCCATCTCATTGGCAATATGCATCATATTGAATTACGAAAAAAACTATGGCCCCAGGGTTTGCGGATAAAGAATTGTGGACCTCTGCTATTGCTATAAGTGGGGCAATATTCCAATTTGAGAAAGTCCCAATAACACCCATTGCCTTAGCATATTTATTAGCATCCTTATTGACACCCAAAAGTTTCCATTTTGAACAATAAATTATATGGCCATCCTAATGACAAACGAAATACAATTTACAGTTCCTGCTCTCAAAACATTACCAAATAAAGGAGGATGGAAAAGAAAATAACATTATATCGCTCAGTTGGAATATTGGCTCTCAGTGGAGGAGGCACCCTTCTAGGAGGCATTTTGAAAATTTGTGGGTGTGTTGTGAATTATTACAATGACTGGAAGATACACTGGCTTTTAGTAAGTGTGAGTTAGGGATAATAGATGTGCTTCAATACGTAGAACTGTCATACAATTGCACTTGCTTCTTACAACTTTCAAATGCTCTACTGGATAAAATTCACTACAAATATAAAATGGTTATACTGTGGTCAACGGAAAATTAAAAATTTATTTTCATAAAAAAAAAAAAAACAACCTGTGTACAAAAGCAGTAAGTTAGAAAAAATTGTAGCTGAAGGCATTTGATACTCTCTACCCAAGATATAACTGCAATAAGATAATAGTAATTCTTATTAACCTGGCCAGTAAATGTTTGTTACTGATTCAATAATTTTCACTTGCCCTAGTATTTCATCCATCCCATTGGCGACACACAATAATTTACCTGTATGTGGTAGTGTTGACATGGGAAATGGTGTGCAAAATAGATCCCCCAAATCAGGCAATACTAGAACGTTTGCAAAACACACAATGCTTCTTCATTGTCTCCATTTGAAAAACCTCTCATTTATTTTAGCAAGTTATCCTTTCTAAAATTAAAATAATTACTATTTATTTCTTATATTCATTTAAGTCTGTGGTATTACTAATTTTCCTAGTATGAGGTTTTATTCTGGTGTTCACCTGTATTTCTTCTCTTTCATTGTCCTTAATTCTTGTACGAAATGGATTCTCATGTTCATAAATTCCATTAATTAATTGCTCATGCATTAATATTACGTTGCTGCAATCAACTGTTTCATTACGTTTGAGATCAACATGCCCAACCATGTAAATAAAGAAATGCAGGGGCCCGCCCGGTGGTTCAGGCGGTTAGAGCTCCATGCTCCTAACTCCAAAGGTTCGATTCCCACATGGGCCAGTGGGCTCTCAACCACTAGGTTGCCAGTTTGATTCCTCGACTCCTGCAAGGGATGGTGGGCAGCGCCCCCTGCAGCTAAAATTTAACACGGCACCTTGAGCTGAGCTGCCCTGAGCTCCTGGATGGCTCGGTGGGAGCGTGTCCTCTCAACCACAAGGTTGCCAGTTCAATTCCTCGACTCCCGCAAGGGATGGGGGGGCTGCGCCCCCTGCAACTAGCAATGGCAACTGGACCTGGAGCTGAGCTGCACCCTCCACAACTAAGACTGAAAGGACAACAACTTGAAGCTGAACGGCACCCTCCACAACTAAGATTGGAAGGACAATAACTTGACTTGGAAAAAAGTCCTGGAAGTACACACTGTTCCCCAATAAAGTCCTGTTCCCCTTCCCCATTAAAATCTTAAAAAAAAAAAAAAAGAATGACATTAAAAAAAAAAGAAATGCACATGATTTTATTATGAATTATCGTCCTTTATTTTACCATTATATTTAAGTTAGGGCATCCTAAAGTTTAATAACTTTTTTAAAGTGTGGAGATAGGTTACACTATTACCCATAAATTTCATTTAAGAATAGTAAAGATGGATTATGAAAGATTGGTTCTAAAAGGGGGCATTGAATTTCTTGGGGTTGCTGAATCACTGACACAAGATAATGTGACATAATATAGAATAAATTCCAAGTTATACATTCAGTAGATGCCCAATGAAATATCAGACACAATCTATACAAGGGAAAATTGAAAACAACCAGTGTGCCCACTCTTAAGGAAATGCTGTTATGCTGTATGGTACGTTAACATAATGAAACATCATGTAGTCGTTAAAGGTTATATTTGTGAAAACTAGAAATACATGTGTGATACAATATTATGTAATGAAGTTAAGTAAATATAATAAAATTCAAAATGGTATGGACTGTACAATTTTAACTTTGTAAACCTAAGAGTCCTTGTGAAAGAAAATATGTAAAAATCACAAAATGTATTGAGCTTGGGTCGTGCATGATATTGGAATGTTAAAATATTTCATAAAAATGTTTTCAACAATTTGAAATTATAGTTTAGAAAGAGGAGAGATGAGGAATGACAGTTAGAAAATATAGCTTAGCTGATTGTTTCTTGGCCTTTTGGCTAAGATCAAGTGTAGAAAACATAGCTAAAGTTACATGGTGACAATGGCCTGACAAGAGTTGAGCCTTATTGGCTATTGGACTTTTATTGACCTTGTTCATTTGACTTGAGAGGTGGTCAAATAAGCAAAAATGTTACAAGGGAAGAGGAATAGTGATGGCATGCATGGCAGAGAATTGGCCTGCCAGAGGAGCTCTGCACTGGTTCTCATTATCTGGAGCAGGGGACTGCCCAGAGCCACAAAGGATTATGATGCAATTTAATAAGCATACATTAAAGCCTAAGTAGGTAATACAATTGACAATGAGGTCAACCGCATAGATCCCAGCGGGATGGTAAGATGAAAGCAGTGTCGTAGAGGAATTTCATGCACCATCACTTATCTAAAACAAAATCCATTATTTTGGAATATACACACTTCCAAAACAAATAGCTTCCATGATTTGTAAAACGGTTTTTTGTAATTGGACACTTCAAATGACAATATATTTATTGCTTTTGTTTCTTTAGTAATTCATTTGAATAATCACTGCTAAGTAAGAAAAGTTCAACATAATAATGATCTAGTTTTAAGAAATTCTTCTCTGTGAAAAAGAATCACTTCCTATTTTATTAGGCAAGAGAAAAAATAAAATAAAACATTCAAACCCTTGAGGGTAATTTAGAAATAAATGTTAAATTATGTTAATTCATGATGTTCATTGATAATGCTTTTTTAAAAAAAGAGCATTTCAATAATTCTCTTTAAAATTCATGCAAAGCAAAGACACCAGTAAGTATGTAATTTCCTGCTAGTGTTTTTGGGGTATATTCTAATCTCAAAACTAGAGCACCTTCATGAGAAATGTGTGATCAAAATGATTAAACAAGAAAAATGTTCAGTTGAAGAATCCCAAAAATTTCCCTTCTTTCTTCTCTCTCCCTCCTTATCAGAGCATTCTATAAAGAAATGGAAACTGGGTGGACTACAAAGGTTATTTATTCCCTGTGTAGGGATTTCTAAATGGTAGAAACAAGAGCTGAGGGGTGGAACAGAGAAGCATCACAGCCAGCATTCACACCAGTCTCAAAAATGTCCCAAACTGATTTTGCTTTTTTTCTTTCTTCCTCTCTTTTACACTTCTCTTTCCCTTGTCTCCTCTTCCTTCCCTTTCCCCAGAAATATAATCAAAATATTTGACCCCCTTTTCTTTCCTTTAACAAAATGTAATTTCCACCTAGTTCCTTCTTTATTTCAAAAGCATTAATAATTATTTTATATGCATTTAAACATGAAGCTGAAAGCTGTGTGATATTAATTATGTTTGTTCAAGTGAAGTGCCTACTGAAGAACTTACTGTCTTACATTTACAATGATGAATTACTTTTAGGAAGCTTAAAAATTGTCTCAATTTATTCAACAGTCATGAATCAAATGAAGCTTAAAAATTATCTACTATTGCTGCATGGGAATTATTTTAGGAAAAGACAATCCAGATGATGCCGATATTTATTTCAACTTATATTTAGTCCTTCGTCCTTTGGTGTAGTATTTACACACAATGAAGTACATGAATCTTAAATAAATATTCACTGAGAGTTAATGAATGCAAACTTCCATGTAACCCAAATCTGTGTCAAGATATAGGGTACTTTCAACACCCCAGAAAGTTTCTTCATGTGGGAGGGTCACTCCCCTTCCACGTCCTCTGCAGAGACAACTGATGTTTTGATGTTTTCCAATAGAGATTAATTACGCTTGTGCCAGAACACACTATAAGTAGCATTATTCAATTTGTCTTCTCTTTGTAAAGTTTCTTATAACGGTGTTTGATTAATCCATATCCTTCTGTGAATCAGTAGGTTGTTCCTTTTTATTCATAGATAATATTTCCATTATATGAATATGCTATAGTTTATCCATTCTAATGCCAGGTACCTGAGCTGTTTCCAGTTTGTGGTCATTATGGATAAAGCTATTTACATGTTTGTAAGAATCTTCTTGTGAACAAGATTCTTGAATCTTCACTTCAAATGGGTAATGATCTGGAAGTATGATTTGTGGATCAGAGGTTAAGTATATGTTTGGTTTTAAAAGCAATTCCCAGTATTTTTTCCAAATGGTTATGCAATTTTTGAGAATTTCAGATGCTTCACATACTCTCCAACAGTTGGTGTTTTCAGTCTTTTTTCTTTTATTTAGCCATTAAGGTGAGTGTGACGTGTTACCTCATTAGATTTTTACTTTGCATTTCCCAAGTGAGTGATGATGTTGAACACATTTTCATGTGCATATTTTCCATTTGTATATTTATTTTTGTTCAGTGCATGTTCAAGCTTTTTCCTGATTTTTCATTTAGTTATTTTTTTTCTATTTTGTTGTTGTTGTTATTAAACTCTAAGTGTTCTTTATTTATGCTGGATACCATTTTATTGTCAGATACATATTTTGCAAATATTTTCTTCCACTCTGTCGCTTACTTTTTTATCTTCTCAAATGCATTTTTTGTTAATATATATAATTCATCATTTTGAAGAAGATAATATATTGATTTTTTTCTATTACTTCTTTTGCCCTTTGTGATCTAAGAAATATTTGCTTACACTTGAGTTATGAATATATTCTGAAATATTTTCCTCTAAAATGTTTATCTTTAGTTTTTATATTTAGGTCCATCTTGAATTAATTTTGTGTATAATATGAAGTAAGATGTGAGGTACATTATTGTTTCTATGTGTAGGTCAAGTTATTTTAGAACAATTTAATGGAAAGCCTTTCTTCTCAATGCTGGAGGACTTTAGCAACTTTATTGAAAATATCAAATGATTGTAAAGGTGTGCAGTCCATTTTCTGGGCTCTCTATTTGTTGATATATAAATCCTTATTTAAGTATCACACTCTATTAATAGAGTACTGTAGCTTTATGAAAGTCATTAAGACATGTAATGTAAGTTCTTTAACATTTCAAGATTGCTTTGGATACTCTGAGCCATTTGCATCTTCTTGTAAATTTTAAACCAGCTTCTAATTATTATTTTTTTAAAAGCTGCAAATATTTTCATATGAATTAAAAATAATCCACAGGTCAATATTGAGAGAACTATCTTCCTAGGAGTATTAAATGTTCCAATCAGTAAACGTAAACAATCTTTACATTTATTTAAGACTTCTTTAATTTATCTTGGAAATGTTTGGTAGTTTTAAATATAAATATCTTACATATCATTTTTTAAAATTTAGTATTGTTGAATGGGTGTTATACGAGAGAGCATATTGCATTATTCCAGTCTTATGGGAAAATCCTTTAAGTTCACTAGTAAATATGATATGAGCTACAAGTATATAGATACTCTTTATAAATTGAAGATGTTCCTTTTGATTCCTATGTTGGTAATTTGTGTTCTTTTCCATTTTTTTCTTCAGTAAATGTAGTTTAAAATTTACCCATTTTGTTGAACCTCTCAAAGAACTAAATTTTGCCAGTGTTAATTTTCTCTATTGTTTTTGCCTGTTTCCTAGTTTATTTATTTCTGTTCTTATGCTTATACTTTCTTTATGTGTCAATTTTGGTAATTGTGTTTTAAAAGGAATTTATCCATTTAAATTATGTAATCAAACTCATTGGAAGAAAACAGTTCATGACATTCTCTTACTATAATTTTTAATATTTTTATAATGCATAATCAAGTGCAAATCCTCCAGAGTAGTGGATCTATAAGTTTACCATACCAGGTAATTTTTACCTTAAAGTGTTACTTTATTTATTACTGAATACCTTAACTTTTATGTACTGTATACAATTTAAATCTCTGATAGAGTGTGGTAGAAAATCACAAAGAAATTGGTTGTCCTTGTTTCACTTAGAGGAATGCCTCAACCAATCTTTTTCTCACAATTTCTTTCTCAAACAGAAAGGAGATTTAGCAAAAATGCTACCTGAGAAATACAAAGTTCAATAAGAAAATACATTTTAGATAAAGGATTTCAGGATACCAGCAAGTTGTTTTTTCTCAGAAACTAAGACCAAGAAAGTGTGACTTCTGTTCTCATCTCCATTACTAATGAACCACGACTATGTGTAACATCTATTTATTCAGAAAAGCCTTCTTATCAAATTGACAGAAATAACCAAACTTAAAAATCAATTAAAGAGCGTAAAATGTCAAAAGATATTGATTAGTTGGGTTATGTTTGTAGAACCAAATCAAATGGAATTGTTTATGTCAGAGACGAAATAGAGACAGTCAATGCAGGCACATAAAGGAGAATAAAATTTAACCCCACCTAACAGGAGTTTACAACTCCTCTCAGAGATCAGCAGAGAATGCCAGCCAATCCCCAAGGGCAGTCTGTTCATGCCATCTCTGGACTTCCTTGTTCCCCCTATCGAGCCACCCTCAATCAAAAAAGACAAAAGACCACTAGGCAACCAATCAACTGAAAGAGCCAAATAGCTTTCATATTTATCCCATAAAAATCCCTTAGTTTCTGAGTGACTTAGAACTCATTGTCCCTGTCACCTTGAGTTTCCCAGCTTACAGGTCAAAAGCTTTCATCATTCTGCTTTGTTTTACTTGGAATGAAGACTTTGGTTGTTTTTTTTTTTGTTTGTTTTTTGGGGTTTTTTTTGACGTGTTGAATTGAAAATGGAGGAAAACACACCTAGCTTTGTCCTTAGGAATGTACTCAGCAGCATTCTTCTACCGTTTCCACAAGGTCCACCTTGTTTCTTTAAGTCACTGCACCAAGTTTCCTTTCCTTGATTAAAGAAAACATCTCCTGCTCCCATTCATACAGCAACAGAATATCCATAAGTTTGTAAACAAGGAGCCTAATGGTAAATTTTTGCACAAGTTTTGCTCTAAGAAAAAGTATATCACTAAAATTGTTGCGGAAAAACGGGGAGGACCGAGAGACTCCAGCAGCACACAGAGATCAGGGAGAACGCAGCTTTATTACGGCCGGCGGGCTCAGAGGGATTATTCCCAAAGACTGAGCACTTACCGGGGTCGGGCACTTTGTTTTATAGGGTTAGGCCTCTGGGTTTGGGGGGATTTGCGCTATTGCTATTGCCACGGTAGGGATTGGTTAAATCTGGCCGGGGTGCCGGGAGGTCCGTCCCTAACAGCTGTGATCGTTCAACATTGTTTTGATGGGGAGGCCTCTAACTACGGTGCCGGAGACAGCTCCGATAAGATATAGGAGGAGGAGGATGGAGCTCCTAGTGGTGCCCGCAGGAAAAAACCATCCCGACAAAATGAATGTGCATGTTTTTCAAATCAACACATGAAAATGGGTGGTCCACAATTTATCCTTACCTGCATTAGATGTAAAAAAATCTCAGACCCAAACTCATTGCCTAACTGCTTTGAGGTGCCTTTTGTTCACTTCAAATAGGTTGTTTTATTTTAGGCTTGAATGTCTTCTTTCATTTTATATTTCAATTTCCAAGCCATTTACGATCTTTTTAGATAGCAGCATGACATAAATCTCTAGGGGAAAACATATGGAAGACTTTATTAACAATAAAATCACTTGGGTTTTTTGTTTGTTTTTGTTTGTTTTTGTTTGTTTGTTTGTTTGTGCTTTGTTTTTTTCTGTGCAATAGAAAGAGCATGCAGCAGTCCCTGGAAATGAAATCTAAAGATAGTCATGGTTTCTTTATTCTTGAAAGTACAGATGCCATCACCAACAAAACGTTTTGTAATGGGAAGTGATGAAATTCTTCTGAGTGAACAAAGCAGTCGGAAGGGAGCTTTTGAGTTAATGAAAGTGAGAGACAATCAATCCTTTTATTTACAGAGACTTGAGGCTCTGTCACCACAGCAGAGCCAGAGGCTTCTGTTGGATGAAGACCCTTTCAGTCTCTTAGCCAGAAGAGAATGCAGAGGCAAAACTTCAAATTAGACTTGGGATTTGTCAGATAGACTCAACCCTCCTATTTTAACAATCCCCTCTTTAACTCTATTCCTTGTTTTCCTTACATTCACCTAACGATATCCCTGACAAAGTATTAATTTAGCACATTTTTCTCCACAACCACCCACACAGAGATACTGACATTTTTATAAGGCAGGTTTAAAGAAAAAAAACTTAGAATACCAAAGAAATGCTTCCATAATTGTAGAGTCTATCGCTAGAGGCAGTGAGAATATTTGGTGGTGTGTTTTTTGTCTTTTTGTGTGTGTGTGAGGGGTGACATTCATTCTCTTATTCAAATCAGAAGAGAACTATGTTCAGATGAACATAGTTTCCTCAGAGTTTCATTTCAGTTTTTGAAATGAAATAAAAACTGCCATTACCAAACATAATTACATACCATAGCACCATATCCACCAGAATGGCATTATAAATTTGGCCCATTTCCATAAACTGAATCCATTCTCAATTCTTAAAAGATTGTCATAGGCAATAATCAAAAGAATATGCAAGTCTATAAAGGCATTTCCCAAAGAAAGTCATCACAAAAACATTTCCGAGTCACAGAAGAATCACCAGAAACATGTTTTAACGTCCCAATAGGACCTCTCTGAATGAGCTAAAACTCACATTAGTTTTTAACTATTTCATTTAAAAATTGGATCATGGTGTTATTTAAATTGAAGTTTTATTAATACTAATATATGTTGCATGTTCTAAAATTTAGCGTGGGTATTCATGTCTGGCCATGAGAATAGGGAAAAATCCACCAAAACAGAAATCAAGATGATTTTTGCCTCTTAAATCTTGTCTCATGACACTTGGAAAACTCAATGGAAAAATAAACCTCTTTTTTCATCATTTGTGCCTCTACAGGTGTACATTGGCTCAGGAAGGGACTCCGCACAAATTATGAGATTCTGGCCCTGGCTGAAAGAGCGAAATAATTTTGACTATTTTCTCCTATTAGTGTTTATAGTCACTTATGTTTGCTGGTATGAGAATTTCTTTTGTTTTACTTCTTTCTTTTTTCTTTTTTTATACATGTGAGAGTTTCTGATATTTTCATACTTTTTAATCCTATTCCAAAACCCTAGATGTCCTCAGGATGTTTCTTATACACACAATGAAAATTCATCCGGAAATATACCAAAGATAATGTTATTTAGAGACAGAGCTATTTCGGCTAGGTTACTTTCAGTTTAAATTCACAGAAAATTTAGTCAGAAAATGACATTTTAAAAGCAAGAGGAATTATTGGCTAGTGTATCTGAAGTGTTCCTTGGTAGATTTGATTTCAGGACTCTTTTTTTTTTTTCCCATGAACTCAAACAACAGGACAAAATTCTGTTTCAATTTCCCCCCATTTCTTGGTTCTTCCTGTGTCAGTGTTTTCTTTTTTAAGCAGATTCTTCTTCTTCTGATCCCAGTGTAGCTGTCAGCTGGGCTATCCACGTCCTTATTCATGTCTAAGGGAAGTAAAAATAATCTCTCATGAGACATGCTAACCATGAATGGGCTAACCTAGTCATGTATCCAGTCGGAACTCCCACTATGAAGTAGAACCCCACTAAGGCTCCAAAAGCACCAATTTAGTTCCTTTTGCATAATCACTTTCCATTGCATTCCCAAATTCAAACCAAATCATTTTGTAATGATCTTAAAAAATGTAAAACACCAAAGGAGATGACAGGCTATTAACATAGCATTAGAGAAGAAACTGAGAGCTGTTGATGGCAAATCCAGCATCAGTATTTTTTCCTAAGACTTTCCAGGAGTGAGCTTGTGAACATGTTACTATATTGGTTCCTGAGTTCTACTCACCACAGAGGAAGCTAATCCTTGAGGAAATACAATTGTTGGAAGTTTGTGTTTTGGATGGAATGAAACCTGTGATGCTTAATTTTCTATATCAACTTAGCTGAGCCATGATGTCCAGATATTTGGTCAAATGTTAGTCTGGATGTTTCTCTGATATTGTTTTATGGATGACATTAACATTTAAATCAGTGGACTTGGAGTAAAACAGATTAACCAACATAATGTGTGGCCTCATCCAATCAGTTGAGGACCTTACCACAACAAAGACTGACCTCTTACAAGGAAGAAGGTATTCTGCCAGAGGACTGCCTTTGGACTTAAACTGAAAACCCTTCCCTGAGTCACCAACCTGTTGGACTACTCAGCAGATTTTAAATTTTTCCTCCACAATCATATGAGTCAATTCCTTAAAATAAATCTCTCTCTTCTCTCTCTCTCTCATACACACACACACACACACACACACACACACACACTTTGTTCTGTTTCTTTGGAGAACCCTGACTAATACAGTCTTAATTAATAATCATAAAATGTATCTTTTGTATAAGTTTACGAAGAAATGTGTGAGCCTTTTATATAATTATATCAGATAGATAAGTAGAGATAGATAGATAAATAATATAGATAGATAGATAGATAGATAGATAGATAGATAGATAGATAGATAGACAGATAGATAGATACGTTTTTATTGATCTCAGTCACTTGCCATCTCCCCATGAAACATTTCCAATCATTAAGCAATGGAAACTTAATTGATAAAAAGGTACTTTTGTTTCTCTATGAAATTATTAGTATTAAATACATCCACAGCTCATTTATTTATGACTTCTTTTTATTTAAAACATTTGCAGTTCCTATTCTCACAAGGAATAGGATAAAAAATATTCCCAGGCTTCTATAGCTGTAGTGTTTTCTGTCCACCCTATCTCAGCCTTTCCCTCCCAACATGAAGACCGGAATATTGCTCTGCAGCGAGACTGTAAGAAAGGCTCTGTGCAAACATAAGTATCCAACTGTATTAATTTTGCCTTATGTATTACAATCTCTGAGAATTCAACCCAATAAGAACATTTCTCTCTAGTAATTTCTCTCCGTGATCATTCTTTATTTACTCTTGTCCGAAGATCCTTTAAACAATTTAATGATTGAACAATTTTTGTTTACCATTCTGGTATAGTCTTTGTGTACCAACTACTGCATTTTTTTTATTCAAATGTTATTTCAAAATGTCTGCTTTATACTCAGCATATAATTGTGTGTTCACACAATTAAAAGACAGAAGATTTTACTTTTTTATGCAGGCCATTTCAGAGACAGAGATTTCCTTTCTGTATTTCCTCATTAAGACTCAGCAAGATGTTTATATCAGTATGTTTGCCATCTTCCGTTACAGAAACTACATGTAGGACCAATGGTTAAACTAATTAACTAATTAAATTAAATAAAAATAATTTAAAATAAAATACAAATTAGGAAAGAGTCGATTTGACTCTAGAAACCATGTCATGAACAGCAGGATATTTCTCAGAAATACTGTGAAAACTAGATTCTCTTCTAATCTTATCTCCAACTTTTCAATTCTGTCTCTGTGCACCCAACAGTGCAAGGACACACTCCAAGACAAACTCAAGTTCATAAAATCGCACATAAAATTTAACAAGTGCCATGTGTGTTGGAGGCAGCTTCAGTCCTGTCAGCATTGCCAGCACTTGCAGAATTCTCTGTTCTTTGCCAACAGAATCAGAAATACACTCGATTAATTATACGGTAAGGCGTATTGGACAACTAATATGAAAGAGAAGGAAAATCACTGTATATAGATTTAAAATATGTGTCAAGATTGACTATTACACTAGAGTGTTTATTTCTGATCTAATTACAGATACATTACTGAGCCAAAGGACCATTTCATCTTTTTCTTCATATTAGAGTCTTTCTGGAAGAAGTAGAAATTGGACATTCACAGGAACCTTTTATAATACAACAGCGGTAAAAGTCAGTTGAAAAAGAACAAAATCACAACTTAGTTTAAAATAAGAAATTGGTTGGTTTTTGTAAGGGGAAAATCCAGCGAATGGAGCTAGCCTTAGATGTGGCTGAGAACTGAGATTTAAACAAGAGCAACAAGTATCTAGCTCTCTCCTTTTATCAGCTCTGCTTAATACGCGGTGGCATTATTCACAGGCCAGCTGTCTTCTCGAGGTGATAAAGGGGGTCCCAGCAAGTCTAGACTCTCCCACAACTCAGTTATCACTTCTAGTGAAAATGAGCTTGCTATCCCCTGGATTTGTCATAAAATCCAAGTAAGATTCTAATTAGCATGTCCTTGGTTATGTAAACACCCTATGGTACACTCATTATATAGAATGGGAGCCCCTCAGGCAAGAGGGAATGTGATATTAAAAGAATGAAGAAGGAATTCTGGGCAGGCAAAATCAACAGATGGCTTCTACAAATGCTCAGCCTAGTTCTTTCAAAATTAGAGTCCACAGTATGGGGGATTATTGCAGTGACAAGAAGTTCCGCTTAACAGAAAAGGAGAGACAGAACTGCTGTGGCTAGTGGAATAATCGCTATTCTGGGACACTTCCCCTTTATTATAACGTCTGTTAACCTGTCTCCCTCACTAGAATTCAAATTTCTTCTCAGTAAGGATTCTGAATATTTATCCTCAGTGTTAGCCAAATGAATGTTAGAATTTAATACTGAATCCAAATTAAATATTTAAGACATATCAAAGGGTGTTACCACATGGAAAATACAGGAATTATCATATTACTCCAGAATTTAAGCTTCAGCTATTTCATGAGAAAGATTATTTAGTGATTGTTGCTGTTAGCTTTAACAATGATAAGCCCTTGAAGTTGATTTTCACTTTGTTGATTTCCAAGCGCTTTCACGTACTTGATTTCCTTTGGACTTTCAACAATCTTGTGTCTTTCACAGGGTCATGGTTAATACATTTGTTGAAGGGGATATCATTTTATGTCAAAACTGGTTTAAAGTTGACATCTTCTGGTTATTTACCCAGATTTATTTCTATTATCTGTGCTGGATTCTTTCTATATTACATGTAGGGTATGGTAGCATGGGCGCCTAGGACATTTAAAAGTGAAGTAGAATCTGAAGCAGGAGGAAATGTTCAGAAGACAAAACCAAAATGTAATAGTGCCAATGGCAACAAAAATAATATAACAGGAAGAGCAATAACAGAATTTTAGACTAAAGAAAATGCTTTACGTTGCAATTTCATTGGTTCATGGTACTTGCTAGCCATATGACCTTGGGCCAATTAACCTTGGAAACTCAGTTTCCAGCTCTGTCACAATCTGGTACAGTAAGAGCATCTCACATGTTTCTGATATAAAAATCCAAATCACCACAGACCGAAAGAGGACCAAAAAGAGGAAGACAAATAAGATACCAAGGAATCAACCTGCTCCAGGATACAGCCAATTAGAGTTATCCTTAACTAGTTATAATTTATAGACTCCATTTGTCACTGACCAGTCCTAAAGCCAACAATCTTCAAGCATTATAGCTGGGTAAAAACATTGTATTCATATTAATAGTGAAAATACAAAATGCAATTTCTTGCCTGTCTCAGGGTACATTCCTTGACAGTTATTAAAATTTAAATAACCACTAAAAGTTAGCCTTATGCGATAAAGTCCTATACAATAATAAACCAATCACAGTGTTCAGCACCACGTAATATTCCCATTCTTTTGAGACAAGCCTTAGAATTAGTGACACCCAGAGTCAAGATGAAATTTGTGACGATAAATAATTGGCTCAAAACCTAATATTAAAATGTTATAAACCTTTTTATAAAGAAGGGACTCTTAACCTGACTACCTTGAGTGCAATTCAGGTGAACAATGAACCTCAAAACTGAAGAAAAGTTGTATATGTATACACTTAGAATAATTTTTCGAGAGAGAAAACTTGTATCTTTCAAACAGATTTAAAGGGATACAGGTTATGAACCACGGTTGTAAAATTTTGCTGGTTGTCCTATTAACATACCTCCCACAGAATGTTTAAATACTAAAATCTTGTTTGTTCTTAGCTCAGTACACTTAGTAATTCTTTAGTGTGCCTGATATTAAAATATATTAATTTTAATATTAAATATTGGGTTCTTAAAGTTTTTCATCTCTAGATAAATGAGTTTACATTTATCTGAGGAGAATTACATTCAAGTGTTTCTTGGACTACTCAAAAAATGTCTTGCAATAACATTCGTACTTTCTTTCCCTTTTACTGAAATTGGAAAATACTACCAACTGTACTCTTCACCATATTTAGAGGATAGAGATTAAATGAAACCAATCTCTATGGTAATTCTGTCTCTGTTTCCTCCATTGGAGCATATTCCCAGTGTTGGCTAACATCCAACTGCTTTGTGCACCTGAGATAAAGACTTTTCTGACCAACAGAGCCTGAAGACCTTTTTTTCTTATCTGAATTCTTTAAAAAACTTACAATTGATGACTCTTAGTTGGTAATTAATCATTTTCTGCTCTGCCCATGACATTTCCTAGCAGATGGCTTAATGCTAATTCAAATTAAACTAAATTGGTGAGTATGTTACTATTGATGTTGCATTAGTGCTCTACTAATTAAAAAAAAAATGTAAAAGGGCCTTTTCTATTCTTTAAGAGTCGATTGATTTTTTTTCTCTATAAAATTTACATTTTTATGGCATGAAATTTCTATTTAGTAAATGAGGCCTGGGTCCTTCAAAATTGGAAAGAGCTGCACTTCAACAGAGAAATTACACCATACGTAATAATCTGGACAGACAATTATTTAGTTAAAAGAAAGGCAATGATAAGTTTTGTTCTTTAACTGGAATGTGACTGAATCACAAGAGCAGTTCAACAAGTGTGCTTTGTCCCTGCCATTTCTGGCTTTTTTCTTTAGGTTTCTCTTCTGTCTCCCACTAGGAAATACAGAGCACAGAATTGTCATGGATGGTTTCAGGTCTTAGCTAGAACATTTCTTACCTATGACATGGTGTTCCCCCATGTATAACATTAGTCCATACTCAACTGGCTTACTGTGATTTTTCTGAATAGCATTGTCTATAGACCTTCAAACCAGTACCTATACTGAGTGGCAAGCCTAGGCTAACCATTTGTTTAAGAGGTATTTTATATAACCCATATCAAAATAGCCTGCTGCCTATTCAGTCGGTGACATGTCTTCATGGAGGTGAGAAGAATGAGATTCATTAAATGCTCAGGAAGATTGTTCACCCATTTTAAGAGAAGAAGAAAACAAATTAAAAATTATTTTCTTTCTTAGTAGTCTGATTTCTTTCCACCTTTCCTTGGATGCAATAATAGTCATTGAATCTTCTGTATTGCTCAGCCTCCATTCATTCATTATTCCATTAATTAAACATGCTCCAGGAAACATTCAAGATAACTCATATCCCTAACTCCCAGCCATAGAATCTATGGCTTGACTCCAAATATTACACAGTGTAATTTAACTTTTAGAGTATAAAAAAAATAATAAATGGAGCCACTTTAAAATGGAGCCGCAGCTGTCTTGCCAAAGGAACTGCCTTGCACGTCTAATGCCTCAAATCTTTGGAATGTTAAAACAAGGCAAAATAATCTCTGGACTGGGCCTAAAGCAACCTGTGTCCCAAAGAGCTGTTTGCAAATATAATGAGAAATCAGATATTATGACTACTGGATTGACGACTACTGAGCTGAACATTAAAAACATTCTTTAGAATAACATCACTATATTATGTTATCAGCATCGATAACATGCTTTCCTTCTGTTGATGTAATTGTTCTCCTTCCCTTTCTCATAAATACCATTTGCCTTTTTCTCCTAACTGGAACACTACTTGGGGTTCTGCCTGAATCAATGTGTCCCGAATAGCTATTCTCAAATAAATTTATTTGATCTCAAATAAATGCTTTTTGCCTCTTACTTTGAAAGGTCTTTTATATTAGGTTAACAGCAGCATACATTCTGAAATATTCTACTAAATCTACCTTATCTAAACTATTAGAGAACACTCAAACTTCAATAATAAGAAAATGAGAGCCCCACCTTCAAAAAAATAATGGGTAAAAGATTTGAACAGACACTTCACCTAAGAAGATGTACAGATGGCAAATAAGCACATAAGAAGCTTCTTAAAATCTTTGGTTATAGGGAAATGCAAGTTAAAACTGCAATAAGATATCACTACACACCTATTAGGATGTCTAAATTTAAAGAGATTGACCATACCAATTCAATCTATTGAATTGATTGAGTAGTGGCGATGATGAAGAGAAACTGAAACTTGCATACACTGCGGATAGGAATGTAAAATTGTGCAACTGCTTTGGACAACAGTTTGGGAGCGTTTCCAAAACTTAAAAATACAGCTACCATATTGTGCAATCCTTCCACTCTATGCAAGAAAAATGAAAACATATATTTATACAAAGATTTGAACATTTGTATGGCAATGTCAACATTAGCTTTATTTGCAAAAGTCAAACACTGGAAAGAACCTAAATGTTTATCAGTGAGTATTTAGTTTATATGCTCAATCTTTTAAATGGTAGACATTTTAAAGAAATGTAATGAGTGATTGCTTGCTGTTTCTCTCAACAGTGAATAGCTAATAAGCTAATTTTATCTTTCATAATTGTCAGATTATACTCAATGAATACCCAAAGCCTCTTAGGTAAGAGTAAGCTGAGAAATCAATACCTTACACCTGGTGGTAAGTTACAATAAAAGTAAATCCTAGATCAAAGTCTGCAACACACCAAAAAATCCACTAAAAAAGGGATTCAAAAATAGTTCAACTATTACTATAAACTTGAACTCTCTCCTTTTACACATTCTGACTAGCACCTTGCTAGTTTACTCTGAAACTTGCATGACAATATTATTTTGGTGGGACCAATTAACATCCTGATTGGATCACACAACAGAATCCTCTGCTAAATGATGGATGACAACAGAAAAAATAGGGAGTTCTGAATTGCACATGCTGCTCCAAAGGTGGGGATAAAATCTAGCTACCCAGCTTGCTTGGTTCATCAACCACATTCATGCTTGAGTAAAGGTGCCTGTACAAAATGCAGTCAATTCACATTTTCTGAAAATTACTCAATTCATAAGTAATTTGTTAATCCTTCATGTTTATCAATGAATTGTTTAATACACAGATATAGTTATTTGAAATGTTAGCCAAAGCAGCTAATTAGGGACTTTTATTTGTTCCCTAACTGGTCTTAGAGTTTATTTTTCTAATTGGGATAGTTCAAATTTAACTTTTCCTTGGGTGTAGATAAGTAATCTACATATATACATATCACACTGTCAATGCTGAATTATTTTAAAATAAATTATCACTAATTTTTTTGCTGATAATACGTTTTCTAGACAAAACAAAACATTGTTTTGAATTCTTGTACACTTTATATCTTTATTCACCCAACTCTTCACCCAGAGCCTGTGGGTTCTGGACACTTAGAGATCTTTCTATCCTCATCAAAATGTATTTTCTCTGTGCTCTAACTTTTCACAGCACTCAATCCTGCTGGTACAAATCTGTTGCATTATCACTTGTTGAAATAACTGGCTTAGTCCTATCACCCCCTCAGAAGTAACAGTTTTCCTTTAATGGGCTTAGCAAAACGGGCAATCTTAGCAACCTCCAAGTATCAATGTAAAAATATTGTTCGCAACAATAACATTTCCTAGTGCTTCCCAGTACTCCCTGTAACTGCTCTAATATGAGAGACTGAAAATTAAAATAATCAGTGGTTTCGTGAGACTGATTAAAATGTACATCATAGCTTAGTGATAGGAAAATAAACAAATGAATGTGACTGAGAAGTGTAATGGGAGGAATTCTAAGATGACCCCAAAGATTTCAATTCCCTGAGGTACATGCTCCGTATAATCATCGCTCCTTGGATGTAGACGGATGAGCTAGAGACTTGATTAGATTATACTATATGACAAAGGCAAAGTGATTTTGCAGATGTGATTAAGGTTCCAAATCAACTGACTTTGAGTTAATCAAAAGGGAGATTATCCTGGATGAGCTTCAAATCAGGCCTTCTGTCAAGAGATTTGAAGTAGAGAGATTTTTCTGATGGCCTTGAAGAATAAAAAAGTGTCCACGATGGGAGCTGCTTATAGAGAGGGCCACGTGGCAAAGACCGGAGAGTGTTCTGGGAGTTGAAAGCGCTCCCTTGCCAACAGCTAGCAAGAAAATGTGGACACCAGTCACAGAGTCACAGGTAAATCAATTCTGCTAGCAACCTAAGGCAGCTTGGAATCACATGTTCCTTTAATAGCGCTTGAAGATGAAGACACAGGCAGCCAACACACTGATTTCAGCCTTGTAAGACTGAGCAGAAGACCCTGCCAAAATTGCCAGACTCTTGGTGGATGGAAACTGAGATATTAAACATAAGATGTTTAAAGGCATTAACTCTGTGGTAATTTATTTTGTAGCCATGGAAAACCCATAAACTTCTACAAAGACGAAAACAGCTCCTGTTAGGTCTCTCTTCCTCAAGAGAGAAAATTCCAATTTGGGAATAATGCTCTATCAGTATATATCAGGTGACATGAAAAGCTGCCAACACGAACAAATATGCAAAATCTCCATGTCACCACTGTTCCGCCAACAGTTCTCTCAGCTCACACCTAGAGCTTTATATGGGGAATCACTCATGATCAACTGATGAAGGAGGAAATAATTCAATGGCCCAAGCTTTTGGGTCATAAATAGGTCAGCTTGGTATGTGGGAGCAAACTGAAGGTGGATAGTGGCAGTTGCTTTATAACCTCACTAATGAATGGCCTGGGAAAACAGTGACAGATGAACTCCTCTCACTGAACAGAAGCTCGGGAAATGTACCTGTTTCTCCATTTTCTGTGGGCAGATAAGTGCCCCAAACTTAGAATATACAGGAACACATGGGCAGTAGCAAGTGGTCTGGCTGACTAGTTAGTAAATATACATATGGGAATAGATACAATGCATAAACATCTTTATATCACATGTACATGCCCACCAGACAGGATTTACAACCAAGAGTCACAAAAATAAACTTGTAGCTCAAATGACTTGTCCAGTTGATAAAAAACAGCCTCTACCACCATAATGCTGCCATGCTGGCACATGAATGCAGTGGCCATGGAGGCAAAGACGGTGACCAAATAGAGACTCAACAACATGTCCTACCTCCTTACGAAGTCCGTGTAGCTGCTGTCACTGCCAAATGCCCAACACACCAACAATAAAGACCAACGCTGATCCCCCAATATGGCACATTTCCCTTGAGGAGACCAATTGTCAGTTGGTGGCAAGTTGACTACATTGAGCCAGTGATTCACTATAACAGGAATAGATGCCCAAGTTGGATATGTGTTTGCCTTTTCTTACAGGGCTTCAGCGAGCACCACCATGGAGCCTTTGAGCCATTTTCACAGGATCTCGTATAACATCGTATCTGCAAAGAGTACAACTGTACAGTAAAGAAGGTATGAGAAAAGTCTTATGTTGCCACCCAGAATCTGCCAGCCCTATGGAGCATCGGAACAGTCTGCTGAAGGCACCATTGCAGCACCACCTCAGAAATGCTACTCTGTGAGCACGGGGGCCATCCTCCAGAACATAGCTAACATATGGAATCAAAGAATTGTACATAGCGTTGTCCCCAGTAGAATGCATAGATCTAGGAGAAAAGGGGTGAAAGCAGGAGTGATGCACTTATACCCTCCCAAAGACCGACGTGGAGAATTTGTGTTTATTGTCCCCACAGGCTAGGCTTCAGCGTTAGATAACTTGGACCCCAAAGCATGAAAACTTACACCAGGGCTGCAACAAGTGTCTTGTTGAACTATTAGCTAAGGCTGTTACCTGGGCACTGCGGACCCCTTGAGTTCCTGGACCAGCAGGTGAAAAGCAGGGTCTTGGTCCTTTCAGGAGAAAGCAGGAATGTATTACATTACAGGGACTGGGAGAAACATTACAGGGACTGGGCATCTAGGTGATCCTCTTGGTACTCCTTCTTTCAATTCTCATAGTAAATAGCCAAACATAGCAAGTATTTGGGTCTGAGAAGGCATGGTGATCAGGGATTCGGGTTCTTCTGAATGAAAAAGCTTTCATAGAACATTTTTTATTCCCATTTTCTTTATATTCATTATAACAGGGCCAATATATTTATTAATTTTAATATTACAAACTGTAACATTTTAACTTCTTTTTGCCTTATTATTTTAAGAATTACTAAGCATGGTTATTTAACTCCAGCTCAGATAGATGAGGTACATTCTTTCCTGGTAGAAAAAAATAAAATAAAAACAAGAGCAAGATGCTGTTTGCAATTCATTTTAGAAATTAAATATTTACTGTGTTATAGCTTGAGAGGAAAATACTTTCCAAGAGCAAAATTTTGATCATGACTGCTGATTGATTTTCTTGCCCTTTAAGAGTACACAGTTTAATTGTCATGACATTTAAGATAACGAAAGGCTTTTGAAGCAATTTTCCGAGGAAAAACAGTACTTTGCTACATAATTTATCTTAGAGTGACCAGTAAATTTTTATCTGTTTAAATTAGATATAATTTAAAAAATACAAACACGTCTAATATATTTGATGTTTAAAATTATATTTCCAACAACCAAAAAAGGGAGGCTCATAAAGCCACTTGAAAGGTTTATTTCTGAATTGTCTTTTTCCTTCCTGTTATAAAGTAAAATAGTAGAGTTAAGGTTTGAAAATGATTTTCAAATCATTTGGTTCAGCTCCCTCATTTTTCAGAGAAAGAACTTAGAAAGTTTATTTGAGTTACCTAGGGTCATGCTGCTAATTACTGCCATAACTCCCAACTAACATGTGTCAAAATCTATTGTAAAATGTTCTCTGTCTCAATGTTCTTGGAATAATTATAGTCAATGTTTATTTTTTCCATATTTCTTGATGACAAATTTCTTGCTTTCATTCGTGTGCCTGTTTTTCAATATCTAAGTAAATCGAAGTAGTCTGCATTTTTATTTCTTCCCTGAAAAATATTTCCCGGATATAACACAAGTATTTAAAGAGGCTTGCTTTATATGTGCCTATCTAATATTAAAATTTAAAATAATCGTCATATATAAAAAAGGCTATTCACCCAATACCTACTTTTTTGTAGCTCACAGTAAGTGTAGAATTTCTTTCCCATATATTTTACATAGGAATGCTGCTCCTCAGGATACCAGTGTCAGCAGTTCAAAGAAGAAAAGATATTTAAATTTTTCAGAGTTTATTTGAGCAAGTAGGGCTCAAATAAAGAGGGCAGCACCAAACTGAAAGTGGTTAGGGGCACTGCTGAGACAGACATTCAGGGAGAGAATTTTACAGAGAAAAGGTAGAAGAAGCAAAGTAAAAAAATTATTGATTGGCTGTTGCTTAAAGCCTGGTTGACTGTGATTGATGTCCTTTGGTTTGGATTTTGTAATCTTGAGGCATTCACAGACTTATATTTTGGTTTGCTGATATAGGTCACCATGGCATTAGAGCCACATCAGTCTAATGGTCTCCTTGTTTAATAATTAACAGTATGAATGTAAATAGATTCCTATTGAAACTCTTGTTTTGCTTAGATTTTGATATCTCTTAAGTCTTGGAATGGTTTCGCTAGACACAAGGGGTTTTTTTAATTGTTGTTTTTAATTCTTACTAAAAGTATTAGTGATTCAATGGAGTTTGCTGATGGTTAGAAAGTTTCTAATAACCTACTATTGCCAATTTTTCTCCCCGGGTTTCATTTGTCCTTCCCTCTTTTTCGTTGGAATTATATGAAATCTAATACCTTAAATTTATTAGAGTTTGATAGGTTTAAAAATAACTTAGTAGCTATAAAATAGAATAACTTGATACTATTTTAAATTTCGATTATTCTTCACCCTACCCCTTTCCTGTCAGAATTTCTCACAGATGTAATTGATGTTTTGAAAAATATGAGATATTTGTGATGCAGTGCTTCTATTTGACATTTTTTTCAGTGCTTTACAATTGAATTTTATTTTTATTACTTTTTTTAACATACTGACACTAATGGCATTTATGTACTTATTGATTATTGTATGGTATACATTTCATAATGTTTTCCACAAATGGAGCCAGAAAGCAAATTACTTTTGTATGATTTATTGCTATTGATATGGGTGCTACAAGCTTCAAAATAAGTACAGTTTTATTTATATTGATATTTGCAAATGGTTTATCTGGCCATTATAGGAGAGGTTTCTGTGTGGATCATAAAAGACATTCTCTCTGCTGCAGCTTATTAATATCTGTGCTAGTAAAACCACTTTGCATTTATGTGACATATTTCTGTTGGGAATTTGAGCACTTTTCCTGCGATCAGTGTCAGAGAACTGCAGCTGCCTCTAGCTGAGAGCACCTCAATTACTAAATTATGTATAATTTCATGTAGGACACCATATATTTTATTTTCAGCATGCTTTAAGAACACTCCAATATGAAATGTAGTTACTTGAAAATGTAATGTTTGAAACTTGGGCATAAGTAGCTTCAGTGTTAATCAAGTAGATTGAAGTAATAAAACAGTACCCACTACTTATTCATTAGAGACTTAAGCTTGCCACATTCTTTGAGAAAACATGTTAAAAAGCCTTAGCTCAACAAAGTAGTTTGGAGGCAGAGTTATTCATTTTCTCTGCTGGTCACTCAGGAATGTGTTCATTTTTTAACTTTTTGCAGGCCTCCCTTTACCTCATTTCACACCTTTTTTTTTTTTAAATACCCCCAACTCAATCATAAACTTGATTATCAAAAAGGACTTTGGGGGACAAAATAGATTTTACGCCTTGATGTTCAATTCTGTATACAATGGCTCTCATTCTATCTGTCTTTATAAATCAGCATAAAAAACATAAGAAGGATTTCATCAAGATTTTCCTAATTCATGAAAGGACTGATGGTGTTTATTTTTAATTTCGCAGAAACCTGTACTTAGAAATGAATCTATTTAACTAAAATCTTGCATTATTATAAGCTTGATGTTATGTTCAGAAATGCAAAGTATCATGGATAGCTAAAATAATTTATAGTGACAGAAAAAGTCCTAAGCACATCCTCTAATATCACTAAGAGAATCATTTAAAAACCTTGAAAATAGACTCCAACCTGAAGTCATCACCTACATCCAGTCATGAATTTGTAAAAACTCATTTGTAGCATACTTTTTTTCCCAGAACTTCAGAATCCCTGACCCTTCTGCTCTGAATCCTTAGCTGAAATCTGGTTGCTGGGATCTTCGACGGGGATTCCCAATCATTTTTGACCTTTTTAGAATTGTGCCATGAGCCAAACATTTTCCAATTTTTCTGCAGCCAGAGCTCTCATCTGTATGTTTAATTTTCTACATAAGAGTCTTTTGTGTGGAAATGATATGTTAACTAGACAAACTTGCTTACATGGATCTATCATTTCTATATAGTAGTGTTTGCAAAACACATTAACCTAATGGTTTCCAAATTTTTATTTTAATAAAATGTTATTTTTCACCACTTTCAAAGAAAACATTTCTCCTCTATTATACAAAACAGGTAAAAGTGGAAATGCTCTGGAGAGTAGAGGAAGGTGACAACCCCACTCTGTGACTTGCTGTTTGAGATGGCACAAAGGTGCTTTTCAGAAGCCCCCAGTGCTCTATAGAAAACAGTCTTCAAATCATCTCCTTAATCTAATGTATTCACTAATGTGGGAAATTTTAGAAACAGACTTAGGACAACCTCTTTTTAAGTACACATTGAGCACATGTCATGACTATAAAGCTGAGTAAGATGAACATATTTGTAATGATTTCATAAAGAGCCTGAATTCACACAGATATTTTCTGTGGAATGATTTTCCTGTTTAAATGCTCAAAAATATTGTAAATTAGAGAATTCATTGGGTTAAAATTTGGTTAAATTGCAGTAATAGAGTGCCGAGTCTCATATCTTGGAAAATTATAAAATGCCTTCTTATTTTTCTCTTTCTTGCCTCTTCCCATTGTCTATTGCATTCGTAAAAAATTTATCAGGAAAAACTAATTAAAATTATTAAAACAACTTAATTCTGTTTAACGTATAATTTATCACTTTGAATTTAAAGGAAGTAAATATATAAAAAGACATAGAAGATGTAACAAAATCAGAATATTGTTAGAAACTCTGAAATCTCCTCAGATATTCCTGACAGAATATTTGGATTTCATTTTTTTGCTTTTGGTGTTTACAGATGATTGTCATTCTTAGAATAAACCAGCTGCCAGCTATTTTGCAGAATGGAAAGAGGAAGCAAGATGCATTAGAGAAATGAATCAATGTTGCTCTGAGGCAACAGCGCTAATGTGTTAAGAGCCCATATTTTATAAAAACTGTTGAATGTTAATAATATTACCAGCACTACAAGAGTTTTCTAGTTTCTGACTGCCAGACTATAAGATAATAAATTCTATTGTTTTAAGCTACTAAATGTATGGTAATTCATTATAGAAGCAATAGGAAACTAATAGACTTAGCCACTTAAATCAGGGCAAATTAACACAGTGTAGAAAAAACAAAATCTGGTCAGTTCTTTTGTAACTGATCTTATCAATTAAGAAGTGGCCTGATTTTGTTAACACGGGACAGAGAAGAAGAATACTGAGAGGAGAATGGATTCATCAGCAGGATTATTACTTTGTTTACTGTGCTTATGAAGGCTGTGGGACATTCTAAACCTCTGGGCACACAGCCCCACAATGCTCTCTGTGCACTTATTGGTAGAGAAGGGAGAACAAATGTACTCACATTTGTCTGTCCATTGTCTACCTCATTAATTGTTTGGATGGCTTTTCTGCTTTTGCATAAATAATAAAAGGGTTAACCAAGTGTGGGGACAGAGTCCCAGAGAGCAATTTCCAGGCTCTCGGCCTCACATGGAAAGGTGCTGGCTCGGTTATTAGTTGGCCATCAGCTGTAATCAGATGGCCATCGGCTGTGGCTGGGTGGCCATCAGCTGTTACCGGTAAGCCATTAGCCACTAATATAACTGCCGTGGTTACGTTAGTGGGTTGTTTGTTGGTAGAGAAGTGGTAGGCGGATTGTGGCTAGCAAGTGGGGTCGGTTGGTAGAGAAGCGCGGATTGCAGCTAGAGAGTGGGGTTGGTTGGTTGGCAGAGAAGCGGGCGGCGGTGCGCATCGTGTGGATCCTGCTTCCTGTGTCTCCAACCCAGCCACCAGCGAGAATATCTATGGCTCTGTTGGTGTTCCTTTTTGGCCTCCCCACATCCTGCATTCTTGTGCGAGGAGCGGGAGCTGAGTCTCCTGTATGACACCAAGCTACTAATATTTGAAGCTCAATAGCAGTATCGAAATTACAGTTTTTGGTTGTCTTAACTCACATTTTTGCTTTTCCCCAGTTTATTGAAGATTTAGGTCATGCTGAGCTGGGTTGGAAATTTGCCTTTTCTACTCACAATCATATCTCTTGGACATACTGCTTAACTTCCCCAAATCTTAGCTTCCTCATCTATAATAGGAGGAGGTAGAGCCATTTCATGCTTGGTAGAAACTATTTCAAAATATGTGCTCAGTAATAAAAGAGGAGTCTTTTCCCTTCATCACTGAAATTGATTGCCTTAGTAACCTATTGATTTAAGACTCTACACGTTACTGCAGTAAAAGCATTATCATATTTAGCTCAGCTTCCTGCAATGTCAAAAGTATTAGATATGAAGACAGATATCTGTTCGACCTTGACAAGTTTCCTTAAGCATTTTAAGCATCACTTCTCTCATCGATAATGGGAAATGTGAAAATAGCATGCCACTTTCTGGCAAACCATAGGTGCTCAATAAGTGTCAGTTTCTTCTCTCTTTAAAAAAATAATGAACTTTAAAATTGTGGCAGGATATATTACTTTGAAAGGTCACATGAAAATTAACACTGTGTTTTGTTTCACTTAATGAACAGACATCACTAACAAAATAAACAATATCTTAGAACAGAAATTTTTGATTCTCTGAATTCTAATAATGACCATGACTGATAAATAGGCTTTTACTCAATGCATTCTCACTTTAAATGCATAAGTAAACTATTTCACAGTTTATGAAATGCAGTCATTAAAAAAAATTCTTAGAATTTTAGCATTCACTTACCACATTTAATCTATGCTGGCACTATTCTTCCCCCTCTCCTCCCAGAAATATAAGAAGCAGATCAGGGAAGGAAATAGGGGGAAGAAAGTCTGCAGGGTCCTCATCTGAACTGAAACCTGGTCTGATCTGAAAAACATATTCTTGCCTTGATTTATCTCCTCTGACAAACTCTGCCAATCCCGTAAGATCCCCACATGGAAACCAATCTTAATACTTGAGCCCAAACATCAAAACCTCCTAAATAGCTACTCTGTACTAGACTATGTCATAGTGTGGTCTCATTTACTGCAAAGGTAATAAACACAATCCCTTGATCAACAGGTTATCCTCTTCTTTTGGGATAGTTGGCATTCACTTTGATAATCCAAATGACTCTAAGAGAAGGATGGTGGGCTGCGATCTCCTAAACTAAATGATTGCAGTGAAGAAGAGGTTAGTGGAGGGGAGGATATGAAAGAAAAGACTGTTGAAAGAGGGAAAAGTGAATGCATCTGGTGAAAGCTATATCTATTTTTGATGTTTTTTTAAACCTCTTCTATGGTGTAGGAAAGAAGTGGACACTGGGTGACTTCACCTTACAACAAAATGCTCTGACTAACCAACGGGAGAAAAGCAGCCCCAATTCTTTGCAAACAGTATAATTGTTTAACTCTTACTTTCAGTAAATCTCTTTAACCTTAGCAATCAGAAAACTTCATACTTTCCCTTTTCTAGCTCTTTGGTGGAAATGACACTTGTATTTTCACAATACAATACATTAAAGATATCTTTCAATTTTTTTTCCTCCTCAGGAAGCCGCACATTTTTTATGGAATAGGAGGAACAAAGAGTGACTTTTTTCAGCTTTACCCAGTATTTTTGCCCCCAGGGATTTATGTCATGTATCGATCTGAAAGAATTGGAGATGGCTTAGAAAATAAAATATAGTATGAAAGAAGATATATAAGGCTAAAGCAAATAAATGAATTAACATGCTTGTGGGTTAAGGAGATTTAAAGTATTTGGTGCTTAAGTTTGACTCCAGGCTTTCTGATAGTTACTACAAACAAAAGAAACATAATGGGCTGTACAGCTTTTATAGTCAGTGAAGCAGCAGACATATTCATATCTCAAATTAGACTTTTTTTTTTATTTAGCATGAATCTCGGGCAAGAATTTAATATAAGGCCCTTGTTTACAAAGGAGGAACATTGAGCTATGTATGAATAGCTTCGCAAACACTAAAGGGAGAAAAGATCTGGTGGCAAGTAAATAAAACTCTATGCAGTGACTTAAAGTACCAAGACAGAAACTTGATTCAAACACATGTCTATGCATTTTGGTTACATTACTAATACATAAAGAGCTTGGGTTTTTTAATTGTTGTTAATCAAACACAATGGTTTCCCAGCTAGTCACTTTATCTTATTCTTTGTTCTCCAATTGGTTCTTAATTTTGATCATTTAATCATGAGGCTGATAAGAACATCTTTATTACTAATGAATGGAGTATAGAACATTCAAGTGGCTTGTTCATGGTTAGATGAGAGCAAAGCAAATCAGAATTTTCTGATTCCCAATGTAGGACTTGGTTTCTTAGCAACACTTCCTTCTGGGTGCTGGTTCAATTATCCAGTTCCTTTACTAGGAATAATACCACTTCTAGAAGCACAGTTCTTGCTACCAAATTAAGAATTGTCAAGTGGGGAAGCAGGGTGGCCCAATGGTTGGAGTGAGGTGCTCATAATACCAAGGTCACCGGTTCGAGTCCCACATGGGCCAGTGCTCCCTCCACAATTAGATGAAAACAATGACTTGGAGCTGAGCTGCACTCCCCACCGCCACAACTAGATTGAAAAAAGCAACGACTTGACATCCTAGAAAAACACACTGTTCCCCAATATTCCCCCCCCCAAAAAAAATTGTCAAGTGGAAGTATTTATTACAAGATCTCCTTATCAGATGCAAAAAAAAAAAAAGATCAAAAAAAATAGTTTTGACGTTCCTTGAAATAAAAGCAAGGATTACCAATGTCTTTTCTCCTCCCTGCCTCCACCCTATCAAAAAATATGGAATTGTAGAACCCAAAGAAACATTCTTGAGGAATGGAAACCAATTAAATATGTAAGAGAGAACTAGAAGCTGAGAGAGAAAGACTTGCTAATTAGTTAAGAGTACAGACCCAACAATTCTGGAAGATTTTGACCTGATACAACAGTTTAAAAAACAGACAGATTTACAGTAGCATTTGACAACTATATGAAACCATCAATATATACATATTAGTTTGTTTTAATATTTGATTGCATGCAAATATTTAAATATGGATAAACACAGTTTTTTATCCAATTTTTTTAAATCAAAAAGTTCAATTATATTAGAAATACATCTTACCAATGAGTATCCTGTTTTGATCTAAGATTGATATTATTGATCCCTTTCTTTCTCTTCATTTGGTGGTTCATTCATGATCTCAGTTTCATAAAAATAATCTTTCTGACCCCTAACTAGACTTAAGTTATTAAAAATGAATTTATAGGATATTGAGTCTACAACTTCATTTTTAGCATTAAAAAAGTATTATATAGTTTCCTTATTGTTATGCTAGTTGCTGATACTTTGTTCCCCCTAATTTACAGCCACCTCCAAGTGGAATGAAAGTTCCCTCAGGAAGATATTTTTATTTTATTGTTCACTGATATTACCCAAGAACCTCAAAGAGTATCTGGCAAGAAGAAAAACTCAATGAATACTCTCTGAATCAATTAATTAATCCCTGTGATAAAATAAAGTGGCAAAGGCTTTGTGTGACAGCAAATTATTTATGTATGTTATTACACAAAGGTGAGTTAAAGGGTGTCTGCTCACTAGAGTCAAAATACGTGCTCTGCATGATACTGTGTGGATGGATTGACACTGGTCACTTGACATGGATAATTGTCTTTCCTAGTGTCTTTTACCTGTAGCACAATGCCTCATATAGGCTTGTGAGTATCTAGCAACCAACATGTTTTCAAATTGTAAATATCTTACTTATGACTCCTTTGGTGTTTGTTATCTTTTTCAAAATTGTGATGCAAAAACTAGGTAAAACAGGATGGGATGATTAATCTCCATAATTCATCCTTTTTTTTTTTCCTCTGTTTCTGTTACTTTTACTTTTTCCCTCTTGGACTTCTTACTACCATCATTTATCTCTGCTTTTATACTTTCCCTTAATTCTTCTCTTTCTTTTCCTTTTCTCTAGTAATCCAAATTCTGTCCAGTTTTTTGAAAATAAATAAAATGAGGAAATAAGTTAAACATAAAAATTGTGTTTTATATGAAATTCTTATTTTATGTACATAACTATTTTTAAATGTAAATTATTAATTGTGTTATAGTAGAAGTCTTTTTCATATATGTGCGTGAACATCTTTCTTCAAAAATCACAGAGCCTATTATAAAAATTGAGAAAATATAGAAGAGTATTAAAAGCTTTAAAATTTCACCATTCAAGTATAACCACTGTTAAAATGAGGGCGGGGATGGTAGTGACAGAATCATAGTTTTGGACATGTTAAGCTTAAGATATCTATAAGACATTTCAAATATGTAGTAAGAACTATCGATTTGAAGTTCAAGAGAGAAGTTCGATTTGGGGATATACATTTGGAAATCATCAACATATAAATGGTATTTAAAGCCATGAGACTAGATGAGATCATGAAAAGAGGGAGAGTAGAAAGAAAGATACCAGATGCAATGACTGAGTCTTGGAAGACTTCAACGTTAAAAGATCAGGGAGACAGGAGGAACCAGCAAGTGTGTCTCAGAGTAAATAGAGAATAGAGAGGGAGGGCAATGAGGAAAAATGGTGTCCTGGAAATCAAGTGAAGTCAGTCACTCCAGGGAGAGTCAACTGTGTCGAATGCTAGTATCATATGTGTTTCTAAATGATTCATAGATACTTTAACACTTATTAAAATCTATCTGAATTAGTAAAATAATAAATATTATTAACATCACTCAATTAAAATTATGTTGAGCACTACTTAATATCAGGGATATGGATGCTATTGGAGATGCAAATATGTATCCCATCCTCAAGGAACTTGCAGCATGATATGATCCCAGGCTCTTTGAAGCTTGTCTGTCTTGTGTGGTATGAATGAGAGAGAAAAGAACAGTAAGCATCCCTGGCAGGAAGAATCCTGTGGTGTATCTTTATCTTCTCCAAAGAATATTCAATAATTTATACAGCTCAGGTGGAATAGGAGATTTTTTCTTTCAGGCTCAATATCATGATAAGTCTCCAGTAGTGATACTTTTACAGGTTTCAGTTTATTTCTGTGATGTTAGACAGTCCAGGATTCTCAACAGAATCAACTATTTAGGTGAAATATAAATCTATATCATTGAGACTCTTGAGGGATTAAGATCATAAAAATTAATAGTGCCAAGTCTTTCTCAAAATACTTCTTGATATTTAACATCAAGCGAAATTTTAGTTTTTTAATTGGAGGTTAATTTGGTTCATGATATTTTTTATAGTTTTTCCAAATCTTCAGGCTTTTTATGAAGGTTTTCTACTTTATCCTTTTTCTACTTTAAACACAGAGCTGTTCCCACAGAGAAGAATTTTTTTTTGCCGTAGGGATCTCACTTGAACAAATATAATTAAATCACACAGGCTTCAACTTAATACTAAAAATACGTTTTAAAATATTATTAAAACCTTTGAAATGATGAAAACTTGGATGGGAATTTCTTTAGAGAAAAGACTAAAGTATCTTAGCTCCAACTCTAGGGAAAGTAAAGGAAGAAGGGGAGGAGAGGAGATAATTTCAAAGGGGAGGGTAAAAGACGACAGGAAAGAAGAGAAAAAGAAAACCAATTTGAAGAATATTTGATACCTGGGATTTCAGTCTATAGTTCTTGCTTCTCCTTCTCTATTTTCTTCTTCCTTGCTCCCATAGCTACGCTCAAGTAGCACATTTCAAATCCTCTAGATGATGGGGTGACCTTGTAATTCGCTATTTTCAATTTCCTTGAAGAAGAAGCAAGAAAAATTAGAAGGAAAGTCCCTCTTTCTTTACAGCTCAATTATGTTAATCATTTAAATAATATTGCTTTATTACATATTTTTCAGAAAGCTGCTCCAATTTTAATATTCTCACACTTAGAAAGATTAACACACACACATACAAATCACTCAGCATGGAAAATTATGCGCTATTCTTCAAATTTCAAAGCCATGTGGAAGCATTTATACCACATCCGGCAGTGGTTTTGCAATCTCCAATATACGATGATGGGCATCTTAGAAGTGATTTAAGTGTATAAGAAACACACAAAATGGCATTCAATCATAAAACAGATTTGTACAAATTGCTCACACTCCTACAAACATCATTCAGCACATCAACTAAAACCCTCCTAGTATTCTAGAAGGTCCCTCCTATGCTCCCTTCTACCCACTGTTTTGCCCCCTGTAGGTAAACACTCTCCTGATTCTAAAACCATAGGTTAGTTCTGTCCGTTTTTACAATTTATGAAAGTGTGATTGTAGTTTATTAAATTATTTTACATCTGGCTTCTTTCACTCAACACAGTAATTTTGAAATTGATTCCATCTTTGTCTGCTTAGTTGCAGATCATTCTTTCTCAGTGATGCATAGCAATGAGTGCTACTATCTAGCATTTCATTGTAGGAATATACCACCATTTATTTATTCATTCTACAATTATGAGTATTGAGATCATCATTTCCAGTTCAGGGATCTTATGAAAAATAATACTAAGAATTTCTAGTAAATGTGTTTTGTGAAAATATGTACATACAATTTAGTTGGGTATCCCTAAGAGTAGAATTTTTGAATCATAGGTTAAACGGAAGTTCAACTTTAGTAAGTACTGCTAAACTATAAATTGCCTCAATTCACAATCCCAGGAGAAGGAATGAGAGTTAAAGCTGCTGCTATACATCCTCACCAATACTTGGTATTCTAAAAAAGTATTTTTCAGTTTAGTCATTCGCACGTGTATGTACCTTAAGCTCATTGTGGCTTTAATTTGCTTTTCCCTGCATGGCTGAGGAAAAGTAAACATGCTTTTATAAGTCCATAGGCCATTTTGATTATCTATTGTGAAATGCCTATATAAGACTGTGTAAGATATTTTAGTTATTTTTTATGAGGTTGTCTTTTTATTAATAGGATTGTAACTGTTATGTGTGTATTCTTAGAGTTGATATGTGTGTTACCAATATCTCTTTCACACTGTGCTTGCAGCTTATTACATTGTGGAATTTAAAAGCGATTCAAAACAATAACAAAAATTTGCTTTTCTTTCCACTTTATTTTTCACTTCAATGAGTAAATATCGAGTGATATGCATTCATAGAAAACATTGCTTAAAATTATTAAAGTTTTGTGATTTTAATTTAGCAATAATCATTCACATAAATTACCCAAGAACATATATAGGAAAGTTTGTCTTTTGAAGTGTTTCGATTTCAATAACAAATCAAGGATTTTTTTTTTTTAGTCCAGAAACATATATTTTTGTGATAATAAAATTTATTAAAGAAAGTTTATGATCTATGATGTCCCCTAAAAATACTGCTGTCACCCTATGACACTCCCCCATCCAGGCCTACAATGATGACTTCATTGTCAATTCCACTACCCACTTGGCAGGTAACTCATGCCCTTTACAGACTGAATTCTGCCTTCATTTCCTAGAGAAAATTGGGAGCAGTCCTGTGTTCCAGACTGGTGACCCGTGCAGAGCTTACCTGACTCAGGCTAGCTCCCTCTTTAGAATACCTTTCCTTTTATCTCTGACTTCCAATTTTTTTGCTCATTTGATTTTTATTCATCTTCAAGGTTTTTATTCATCTTCAAGGCAAATTCTTGTCTGATCATCATCTCTGTGAAACTTTATTTGTATCTTTTTAATTTTATTGAATTTATTGGGGTGACATTGTTTAATAAAATTATATAGGTTTTAAGTGTACAATTCTATCATACATCACCTATATATTCTATTGTGTGTTTACCACCCAAAGTCAATTCTCCTTCATCACCATATATTTGAGCCCGTTTACCCTATTCTACCTACCTTTCCCACCCCCTTACCCTCTGGTAACCACTAAACTGTTATCTGTGTCTGAGTTTTTGTTACTCTGTCTTGTTTGTTTGTTGCTTTAAGTTTTATGTCCCACATATGAGTGAAATTATATGGTTCTTGACTTTTTCCATCTGACTTACTTCACTAGCATGATATTCTCAAGATCCTTCCATGTTGTCCCAAATGGCAGTATTTCATCTTTTTTATGGCTGAGTAGTATTCCATTGTGTATATATACCACATCTTCTTTATCCAATCATCCATCAAAGGATATCTTGGCTGTTTCCATGTCTTGGCCACCATCAATAATGCTGCAATGAACATAGGGGCACATATATCTTTATGAATAAATGCTGTCAAATTTTGGGGGTTAGATACCCAGAAGAGGGATTGCTGGGTCATATGGTAACTCTATTCCTAATTTTTTTGAAGAACCTCCATAGATCATATAATAACTACATACATACATAACCCTAGAGTCAAGGGACACCAAAGCAATACTCCCGGATCTGCCAAGTATGCCACAGGATCCCAGGAAAAATCCCAGAGAGTTTTCATACTTTACTCAGAATCACCTCACCTTTCTGAGAACTGGGGAATGAACAGGCAAGCTTCTTGCCTAACTGTCTCACTCATTAAAAAAAAAAAAAATGTTTTTCCTAGAAAAATTTTAGTGAATTCATGGTAAATGGCTCAATATTGTCCCCAATCATATTTAAAATCACTGTGGACAACACAGCTTGGGCTGTGTTATTTCAGATGACAAAAATGAAAAGATTTTAAGAGCTGGCAAATAACAACTGTCTCCTTTTTATCTTCACACACACACACACAAAAATCACCATCATATTTTTTTCTTTCTTGTGCTTTATCTATTATAAATGGTAGTATTTATCTCATTCTTTGAGTAGTTAATCTGTGGACTTTTCCTCCTCCTCCTCCTTCTCCTCTTCCTCCTCCTCCTCTTCCTCCCCCTCCTCTTCCTCGTCCTCCTCCTCCTCCTCTTCTTCCTCCTCCTTCTCCTCCTTCTCCTTCTCCTTCTTCTTGTCTAGAAAGAGAGCCAGTACCACCTACTGTGTATTATTACTTTCAGTGTACGGAAACAATTTTTTATTCAATGAATTCAAGGGTATAAGAATTCTTTATTTTCATTATTTTCTTTTTATAATTTTATTTTTAGGTTAAATCTACAAATCTATAACAATGCAGAAAATAGTTTTGATCATCCAGAGTATGGCCTTACCAGGGATTGTTAAAGTTGTTCCACTTGTCCTTAGTAAATAACAACATATTTATGAAAACCTCAAGAAAAACAGAAAATCCGTTTTAAAGAGACCACATTTTTCACAATAATCACACAATGGTTGCTTTTTTGAAAATGGATGTAATCAGTAACATAAATCAAAAATGTGCTTTAAAATAATGATACAACCATTTTAAATTTTATCTTTCCTTAAAAATATATAATTTTGTTTCTAGGTTTATTTATTGTTTAAATATCCATGGATAATGACCGGGCAACAAAGACCAGTGTACTACAAAATTTGCATAAATCACATTAAGACTTTATTTTCTTGAGACATCTAAATTAGTATGATAGTTTAAGAGCATTATAAAAGTTTTAATTAATTTTCTTTTTGTTTCCTATCTTCATATTTAAGATGAGCTTTTATAGAATTGGTGGCAAAGTCAATGTCTTTTTAAAATGCCCAGAAATTTTTAAATGATATCATAATTTCCATTACACAAAGTAGAGTTCATTAAATATCATCCCAGTGGATATTCCCTTTGAAAATAATCCATCAAAACATCTTAATAACTGAAAACATCATTAAGTAGTTTAATTGTAAATGTATGGTGAGTACAATAATCTTTGACTTATTTGTTGCTTTTCTGTCTTCTTCCCTTCCTTCTCAATCTTATGGCCTGGTCTTATGGAAAAGGTTTGAGACAAGCATGTATTAGGTAGTTGGGTGTGATGGTTATTGCGTGATTTTAAGCTATGTGTTGTAGAACAATCTTATCCGGCATCTCTCTGCTTCTCCCACTACCTTCTTGGGTCACTTCACAAAACTGCATGTGTAAGGTCCTGTTCCAGAGATCATCAAATAGGGGGTTAAAAATCATAAGGGTTGAAGTATTGGGCATTATTTTATGTTGTTAAAAGGGCAAAAAAGTGAAAGTTAACCCCTTAAATTTTTTAGTTAACTGGGTTTTTCATTTAAGGAAAAAAATACAATTCATAATATTTAGTGATAGCTAAATTAACCAAAACCAACTCTTCAAACTGTATTACTAGTTTGCTGTGGGTTAAATGAGAGAAACTGAGACTGCTGTTCCATACTGACTCTCAAGTCAATTCATTACAGCACAAATTCAGTTGACAATAGGAACATTTTTTAGCCATTGATTTTTGACAGAAGGGAAAATATAAATTTTTTTTTCTGAATTATAAAATGTTTAAAGAATTAGAGAGGAAAAGTATTTTAAAAATAATGGTACTGCAGTTCTGTCATGGTAAAATATTCCTAACAAAATCATATTCCTGGAAACCAAACACTGAAGGTACCAAGGCATATTCAGCATGAAGTTAATAAAACTAGAAGTGTTCATGTGGTCATATGTTTCTGTAAAACTTTTTTTAAATGTTACTTTTTATACAAAATGGGTTAAAACGTACATTGAAAGGCTGAAGTAGTCATTGGCTTTCTGACCTTCCAGTAAAGGACAAGGAGACGTGTGATTACATTTTGTTTGGATTTGTGGGATATGTTTATGTATTTGTTCCTTGCATATAATAGTGAAGTTAATGCTGGAAATCCCAGAGCAGGAAAGGATTCCAGGAAAATGCCTACATCATCTGTGCCAGCTCACTTGGGTCATGAAGCTGCAGGGTCAGAGGTCATCTTGCAATATGAGCATGTCCTAAGGCATGCAGCATGATGGAGAAGCAAAAAGTTTGGAAAAGAGTGAGTCAGACCTAAAACATAAAAAATGGAATTCTCTTTCTCTTTCTCCATTGGAAATAATAATACGAAATCATTCACACATTAAGAAAGCATGAAAGCATGCAATCAAAAGGTGAAGAGAAAAAATATATAAAAGACATGTGAGGCAGTTAATTAGTAAGAACATCATGTTAAATGTCTGGATTTTATGATATTTATAGTATGGATCAGCTTCTTAAACTAGTTAGCATTGATTCATTTCTTCGTTATAAATAAAAGTTCATTTTGTATCTGATAAAGTGCTTGTGATTTTAGATTCTTTATCTTAAAAAAGTTTCCTCAGAGTGTATAATTTTCTATACTCACAAAACTCCCCTCAATGGAGCACATTAATTGTCCCTTTAAGGGTACTATATCACCCGCTGATTTTAGGTAGGATATGTGAGTCAAAGAAAAAACCCGTGTTCCACAGCCTACTGCTTCCTGATACCACATATTACAATACTGATACACCCTGGACACGTCAGCGTCACTTTCCCACAGACCTCTTGGTTCTTGTAATGTGTTTCATTGACAGAGTTTTCTCTCTCTCTAGGTGGTACATTCTTGACCTCTATAGGATCTTTTGGGTTCCTAAAAATTTGTTGTGGGAAAGCAATACATTCTCATTCAAATGTGGAAGAATGATGATACCTTAGAGATTTTCCATAAAGTACTGACCTACTAAAAACTACGAATCTAATTTGCAATATAACTGTACTGCTTTCCTCTCTTTACGTCGATCTCTTGGGATAAAGTTGTCCTTTCATTTCTAGAGGGCAAAGTTCTCACATTCTTAAGAATACACTCGTTCTTAATCTAGAAAGCCCTCTGAATCCCAAAGTCAGAAAAATCTAAACATATTGTCTGCCATTTTCTATATTCATTTCAAATTTTTAGCATCTCAGGAGAGTAAATTCAGTAGCTGGCATTGGTTGAAACATTTGAGGAGTATGTATGCTGAACCTACCTTTACATAGTTGTTAGGCATATTTTCACAGAAACTGGTCAGAATAAATTATTGTTAGGCATATTTTCATAGACACTGTTCTATGAATGAATTAACATGGATTGATCTTATCAGAGATAGTTTCTGAATGGTGTTCTGGGACCTGGGAAGAGTTCCATTTTCTCAAATTTTTTCCTCACAGAAGAATAAATACATTTATTAATAGTTGGTCTGACCCTTTGCATCACTAATTTCTTGCTTGTACACTAAGGGTCCATTAGCAAACATTTGCTGAAATCAAGTTTGTTAGAATTTATTTTGACTCTCATATGATAGAATGGATATCTTTATTCGACCCTTCTTTTAAGAAAATAATAACAGTAACCAGTTAGTGAAAAACAATAGCTCATGGCTCTAGTACTGCACCATCTTGATGATTAAAATACTGAACACAGACAGCATTTGGTTGTGTTAGAGTCCCCATTTATAGTTGCCTTCCCAGCTGATAGAAGGCTAATAAGTTGTCTCTCACAACAGATGCCATTAGTCTAGTTTTCTGAACTGTAAGCAAAGGGAAAAAATAAACAAAGAAATCCTTTAAGAGTTCAGCTGAACACTTCCATTTTCTGTTTTACTTTTTTTCTACTATATGAACTTCAAATTTGAACACCTTTCTGGAATTATTGAAATTTAGATATTGACTGGGTTTTATTCGCACCAGGACCATACAAGCAGTGTTTCTAATTAAAGGCAGGGCTGTAGGTTTCAGACAAAACAAGGACAAGTAAACTTTGTCTTTTATTAGTTAGCGTAGGTGAGTGAACCCAACAACCATTCTCAGTTAGCACTCCACCAGATATGACAGTGTCACCTAGGAAAAATACATACATTGTGTCAGTAATTAAGTTATTTAAAAGTTTAGAGACTTTCCTTTGCCTTAGCTTTGCATATAAGGGCATAGCACTCATGGTACCAAAAGAAGAGAGCAATAAGAGTGTCTGGTTTCTTGAATCCATAAGTGATTCATAGCAATAACTGATGTACTAAATAATTCTATGTTGCCATTATTTCAAACATGGAGTAAGGAAATGGAGTAGGGGAGAGGTGGTCCAATTTATGCAAGAGTATTACGTATAGTTCTCCCAAGTAAAAGTGTTTGCTGACAGCTGGAACCCCAGTAAATACTTATTACACTTCAGTTGTTTTTCCTTGACCGCCCCTCCACTTCCTAATATCCTCGTCATGGATCTGCATTTCCAGTCTGAATTTGCTCAAATATTGTAAACATTAGTTCTGTAGTGTAGCAATGTCACACATGAGCATGGCATCCATCTTTTACTGTTGAACTTTTATCTACAGACAGAAAAACTAGTTGCAATGTGAAGCCGAAAATAGGGCCATTGAGCCTGTGAGTTTAGCTCACCCTGGAGAAATAGGCATCACCGGTGGGACACATCCAGCAAAATGAAGTGTGAGTTTGGGCCTTTTCCTCTCCCTTTCAGAGAACTGAAAGGGACATCTATTTTCAGTGGACATTGGGAGTAGGGTTAGCCATTCTCTCATGACCTGACCTCATCCAACCAAATGGACACAGCATTTCTTTATTGAAGAGGATGAGGAAGATGTTGCCATTCTGATCATTACCCTCACACACAAGATTTACAGAATTGACTGGGCGCAGATATTTTTCACTGAGGACTGCTCAGATCAGCAAAACAGAGGATAACAAAAAGAATTCGGAACTTAGTCCTAAAGGGGATATCTGGAATGTAAACCAGCTCACAAAACACAAGTTCACAACCTACTTGGTTCTGTGCTCCACAAGAAAAAAGGTCTGTGATAAGTGCTTTTAGTGAACGTCATATCTTAAGTCCCATTCTCAGAAAAGAGTTAAAATGCACTTAAAAGGTTTGAGAAGCCTTCCTAATATAGGAGTTTTTAAAATTTAATTTATCACAGATGCAACTTTTTTCCCAAAAAACCTCTTACAGACATTGTGTGGAACTAGAGTTTTGTGAAACATTTTGAAAAATGCTGTTGTAGATCATTAAGAGTACAAAGTTAGGCATGTTTGAACAAAGTGAAGATCTCCAGAAGAATTTAAATTTGAAAAGTACATCACTGCATACATTTCCCTTGTTCCAGGGGTTCAGTGCCACTCACATATACCTCTGAGAACTGTATTATAGTTCGGAGAGATAGATGCTTTAACACTGTTTTACAAAACTCCATTGACAAAATTCACATAGACAGCTTTATTTTGTGGTTAAGATATTTCCAAGATGAGAGACTGCATGGGTATTATAATTTTATTTATTTGCCTAAAATTTCCTACATGACTAAAATTATGTGCTATGCTTTTGGATTAATTTGATTATTAAAGATTTTTTATTTTGCTGACAATTCACTAGAGAAATCAATAATCTCTATTTCAAGCACTCGGGAAACTGAAGAAGGGGAGTTTATTATTATAAATATAATCAAAATTGTAAAATTGTTGAGGGGAAGAGATGTAGCTGGAAAAAACAATAGAGCTTTAAAACAAAAGAATGAAATAAGTAGGGTGTAAAGTTAACACTCTGGAGATGTCTGCATGTGGGCAAAGTATTTCTCACTCAATAGGCAGAAGACAATACATACCTGATGCATGTCGCATGTTTATGTCCATGCATGATATAGCAACATAATGGAAAAAAACAAGCCCCACAATTATTTCTGAATTTTCCAAGTAACTCTTACTCTATCTTCCAGTGGAACTCTTTATATCAATTGGAAATTAAATATCTAATTTGCACCCTTCTACTTTAACAAATAAAAGCAAATACAAATTTTTAAATCAAAATCTCTGTAGTCTTTTGTACTGTTAAAGGGAAGGCCCCAGAGAATTTATCCTCTCTTTATTTACACATACACATGAGCTGTTGAGCCATCAAAGTGGGCCCAGGACTGTGGTAGAGATGGGAAACTAGATTTTGCTGCACAATAATAACAAGGTGGACATGTCTAAAGGTGGAGTTATGTGGCGCTCTCATGGCATTTATTTTCATTGGCAGAGCGCCGATGCTGATATAATCAGAGGTGAATATGTATTAATAGATTCTTGAGCTTACACTGGATTCATCTAATGAACAAACCTCTGAACATGGAAATAAAGAACTTGAGTTATGCAGAAATGAAGAATAAAGAACAAACTCGAAAATTCAATTTAATTCCAAGAAACTCCTTGAGGCTAAGCCCTTGAAGAACGAGGGCATGAAACTTTCATTTTCATGATATTGTTGTCAATCAACCAACTTCATACTTTGTGTATTTTCTACAGTATTCCCTTTCTAATATTTTTTATTATTTTTATTGTTCATGATATGATATGGAAATATGATTATTTCTTGGAAAAATGTCAGTAAAAGACTCCATTGTTGTTATGTATTTGAAAAACTTGAATTTTAAATACATTAGAGTTCCTGACCCACCACAAACAAACAAACTGACAACTTTTCAAAGGATTTCAGCCTTAAATTGGTATTTTCATAGCATCAAATTTATTTTCTTTCGTCAGGTATGCTGGATTTCTCTTTAAAACAACATAAATATTAGAGTAGAACATTAAAATGATATAACCAATAGCCATATATTGAAAGAATAGCATTTGCATACATTATTTCCAGGATATTGGGATAGAATTGACTTTGAAGTAAACTGTGCACACATAGTTCACTTAAAATAAAGTAAGATATCTCTCAATGTGTTTATTTCCCTCTACGATGTATTGTAACCACTTTTCTTAGAATACTGATTGGGGTCAGAATTTTGCAAAGAATGTGTTTGGTGATGAATTCTTGCTACTGTGTATTATATACTCACCATACTGAATTTGATGATCGTAATCATTGATTTTATAGGATTACTATGATAGAAAAGAGCACAGTCTGTAAAAATTACACAGACCAGGGCATATTTCTCACTAAGTGTGTCTTTGCCGGGGATGTGACTTTTTTTCTATCAGAAATGGGGTTGAACAGACCACACCGTGAAGGGGATTTCTTTTTATTTAACCTGAGGACAGTCTGCCTTCTTCTACCCACCCATCTAACCTCATTATCTGAAAGGCCAGTAAACATCTCTGTGAAAGTCCCTTTCAGGCTCCAAAAAAGTGCTTCTAGTTTTATCATGTTTAAATGCAATTTTTGGTAATCAGAAAATGTCATTCTCTCTGGTTAGCTGAAAATCAGAGAGGGAGAGTTTGAAAGGTAAAATGAAAGAGGAAGATGTTAATAGTTGAGTCTTATTTTCATGTTGTTGGGCTGTGATGGCCTAGCGGTAACCTATATAACTTTTCAAAATGGCTTCTTATCCTGCATAGCCAAAGTAATAACTTTATTAAGTGGACTTCAATTGCCGTCCGAGCAGGATGACTTAACAAGCCTCAGTTCAAATCTCTCTGATGATTTCACTTAGAATCATGAGGTTTTGTGCCAAAGGATCCTTTCATTTTTGATAGCCCACTTTCTCTCTTGGTCATCATTGTCTCCTCTCGTTCACCAGACACACTCAGCATTATATGTGTTATGGTGGAGCCACACTTCCGGCAGCCCAGCTGATGGACAAGAAAAACAGAATGAAGAGAAAAGAAAATGAAATACATACTTTGAGTTTCTAAAATGCAAATCAAATTATAATCCAATCAAACTGTTTTCAAATCAAGTATTTCAAAATAAGAATGAAGTTCTCACTGGCATAATGCACATATCTGTTAGACTGTTCATGTTGCAGCTCGTGTAGATGCCTCAAAACGGCAGAACTATCAAAAATATGTAAAGACAGAACTTTAAGGCCCCCTCCCTCTATGTTAGATTGGGCAAATCACTTAAACTTTCCTTGTCTGAGTTTCTTCTTTTGCAAAATGGGGACTTTTCTCTAAAGTTGTAAAAATTACTGAGTTGTTATATGTAAAGCTCTTAGACCAAGTCTGGCATATAATGATCTCCACATAAATGTTAGCAATATTATCATTCTTTTTTATTAATGTCATTTCTTAAATTGTTTCTTCCAGAATCTAAAAGAGATTTAATTTTTCAGATATTCCTCATATTTTAATTTCAGCCATACAAAAAATACATATTCTGTACACAAATTTCTTTTTTCGTTGTTGTTACCAAGACCTTTTTTCATTTACACGCTTTAGAATTTTTATTTGAAAGCTTATTTTGAGTAGAAAGTCTCCTTGTATCATTTTCCCTCTTCTTCCATTCATTTCTTACTTCTCACGTTCATCACAATCCTGAAATCAGGTCCTATTCCAGAGTTTCTTTTTGTATATTGTAAATAGCTCACACAAAAATAGTTGAGTGCCACTTTGAGCTAGCTTTATTTCTTCATTCCCTAACTTACTTACTATTTCAAGTTGAAAAAAAAAATCAATTCTACTGATTATGCTTTCTTCTGTATTCAGCCCCTCCCCTCTCCATTCTCCATTCCCAGAGCCAAATATTTTCATTTAGAAAGCTAAACACTCTTCACCCTAAAAGAAAACCCTTGGTTATAGGTTCAGCTGTCAAGCCCATCATTCTCCGCTTCTCTCAGAGGCTCAGAAAGGAATTTAGTATACCCTGTTTTACTGTTGGTTGGTTCTTGGGAAAACACTGAGGAGGTTTATGTTCCCTCTAATTATCATGAAATGTAAGAGTTCTTAAAAGAACTGCAGAGAGTGGAACTCCCATCTTAAGCAGAGAATGTGGTATTCTGTCCTCTCCTTCCACATACCTCAGCAAAGAACTTCCTTAAATAAGTCAGAACCTTGGCAGAAAACCAAAGACTGAAAAATCAAGGACAGAAACAGGCTAAGGAAAAAACACTTTTTTCTTTGCTTGCTATAAAGCAAACTTTCTTTTTTGTTTTTTAAGTTTCTCTATGGAAGTTGAGCCACGATAAAAGAATTATTTACTATATCAATATAGTTATAATTTTCATTATTAGGTTACTACACTTTTTAGCTCCTTTAAATATTCACATATTGTGTTCTTGGTGTGTAATATTGCATTGTTGCTCAATAATGGAAGCCACACACTGTAAATTTTGGTCTAGATAATACTGGCATTAGGACAATGTTTTCCTCTTGAAATTAAGCAAAATATTTACTTAGCCATTTTGCAAATACATATTGTAATCATGAGTAAAATATGCATCATTAAAAAGAAAATTATTTGGGCTGATTTTTACCTTGTTATATAAATCTAGAACCATCTGTTTTGCATTACTGAAAGATTTTTAACTCTAATTAAAAAGAACAAAAATTGATTTAATTATCATAGCCACTAAAAAGCAAGCATAATCTACCATTAAGGCATAGGAACAGCTTGAGCGATTCCATTTTTAGATGTTCTTCATTTCTAATTCTCAACAGCTCTAAACATTAGCTTTATATTGTAATTGGCTTTCAGTGTTACTTGGCCCGGAAGGACCTGTTGAATAAAATCTGAAAGTGCTCAATTTTACAGATCATTTGGAAAGTATTGTAGTCTTGCTGCTTTTTCCTGGACATAAGTCACTGTATCTCTCTCTCTGTAGTCACTGCTCTGCCTAGATAATGGCTTCTGTGACAACATTGCAGGAAAGATTCTAGCTTCGGAGAGCTGCTCCTGTAAATTCTGAGAAGGACCTGTGTATTTTTCAATTGCTCTGCAAAATATTCATGTATATATTCTGAGCATCTCCTACATGTGATATCTAGGGCTACAGTATTCACTGTAATGCTTTCTTGCCAGAGAGATGGCTTAAGAGAAGGAGGGATAGCAGCCTCATAGTAGTGCTGGAAAATAATGAGATTTACAATCCTCTCTATTGATTTCTGTTGGAAAGGCATATGATATCTTTCTCAGTCATTTCTAAAGATTAAAAATCTAGCCCTAACCTTAACCCTAAACCTAGTCCTACTGTGAAATCAGAAGAAGTGATTCTTTCCAAAAACCTAAATCTGAAGACTTTTATGGATCTGACTTTGTTGTCCCTTCCTAGGGTTATAAGTCAGAAGCAGGAATTCAGAGATACTGGCAGTTTTCTTCATAAAATTCAGTTATCTTACAGGACTATTTTCTCTCACCCATGGGAGCAAGAGACAGAAGAATGATGGCATAGGCTCACTCTTAATTTCTTTGCATTTCTTTCATTCAGGTTCTATGCTGAGAATGAGTCACGAGAACCTAGTTAGATTTAGATTGACTGGCAATCGTATGTGGACATACAGCCATGGATATGTTGTGACTATTAACATCCTCTGTCACAGTCCCTTTTTGTATACTTGTATCTCCCTGTTTATGTTTTTCCTTACCAGATGGAGGGGAAAAACCCTCCCCAATGCCTAGAAATGATTGGTCAACTGAAATAACTCCTGATGTAATCATACTCCTGCAGTCCCAGCCAGGTGGTCACATAGCTGAGGTCTGTGGTGCTATCACCTCCAGAGAATGTCCTTTTCTACTCTCTTGTTCTTTCTTGATATCTTGCTCTGCATGCAAAATAGGCATCTGTGGAGAAAAGAAAAAATAGCCTAAAATAAAAATGAACTGCTTTTAGTTTTTAAAGTGAGATTTGGAACACTGATACAGATGTTTGGTCCTCTATTTCGTTCTGCTCTGTTCCCCTTCACCTCATTCTCAGGGTCTATGGATCTAGTTTGGTTGTGTATTTGTTCCCGATAGCCTGAGTGTGCTTCTTCAAAAAAGCAACCAGTGGAGTAAGAATAAGAAGTGGTTTGTTTGTTTGTTTGTTTGTTTGTTTGTTTGTTTAAAAAAAGGAAGCAGGATCCTGAAAATATTTCATTTTATCTTCTTGTGATCAAGTTGTACTGCAGAAGTGAGGACTTTTGCTGAGGAATAAGGAAAATCTTTATTGCGTGTGTATTTTCTTTTGAGCAGCTTCACTCCATCCTTCTCTTTTAATCTTCAACATTTTTCTGTCTTCCTTTTCCCTGTTATCTCTTCTGATTTTCTTCCCAAGTAAATAAATATATAAATTTATTAATAAAGCATATTTCCTCAAGGGGCAAGGGAAGAGCAAAAATCAATAGGAACTCCTGAGATTTTGGTAAAATTAAGAAGATTGAAAAAGAATATCTTTGACAACCGTATATGCAACTCAACTGATTCATTTTCAAAGTTATTCTACACATTTTCCATTTATCCACTTTTTTGAAACTTCTTTTTTTTATTAGTTTCAGGTGCACAAAATATTGTAATACTTAGACATTTATAATTTATATCCCTCCCACAGTGCATTTATCCACTTTTAAACCATATGGCCCAGAATTCGATACTCTAACATTCAACAAAGTACATCCTAGTACTCAAAAGTAATTTTAGAAACTGATTTCAAAATTGTGTCTACTGATGGGGATTCAATAAATAAATTATAGCAATACTTGCAAAAATCTCCTTTCCTCTACCGTCCAGTTCTCTTAGAATTCTACAGTTGCTCCAGGTATCTCATTGGCTCAACCTCTCTTCCTCTAGATTTTCTTAAAAGTCATTGAAAACACCAATTCATTCTCATAATTCTTCTCACATTTTCCTTCCAGCTTACTAGTTTTGCCTCTTTTACCTCATGCTCTTGATGCAAGCAATCCTTAGCATAATGTCTAGGACCATATAAAAAAGATAGAACTTCATTTAGAATATGGGTAAGGGAGAGAAGTTTGAGAAGACAAAGACAAAATTACTCCACATGGACAGAGAGGCTTGGGCTACACAAGTGGTTCTGTCATTAGAATGTGAGCTCCATGAAAGCAGAAGAAATATTCAGTTTGTTCACTGCTGAATCCCCATTTCCCATTATACCCTGTTTCCCCAAAACTAAGACCTAGCCGGGCAATCAGCTCTAATGCGTCTTTTGGAGCAAAAATTAATATAAGACCCAGTATTATGTTATATTATTTTATGTTATATTAAAGACCCAGTCTTACATTATAGTAAAATAAGACTGAGTCTTATATTAATTTTCGCTCCAAAACACGCATTAGAGCTGATTTGTCCGACTAGGTTTTATTTTCAGGGAAAAACATAGTAGTACGTAGCCCAAAGTGGTGTTTAATAAATATTTGTGAATTAATGAATAAATCACCCATCCTTTCATTCTTTTATTCATTTAATTAATCTCTTTTGAAACTGAGAGCTATTCAGTGATTTAGACACTATAGTTACTTTGATTTCATAGAGGAATTTCACATAGGAATGTCTTACTCTGGGTAACTGAGAAAGCATATCCTGGAAGGAAAGCTTATTTGATAACACTTGAATGGAAAGCAGTTCCAGGATGAAAGTGTAGGAGGAAAGAAGGAATTCATTCAGAAAAGTAAATATAAGAGCAATATCACTGAGCTGGTTACATCTTCATAATGAGTGCATTTGTTTTCTCAGTGTCAGGAGACATGTTCCCAAGACGTAATTGTGAATAATAATACAGGGACTTTGGGGAAAGGGAGGACAATTTGTCCACTGACTTCCTCCTATTTCCTGTGTCTCAATAGTCCAATCTAAATCTTCCACACTTTCTGGTTTAGTTATCTAAACTAAAGTTGTCTCCAAGGAGCTGTTTGAAGAGGAATAGTCCTGAAGACCCGATACAGCCAGTGCACCAGGATCTGCCTGTACTCGTAGCTGTGGCACCCTGGCTCCAGATCTTAGGCAAAACACAAACTAGTTCTTGATCTTCTACAACCAGAAAATTGAGCAAGTATGAATGTCTAGGATGAGCATAACTGAGTTTGTTACTACTAGTAACAAGTCTCGGGGAGTTCAAGTGTCTTGCAAGGTGTGAGTGCTTGAATCTTAGTTATTTTGATTACATATCTATCTTGTTACACATGAAGTTTTCTTTTCATCTATTTCTAGTTTTAAGTGTACAAATTTAAGTCAATAAGGAACTGTGCTTAGAGAGAGAGAGAGAGAGAGAGAGAGAGAGAGAGAGAGAGAAAGAAAGAGGGAGAGAGAGAGAGAAATTGAGAGAGGGAGAAGTGGTTTTAGAGCTGGGCTTTTTCTAAGAAGTTCTCAGGTTCATTAATCAGTAATGTATTTTCAGGCAAACAATTGAAATTTAATCTGAGGAATCATCTTCATTTACTTTTATCTACTTAATATATTATCATGCTATCTTTTAAAACACATTTCACTGCTAAAAAGTGTTTGGAGAATAATAGAAGTTAAAAACACCATCAACATTAAGTCTGTTATTTACTAACTGAAATCACGTGTGGATAATTGGTACTTTAGAATAAATACAAAACTTCTCTGTTCATTAAACTATAGAGAGTTCTGATGCATTAGAAGACACCTAGAGTTTATAGCTACTTTACTCTCCTTAACTTCTATTTGCATTTACATAGCAATGGGATCCAACTTGGATATGAATCATAGTGCACCTGGAGACAGTTGTGGACTGTCTCAGAGCTCAGAGCTCTCTACTACAAGTGAATGGGGTGGAAGGTGATTATTACAGCTATTCCAGGACAAGGCCAAGATAAGAATCACATAAGACTTATTAATAAAAAGTAATGATCCAGACCCAGTTTATAATAACTATTTCAGAGCTCTTTTAAGAAAGACCAAAAATGTGTTGGGGCAGTGATGCTTAATTTACTTACATGATAATGACAGCTCATCCTATCACACTACTAACTTACTAAGGTCTAGAGTCTCTTTATGTGGCACAGGATAACATACAGCTGCCAGGAGGAAATGTTAAGCGGAACTTTCTACCAACCCACTCCCACCCTTCAAAAAAGCACCAGTAGGCACACAGAGAATTCTGACTCAGAGTCAACTTCTCTATATGAGAGGGTATTTTCCATCTCCCCTGTAGGGACAGAGTCCCAGAGAGCAGTTTCCAAGGCTGTAGGCCTCACATGGAAAGGTGCTGGCTCGGGTAGTAGATGGCCATGAGCTGTGACTAGTTAGACATTAGCCACTGATATGACTGCCATGGCTAAGCTAGCAAAGGTGGATTGCAGTTAGCAAGTGGGTTGTTGGTTGGTTGATTGGTTGTTTGGTTGGTTGGCAGAGAAGTGGATGGCGGACTGCGGCTAGCAAGTGTGGTTAGCAAGCGCAGATGGCGGATTGTGGATCGTGTGGATCCTGCTGCCTGTGTCTCCAACCCAGCCGCCAGCGAGAATATAGTGGTATGACTCCCCTATCTATGGCTCCATTTGTGTTCCTTTTTGGCCTCACCATATCCTGCGATCTTATGTGGGGAGCAGGACCAGAGTCCCTGCATGACACCCCAAATTTCAGTTAATCATTAAGTAACCATTACAACTCATAGCATCTTATGCATACATCACCACATTTTTTCCTCAAAAAATCTAACTGCCAAGAATTTTTACATGACTTCATATTACCATGTGTAACTTTACAGTGTAACTTTTTGGAAGTGTGGAAGTTTCTTAGATGGTTGGCAATGGAAACTGCACATACATGGAGCCAGGAGATGTGGACTCTGGTTCATAGTTAATTATTAATGAGTTGTGATCCTTTAGGCAACTCACTTAATCTTCCCTGGTTCTAAGTTTCTGCTAGACATATATCAAGCCCTACATCTTGGTAATTTTACAGTTCTAAATTTTCATATTCTAATAAAATTATCAGCTACAGAATCTTATAGGGTTGCAATCACATCTCTAAAATAAAAGAGAAAAAATCCTCCAGGAAAAATATAAATCAATCAAATTGCTGGCATTCAAATGAGCTGAAAATCATTTTTCTGACTACAAATTTTGTTTTATATTTATATAAACACACACACATACAAACTCAAACCTAAGGAAAATATCACAAATTGTCAGATTCTGGGTTAAGGGAATGTTTAGATCCCAACTTCATTTTAATCATTTATGTTCTTAGTGATATAACATGGAATATATTTTATATAGAATGAGTTGATGACCAAGAAATGCAAGAAAACATTGCTTTATTTTCCCTAGGACTTTACAAACATAAAAATGCAACTACATTTGGCTTCAAGAAGTATAAGATGACTAAATAATTTGTTAATTTAAATTGCATATTTGAAATTTTATTCTATTTGTTTAAAATAATAAAGTGGTAAAACTTCCAAATGCATTTTTAGTTCATTAATAATATGACTGGAATTTTTTGTTTAAATGTGGACTAAAGTTTTATTAGGCCTAACTCTATCATATTTCCGTGTAAAAATGTCCAAAAATTGTCTTTTCTTTCACTATTGTGTTCATGTTCATGTTTCAAAATATTCCCATCTTCACCAGTTTTAGATACATTGTTTATTTATTCTTCTATGTGTAATACATATGGTGTACAGCTAAATTCTCACTTACTTTCCTTTGCCCAAACTCTTTTCTATGCCTCAAATGCCTTTTACCTCCTTCTTTACTTGTCTCACTCCTACCCATTCTTTAAGTTCAAGACTAGAAAATTCTGTCTCCAGAAAGTCACCCATGATCCACCAAGATAAATTAAGATCCCTTATCGGTGTTTTTATGGTAAGTACCTCTGTTGTTATAGACTTACACAATACACTGAAATGAGTCTACATCTCTTACTAAATCATAAGCTCCACTAAGTAAGGACTGGATCTTATTAATTAATTTTTCCATGTAATTATTCTACTACTATATCAAACTATATCAAGTAATTATTCTACTACTATATCAAACACACTATAGACATATAGTAAATATTGTTAAATTTTTAGAGACACTGAATGGAAAATGTTGTACTAGATACTCCTTGAGATCTCTTTCAGCTCAAGATTTTATGAACCTTTACATATATTTGTTTCATAATGAATTTTCTCCATGTTAGTTGTCCTCACATCTTCAATAGGGTAGCATGAGGTTGATGAGGCCCTCTCCTGACGACATTTGAGAATAGCCATGAAAAGAATGCCCGCTTTGTATAGAGGCTGGAATGATATATACGAGGTCTGACAATTAAGTTCACAAACTTGCTGCAATGATGTTGCTAACATTTTTTGACATCAGAGGGATTATTCATTATGAATTTGTACCAACTGGACAAACAGTTAAGCAAGTTTACTATTTGAAAGTGAGGAAAAGGCTGCGTGAAAAAGTTAGGTGAAAATGACCTGAACTTTTTGCCAACAATTCATGGTTCTTGCATCACGACAATGCACCAGCTCACAAAGTACTGTCTGTGAGGGAGTTTTTAGCCAGTAAACAAATAACTGTATTGGGACACACTCCCTACTCACCTTATCTGGCCCCCAATGACTTCTTTCTTTACCTGGAGATAAAGGAAATATTGAAAGGAAGATATTTTGATGACACTCAGGTAATACGACGACAGCTCTGATGGCCATTTCAGAAAGAGTTCCAAAATTGCTTTGACGGGTGGACCATTTGCTGGCATCGGTGCATAGCTTCCCAAGGGGAGTACTTCGAAGGTGACTATAGAGATATTCAGCAACGAGCTATATAGCGCTTTTTCCAGGATGAGTTCGTGAACCTAATTGTCAGACCTTGGGCACGTGCGTGCATGTGTATAAATTTTGGTGTAGTTGGTTCTAAAATAAAAGGAAGAATGTGAGGTCAAATGATTCCTCAGGGTTTCCTCAGAAATTCCTCAGAATTGTTTCTCAGAAAAAATTTCTCACAAATGTTTCTTGAGTGTCTCTCCTGCCACTGCTGACTCAGAGCCTCAGTTTTGATAATGTTAAGGCAACAGTAGAGGAAACCAAGGGCCTGAGAAGGATGGAAAATTGGTTTGGATACCCCACCACCATTTAAGGAAGGTTTACCCAAATAATAATACCCTCAGTGCCTTAGTGTGTGAGCTACCCATTAGAAAGTGATTTGCCTGTCTCAGCCTTGGCTCTGCGTGGAGTGTGTATGTGTATTGGTGGGAGTGAAGGATGGAGAAAAAAATGTTCCTGATATTTCTTGCCACATTTCCATGTGTGACCCAAATTTAATTACAGTGGACTCGGGATATTATTCTCTTTAAGCACCTTGTAGAAGTAAATGCAAATGTTCTCTGGAGTAATACACTTTAAACCAAATCTTTTTAAACTCCCACTAAAAAGTCACTAAACACACAAGGATATGAGCCACCAGGTCATAGCAGCACTGGACTAACAAAGCTAAATAGACATTGGAATTATTTAATAAGCATATAAAATTTGTTGAAAAAATAAAAGTTGAAAGAAAACTATTAGTCAAGACACGATTGAAATTTCACACAAGGTTTTGAGAAAGTGAAAAACATAATAATTAAAATTAATTTAGCAGGTGTCTTAAAAAACACATTAGACACTATGAGAATTAGTAAAAGGAATAGGTCTAAAAAAATTAACAAAATTATGTTTAGCTCTCTGATCCATTCTAAATTCAGTTTTGTATGTGGTGTGAAGTAGAGAATAAAGATTTTTTTTTTTAATATGGTGTGGGGACAGAGCCCCAAAAAGCAGTTTCCAGGTTCTCGGCCTCACATAGAAAGGTGCTGGCTCAGGTAGTAAATGGCCATCGACTGTAATCAAATGGCCATCAGCTGTGGCTAGTTGGCCGTCAGCTGTAACCAGTGAGCCATTAGCCATGAATATAACTGCCGTGGCTGGGCTAGCAGAAAAAGGGGGCTAGCAAGAAGGTGGTGGCTGAGTCTGCAAGCGGCACAGTGAGGGTTGAGAATTGTGTTGCTCCTGGTTCCTGTTTCTCCAACCCAGCCGCCAGCGAGAGTATAGTGGTATGACTCCCCTACCTATGGCTCTGTGGGTGTTCCTTTTTGGCCTAGCCATATCCTGCGTTCTTGTGTGGGGAGCGGGACCAGAGACCCCGCCGGACACCCCGCGTGACACTTGGCGAAGTCGGCAGGATCCCCTGCACTACATATGGATATTCAGTTACTGAGCAACATTTGTTGAAAAGTTTTCCTTTCCTGAAATAGATTACACTGGTTTCTTTGTCAAGAACCAGCTGAAGGTATAATAGCATTTTTATAAAATCCCAACAGAAATAATTTTCCCAAGATGAATGAAGTCTGGCATAAACAAAAACACCCCAAACTGTGCCATTTCCCGGGTATAAATCCATCATCATTCATCCATAGCTACATATATACACGAGTATAAATTATTGGTAATGAAGATGATAATATACCATGGCTAGTAAAAACAAAAACAAAAAATCATTATCTTACCTAAAGGAACTTGTTTAGGAGAAGTTTAGCTTCTCAATGCAGATATTTTTTTGCACACCCACCCTTAAAAATGTCTCCTTTCTTCATTTGAATCTCCTCCACTCAATAAGAACATAAAGAATCATATCCATATTTTCATATCTAGCATATACTATGTATAACACCTCATAAAAATTTTCCACTGTGGCATATATTTTTCATCATTGACATTATTGTTTACTTGTGTTTCTCCCATACTTGGCTTTGAACTTCCTTAGCCAATCATTTTATTTTATAAACCTTGCAACTCATTTCTTCTCCTGTGTCACAGTGTTTGAAATTTAAGTGTTTTTTAAAAAAAGTGGATATAACTACTTGGGCTTGGCTTTAATACCACCAGTTACCAGAAGAAATTCTATTATTGAAATACTTTACATTCAGCTGAAAGTATTTTAAATAACAAATAATGTTTTCGCAAAATGAGTCACTGTATCAGAATAACATGGGGAACCTGTAAAATCAAGCTGCAGGCTAGTCCTGGTGAGTCAGAATTTCTGCAGGTGGAGCCTGATAGGATCAAATTCAGGAATTACAGATTAGACTCAAAGAAATTTGAGAGAAGTCAACAGAAACATTTCAAATCACAACTTCTGTTATATTCATTTGAACACATTCATTTTTGTTTCCGGTAATACACATGTAGCCATTTCACTGCAATAGTTCTTTCAATTACAAAGGCATTCTAATAACTACAGCTTTAAATATATTTTGCCATAAAGAATATGGATAGTCAATTATGAGAAAATTTTATTTGACTATAACAATTATAATTTATTAATTCATCTTTCAACATCTCAAAAGCACAATATATTTTATATTGTTTTATAAATATGTAAAATGACATGAAAATGATAGTTTATTTCAAACATATAGGATACTTTCGTATTTGGCAGCAGTGACATCCAAATAAAATGATATCCACACAAATATACATACATATATAAAGAAAGATGTGAGCTTTATGGTAACAGGGTACATGCAAATAGTGAATAGATTTGACCAACTCAGGGTAGGTAGATTCTTTTATATGTAACAACACATTAGATTGGTACAAGGGAAATAGATAAGGGAGATCAAAATGATGCATTATGGGGACCTACCTATGCAGATTCCAAGGGTCAGGTTTCAACTGAGCAGTACATGTCTAATGATTATTTAATGATTGTCAACTCAATTTGAAAGGATTCTCCCCTGTCTGGAATTTCAGTTCATCTCGTCCTAATTGCTTCTACTTCATTCTTATGCCTTTAAAAATATTTTTGCAATTCACCTAGGCTTTTTTGTTGTTGTTGCAATGAGAAATTTGGCCCATCGTAAATTATTATACCTTAACTAGAACCAAAAGATCTGCCTTCAAAACAAAACTGGTCAATAAGGGTAAAAAGTTTTTATTTTTCTTTGTTTTATTTCTTTAATATCCTACTTGGCTGTACGCCCTAAAATTCGCATGATCCATTGATGATAAAGAGCAGGTTTAAAACTTTAGAAGAACAAAGTTAATGAGAACAATATTTCATTAACTACGTGACTGTGGCTCATAAACAGTTATTTTGGTTTCATTGGAAAAGGGACAACATAGACCTGCCATCTTTCTATCTATTAGTTATCTTCTTCTCTTCAATTTTAACCACCCATTGATTTATTGGGAGTATTGCTAGATGTTTTATTACTACATAAAAATAAATCATGGTTAATCGAAAGCTATATCATGGAGATTTCATAAAAGTGATCATTGTAATAAATATAACTATGGAGTTAAAAACAGCAACAATATTTTAAAAATTAAGCACAGTGACCAACATACATTATATTCAATATTTTTATATTATTTGATACTCTATGTTAATACTTTTATTTAGTGAATATTTTAAAAATTTGGATCAGATAGTTTCTGTAATTTAGAGGCTATTATACATAAAATGAAAAATTCTCATTATCCTCAAAAATTTCAATAACCAAATATAATTCAGAATTTAAAATTGCTCAAGTTATCGTATTTTATGAAAGCTTCATTGGTCACCAAAAAAAAAATGTAGTGACTCTCAATAATTTACCAGTAAATGTTGTATATCTTTTTACAAAGTACTTTAATAATAATGCAAAAAAAAATAGAATTCAAAAGTTAAACATAAAAAAATTAATCAAGGCATGGAAACAAGGCGTTTAGAGGATATAAAATCTTAAGAACAAAAGGTTATGTTTGTCCTTTGAGTATAGTCCCAAGAATTTTAGTAGAAAAAGATGTTTAAAATTTATTTAGTAAGTACATCTAAAATAGTATCTAACTACTCAGCTCTAAGAATTTATTTCAGCTCTACATAAACATGGAAAAACTGAGTTCTCTCGCTTTGAATTGAGTCTGCGAAAGTAGGAGAGCCATCAAATAGTGAGAAAGTTGGGGCAATTTCCATTTCACTACTCACAAATTACTTTACTTTTTCAGCTTGGTTTATGACCTGATGTGAGAGCGGAATAGATAAAGAGTGTGAATTTTTTTTTCCACCTTGTACTTTTGAACATCTCTTCTTTAAGGCATAGTCAGAAAACATTTTCTATGGACTGAATCGTGTCCTGCCACTCTCAAATTCATATGTTGAAGCTCTTGTTCCAATGTGATGGTGGTTGGAGATGGAGCCTTTGGGAGATTAATTAGGCTTAGATGAGGTTTTGAGAGTAGGGCCCTCATCATGGGATTAGTGCCCTTGTAAGAAGAGACATCAGAGAGCTTGCTCTTTCTCTGCCACATGAGGACACAGCAAAAAGATGGCCATCTATAAGCCAGAAGAGAGCCCTCACCAGAACCTAATCACCCTGTCTCTCTGACCTCACACATCCAGCCTCCAGTACTGTGAAAAAATATATTACTGTTGTTCGAGCCACCCAGTCTATCATCTTGTTATGGTAGCCTGAGCTAAGACAAGTTTGAAACAAAATATTTAGCCTGTGTTAACTTAGTTAATGAATAGGTTGAGTAGAAAATATTGGCTGACTTACTCCCCCAGGTGCCACTTGCTCTCTGTTGTAGAACCCGACCATTCTGCCGATATCCACCCTCATTATTTTTCCTCTCTGGCCTGCCTATGACATTTTCAGACAGTACTGAATTTCTTCTACTATTCAACTTCCTCTACTTTTGCTTTTTTTAATCTTTTGATGATTTCTGAATTTGTCAAGATTGTAGCCAATAACAAGATTTATTGCTCCCTTTATGATAGAAAAAAATCTGCCCGAACCAGTCAGTGGGTGAAAAGGTTGACAGACAGGACTAGGGATGACAAAGAGAAACCCAAGGTGGGGGAGGGGAAGAGAGAGAGGAGGAAGAAGAAGGAGCGGGGCGGGGGCAGGGGGAAGAGGAGGAAGAAGAGCAGGGGAAGAAGAATAGAAAACTAGCACGAATATGAAATGATTTCCATTCTTTTAATTCGAAGAGCAAAAGTAATCAAGAATTTGGTCAGTCCTAGCACAGCTGAATGTGTTAGCCAAAGCGGCCTTGTACACACTCTATTCCTAGTTAACCCATTTAAGGAATGAATTTATATAGCGAAAAAAACTATATAACTACACGCGCAAGAAATACACAGTGATTAGAGAAAGAGCCATGCATGGTATCAGTACTCAAGCTCGGGAAAACATTTGAGAAGGAGTTTTAGACGTGTTTGTTTCTGCAGGCAAAAAGACATTATGAAGGGAAACATTATGGCTAACTAATGTGTAGAAAGTATAAGTTGACCTTGGGGGTTGCTTGAGAGACCTTCTGAGTGTTCTTCCGTGGACTTTTCTGGAGTCAGTATTAAGTAGTGAGTCAGGCAGTTACAGAGCCTCCTTGTTTCACTTGGACTTCTCCAGTATCGTTACTGGGAAGAAAGCCCCAGAGAGCAGAATCTCTAGATTAGAAGAGCCAGATTGTCACTTTTCCAGTGTCCTAGGTAAGGGTTCAGAGCAACCCAAGCCACCTTCTCCTTGCACTGCTTTCCTTGTCTGGATTATTGGACCTACTCTGCGTTCAGGATGAGGCACAGAGGAAAAAGTGAACAATTTCCAGCTATGCCAACACCTTAGTACTGAATGCATCAAAGTTCTGTGGGATGGTACTTCAATTTCTCAGTATTGTGTTCTTTTGCCATCCAATCAGCCATTTATTCTGAGTGATTACAGAATTTGAGTGAGATCAAATTTCTAAACCATTTACTTCTGCCAGTCTTACATACTGCTTCCTTCATAAAGAAAGTTTGTTGTACCACATCTGTTCTGTACATAGATAACACCATACATCCATAATCTCTTAAAAAAGGAACCTACTAATACATTACCCCATTATTTTAGATACGGTTTCATTACCTAGAAAGTCTGGGATTTATTAATTATTCCATTCCTCTTTTTGATATTACTACCTGAAAGAACAGAGGGGCAGGCTATGTTGCTCTTCTACTCTGTTACGTCAAAGTTTCATCTCTCAACTGAGGTTACTAGGAAACTTTATTTGGAAGCCCTGAGCACTTTATTGACCTACTGCTGTACTATTACCAGTGACATTTAATTACAGAACAGTTGAGGACAAGGCAATTTCTAGCAGTGGCTACAGCAGTGTGGGAGATCAATGAGAATACACTAATTACTATTCGCTGAGTCAACTTCAGAGGGTTCTCTTCCAAGCTTTCCATTCTGAGAAGGATATGATAGGTGACTTGGAGATGTAATCCATCTTCCTGCTCTATTATCGTCCTAGCTCCACAGCTCAGGAGGAGCTGGCCAAACACTCTGCTTTCGGCCTGGACTCTAACTTCCCATCTGCAGATGAAGCCAAAATATTTTTAATATTTTTAATCGTTATACAGCCTCATGACCCTTTTAATTAGTATTTTTATTGAAATTCATATTTCTCCCCTTCGTATAATACACCTAAATGTTTAACATCTTAAATGCAAAACGGAATAAAACTAAGTGAGGGGCCAAAATAAGAATCAGGATGCACAAGTTTTCATGAATTTCAAATTTCCCAAAAGGCGATTACTCAGCCCCCATACATCGAGGTGCTAATTTATTTAATCATAGGTTAGTGGAACAGTGCTCTGGAAATAGTTGCTTAGAAACATGAATGCTATGATGAAGCACTTTGAGGCACTTTATTGAACTACTGCTGAACTATAACCACCGAGCTTTAAATTGCTAAGCTGTTAAGAAGAAGATAATTTTCATCACTGGCTACAGCCGCATGGGGAGATCATTGAAAACACATTAATATTTGCCTAGATTATTCAGAGTATCACATTATCATCATTTTGAGATGACAGCATCCTATGTGCTAATCAAGAGCCATTTGGCCACCTGGACCCATAGCTTTGTACCTTTTTTCCCCCCTTACTCTGTTCCTTTTTTTCATAATTTTTTTTTTTTTATGTAACATTTACTCAAAATACAAAAGAGCATGTGTTGCAGAACAAAGACCGCAGCTGCCTAAGTGTTCATGCCTGAACGAGGCATGTCCTATATGCGTCCTCTATGTGTGGTTTCAGGAGTCACCCTGTGATCCCAAAATCCACTCCAGAAATTTTTATTTCTGGCTTAAGTATATAATTTACATACAAACTCACAATTAGAGGAGCCATCTTGAATTAACATATCTAAAGCCAGGATGTGTCAAACAGCAGGAGTTGGTCGGGATGTAACAATTACAGTGGGAAAATACCCACCGCTGACTGATTCTCAAGGTTTCATTCACTAACACTGTCTAGCAAGAGGGAATGTGTGTTCTGAAAAAGTGACTTCTGTGTGTTTTCCATCTTCTTTTTCCAAATGGGGATTTCACACATTTAACTTATTCCTTCAATGCCAGTGAGTTGGGAGCCTATAATTTAACTTTTAGTTAGTGCATATGACTTGGCCTCTTGTGGGAATTAAGCTGCATAGTGATACTGATATCTGTCCTTTCTTGTTTTATCTCTAGTATTTCCCAAGAGCCTATAACGATGCCTTGCACATAGTAGATGCCCAATAAACATGTGTTGAATGAATAAATAAATAAACGAATGTATGAATGTTGAAAAAGACTGTAACTCACCAAGAGATTTAGGATTTCAAGGTAGATAAAGAAGCACCTGGATAAGAATTTGGAGTGACCTCCATAATGACACGTATGCTTGTGTATGGAAAAAGCATGGGTTCTGAGTTGCCTTCCCTCTTCAATCCCCACTTCTTCTTTAATAAGAGAACTCTGATTTTGCATGGAGCAGCAACTTCATTTCTTTAGCATGCATTCTGCTTTAACCCAAGCTAGCTTTATTTATCCCGATAGAACTATAACTCACTTGCATTCTTTCCCCAGATCTTCCTACTTGTGCTTATACTGCATGTTCGCTTCTTTTAATCATTAAGCCCTTAGGACATTGGGTTCTGGTCAACAGCAAATCACTTAAGAATAAAGCTTCAGGTCTATCAACCATGACTAGATATAATAACTAAACCTCAAACAATGAGTGAGGGTTTAGTACAACAAAGCTAATGCCTTGGCTTCAGTTATGTTTCAGCTCCGGACTCATGTAAACGGAATAGTCCCACGGACCTCATCTCCTGGAAACCAGACCCAACAATGATGCCATGACTGGCATCAGGATCTGAAGTCATGATTAATCGCTCCCTGCCTTAGCCCCCAACCCATCAGTAGAGACCCCAGTCCCAGCCCCCTTTAGCAACCATGATGAGTGATTGTTCTCTTTTATAATGTAACCCCTCGGGGAGCCAGGTGTCTAAGAGCATTGGTTCAGCCGTGTCTCCGGACTTCTTTCTGCTAGTGCTTCCTTTGGGCTTGGATGTACACAGGCAAACCGGTCCCTTTGAGTCTGTGGTAACAAAAGAGCCTACCTCAACACACACAGTCCCAGCCTCCCTTGACGTGGGAGTCAGAGGAAAAGGAGGAGAAGTGGTCCCTTCTTTCCATCTTTAATTAGTACCAAAAAAATTGTACAGAGTTCAGCCCTATATTGTGCTTCTGATCCGACACTGGCAGCTGCCTAAATCCATACTTCCTGTTATGTAAGAAAAATAAGTACTTATTGCACAAATGAAGTTGCTTTCCTTTAACTTTGTACGTGAATGCATTTCTAAAACATAATCAGTAAGTGCTCTTTTCCACTCCTTCACCTTTTTTTTTTAAATTATACTTTATTGGGGTGACAATTATTACTAAAGTTACATAGATTTCAGGTGTACAACTCTGTAATACATTATCTATATCTCACATTGTGTGTTCACCACCCAGAGTCAGTTCTCTTTCCATCACCATACATTAGACCCCGTCTACCCTCTTTTAGAGGGCCCTATTCCCCCTCCCTGCTTACACTCTTGTAACCCTTAAACTATTGTCTATGTCTATGAGTTTTCCTTTATTTGTTTGTCTTGTTCTTTTGTTGTTTTCAGTTTTATATACCACGTATCAGTGAAATCATATGGTTCTCTACTTTTTCTGTCTAATTTACTTCGCTTAGCAATATAATCTCAAGATCCATCCATGTTGTCACAAATGGTACTATTTCATCTTTTCTCACTGTCGAATAGTATTCTATTGTGTATATATACCACAACTTCTTTATCCATCCATCTATCGAAGGACATTTTGGTTGTTTCCATGTCTTGGCCACCGTAAATAAAGCTGCAATGAACATTGGAGCACACATGTCTTTATGGAAAAATGTTTTCAGATTTTTTGGGTAGATACCCAGGAGAGGGATTGCTGGGTCATATGGTAATTCTATTCGTAATTTTTTGAGGATCCTCCACACTACCTTCCATAGTGGCTGCACCAGTCTGTATTCCCACCAACTATGAGGGTTTCTTTTTCTCCACAGCCTCTCCAACACTTGGTACTATTTGTCTTGTTCATGATAGCCATTCTGACTGGGGTGAGGTGATATCTCATTGTGGTTTTTATTTGCATTTCTCTGATGATTAGTGATGTTGGGCATTTTTTCATATGTCTATTTGCCATTTGTACGTCCTCTTTGGAGAAAGGAGCTCTGCCCATTTTTCAATTGGGTTGTTTGTTTTTTTTGTTGTTGAGTTGTATGAGTTCCTTGTATATTTTAGATATTAGCCCATTATCGGAGGCGCTGTTTGCAAAAATCTTCTCCCATTCAGTTGGTTGCCTCTTTACTTTGTCGATGGTTTCTTTTGCTGTGCAGAAGCTTTTAAGTTTGATACAGTCCCATTCATTTATTTCAGCTTTTACTTCCCTTGCTTTTGGAGTCAAATTCATGAAATGCTCTTTGAACCCAAGGTCCATAAGTTTAGTAACTATGTTTTCTTCTATGCAGTTGATGGTTTCAGGTCTTATGCTTAGGTCTTTGATCCATTTTGAATTAATTTTGGTACATGGTGACAGATAGCAGCCCAGTTTCATTCTTTTGCACGTGGCTTTCCAATTCTCCCAGCACCATTTATTGAAGAGGCTGTTTTTCACTCCTTCACTTTTAATTTTCCCTTCTTACACTTTGTTTTGGACTCTGATTCCAGATTATGTCTGAAAATGCACCTGTTTCTCTTACTCAGTCTCACTCTAGCATAAAACATTTTTAACTGTTACATTTTCCCTATAATTTTCTCCATGTGGGTTTTATTAACGCCATTAACTTGCTGTCCTCTTAATCTCATCCTCCTTTTAATTTCCTCCCTAAGCCTCATCAATATTGTTATTCTCCAGGATTCCATCCTCAGTTTTCTTCCTGAAGTAGAAAGTGGCTATATAATTATTTTGAATTCTTTTATAAGGAAGATTTGTTCCTTCTCCCCTTTTTATTTATATAATCATTCATGTATTTATACCAATATGGACTCATGCATATTTATTTTATACTTGGAGTTATCATCCAATACTATGTCATTTATTTTTTTGCACAAATTATTCCAGCTTTGGCCATTGGAAGCTTTTTTTGGTTGGCTCTTGTGTCCCTTTGCTATGGCACCATCTTTTTTTTTTTTTTTTTTTTTTTTTTATGAGACACTTCTTATTTTATGGCATTATAACAGTTTCATTTATTTTGTTTTTAAGTACCTCTTTTATTTGTAATTAGTTATTACAGAAAGTCAAAGTCTATGAAAGAAACTTTCATTGGAATCTTATTTTCATGTGGCAGAGACAAAGTGTAATCTTACTGATATTTTTATTTATCTCTCTTATGATATTATAAGCACAATAAGTCCAGTATCAGTAAATCCTCAAACATAAATCCTCTATACCATCTTAGTATACAAGGTAGTTAGTGTTCACATAGGTACATGGATGAAAAACAGATTTACAGTGACTATTTATAGCATGCTTTATTAATGGAGTAGTGACACCTAGAGGCCACACTTTACATTAACTGAAAGGTCTTGAAGACTGTTCACATTTATTGAAATCATATCTACCCCACCTCAGGTTCCTTGACAGGGAAGGAGTCAAAAAGACAAAACCCTGCCCGATAACTAACCTAAGGATATTAATCTTATATTGATTGGCTAAGGTATAATTGTGAAGAGTCAGCATTCACCACAATGACAGTAAATGATTTAAAAAAAAAAAAAAAAAAAAAAAAAACCAGAGGCAAGTTGATTCAGAATGAGCCAAAGAAAATACTATATTAACTGAAAAACAATGTGAGATACTAGTAACTGATATCTTTATCCCAAAAAAACAAATTTAGAGAGTGCACATTAACTCATCTATTAAAAAAACAAGGATTTGCCAGACTATATAGTTGATACTTAAAGACACTAAAGTAGAAGATGTTCAAGATATAAATAGTTTGGAAACCAAGATATTACTGAAGCAATTACACGTCTAGATCCCTTTAAAGATCTTTCCTGAATAACTAGCATATGTCACAAGAGGAAACCATCAGTCCACAGCATTAACAGAGGAAAATAACAAATTTTTTCTCTATTATATAAGTATCCCCAAGGGCAATAAAATGTTCACAAAAAGAAGTAGAATCTATGGAGATCTAACTCATGGAGATAATAATAGTTTAGAAGAACACAGATGCTTTTACAGCTTTGAGAAACCAATGCATCTTATAAAGTAGTGAAGACAGACTTGCATAATCTAATTTATTAAGAATTTATCAGTTGTTTAACGTGTGCACTATTCTGTTTTTTGAAATGCCATGATATGCTCTTAGCTTGAAAAGATTTTGAAAACTTTGTATTGTTTTGTTCCTTTTAAAATGATACCAAAGTTCCACTCAAGGCTATAACAAAGTGGCTGTAGTGAACCTTTCTTAGAGAACAACTAGAAAAAGAGAAGAAAACTATCTGTTTGGAGGCATGCAAGGGTTGCTAAGGTAACTAGACCTTCAAATGATATAATCATGTAGATATGTGAACCTCACAGAGAGGGAAGCCAACATTCTGAAGTGCCCATATTCCTTTGTTTATTTGCTAATTCTGGGTAGAGGCCAAGAGGCTGAGAATACAGTAAACGACTCAGGTAAGTTCTGCTATTAGGTGCCAGAAAAAACAGTAGAGATTACAGAAGAGTCTTGACCCTGAAAATATAAAAACTAAAGACATGAAGGATAAGTTAGGAGCAGTAGCAGAGAATCATTGTCTTTGATAATTTGGCTGTGACAATATGACAATAAGACTTGCATATAACTATGGTTTTCATCTTCAAAAGAGCAGAAAAATATGGAAGATATAAATTAAACTTGGAAGTATTTCACCAGGAATGGATTCAACAAATTAAGAATAAAATAGAAATTATACAATTTAAAAATACTGTAAATTACTAGATTAATAGGTTAAAGGAAAATTAGACATAATGTAAGAGAGTTATAGTTAACTGAAAGACAAGTCAATAGAAAATATTTAGATGAACAAGAGAGAATAAAAACTAAAATACAAAAAAAAAGCATATTTTTTCAAAAATAGAAGACAGTAAAAATGCCAATCATCTGTTTAGTTGAAGCTCTAGAAAGGAAGGAATTAGAGAGAGCTGAGAAAAAGCCATATTAAAAGACATAATGACTAAGACATTTTAAAAAACAAGTCATAGATTCAAGAAGCCCTGAAAACATCAATGGTTAAATATTTTTAAAAAGCACACACACATTTCGGCACATGATATTTAAACTGAGGAAAATGAAAGGCAAAGAATATATAAAATTAGCTACAGAAAATAAGACACGATACTTTCAAGGAAGTGCCATGATGTATTAGATTTCTTAATAGAAATGGTAAGTCAAAGAACAATGGAGTAACATTTTAAAGATAAACTAAAATAAACTTCAACCTATATTTTAATATAAAAAATAAATTAAAAAATGACAGGAAAATTAAGATGTTTTCAGACAAATAAAAACTGAGACTAATAGTAAAACTAATGGGAAAGTTTCAAACAGAAGGAAAATGATTCTATCTTTAAAGTCCCCAGTTTGAGTCCCTTACTTGATGTAAAATCTTTAAATGATACTTGCACACAGTACCTATTGTACATAAATTCTTATGACTAGTCTCATTTCTAGTTTCAAATATGTATTGATCATCTTAAAACTTACCCTCCTTTTAATTTTCTTATTTCTTAAAACACAAAAAATTATGTTGATATTTAATCCTGATACATGCACACACAAACAAAATATGTTACACACAAGTATCTTCTATAGAAATTCTATTTTATTATTGTTATTGTTCATAGCATATAAATCCCCACAAAAATCCCACTAAATGATTGTTAATTGAATAATCCCTTTCCTGTGTGTAAATAGTGCTAATGATATCATTAAATATGGTGGCCATGGTAAGCCAATTAAGACCTTCCACAACTAATGCAAAATCTTTGCTATGACTTGAAATGGATGTCCAGGGCCTTTCATTCTTTAGGCACTCAATACCATTACCAAGACTTGACTGAATATATGACTGAGAAAGATGCATGCAATTTCGTAATCATTGTTAAAGCCTGCTTCCAGTAGTGACGCTGACTACTCTGTCATCCTGCTGCTTCTCCTGCCCCCCACCCCCGTCCCACTCACCAATTTTTCCATTACTATATGCCTTTCTCTGTGCTCTAGAAGGCTGTACATATGGGCTCCCTTGCATCCGAGCTTTAGACTGGTCTCTACCACTGCAAGGCCTCTGCAGGAGAGTAGGAGGAGAGAGGACTCCAGGCATTTCTTTGTTCCCTGCCTTCTCTGGTAGAGCACCTCTGAACACAGCTGTCTTTCTCTATGACAGTAGCTCCTGCAGGGCAGCCCTTTTTCTGTGGTTCCTAATTTCAGTGGGAAATGCTAACTCCATTTTCTCACTTCTTATTAGTCTAGTTCCAGGAGTGCTAAGAGAGGCACCCCTAATTCCGGTGCGTATCAACAACTCTTTATTTATTTTGCCTTAGCCCTGTCCACTTTACTGTAAGTAGTTCCCTTATTAAACTCTCTCCATTTAAACAAACTACCTGATTGATACAAAAATAAACCAACCTTTTCTTTTTTTATATGTATTTTAGTGATATCTTACCCATATTAAATACCAATCTGTACTTGAATTTTAAGAATTAACTCTCAACCACCTCTCTGGATCTCATTGGGAAAACTGGAGATTTGGGGCAACTCTAGCATTTCTGCCCAGATTTTCTGAAATTTTATTTCTTATCACAGTATCTTCCCCAAGGTGTTTCAAGTGGCCTTCAAGGATACGTAGGTCGAGGCATCTATTACGGTTCCCACACATTTACAGAAACATGAAATATTGGCATTATATGCTCACTTAGTGTTATAACATGCAATGACCAACAGGAGACAAAATTTCAACTTAATGTGTCTTTCCTAAGGTTAAATTATTATTTTGCTATAGTTAATACCATTTCTACTACATTAGCAAAGCAATTTGTTTCTCATTTATAATTCAATGTACACAACTAAAAATTTTTAGAATGTTCAAAGTTGTAATTTTTTTTAGATTGAATATTCTAAATGGTCCTTCTTAATCTAAGTATAACTGTAAACTCACATGACTTATTTTGTTACTTGAGACAAGGACCACAGTCTCAGGAAAGACGTTTGTATATTACCAAATTTTTGTTTACGTTTGATGTCATCATTTTAAAACTGGCAATTAATTTTCTTCTAATTGAGCTATATGTTATATCCATTCTAAAAGTTATTTTCTATATCATTTTTAGACATACAAATTCTTCCTTCAAATTTAAAATACATAATTGTAAAATATAATATGAATTTTTAAAAATATTATATTATATATAATATAATCTATTTTTCTCTTTCCTATTTGTTCAGTTTTCCTGTCTTCTTTGCCTATTTCTTCTGAAGAAGTTTCTTCTCATTTTTACTTCAAAGATATTTTTATAATTATTTGAAGACAGAATGTCAGAAATGCTTTTTGTGATATTTTCCTGCCAAGGATTTTGTATGTAGCCATTTCTTCAAGAGAGTTCCAAACCATACTTTTCTTTTTTAAATGGTAGCATAAGAACACTTACGGTGTTTAATTCAAATTTCAAGTGCAGAATTGTAATTTTGAAACCTAAAAAAGTAACTGAAAAATTGATGCAAGAAATATGTTCTACTATTTTAACCATCATGAAAAGAAATGACAGTTTTCCTAATGAGTTAATTGTGAGAACCAAGTAACACTTCCCAAAACAATGAAACATATTTCAGTCAACTGATTGAAAGATTCAAACAGAAAAATTTCCCCAAGCTGTTGTATAATTGAGGGAAGAAAGAAGAAAATGGAAACAAGACTTTTGAAGTGCCTACTAGGTGTCAGACATATAGATGAGTGTTTCACATGTTATTTCATTAATCCTCACAATTATCCAGTTAGGTAAGTACCCCAACTGGATAATTGTTTCAGAGATGAATAAATGAGGGCTCAGAGAATTTAAGCAGCTTGCAAATCACAGAAACAGTGTTTGCTATTTACCTGCATAAACACTTGCCTTTACTCTTTTGCCTCTCTAATGATTTCCAGAGTAACACACACATTACCATAGGGCAGAAGATAATGTCACTGTAATTTTTGATTCCTTAAGTTTATTATGTAGAGAAAATCATAGTTTGAAGGTTGAATTAATTACTAATTATCTCTCTTACTCCAGGATGTCTTAGATTATTTGAAACCTGCCAATGACCCTTTGGGTCGCCACTGTGTACATTTATCCTTCCCTTGACTTCTACTTTCTTTCCACACAATATATGAGAATCATTCTAGGGGGCAAAACACATTAATATTGTCCTTGGTGTCATATGCGTTGCATTTACTATTCAAGGTCCCAGAAGGAAGCAGCTGTTTCAATAAATGGTGTCAGACTTAAAAATTGTTGAGTAATAATGATGGCATTGAGCTGCAATGATCACAGTCGAGAAACTGTCAGAGGAATTTTATGAGTAGAAAGATTCAATGTGTTTTAATAGTTTTCTCTTTTTTTAATGTGTTTATAGTTATATTGCTTAAATCACTATGGATTGATGCACAAAGTAGTCAGCTAGTCAGTTTGCATATACTCTCTCTAGTCCTAATAAAACCACCATGAAACGTGGGTTGTTATCCACATTGTATATCTGAGTAAACTGAGGCATCACGAAGCTCCGTGATTTGGACAAAAATCACAGAGCTGAGAGTGATGGAACTGATTAGAACTCAAGGGCTGGAGACTGCAAAACTATCCTTGCACTACCTCATGAGAACTCCTTAAAAAAATTCCAGAGCCTTAAAAAAAACCAACCAAACAAAAAAACCTATTTTTAAATACCTTATTATTAAATAAACTGCATTATTCAGAATATGTTTTCTTTTGGAATGATTTTACCACCATATATTTTGCTTATACTATTGAAACATTTTGATAATTAACGGGTCCATCCGTTTCCTATTGTGCTAAATTCATAAAACAAAAGCTTTGTGTTTTTTTTTGCTAGAAAATTTTTTGCTAGAAATCTATAGTAATAATGCTTAATTATTAAAAAAATGCTTATTCCCAAGGGAAATCTTAGAAGAAAATGATAATGTATCTAATCTGCCATGTATAGGGTGAATATAACTTCCTTTTCAGAAAACAATTACCCTTATATATTATTATAATTGGGTACCCTACAGAACATATCCTTGGAAATTTCTCATTTATGAGGAATTTTTATTTTTCTCATAAAGCTACATTGAACATACAGTTTTACTAAAAAGAAGTGTATGCTTTGATTAATACTGATAGAAAATCCAGATTTAATCATTAGAGAGAAATTTGCAACACAAGAAATCTGCTTGAGAGCTGACAAATTGTCAGAATAAATATATTCATTGTCCAAAAGGATTTTTTTCACTAGTTCTTCAATAAATGATATTTCAGTATACACGGCAATGAGTGGTTCATGAATTTAGACAATGTTTTTGTTTATTTGTTTGTTTGTTTACTTTAAGCTCCCATAACAACTGGATGAAATTCCTACAGAAGCGCTGAGAACATTGGTCTCTGGAAAGTACTATGTGTGTTACTTTTCTTTGAAAGGGAATTGCTGTTATTGAATTATATTAAAACAGAAGTAACTTTTCCCTGAAAAATTACTCTTAATATTGGAAAGATTATTTTGAATAAATAGAGGTATGTTAACCACAAATCGAGAAAGGAAAACTACCAAGAGTTAAACAGTCAAGGACCTTCGTAATAACTTAACCATACGAACTAGACTGTATGTTCAGGACTTAGAAATTAGAAATATTGCAATACAAATCTACCAGAACCCTAAAATAATTGGCTCACTTTTTCCTGAACTTCCTACATTTTTTCATACAATCTCATAAAATTTGTAAACTTACAATGAAAACTTCAGAATATTTCTAACATTTACATGCGTGTTCTTTTTCTCAATTGAGCATATGAACAGAGCTGTGGTTGGGAGTTGAAGGCATATTTGCTAAAGGCTTTGAAATGTGCAGAACAGTGAAAATTAGAAAAAGAGTTTACATCATCTTACATGCTGGAAAAAAAATCAGTTCCGTCTAGGAACAATAAAGTTCTAATACCCTGAACTGGGTTAATAATTAAATATAATTAATCTAAAACAACAATGTAGGATAGTTTATAGTAGAGCTCTAGTTAATCTTTAACACCACAAGTGGGTATTGGCTCTATGAAATCAAATAAATCTCAGTAATTGAGTGAATTTTTTTTTTCATTTTAAATTTGAATTTCTGATCTTACTGCACAAATAATGATTGTCTCAAGTCCCTAGGAAGTCATTAGGTTTTGAAAGGAAAAATCTACCTATGTGTGCCTTGACTAATTTAAAGATGCATTTTACAATTAAAGGATTATTAGCAAAGACTGGGGGTGGGTGTAGGAGGACATCATATGGGAAAATTCCAAGATAGTCTAAAATAATTCAAAGAATAGAGTTTATATTTATTAGACATTAATGTGACCAGATAACGTGAAATACCAAAATTGCATGCTCTGCCACCAAATGGAACATCAATGTAAAGAAATAATTCAAATCAAGCTTTCCCTTTTATATTCATACTGCTTAATTGTCATTGGGTGGTGAGGAACAAGTGCAAAAATAATGACTAAAACTTCATAAATTTCCCAAAATAAATTCACATGTTTATAATTAAATTCACATGTTAATAATTTTGCTTCTACTGATTAATTCATGTGATAAAATTTTAGAGGCATAAAAATAAGTTTTACAGAAATATTTATTCTCCACTTACTTAGAACCCCATCTAGTGAAAATCACATATTTACCTCCATAATTTAATTTCAATTTATAAGAAATACATTAAAATAAGAGCAGATGTTTTCACTTAAACTATAACTGTTCTAAGAGCATATGCATTATAAAAATTCTTGTAAGCATAACTGGTTAATTTTCTTTGTAATACATTTTTACATTACCAGCATACATAAAGAAGCCCAGAATTTCAACCAATAGTACATAATGCTGTTCATATTATTTGGCAAAAGTACAATCATTGCTGATGAAAAAATATTAGAAAAAGTATAAAGCTATATGTAAATAATATGGTGTAAGGTTGGCCTACTGTTCAAACGTGTGATACAGCAGTGAAGCATTCATTTAATTCTAAATAATGCATAAATACTATATTAAGCACTTCCAGATTATAAGAAATGGGACATGGTAGGTAAAATGATTGGCATTTATTATCTGAACACAAGAGATTAAGAAAACCCAGACATCCTTTTGGGCTTTGGAGAATTAACGCAATAGTTGAAATCATTCCAACTGTTATGACTATTCTTATGATCCAAAAGAAATACTAGACACTTATATATGTTATCCTTTAGAAGCCAGATTTTGCTTCCTCACTACTCCATTGATTTCATGATAATTATGACAAAGCTTCTGTACTATTTTTACCTCTACTATATGTGTAATACAGTCCCTGATTCTACTCCTCTCTCCTGAAATCAAAATGTTCTATAAAGGGGGTATGAATGAATATGATTAGTCCCCATCTTCTGTGGAGCACAGGTCTCCACCAGGTCACCTCATAAGCTATGGGCTCTTTATATGTAGCCTATAGAGACTACATATGTCTTTGCCTGAAGTATTCGGGCAGTCAGTTGTGTCCATGGAAACCAAAACACATGACAGAATTTTTGGTGAGTTATAAGAAGAAACTGCTTGTGGCTACATAATTCAGATGGGAGCACAGCCACAGCAGTCCTTAGTTCTTTACGGGCTTGTCACCTATATAGTTATGCAAGGTTATGTATTATACAGATTATAAAAATAATTAAGTCCTGTTCTTTAGGACGGTTTCAGTCTCAACCCATTTTTTTGGTGGTTTTTAGGTAGGATCTTAGTGAAACTGTCCTCATAGAGGTTCTGGGTTATCTTTCCTCTGTAGGTTTGTAAGATTTCCCTCCCTGAAACATTCAAGGTTTGATCTATCATGGATCATAAAAAATATTCAAAAATGGGAAATCAACTTACTTCTCCTTACAATGGCATATACCACCTTACCAAGGAGACTGTGTATTATCTAGCTGTCTATCTATCTATCTATCTATCTATCTATCTATCTATCTATCTATCTATCATCTTTTTACAAACAAATATTCATTAAATATTACAGAATTCTAGATCTTATGTCATATGTATTTAAATGGTGGAAAAATAATATCGGGGTTTTATAAAATATGAAAGAATTCTAGAAAGCATAATATAAGCCGATAAAGTCACACTTGGGGGGAATTAAACCACTTGCCTTAATTTTTTAAAAGCATGATGTTCTTTATTTGCTTATGTTAAATACTATTATTTAATTGAGGGTTCATGGTTTACATGTAAGAAATCAAAGATTTTTGTAAGCAACATCATTCTCCAAATTTAACGCATCTCTCCTTAAAGTCCAATAAATCATGACATTTTTTTAACTTCAATTTTTTTCATGTTCCTAGGTAAACGTCCTTGACTAGCATATGACAAGCATCATGACTCTAGCAAGAAAATAAACCTTTATGAGTTGTTGCCTTACATTTTATGGCTGTTTGTTTCATGTCCATTGTCCTCACTAAACTGTTAAGTTCCTTGGTACAATGAGTAGTATATTTTATCTCTATAGCACCAGCGGCTGGGATGCTTATCTAATATATGCTATTTTCTGAATTTAGTTGTTTTAAAAAACAAATTACTTCAATAATAAGCAGAGTTGATATGCATTTAGAGTTCACAGTTGCACTAAGTCAAAAGTTATATGTGACATTCGAAAAAGCAATTGGGGTCAGAAACCAGATTGCAGTGGGTAAAGAGAAAGTAGTATAACCTTTGCAACATTTTGTAATGAAGAGAAGAAAGAAAGGGAGCTGAATGAGTGCAAGAGTGAGGGAAAAGACTTTGTTTGAAGACAGTGAAACTGAGATCTGTGTACTTACAGAGGAATGATCAGGTAAAGCAAGAGAATTTGAAGGTATGAGAAAATAGGACCTGTTCTTTTGGGGAAAAACAAATAAATCCAGCAAGAGGCAAGAGAGAAAAAGGTCAAAAGCAAAAGAGAACATAAGAAGGGACTCTTCTTCCTTTGGAATGTAATTTAAGATAACAAGGATATATTGTGAATAAATGCCTCCAGTTAGTCTATTGAATAAAATATTATATAAATATAATTTCTGAATTATACTCATATTCTGTCTTATTTCATTGGCTAATCTGAAAAGCAGGGATGAAGGTATCATTTTGAAAATCTTTTCTCTCCCTAACAACCAACAAATTTTTAACTCTTACACATAAATGTATATATGTATACATTTATGCCTATGTATAACGCATATACAAATGTGTATATATAATATATATATATATATATTAGTATCTATGTAAACATTTTTCTGGAAAAATATTGTGTAAATGATGAGTCTTAGTGTGCAATTTTTAAAATTGGTTGAACATGGCACCTAATACAATTAAAATTAAGAATTGTAAATCTTTCTATAAGATCATTTAAATATAAAGGCTTCTGAGTCAGCAGCTTACTCATACTGTTACATAAAAGAATAAGCTTGATAACAGAAATAGCTTGTACACAAGTTTAGCTTCCTTTTTTATTTAAGCTATTTGGTTAAGACAAGACAAACAGACAAATGAAAAAAAGCATTTCATCCAGGATTATATTGATGAATATACACATGTGTACTCACATACGTATACACACACACACACACACACACACACACACACACACACACACTGCCATTATAGATAATTTGGATTTAAAAACTGTTTTCAAAAAATGAGAAAGGTTTTGATACTAAGCAAATAAGCCATGGTCTACTCATTCTATAGAAACTCTGTATTTACTCAGTGGTATTCATTGGCAAGCTAGTGCAGAAACCTGTTGCTGAAATATTAAAGTGAAATACACACACCATGCTAAAAGGAAATAGCAAACAAAACCCTGCTCCTACGGGAGACAAAGCATGCCATCAAAAGCACCATCTAGCCCTGGCCTAACCCAGAAAGCTCTGTGCATGTCCACCATGAGCTCCAAGACATGTCATACAGCTTCCCTGGGGTCACCTGTACTTGTGTTCAACTTTAAAAGCACAAAGAGAAGCAGTGACTATGAGGTCCTGCTACAGGGTCAATCCATCAGCATTAGAATAAAGCTTGATGAGATTTCTGCCTACAGAGCTTAGACAGCAGCACAGAAAAGATACAGCCCGGCTCATACACGATGGTGGGGTGGCCCACCAAAGCAGGATGTGAATAACTGAGTTACCAAAAACCAACAAGGCATGCCCTTCTTTCAGCCACCTGTCTTAGAGACTTCTGAGAAGGAGACATTTTGGGGATCTACCACAAAAGCCAAAGAACGTATGTGGCAATGCAGGACACTTTTTGAAAGTGTAAAAAGGTAACACAGTCTAAACATGTTTGTTAAATTTGTATGAGAGAGAGAGAGAGAGAGAGAGAGAGAGAGAGAGAGAGAGAGAGAGAGAGAGAGAGAGAAAGAGAGAAGAGAGATCTGCCATTTATTGAGTACTTTCTGCGTGCCAGACCCTATAGAAGACCTATTGACATGTTCTGTATCATTTCAGCCTTATGACAACATTATGAGGTCAGTAACATCTCCATTTTACAGATTAAGAAACTGAAAGTTTCTGAATTGCCCAAGTGTGAATGAATACTAAGATTCAAGATGTCTGAGTCAAGCCCATGTTTGGACCATTCAGCTCTACTCCTTTTCTAATTAAATGTAAATATGAATGCTTACACTTTCAAGGTATTCCACATTAGTATAAATAATTGTAATAGAGAAAAAGTGTGTTCCTTTGAAGACTGATCTGATTCTTGAAAAGAATCAAACTTTCTGGGGCCAAGGTTATGGAATTAGGTTAAGTCATAAAACTGAGTGCAATGATTTGGGGTAGGAATTCACTTCTATGTATTCAAAATAATGAGTCAGAATTTTTGTGTGATTCATAAATTGATTCTAATGGTATTTCAAAGGGAGTCAGAAAGTACTCTCAGTTATGGTGTATTTGCATTAATTTTTTTGTGTCTGTGGCTTTAAAACACAAGTTCAAACCTGGATTCTAGAGTATACATATCAATAGAATAGCACATGCAGTTGTTTTTTGCAGGTAAAAATAAATTGTGACATTAAAGGGGACCATCCATGCAATGTGCCTAGCAAAATATTACAGTATTAGGAATGTAGTAAACACTTCATACATGCTTGCCATTGACATTAATACTAATTATAATGAATTAATTTCTTTGCAGTCATTGATTATGTATGCTGTATTTGCTACTGAAAAAGAATTGGGGAGGTAAAACCAGACGACTTTTAACATGAAAAATAATAATAAAGTTACATAAATAAAATAGATGGCTAAGTCAATGGCTATAATGAACCAGAAATGATAAAGCAAGTGAACCTCTCAGATTACAATTATAGGGGAAAGCAACAACACAGGGAATACAAATCCTCAGTCACATATGGGCTTAAACTATCAATAGACCTAGAGCAACTACTTGTATCTAAACATGGAAGGAGATTTATCTTCCAGACAGCAATTAGACATCACCGGTTTGAAAAAACAAACAAACAAACAAACAAGTTACTTAATTGATAAGTGGCTAGGAGAGATAAAAGGATTATCAGGTTTTAGAGGGGAGAGAACATAGATGTGGTTATGAGAGATGGATAGGCTAAGTAGGGATGTGCTAATGGGGTCTTAATGACTCCATCTGCCATAGATTTTTCACTAATTAGGAAATGAACAACTTTGACCAAATCAAATGCATGACATTTAGAAATACTCTTTCAAAATTACCTCAGAAGTGTTAAATTTCTAGAGAAAACTTTTTCTTCTTCTTTTTTTTTTATTAGTTTCAGGTGTACAATGGAAGGCAGAAATTTGGATACCACCTGAACAATAGAGTCCTCAGAGTCAACAGATTATGAGTCAAACGAGGTATCAAACAGGAAAAGGTTTAGGAAGATTTAATCAGGGAATTACTCAACCTATACAGCCCTCATCTCAACAAGGATGTCAGGGACTGGGATTTAAATTAAAAAATCAGGATGCTCAAGTCCTTCTTTGCCTTTACAAATGTTAATTTTCCCTAATCCACATTCGCTTAGGGTGGTAATTGTTCAAACCTAGTAGAGTGGTTTTTTTTTACATAAACAAATTCACTAAGTAACTTCCAAACTATGTCGAGTTAATCTCAAAACTCCCATCATGAGCTCGCACCACAGTGCTTCATTTAAATAAACAAAAACCAAGTAAAATAGTGGTTGTTTCTCCTAAAAACGAATTGGATTTTACCTAAAAAACTCAGACAGGCTCCTATTTCTCAAGGCTTTACAGTTTTTACAGACGGATTTCATAATGGTAAAACAGTAATTGTATCAAAACACACAATGGTCTTACATATACTAGTGCTAAGTTTACAAAATTATGTGCTGAATGGCACGTTACTCACACCACTGGTATTCCTTACAACCCACAGGGTCAAGCCATCGTTGAATGTGCTAATGCCACATTGAAAAAACAATTACAAAAACAAAAAGGGGGAGAAAAAGGAGATCCCCCCCACAGATACAATTAGCAAGAGCCATGTTTACTTTACAATTTTGAAATTATTCTGGCTCAGATTCCAAGGCTCACCTTGGACGTACTGCCGCTGAGAGACATTTCAATAGTCTCCAGAGTCCAAAACCTTTGGAAAATGTGCCTATCTGGTGGAAGGATATTCAAACTAATCAATGGCATCTAGGAAGTTTATTAACCTGGGGACGAGGCTTTGCTTGTATTTCTCCAGGTCCTGAAGAAAAACCTCTGTGGATTCCTGGTCGGTGGGTCAAACCATACCATGAGCGACAGTCCACAGAAGAGAAGACATCTATAGATACCCATCCATGTCCCGAAGGTGTGGGAAAGCTCTCACTCCACACAGGAGAGGAGATACTTTCCACAGCTGTGGAAGAACTATCTCATTTGAATCCACTCACATGGTGAAAACCCTAGGTAGAGGATTTGCTGGTGCTATTGCTATTCTGTTTATTGTTTTATGTTTATTTTGTTTTACAACAAGCCCTCTGATGGGCCATAAGTGAAAGAAAAATCTAGAGTCTGTTTCTCATACTTCAAAAACAAAAAAGGGGGAGATGTGGCCACGCAGCAGCCTAACCGTTTGTCTCCTTGTACCTGCCCCCAAAGAAAGGAGAGTCTGTAAGACGGATCCTTTCAGGGACTTTGCTAAACCTTTGTGTTTGCACCTTATGCCTCCCTGTTTGGTCCCAGAAAGATGGCTGGTCAGCCAATGACGGGTACGACTTTCCACGTGGAAAGCAACCTAAGACAGGCGGAACCAAGTGGGGACCAACAGGAGAACCCACGGGGTTCACAGAGGTGGGCACAGCCCCCTACCTTCCTCAGGCTAAGGAAAGCCTCAGCCCCTGTGGCTGCATTCCTTCCCGAAACCTGCAACGGAAGTGATTCAATGATGTGCTCTCCACCTATTCATATGCATATAGGTTTTGTCCCTTGGGGAAGTTGAGACTTATAGGTACAGCTGCCTGAAGGCAAGGGCGATTGACTTGAATCAGTTTCCTATTATGGTGTATGGAATTCACAGATCTTGAGATTGACAAGCTTTATCCCCACCTAACTAATAAAAGCTAATGCGCAGGCCGATTAGATGCCACAGCTCAGACCTTGAGGCTGCTGGTCCCTCGGCCTCCGCTTGCACTCTATGCATGGCTACTGTCTTTTCTCAACCCTGCGCCGCCCTCCTCGGTCCCCACAATCCTCATTGTGCTGGACGCGACACTTTTGTGATAATGTTTAGGGCAGAGGCTCTGAAACTTAAGTATGCATAAGAATCCTAGGGAGGGCTGGATAAAACATAGTTCCTGAGCCCCACTCCCAGAGTTCCTGATTCAGTGGGGCTGGGATAGGGCCAAGAATTTCATTTCTAAGTTCCCATTGATGCTGACCGATGCTACTAGTCTGAGGACTAGCCTTTGAGAACTTCAGTTTTGCAGTCCTTGTATAACCAACGTGCATTATCATCAGGGACAAGAAAACCCCACACAGCAGGGCTGAGGTCCCAATAATCTCATTAAATTTGATAGAATGACAGAAACATCCCTTCAAAGAAGATTATTTTCTACTCTGATGTCACCTTCCAGTTCGTCTCCCACGTACAAATGCTTTGGCTCTTGTGCACAAACACTTACGCAGACTTTAACTTGGTTTAGTATCTTGCTCCAATAATCTATAACGCTTTTTGGGGAACAATTTGAAATCTGCTTCTGCTGTAATGCAATCTTCCTTCTGTGTATGAGAGATGAGTGGTTTAGAGGTTTTCCATGGTACACATTTTGTCTCTCAATTTGAGCAGAGGGAAATAAGTTGATGTCAGTCAAAATACTTCTAACCTGTCAGATTATTTTTTAAGAATTTACATGTTTATAAAAGATAGAAAAATAACAATCTTGGAAGGATAAATTTCCTGCTCAATAAATACATATGACCATTGTGGTGGTTTTTGGGGTTTTTTAACAGTATTTTTATAGTTCTATTATTTATATTTTTGTTGCTCTTTGGAGATATCTCAATGACAGCTCAGCAATAGAGGCCAGACCATATGAATGCCTCTTTGTGGTACAAAACATTTCACTATTCCTAACAGAGGACAAGTGTTAATGTATTGAAACTGAGAATGAGGCACAAAAACTCAAGTTCCTGATTCAGATATAATGGCTCTAACTAATGAAATGAATGCATGTTACACAGAATGGCTTCTGGCTATATTGTCCGCATTCCCCATTTTAGCCTATTTCAACTGAACTGAGTACCATGTATTTAAAAAGATAGAGAAGACTCATTTAGGTGTGTTGCAGCAAGGTAGGAATAGAAGTGACCAACTGCCCTTTTCTCTGCGTTCTATCCTTAGGATAGGACATTCGCCTTGTGCATCTGTGTTCACTGAAAAGGAATAAGGCTAGGACAGCCCGGATGTTAGTGACCACTCTTAGATTACAAAGATTGTTTCAGGAAATCTCATAGGGATCTAATTAGATCTCCCAGAACAACTATTCTGTCCAATCAATGAATTCTGAGAGCCATAGAAGACTAGGCTCACGTATCTCTGATATCTGGTCTCTCATAATCCCTAAAGATCCATGTTTACGAGAAACAGATTTTCTTATACATATTAAATCTGAAGTGGGATTTTTTTCTTTCATTAGCTCCTTTCTTCTTCAGAACCAATCAGGAGCGCATTAAAGTTTCCTCTACTTTATCTGTTTATACGATTCTTGTAGCCTGGCCTTCTTATTCATTTTAAAGCAAAAAGTACTCAACATCTAACCTAAACACACTTAGCATTGAATTTTACTTCTCTTTTAACAGTCGATAATCATAAAAATATTCTGTTGGAAAGTTCTCTTAAACATGATCATACCTTCACAGGCTCCCCTTTGGTTTTCAATTTTATTTATCTCATCCAGATTAAATAATCACAATCAGAATTTTGAAAGACATTCTCTGCAACACACCTTCAGAACTAATAGTTTGAAACATATTATGAGCATAATTAAGTGTATTTCTTACTCTTTGGCAAATTTCTTTATCTGAAAATTCTTGCCGGATATTTTCACTTCTATTTCTCATATTCTTTCATAAATTATTTCATAAAATTGTGAACAGCTAACAGACTACCTTGAGAATATATAATTCTTACTTATTTTCCAATCCATTCATTTTGTTCTTAAAATAATTGAATTAAATTCCCTTTTTTCAACTTGAAGGTGAGCCAGAATCCTGATTATGTCTACAGCAGTTACACTGAGATTTTAGCTAATAAATAGCATTTATTGGTTACTTGGTGCATGCCAGAAACCATATTAAGTCCTTTACATGCATTGCCTCATTCAACACTCAGAAACAACTCCATGAGCGATTTTATTATATACTCATATATTAAAGATACTACTATATGATGTAATTAACTTGCTCTAAGTCTCCCAACGTTTAATGACTAATCCAGGACTCAAGCTCAAATTATTTTTTATTTCAAATGCATGTTTATACAAACACTATGTAATATGAGTATTTCAAGACTTCAAGGTTGTTATGTATTGTTGAAGTGAGAAGTTACCCCTGGAGTATGATATCAAATATGTCTCCCATGAGTCTATGGTGATTCAAAATTTATCTTTCAAAATGCATTATTTTGGTGAAAGCTTTTGCCTTATTTTTATGCCTATAGAGGCAATAGATTACATCTTATGTATTAATCTGCTCTCTGTTATCACTTCTCTTTTCTTTTTCTTACCTTATGGATTTGTTTTTCTCCTTGCTTAAGGCTTCTAGCTGGACATTTGCTTCCAACTTTCGCTGCTTCCCTTAGATCAGAGCTGTCAAGCTCTTCACTTGAGGCCTCTCAGAGAAATCAGTCCAGAGAGGGCAGGTCTCTGAACGGTCAGCTAACCTTCATCCAGAGAACTCTGTCTTTACCTGCTTCCCCATATTGAGTTCCCCCAGAAGTGTTCATTTGAATAACATTCTCTGGCATATTGTCTTTTCCTCCTTCTTCTCTTTTACACAGCTAGAGGTACCCTTACGTTACTTTGTTCTAAATTTGAAATCCTCTAGAGTGGCCAGAACTCATTGGCTGAGCAGTCTGTTGTACTAGAACCAGATATCTGAGTCTTTGGGCCTTTCCCCTGAAATGGTTTCCCCAGTGTCCTTGCCAGTCATCATGCTCTTCCCCGTGGTCTCTTGAACCAAAGGGGATTTACTCACACTCCACAGGTGACCAGGGTGACCAAAATTTAACTCATAATACACCTCTGTAAGTTAATTTATAACAAAATCAAAGGTTTTATTAACATTCCCTTTCAGGAATGACTTCCTTCAATATTACCATTTCAATAGTTACTGCTTTCCCCTCACAATTAAACTTTAGGCAGCCAATAATTATTTAATATTTACTGTATTATAATTTAACTTTTAAAACAACTTTGAAAGGTAGATCTTATCCATTTTTCAATGGAGAGTTCAGATAGTTTCCCCAAGGGGACACAGACACACACACACACACACACACACACACACACACACACACAGAGCTTTGATGAACAGCAGACTAAAGTTGCTTTGCAAATTATAACTTCATTAGGATTTTGATCCCAAAACTTGTAGTGTATTACTTAATGAAGGCTATACCCAAAATAGGTCACATTTTAAGTGAAACAGGTGATTTAAGATAAAATATTTAAACTGGACAATTATTATAAACTGAAGAGGAACTCTAAGAAAAATCATATAAATTACTAGATTAATAGTTAGCAACACACACACACAAAATAATCAAATACAAAGAAAGGGAAAACTTAGAAGTCAGGGCAAAAAACACTTCATTTATGATTCATCTTCTGACTCACCTTCAAGTAGGAAAAAAAAATCTAACTTGATATGAACAAAAGGCACAGAGAATTCATTTTGAGAAAAGGATTTTTGAAATCTTGAGAAATTTTTAAACATTTTTAAATATATAGCTGAAAATAAACAGGAAAATAAGTTGGCTATGTTTCCTTTCTCTGAAAAATCTTAAGGAAATTGATCTACATATGTCCAAGAACAGAAAAAAATTACTGCCACTTAATTAAAATTTTCAAAAAAATATCTGATAACTGTCTCTTTTATCATTTACTGGTAGCTGTGTCCTGAATGAAAAAATCTAAGCAAAACATTTATTGAAAACTACTAGGTTAGAATAAAAAATGTTTTAAAATAGATGCTAAACATCACAGTATTTCACTTAGCAATGTATAATCACATCTTTGACAACCTTATTTTGCAATAAGCCAATTGCTAGAATTCTTACTGTTATCAAACATTAGGTTTACCAATAATGCTTTGAAACAGTCTCATATGCCAAACTGTAGTTTTAACGCCTTAAATTTGATAGTTTCCAGCTCTCTAGGATATGAACAGATACCAACATTATGGCTTTAGTGTGTTGGCAACAGTCTCTTTCTCTCATATATAGACAAAGAAGATAAAACACCATCATTCAAGTGATGTAATTTTAAGAAGTAAGGACACCCTGTAAATTTAGCAAGTCAACCTCCTTGTATTTCTTGCTTCCCCAGCTGTGCTACTTCTCACTAAAGGCTAGTGTCTGAATTCCATCATTACAGATGATTTTTATGGCATGAGGTATCTACTGTATCTTAGTTAGGTTGTACCAGTTAGGATTTTGGTGTTCTGGCTAAAATTAAAAAAGATAATTTTATTTAGAAAGCTATAGAGGACTTACACGTTTGACAGAACAAATATGAAAAGCAAGTCAAAACCTAAACATTTCAGAAGAATTAACTAACAAAGTGAATCTCTGTTATCAGGACTAGTTCAGTCTGGACATCACAGCCATCACGGGACTTTGATGCTTCTGCCACTGGACATATCTTCACTGCCGTCTCCAGTGAATCATAACCCCCTTTCAGCTTCCCCTGCCAGCAGGTAGCCAAGCTATAGAAGTAAGCCTTATCTCCCATAGGAAAAGCAGCAGGAAGGTGCCACTCTACTGGCTCCTGTCGTCAAGGGCAGGGCATTTCCTCTGTATCAGTCAGAATTCAGTCAGAAAAAGAGCCCCCTCTCTAAATGTTTCAATAGGCAGAGATTTAATAATAAGGAGAATTAGGTGCTTACAAAACAATTGGAAGGGCTCCCAGCCCTCATATTTTTTTTTCTAGCCTTCATATACACTGGTTATAGTTAAAGCTGTTTTGATCAAAACTGTTATGAACCTGTTTATTACCAATAGCCTGATCATCTGGACCTCATCTTATACTCACACAATTGGAAAGCAAGTTCACCTAAAAATGATGCAATAACATTCTTTGCCAAAGGAATATTCCTAGCAAAATTCATGTGAATTATCGTGATCTATCTGCATATGACACGAAGCTGTTTAGAGAGTATAATAACAAATTACATGTGGTTGATGTTACTGCATAATAATTAACTAATTATTTATCAGAATTTTAATCTATTTTATGCTTTGGATGCTTTGTCTCAGTTTGTAGTTTATTCTTCGGTTGCTTATGTCAATGTTGAAAATGGGCATTCCTTACACAAAGCCCATGATCTGTCCTGTTCCCTAATGTCATCCAAACAAGCACTTTCTGTGAAGACAGATGTCATAGATGTTGAATGCTATTAAGTTTTATTGAAGTGTAATTGGCGTGTAGAACACTCATATCTTGAATGCTCAGTGGTAAGTTTTGACATAAGCATATATTTGTGATACCAGCAGCATAATCAATATCTAGCACTCCCAAAGCTTCCCTCGTACCTCTTTCGGATCCCTGCCTATCACTTCCATTCTCCTGCCAATCCCCAGGAATCCTATGTGTTTCACTATAGATTCATCTTAATTTTCTATAATGTTAGATAAATGGAAAATACAGGAAGTACTCCTGTTTTGGCTTGTTTTACCGAGCATAATTATTCCTCGCATAAGTATTTTAAGATCTATCCATGTTGTTGTATGTATCGATATCTTATTCCTTTTTCTTGTTGAGTAGTGTTCCATTGTATGTATGTACCATAATTTGCTTAATCTTTCACCTGTTTTGGCATTTGGGTGATTTCCAGGTTTTGACTAAAGTGAATAAAGCTGCTACGATCTTTCCTGTGCAAGTCTTTGAATGCATATATATGCTTTCATTTATTTAGCTAAACACCTAGGCATGAAACAGTTGAATAATATGGTGGATATATGATTAATTTCTTAAGAAGCTGCTAAACTGTTTTCCAAAATAGTTGTACCATATTACATATCCACCAGCAGTACACAAAAACTCCTGTTGTTTCACCTCCTCACCTCTGTACATTAGGCCTGGTTAGTCTTTTTACATTTTAGTCACTCTAATCAATGCATAATGATGATGTCATTGGGGTTTCAACGTGTATTTCCCTAATGACTGACGATGTTGAGCATCTTCTCATATGCTCGTTTACCATTCATATATCTTAATTAATGAAGTATTTGCTCATATCTTGCGTTCTTGGGTTAAATGTCATTTGGTCATAGCGTATTGTATAAAACACTAAAAGAAATCTTCTTTCTGAAAACACTGACACAAAAAGTATAATTATAAAAAAATTTAGGAGCGTCAAAGAAATACTACTGTAATATGGCTATCCTAGTCTGTTCAGGCTGCTGTAACAGAATACCATAGGTTAGGTGGCTTATTTACAACACAGATTTATATGCTTACAGTTCTGGTGGCTGGGAAGTTCAACATCAAGGTGCCAAAGATTCGGTGCCTGTTGATTCTTGGTTCATAGATGGCACCTTCTCATTGTGCCTTCACATGGTAGAAGAGGCAAGGGAATTCTCTGCGATCTCTGTGGGAACTAATTCCATATGACGACTCTATTTTCAGGACCTAATCACCTACTGAAGGCCCACTTCCAAATACCATCACATTGGGGATTAGATTTCAACATATAAATTTTGGGAGGATACAAACATTAAGCTTATAGAAATGACAATGGTCATTCCACAGCCTTATCTACCATGTATAATAACATGCATAATATGACCCAGCTGTACAAGGTGGGTAAGAATTCTCACCTCTCTTAAATATCTATGTCCAGGATCTTTCCTTTTCTAATTTAGGTTTAGGAAAAAAAGATGAATGAAAATGAAAAGCAAAACAGAAAACTTCTAAAGTTAAAATTAACTTTTAAATTTGCTCCCCATATATTTTCATGGTGTTGATAATAACTTATTCAGTTAACTTAAATATAAATGAATAAAATATTTTCTTTAAATGGAAGTTCTTAGTTAAAGAATCTGAATGTCCAGGGTAACCCTTTCATCACCACTGGGGTAAAAAATGCAAACCACACTTTCCCTCACCATCTATGAGTGACATCACCCTTAGAGATAAAAACCAGCATACATACTATGTACAAAAGCATGCATTAGAAACTAAGAATAATATAAGTCAGGGATCCTGCAATGTTTCTACTTTTAACCCCAAATAATTATGGCTTCACAAATACTAACACAGCTTTATACGGGGAATATCTATAGGGTGTTAGGTGTTTTAAAGTTGAAAGCTATTCCCTTATGAATAGTAGAAAAAGAAGGTAGACAACTTCTTTTAATGGAAAGAATATAACAGCAAAAACTAAATGACACCTGCACAAATTGTCTCATTAAGGCTGTAAGAAAAACTTGTGTAATAAACTTACCTTCTCTGCTTCCCCATTGCTTCTGCTTCTGATGACTTTTCCTTAAAATGGCAGGGGGCCCTCAACTGATTAGACAGGGCAGAATCTGGTCCTACACACCGTCACCCAATTTACATGGCATTAAGTGGCAATGTTAAGCAGACAAGAACCCACTTCCTACTTCTCCCTTCCTTCTGCAGACTCCGGGGAGCCAATTTGGAAAAAAATCACTTTTAGGAAGGCATGACTGAATATGCTTGTTAGGAAGAGAAAAATAGAGAGGAACAGGCAGAGAAGAAAATGGTTTGTGGGTAATTGAAATGTGGTGATAAGATTTCTATTATGTTCATATTTTCTATGTGGGGCTTGATCACTACAAATCAGTAGTCTCAGTATATAAAAGCACCCCGTCCCTGGAGTGAAAAAAAAAAATCAGCTCATTAGGGAGGGTAGGTACAATGCGACTGTTTATTGCTCTCTTTTCTGAACTTGAAGGTAAAGTTATCATTTTGCCTTTTATTTGATGTTGGCATTACCCTATTAAGATAATAATGACCAAGTATCAACATGGTTCCATGTCTTTGGGAGAGAAAGAAGAGTGATTGTGTAGACAGTACATCCACTTACAGGCACTGTAGCAACACCGTTGTTTGAAAGAAGAAAAGTTACTCATAGAAGAATTTTCTTTACAATGTGTAGGAGGGTAAAATAAACTTTGATCAGCTTGAATTTGATTCATATATAGTTGTGTTTGCTGAGTCAACTGGTAGAGAAGTCTAGACAACATTGTTTGTATGGAGGGGTGAGGAGTAGCCTTGGAAAGAACTCATCCATAGGGAGGAAGTAGCTGGCTCAGGAAGAAGACTGACTTTATCAGTGAGAGAGGAGAAGCTGTTATAAAAGTCATGCCTGGCTGTGGAACTAGGAATTAACTCATGTCTGGGACTTATGTCTGGATCCAGTGGAGAGCAAAGATGCTGTGAATAAAAATGAAATGGATTTTCATTAAAAACTCTCTTAGGCATTGTATTGCTGGCAGTCATACCGGTGTTATTCTACTAACAGAATGTGGTGGAACCCAGGAAAGAGTCTGATGACTATCTGAGGAACTCAGAAAGCTCAGGTGCCTGCAAGGATCCTCAGAAATGATTGGTAAAGGTGGGAGACTTTAAGAAGCTCAGCTCTGAACAAGATGGGTTGAATTATCATTTAAATCAATCTACTGTAACAGGAGAGAAGGCAGGACCTCTATACAGATGCAGGAAGGTGGGAAATGTAACAGTGGGAGTTCGTGCAAGTCTGCTTGTTTCCATTTCCTTGGGAAGAAAGGAAATTAGTTCATCATGGGAGAGGGGGTAGAGGTGCTGAAGGAATGAGAAGAGAAAAGAAGGTTTGAAATAATCATTCACAGGAGAAGAAAATGTAGTCTGATTCCTGGGTGGCACTAAGGACCCACTTGAGATTAGTGTTTGTGAATGAGAAGTGAACCAGCCTGCAGGTTGTGAGTCCCTTTCCACCAACTCTGGACTCCACTATACCTCTGCTGATAAGTGGAGGGACCGGGTGGTTCCCAGAAGCACATGGAGCTCAGGGATCTGGTAGGATTCCCTAGTAGGGCATCCCATATGCAGGGTTTCATTCAGCACTTCATGGATATTATGACCAACATCTCTGCAATTCTTTTGGTTGGTCTCGACATAGTTGTTATTCTTCCAGACCTCACATCTGAGTTCTAGGTAACAGGAAGAAGAAAGGCATATGGCAAAAAAATGTCTGTCTGCCCAATAAGGAGAAAAGGAAGTAGTAATTACACGAAAAAAAAAAAAATCTCATGAGAGTCCCTAGATGAAGTAAGTGGACCGAAAGGAATGAATGGACAGCCTTGGGAAAAGCCTCTATGGCGTGATGAGTTAGAAGGTTTCACCAAGGACAGGGAAAAACCTTCCAGGGCTCACGTCTTATTTGTACCTGCTTCTAAGGTTTATGGAGAGAGACTAATGACACAGGGAGAACAGTCTCCAACAATGAATGATTCAACAGTCACTGTGATTGATCAGGATGGAAAGAGAATAGCCACCTAAAGAACAATAACCTAGGAAGAAAAGCACAGGAGGAGATAGTGACCTTCCGATTGCCTAATGCTGTGGATATTACAAGTTCAGACAATTAAGTTTGCCAAACTCATCCTAGAAAAAAGTGCACATACCTCATTGCTGAATATCACTATGGTCACCTATGAAGTACTCCCCTTGGGACTCAGCTATGCACCGATGCCATGCCTAGTCCACCTTCAAAGCAATTTTGAACTCTTTTTCTGGAAAGCATCAGAGCTCTCATCATATTACCCTTGAGGCCTGAATGTCATCAAAACGTCTTCCTTTCAACAATTTCCTTCATCTTTGAGTGAAGAGAAAGAAGTCATGGGGGCCGATCAGGTGAGTAGGGAGGGTGTTCCAATGCAGTTATTTTTTTACTGGCTAAAAACTCATCACGACAGTGCTGTGTGAGCTTGTGCATTGTCGTGATGCAACGAGCCATGAATTGTTGGCGAAAAGCTCAGCGTCATTAATTTTCACACAGCATTTTCAGCACTTCCAAATAGTAAACTTGGTTAGCTGTTTGTCCAGTTGGTACAAATTCGTAATGAATAATCCCTCTGAGATCAAAAAAATCATCAGCAACATCATTGCAAGAAGTTCGCAACTTAATAGTCGGACTTGTAGAACATGTTAGGTCTAGGTTTTCTCTCGTGCACCTGGCGAAGCAACGTGAATATGACTCCAGAAGCAGGCTGGTGAAGTGTGAGGTAAAGGCAGAATTAATACTAAGTGCTTATGGTTTTTGTCACGAATTAATGCCTCACCCAAATTTGAGAGTCCCTTTAAAATCTGTGAGCAACTCCATGGGGATTAGCTAGATCCCAGAACAGAAACAACACATTCTGATAAATAACTTTAAACAAACTTACAGGGGAAAATATAGCAGGAACCAAACCTATCAATTATGATTACATACAACCCTGGCTGAATTCTGAGGAAGAAGTGATAGGAATATAACACAAAAATAAGATTCAGAATCCACTCTAAAAAAACACACAAAAAAACAAAAAACTGTATCCTATGCAATAAGGGGGAAGTTTCCCATGAACATAAGAGACACAAAATCTGTGGGGGAAAAAATCATAGATAATTAAATAAGAATGAGATGAGGGGTGAGATTGTAGACACAAAGAAACAAAGAAGAAGAAAGCAAATGTCAGTATTTTTAAAAGGACTGAGTCATAAGATTAACTTAACTACATGCTGCCTAATTTCCACCTCAGAAGGATGGAAGTTAAAGAGGACAAAACTATGCTAGGTAAATGGTCAGGAAAACAAAGACCAAAGCACCATGGGAATGTCAGGTAAAGTTTGAACTCAAGAGAAAAAATCTTAAATAAGTAAAATAACATAAAAAAGACTCATTGAAAATGATTTTTTTAAAAAAGCAATCCAACATGACAATGTACCAGTCAGAGATATCAGTGGATAAAAGAAAAAGAATGTTCAAAAATGGTAGTAGATGGGGCCGGCCGGTGGCTCAGGCATTTGGAGCTCCATGCTCCTAACTCCAAAGGCTGCCGGTTCGAATCCCACGTGGGCCAGTGGGCTTTCAACCACAAGGTTGCCGGTTCAACTCCTCGAGTCCCACAAGGGATGGTGGGCTCCACCCCCTGCAACTAAGATTGAACACGGCACCTTGAGCTGAGCTGCCGCTGAGCTCCCGGATGGCTCAGTTGGTTGGAGCGCATCCTCTCAACCACAAGGTTGCCAGTTCGACTCCTGCAAGGGATGGTGGGCTGTGCCCTTTGCAACTAGAAAACGGCAACTGGACCTGGAGCTGAGCTGCGCCCTCCACAACTAAGACTGAAAGGACAACAACTTGAAGATGAACAGCACCCTTCACAACTAAGATTGAAAGGACAACAACTTGACTTGGAAAAAAGTCCTGGAAGTACACACCTGTCCCCCAATAAAGTCCTGTTCCCCCTTCCCCAATTAAAAAAAAAAAGGTAGTAGACTCTCCCTTATTAGCCTATACCAGATCAAATAGGAAAGATTTATGGAGATTTTAGAAAATCTGAATAATATGATTATTCTGCTAATCTGTTCTGAATACAAAGAATATACTTTCTTTTGAAGGATCCATGGAGGATTTAGGGGGGAAAATGATTGTATGCTGGGTCAAAAGAAGAAAAGTAACTGAATTCAAAAGGTAAAGCTATGATAAATTGTATTTGCAGACACCAGTGTAATAAAATGATTAAAATATTTTAAGAATCACTTGAAGCAAACTAGAATTTATAAAACAATCCTGAACATGGGGTCAAGAAGAAAAAGAGTACAGAATTTCTAGGATATATAATAAAAACTAATTATAACTGGTAGTCTAGAACCTTTAATTGAGAAATGAAAAAATATGAATTAACTATTAATCGCAAAAATTTAAGAAGAAAACAAAATAAACCTATGTAAAGTGAAAACAAATTATAAAGGCTGCATAAAGATAACACTAAAATTGTAAAAGAACTAGAATAGACCCATAAAACTAACATTTTGTTTCTGGAAACAAAAAGAATAAAGTAGCGAAATACAAAGATCACTAGCTAGCCTTATGAAGTCAAAATAGTGAAAGCACAAGCATACAAAATCAAAAATAATTAATGGGAAATAACCACATATACAGGGAATATTAAAACAAATAATAAAAGTACCATGCAAATTACAATAGAAATGAATTTCACTATTTGGATTATAAAAAATTATTTCTAAGAATCAGTAGTAATAGAACTTAAAAATTAAGAGTAAAGTTACCACATGACCCAGCAATCTCTCTTCTGGCTGTCTACTCAAAAAATTTGAAAACATTTATTCATAAAGATATATGTACCCTTATGTTCCTTGCAGCAATATTCATGATAGCCAAGACATGGAAACAACTAAAGTATTTTTTAATAGATGATTGGATGAAGAAAGTGTGGTACATACATACAATAAAATACTAAACAGCCATTAAAAACGATGAAATACTGCCACTTGTGGCAACATGGATGGATCTTGAGAGTATCATGCTAAGTGAAATGTCAGATGGAAAAGGACAAGAACCATATGATTTCACTCATATGTGGAATATAAAACAGAAAGTAACAAATGAATAAAGAAACAAAACTCATAGACAAGGAAACAAAAACTCATAGACATAGACAATAGTTTAGTGGTTACCATAAGTGGAAAGCAGTGGGGAGAGGATAAAGGGGTCAAATATATGGTGACAGAAGGAGGCTAGACTTTGGGTGGTGAGCACACAACACAATATACAGATGATGTGTTATAGAATTGTACACTTGAAACTCGTATAATTTTATTAATTAATGTTGCCCCACTAAATTTAATTTTTAAAAAAGAGAAAAGAAAATCAGTTGACTAACCTTCCCCTACCAAAAAAAAGGCTAAAGCCCCAAATTGCTTCAAAGATAAATTTTCCTAAGCTTTCGAGGAACAAGTTATATCCATACAATTTAGACATTTAAGTAGTAGAAAGAAAAAGAAATCTCCTAATGTTTTATAAAGCTAGAATATCACAGACACTCAAATCTGAAAATTTAGCATAAACACAGAAATCTACAGGTGAATCATATTTATAAATGCGGTGGCAGCAAATCCAAATGAAATATGAGGAGATAGCCCTCAGCAGTATTTTGCAACTAGAATGTACCATGATGAAGATGAATCAGTTTCAGGAATACAAATATGATTCATTTTTAATGAAATCTGTTTAGTTTAATTCAATGCAATAGCAAATGTTTGTATACTCAGAAAGCTAAATATAATAACCTGATAGGTATCAGTTGAGTTTGTTTTCAGTACCTGAAACAGGGTGGGGCCAAAAAACTCAGTAATCAAGATAAATATTAATAATATTAATGCAAAACTCCACGATAAAGAAAATACCAAATTTTTAAAATTTACTCTTTAAATATAGTTGACATAAAATATTGTATTAGTTTCAGGTGTGCAATATAGTGATATACCTTACAAAGTGACCACCACAATAAGCCAAGTTATTAGGATGTTATTGACTACATTCCTTATGCTCTCCGTTACATCTGTGACTCATTTTATACTGGCAGTTTGTACTTCTTAATCCCCTTCACCTTCTTTCCCACCCCGCAACTTCTCCCAGTACCAAATTTTAAAAAAAGGCAAGGTCCAACCCTGCACTTACATGACTCACCTCACCCATCCCAGCCCTGTTGAGAAGATACTGGGAACACTGGAACACAGGGAGCAGGGTTGCTGCAGAGTCTGGACTAGAAGGTGTTGAAGGGGATGCCCAGACCTGACTTGAAGATGTTGCTGAGCTGCTGGTGGTTCTTTAGGAGATTAGAGAGGGGACGCCGTGGGGGGTTCAGTCCTCTGAGGAAGGCTGATTCCCAGCTGGCGGTGGTATTTTCAGGGAACATTAATGAGACTGTTCTTGGTCATATGTGGGTGAAATTTTTAGAAACTAGAAACTGAAGCCAACTTCAGTTGTCAGGGTGAAGAAATTTTCCTGGGGAATAGTGACAGGAACAAAAAGCAAAACAGGAAAAAGAGTGTCTCTTTTTCATTCTGTAATCTTCAGAACCCTTCTAATAATTCTAATGCATAGACTACAGCTGAGAAACTTGATAAAACAGAAATATGGTTTTTAACATCCTAGATCTAGCATCATAAAGGAGAGTATAAAAAGGAAGGTTTGAAGTGGAGAATCAATGATGTAATAATGACTAATACTTTGAGCTTGGCAGTGTGTGTTGATTTGATCAATAGAATGTGGGTGGAAGTGACACTGGGACAGTTTCAAACTGAGACCTTCAGAGACATTGCGTTTTTTTTGTCTTATTCTCATGTACTTCTGCCATCTGCCATTAAAAGATGTCCTGGGTTTGAGGATAGTGTGGAGACACATCGAGAAGACCTAAGCCCAGTAAGCAGTCTGGAACCAAGCCCAGATGAATTAGCCAAATTCCATTGAACCCACACAGACATCAGAGTAAAAAAAAAAAAAAAAAAATTCTTTTGGTTATAAGCCACTGAGATTTTGTGATGGGCTAATATGCTTTAAAACTTAACTAATATATTCAATTTCTTATCTATAAATGGGTTTAATAATGCTGTTTATTTTGCAGCTTAGTGAGACATCTGCTGAAATAACATAAATCAAAAGGGGACACACATGGTAGAAAGAGAATGCATAACTCACAATATTCTAGGGAGCCTCATTAAATTTATTTGACTGGGGTTTGGGGCCATCTCTTTCATTGCTTCTTTTCTTTTTTTTACTGTGGTAAAGTACATATAACATAAAATTTACTACCTTAACCAATTTTAAGTGTATAGTTCAGTGATATTAAATACATTTATAATGTTCTGCAATGATCACCACCATCCATTTCCAAAACTCTTTCATCTAAAACTCTATTCCCATTCCCATTAACGTTCATTTCTCATTTCTCCCCTGCCCCCAGCTTCTGGTAACCACCACTCTACTTTCTGTCTCTATGATTTTGACTACTCTGAATACCTAATATAAGTAGAATTGCATCGCATTTGTCTTTTTGTGACTGGCTTACTTCGCTTATCATAATGTCCTCAAGTTTCATCCATGTTGTGGCATATATCAGAGTTTCCTTCCTTTTTTATGGCTGAATAATATTCCATTATAGATAGATGATAGATAGATATTGATAGATGTAAATATGATCACATTTTTATTACCCATTCATACATCACCGTATACTTGGGTGCTTCCACTTTCTAGCTATTGTGAAGAATACTGCTATATATATAGGTGCACGCATATCTCTTCAAGACCCTACTGTCAATTCTTTTGTGTTTATATCCTGAAGTGGAATTTCTGGATCATATGGAAATTCTATTTCTAATTCTTTTGAGGAAATGCCAAACTGTTTTCCACAGCAGCTGCATCATTTTACATTCCCACCAACAATGCACACGAGTCCCAATTACTCTATGTCCTCATCAACACTTGTTATTCTGTTTTTTGATGTAGCCACCTTGATGGGTGTGAGGTGATATTGTAGTTTTAATTTGCATTTCCCTGATGATTATGGATGTTAAGCATCTTTTCATGTAATTGGTCATCTGTATATCTTCATTGGAAAAATGTTTATTCAAGTCCTTTGCCCCTTATTCACTGCTTCTTTTGTATTGGGAAACATGAAAGATTCTAAAGGTAGTTTTAAGTAGTGGGAACTCCACTTAAATGGAAGTTGGCTTTTATCCTTGCTGTACTTAACCTCTTTAAACATCACTCTTTCTTTTTTTAGAAGCTTAGCTTTCTGATTTGCAATTAGTATACAGACATACAAAACTTTATGAAATCTAATACAACACACATGGAATGCTTTATTTTATTGTACACAACTTCAAAATATCAACTTCGTAACAAAAACAATTATTTAAAGATCCATGTCTCCTTCTTAGCAAATGTTGTGCCCTCACTGCATTTAACTGAAAGCATTGCTTCCCAAAGTCGTTTTCTGCTTTGATGAACTTTTCTTCTTCAGAGCAGAGACATTTAATAATGATTTTTAGCAGCTGCTTCCTCATTTCCAACATTGACCCTGCCGTTGTATTACTTCGTCCTATTCCATCTGCAGAGTAATTTTCTAAAGTGTCCCCTTTTCCTGTGTTTAATTTGAAATTGCGCAAACCTGCCACATCTATGTTCAGTTGTTAACATTATAAAACAACTGAAGCTCTGAAGTAATAACAGAATACTTTATCTAAGGGGTGAAAACACTTTCATCGTTCACTTTTTGCTCAAAACTAACACTAAATAATATTACCCGCAAATGAAATGAAAGCTTTCAGCAGCTTAAAGGATAATTCACGAATATTATGTTCATCCATTGTCATTATGGATACTGGCAATTTGGGGCAAATAATAACTTTGCATAATAGCCCCATATTTGGAGCTTATATTTTGCATAAAAGAGCTCATCAGGTTTTATGGAAATATGTACAGTTTTGTTCTGCATCAGCCTGAGCATGATTTAAAGAAGCAAACTCTCAGCAACAGATGAGGGCTCAATAACTTACCCAAGATGACACGACAGCCTCATCTCTCCCTGCTGCCTCCTCTGAGCTGTGTAGTAGCATCCTGTCTGTCACTGGAGTTTATACAGATCACATCTTGCTGACTCCATTTCTGGGGGAATGAAGGAAAAAAAGGCCTGTTTGGATCAAGTTATTCTCATTGCTACATCTTTGCACATGGAATCATATAGCCCCTGGCACAAGACCCTGAGATGTCATGAGGGTATCTCAGTCTCAGACACAGGTAAGGACAGTGAAGTGGGTCGTCCTAAAAGCAGTGTCATGGATTTGAATTTATTTGACAGGGAGAGGGATTGCAACAGAATAACAGAGGGGAAGAAGTAGGGAGCTCAACATAGATTAATTATTTTAGGCATAAAGAGATTATTGTGGTGAGATTAAGAAAGAAAGATTAATCCAAAATTATTACAAATAAAGATTCATGACACACCAACAAACTGGATATATATTATATATATATGTATATATATATATATACACACACAACATATATACACATATATACATATATATAGTTATATGTGTATATATATGTATATATATCAGAGTCAATTTCTACAAACCATAATATTTGATTAATCTAAGTATCCCTTTCCCAAATTTACTAAACAGCAAAACAAAACAACATGATCCTGTTTTCAGAGACAAATTCTTGATATTGCCAGCTTTCATTGATAGAAATATATACAAAGTGCTTCTAAGGTAGGGAATAATTTTAACTTTGTAAAATGTAGATATATAATTGACAGGTGAGTGTGTGTGTGTGTGTGTGTGCCTGGAATTTATTAATCTTGCAATAGTATTAGAAGAAATACTTCTATTTTAGGGAGGATTTTCCTTGGAAGAATGTGGATGGTGGAGTAGAAGATTAGGTAATTTCTAATAAGTGATCTATATAGGAAAATCTTGCTTGCTATATTAAAGGAATAGAAAGAATAATTCAAATAAATTTCCCACTTGCTTGTGGAGCTAAAGGTAATCTGACAAAAGTTAAATATAAGAATTTCTCTTCATTAAATTGAAAATAACTAAAAGCATTTGTTTAGTTTGACTTCTAGTCTAAACTTCCCAAGAATGATGGCATATCATAATGGATTTCTTTTCCCTCCTGGCAAAGCCAACTTGTCATCATCATAGACTAATTGAGAAACACTTCAGCTAACTAAGACACAAAAGTGCTAATTTTCTTGAAGTCATTAATATTTATTGGTGTACGCATTCATTGCTTCAAAAAAAAAGGCATCCCCTTTTTAGGTTCACCGTGCAAAGATTAAGATACATAAAGAATAGAACTAAAATAGTTATTCAAGCAAGTGAAAGAAATAAAATGATGGATTTTTATATGGAGAAAAAATATATCATCTTTCTATTTCACTTATTTTATCTTGGTGATGATGATGTACGTTAAAAATGTCATCTGAATTGAATGACAGATGCAAAAGTACTTGTCTCTGGAAAAATGTAAGGAGCCACTCTGGGTAATACACATTAATTCATTCTGTGCTAAAGTCAAGGTAACAGCTGTTTGCAGTTCAGGAGGCAAATGAGCAGTCAAACTTTGTGCTCATCCCCTCTTCAGAGTCTCTGCCATCCTGCAGAATAATCGGAGTGAGCTGTGGCATACATAGATGCCTCTGTAGAATATTTGCCAGAGAAAAGAAGTTTAGAGCATCAAATGTATCAATGTTAAAAATGTATTTGGTGGCTGCTTTCCAACCAGATGGAGAAATTTACAGTAATGATGGGGGGTAAAATACCACATACTTTTACAGATAAGCTTACTTTGGTATCCAACAGTGCACACTGACACTTTAGGGAAATTTCTGGGGACGGTGACTCATGGAGAGGACTGATTTCTGGTTCTTTTCCCATTTCTGTGGCCTCTTGGGTTTAGTGAAAGACAAAGTACAACAGGGATTCTATTTAAATTAAAAGTGCAGTTGGAAGAACAAAACTGATTAATTTAGAAGGAAACAACGTTCACAATAATAATCTAGGTCTGAGAAAATAATATCATAATTGGGGTATCTGATCAGAATCGCCCTTACCGAGAGTTGTGTTTAGGTTGCTTAAACTGCCTGGTCTAAGCTCAAATAAATGTTCAGTTCCTTTTAAGGATTTTCCTTTTAAGTTTGAATTCCTTTGTGTACTCATATGTAAGGATTTTGCAGCTTGAAAATGGAAAGGAAGCACTCACACTTGTTTCTTTAGCAAAGTCAAACTTTAAAGAACATCATCTCTTTGGGAGAGGAATGAGTCCATATCCTCATTTTGTTTGCTTCATTAGGAGGCTTGGTTTTATTTCTCTCATTCTTTAGAAACACAACACATTTCTGTTCTGTTTCTCTTCTCCAGAAGTCATGCAGATGGAAGCAAAGAAAGGCAAGTCCATTCTGGCAGAGTCACTCCCTGTACTGTGGCAAATAACCTGAGAACACTTCATAACTGATGCTTCCAAGCGAGCTGAACCTGACAGGGGCTAGGCTTTCTCCTCCAGGGACATAATGTCCTTAATAACCATCCTCCTACATTATTATCAGCTAACATTTCTGAAATGTGTTTGAACACTGTTCAATTAAACACTTTTACTTCAAAACAGACAAGCCAAATGAAATCTGAAGAGTAGTGATTTAGGAGTTAAATAATTCCATTGATTTAGCACTCAGCCTATGAGGACACTCTTAAATCTTTATATTTGTGACTTTCATTTTTTATATTTAAATTTTTTAAATACCAGTATTGTGATTGTGCCAATAATGATTGTTCTAATTTAATTCTGGCCACCGTATTATCTTATTGCCTTGGAAATTGTGTTCTACATGACCACTGTCCCCTTCACTGGGACATATAGCTAATAAACAAATAAGATGCTTAGAAACCCTAATGCTAAGCTACTTGCCACGTGCTCTGGGGTGGAGTGGAGTCAGCAAAAAGATAGAAAGTGAAATCAAAATAGCAACATGTATTATGTTATAAATATAAAAGACTATGTGGACTAAAGGAGTGGAGAACACACCTCATAGTATAGCGGAGATTTACATTGAAATTTACGTCCATGATTGGGGAAAATGGAAATACTGAGTGTAGAGGACAGCCTCACAGGAAGGTTGATGGGTTTTTTTAACTTCAATATGTAGGTATAGTTACAGCCACGGTGTAGGGAAAATGTATGCTTCAGTAGAAAACTATGCATTGTGCATAGCTCACCCTTCTGCTTTATCTGACTGATTCTGTGAGCTATTTGGCAACTTTGTAAATGATCAATAACTGATAAAATGCAAAACAATTCTTGTCTACAGACATGCAAATACTCTTCTGTCCAGTAGAGTTTCAATTGACTTTCCTAGCTAGTTTTGTCTTCATTTGCACATTCACTTCAACATTCCTTTACTCTCAATAAGTTTGTACTTTTTGGACTTTTCCTTGGAACTGGTTATAAAACCTTACTGATTTCCTCATTAATGAGTTAAAGAAAATCTTTAACTTGTGTTCATTTACAGATCGATAATATACAAGAGTCATGATTTTACCTTCATTGGAAAATGATTTTTTAACTGTAGGAAAATACTACACAAATAACACAAAAGTCATGACAGTTTATTTTGATAAAATTCAAGCTAAACTGTCTCATTTCAATGTAGCCCCTTCCCATACATACAAGTGATTTTAGAGCACTTGCTACACTCTATCCTGTGTTGGGGTTATTTGCATACTCAACTACTCTTCTCAACCCGGATTGTGTAGTGGACATTTTTTAGTTGCCAATCCAGCCCCAGCATCAATCTTCCCTTTCTTTGTTTATAGCACCCAGATTTACCTTTAAAAACCCATCCTCCCTTATGCAACAGCCGGGATTATCCCTATTCAGAACTTCAAGTGTGAGCCCTGACTGGTCTAAAGCAAGCAGCATAGTCCCATCCTGTTTGCCAGTTTATGAACCATATGAACCAAAATTAGCCCTAAAATGAAACTTCGGTCTTCATTCAATGTCTGGAGAGAAAACAGGTAGTTTTGGAAGCTATTGGCAGAAATAGCAGCTGGTTCAAGAGGAAAGACAGTCTTACAATGATGCTAACACTAGGGAAAGTAGAAAGAAAACAAAAACTAGATAAACAAAAACAGTTCCCAGATTCTTGTGGACTTTGTCGAGCCACTGTACAAAATCACCCAGAAGCCTACTTCTTCTTTTAGCCTTAGTAATCACATGAGTCAATAAATTCCCTTATTTATTAAACCACTTTGAGTTAGTTTCCATTTACTTTCACTACATGAAATATAGTTACATTTTCTATATGAAACAGATTGTGGGGTTTCTGAGATTAGAACCTCTGGTTTGCTATTTTCTTAATGCCTCTCATAGCATGTTTCACAAGGAGGTACTCAAAAAGTGTTTTTGAGTTGTATCATCCTTTTATGATTTTAATTTTTAAAATAACTTCAGTCTTTCCAATTTTTACACTATATTCCTTTCCAGTTGTCTATTAGTATTTTAAAGCCCATTAGCTATCATTTGCCAGTATCTCATTTCCTTTCTTACTTCTTCCTTTATTTGTTACAAAATATCTTTTTATTCCTTTGGCTCTTATTCTAGGCATTTCATTTTCTCACTATTAAAAAAAAAATTATGCTGTTTCCAACTAGATTATGAAATCTTGTCCTAACTGCCAATGCTCTTCTATAGTGAGATGTGGCACAGAAACAGTCAATGAAAAATGACCAACCTGGCCTAACCCGTTCATTAGCTTTATTGCTGCCTCATGTAATCCCTACTTTCTTCTTCAATTATAAATTATCTCATTTGATTCTAATGTCATTAGACTATGTCTAGCTTGATTTTCATCAATCTATAGTTTAGAAGAAAAGAACAATCTCAAACTCACCTGTCTGAAAGGAAGCTTCACAATTGTACAATTAGGTAAATTAGAATGGCAGTTTTGAGGGCAAGTTAAAAATATCTGTTGAAACAAAATAATCTGCTGGGTACACCTGAAGCTGAAGCTGAATAATAATGAATGTCAACTATAATTTAATATATATATAGTCACAGGATACGTAGTACAGCATAAGGAATAGAGTCAGTGGAACTGTAACAACTATATACGATGTCAGAGGGGTAGTAGCTTGGGGAGGGGGTCATCACTTTGTGAGGGGTGTAAATGTCTAACTATAACATTGTTTTATACACCTGAAACTAATAAAAAAAAAAAACAATCTGCGTGTCTGTTGATTGAGATACTTATTTATTTTATCAAACTAAAATACCTGCATTGTTAGTAAGAGCAAACATGAAAAAAAATACTGAAGTATCCTTCAAAGGGACAATTGCTTAATATATTTTATGAGAAACTTGAATATATAAATAAACAATGGCCAGACCAAGCATGACAATAGAACTCTGGTCTACAAACTCTGCAACAACCAGTCCAGGAAGCCAAACAATAACCTCTACCGTTATCAGCCCAGCATGGTCAGGACTGGTAATGACTGCCAGCTTTCTTATTTTACGTTCCTGCTTCCAACTCAGGTAAAGTAAAGACAAACATGCTCCCCAAATCAATTACATAAAATGCTTTGCATTAACCTGCCCCCGGCTGCTCCCTGTCTACAACCTCTAATCAGAGTACACATGAGGTCTTCACATTATTTTCATTCCAAAGCATTGCCACTCCCTTGCCTACTTTTCAGCCTCTGCCAGAAGCAAGTGATGGTAGCTCACTCCCTTGCTCTAGCAAACTCTGAATAAACAGATTCTGTTTGTTTTCCTTTGGGTGGTCTTTGCTTATTCCCACATATTGGGGAGCTCCATTTAATAGGCTATTCTATATCCTTTAAAATAATCAGAAGACATATATTTTCAGAGAAAAAGCAAGCCACACTCAATAGGAACTCATACACTTTGGGACAAAATGTAGCTCTATATCTAGCAAATGTGAAGCTGAAACTACTTTATGACTCAGTTCACTCTTAAGTATACATTCTAGAAATTTTCTTGCACATGACACCATGTACAAAGATTTCAATAGCCTTAATTTTTGTAATACAAAAAAAAAGAAACAATTCAAACGATCATCATCAAATAATTAGATCAATAAGTTGTGTTATATTCACAAATGGGACCCTATGAAGAAGCTTCAAAAATTAATAAACAAAAGCTCTATGCATTAAAATCAGTGAATCTCCCAAACAAAATGTAGAGGAAACAAGGTAATGTAGAAGAATACATATAGAATGATACCATTTATATGCAGATAAAACGAGGCAAAACTTTAAAATATGTAGTTGTGGTGTACTATAGAAACGCTAAAAATATAAGGAAAATCAAAGGAATACTGGAATTAAAATTTACAATAGTGAGGAGGGAGAAGTATAATTGGTAACAGCAAACATACAGCATCAAGAATACTGATGATGTTCTGTTTCTTAAGCTGGGTGATTTATTGTGTTTGGGTGTTCTGTTTTTTTTTAACCATGCTTTAAATTTTACATTTATACATTATCGACACTTTTGTACACATGATATATGTCATGCTAAAATATTTTATTAAAAGCAACTTGTATTATCCAAAATTTGTATGAAAAGGCACAGAATCTAGAACAGCTAAACAATTTTGAAAAAGAATAATAAAGTGGGAGAAATCACTCTACTGATGTTAAGGTTTACTATAAAAAATATAGTATTGAAGACAGTATGGTATTGGACATCTAGAGGCAAAAGAAAATGGACCTTACTAAGAGTTCACATCTTATACAATGTATGGAACATGGACTTACATGTATAATATAAACTACACAACTTTTAGAAAAAAAATAGGAGAAATCTTCCTTATCGAATGTTAGGCAATCAGTCCTTAGATGACACCATGATCTATAAAAGCATGAACTGGTATAAGGGAGAACTGGTAAATTATACTTCATCAAAACTAAAAGCTTTTGTTCTACAAGAGTCCCTGTGAAGAGGATGGAAAGATGAGCCATGCATTAAGAAAAAATTTTGTAATCCACATATCCAACAAGGGCCTTGTATCTAGAATATATGAAGAACTTTCAAAATGCATCATTTTCTAAAAATCTAATAAAAAAAAGGGTAAGACATGAAGAGACATTTCATCAAAGAGGACTATATTAGGTGGTAGGGCTGCCATAACAAAATTCCATAGACTGGGTGGCTTAAACCACAGAAATTTATTTTCTCACTGTTCTGGAGACTAGAAGCCCAAGATTAAGAAGTCGGCAGATTGGGTTTCTTCTGAAGACTCTCTCTTTGGCTTGCAGATGGCTGCTGTCTCGCTGTGTCCTCACACGGTCTTTCTTCTATGTGCTTGCATTCCAGCTGTCTGTCTGTGTCTCCAAATGTCCCTCTTCTTATAAGGATACCAGTTGGATTGGATCAGGGCCCACTGTTCCCACCCTATAGGCTTCATTTTAACTGAATCACTTCATTAAAGACACTATACAATCCAGCCACATTCTGAGGTATTGGGGGTTAGGGTTTCAACATATGAATTTGGAAGGTGCACAATTCAGCTCATAACAAGATGGCAAAAAAGCACACAAACAGAATTTCACCATCATTAGTCATTACGTGAATGCAAATGAAAATCACTACATACCTATCAGCATAGCTAAAATAAAAAGTAATAACACCAGCAAATGCTAGACAGGATCTGAAGAAACTAACTCTCTCTCTTCTCTCTTTTTTTTTTTAATTGGGGAAGGGGAACAGGACTTTATTGGGGAACAGTGTGTACTTCTAGGACTTTTTTCCAAGTCAAGTTGTTGTCCTTTCAATCTTAGTTGTGGAGGGTGCAGTTCAGGTCCAGCTGCCCTTGCTAGTTGCAGGGGGCACAGCCCACCATCCCTTGCGGGACTCGAGGAGTTGAACCGGCTACCTTGTGGTTGAGAGCCCACTGCCCCATGTGGCAATCAAACCGGCAGCCTTCGGAGTTAGGAGCACAGAGATCCAACCGCCTATGCCATCGGGCCGCCCAAAACTGACTGTCTTGTACACTGCAGATGGTAAATGTAAAATGGCACAGCAACTTGTGAAAACAGTATGTTCGTATCTTATAGAGTTAAACATACACTTACATGACCTAGCAAAACCACTTCTGGATATATATCCAGGAGAAATTAAATCATAGTCTGTGCAAAGACTTATATGTGAAAGTTCACAACAGACTTCATCACAATAGCCAAAACCTTGAAGTAATTCAAATGCCTATCAATTGGTGAATGGATAAATAAATTATGGTATAACTGTAATATAGAATACACCTTAGCAATAAAAAGGGATGAACTCTTAATCACACGTAACAACTTTAATGCTGTCAAAGTCAAACAAAATCAACTACATAATATGTAATCGTACTTGTACAAAATTCTAAAAAGGCAAAACTATCGTGGCAGAAAGTAGACCAGTGATTGCCTAGGCCAAAATTCAGGGAAGAATCTTGTGCAGAAGATCCCAGGAAAACTTTCTAGGGTGATGGAATGGCTTTAAATGATTGTGGTGGTGATTTTTACATAACTGTGTCTGTTATAAGCTGAATTGTGTCCCCCTAAAAATGTACATGTTGAAGTCCTAACCCTCAGTATTTCAGAATGTGACCATATTTGGACACTGGGTGTTCAAACAGGTAACTAAGCTAAAATGAAGGCATTAAGGTGAGTCTTAATCCAATATGACTGGTCTCCTTATAAGAAGAGGAAATTTGGACATAGGCACATAATGTGGTGACACAAGGACAAGATAATGGCTATCTACAAACCGAGAGAAAGGAACAGACCCTGCCTTCACAGCCCTCAGAGGGAATCAAACTTGCCGACGCCTTGATCTTGTACTTCTAGCCTCCAGAACTGAGACAATACATCTCAACTGTTTAAGCCACCCAGTCTGTGGTACTTTGTTCTGGCAGCCCTAACAAACTTATATGATGGCATACAATTACTAAAATTCGTTAAACTGTACTCTTAAAGGGGGCAAATTTTACTATGTGTAAATTATACCAAATAAAGCTGGGAGGAGAAAAAAAAGTCCCACACCATTAATAATAATAATAATAATAATAATAATAATAATAATATTTCCTAGAGGCTTTCATCTATCTATCTACCTATTATCTACCTATCACCTATCGATCTATCTTATTTAGCTCAACTTCTCACACACAACCACCCTGAAAGAAGTGAAAAAACAGTGGTTTCTTTTTACTTCCACATAAATAATGTGAAGAAATAATGCTGGTGAACATGTGAGAGCTGGACTTGGCTGGAGGTAGCTAAGTGAGACCTTTCGTTCAGCCGGTTCCAAGTACTGTCAATTTAATGAGCCAAATCAAGGATTTATTTAAGGGGACCTATAGGCATTGACTTTATTGTGACAGCAGAAGTAGTTTGTTTTCTAAAGCTGAAAAAATCAGGAGTCATAACCAGCAAGTTCTTTGGAATAATCCTTAGCAAAGCCCAGAGCTTTAAAAAGAGCCATTTTTTGATATATGCTAGACAATGTCATTTTAAATCAAATCGTTGCTCTTTGTGCCTAACTTTCAATGAAAAAAACAAAACAAAACAAAACAAAAACCATTGATTCCTAATGGATAGCTTTTCTGTGAGAGGTAAAGCAAGACCAGAAAGATCCTCAGGAGCGTTCTCCAAACAACATACAAACGCACAAAACAAAAGTGACTGAGCAGCTTTAATAAAGGCTTGTGATTTTATTTGCTTTTCTGAGAGATTTACTTATGATTGTGCTATTTCTTTTAAGAAATAAAATTCACGTCGTTTTTATTTCATGGTGGACAGAGAACTGGAAAACAGATCATTAATTTGGCACAATGATTCCTAGCACATGCTCTGCATTTAACCAATAAGATGATCCAATTTCCAGACAGTATGTGACCTTTGTGCCCAAAAGTTCAGATGAGAGGAAACCTAAGCAATTCTCCTTGGTTCATGAAGATGCAATCATCAGCTTTGTAAACAGAATGGAAGATAGTAGCAAGTAGGTTGTTTTACTTGGGTTTTTTTTTTTTTTTTCTCTTATTCTTTTAAAAAGAACAGAAGATCTTCCAGGGCATCTATCACATCCAGTTTCTCTCAAATCCACAAGGACAAATCACCCCAGCGACCAGGAAAAGGGATAACATTTTGTTTAAATCACAATGAGAAATCTTTTACACAAATGCCCATAGCATTATACAAATATTGATAAAGGATAACCAACACACTGGGAGGAATCTAGAAAACTTTGCTCTGAAAAAAATCACAGAACCAGAGGTCAGGGCAGCTCATTTCAACAAACAGGTCAGTAGGTTAGAGAAAGAGAGGACTGCACTAAAAGATTAAAGAAAAGCCTGGAAGCAACATGTTCCAGGTCAGAGTTTTTAAAGATCAGTTTATGGATCCATCCTTGTAGCCAAAAGTACCCAAGCACTTAACAAAATTCAAAATCAGAAATGACAGATGTTTTCCTCTGTATCACTTTATTTTCTGATGTTTATAATTACAAGTTTAGACAATTAAGTTCGCGAACTCATCTTAGAAAAAGTGCTACACACCTCATTGCTGCATATCACTATGGTCACCTTCAAAATACTCCCCTTGGGAAACTATGCACTGACACCAGTGCCTAGTCCATTCTTCAAAGCAATTTTGGAACTCTTTTTCTGGAATGACCATGAGAGCTGTCATCATATTACCCTTGATGTCCTGAATGTCATCAAAATGTCTTCTTTTCAATATTTCCTTTATCTTCAGGTAAAGAAAGAAGTCATTGGGGGCCAGATCAGGTGAGTGGGAAGGGTGTTCCAATACATTATTTGTTTACTGTCTAAAAACTCCCTCACAGACAGTGCCATGTGAGCTGGTGCATTGTCATGATGCTAGAGCCATGAATTGTTGGCAAAAAGCTCAGGTCGTCTAACTTTTTCACACAGCCTTTTCAGCACTTCCAACTAGTAAACTTGGTTAACTGTCCAGTTGGTACAAATTCATAATGAATAATTCCTCTGATATCAAAAAATTTTAGCAACATCGTTGCAACAAGTTCGCAAACTTAATTGTCAGACCTTGGATGTGTAAGCAAAGAGGAATGAGCAAAAAAAAAATTTTTTTTTCAGTCAAGAGATGATCTTGAGAAAACTTGCCATATGCCAGCCAGGTTGTTGGAGTTAATTTTAGACATGACAGCTTGATCAGAACCTCAGAGCCACACTGACGTTTGAGAAGGATGTGTAGATCTTAGAAGACAGAAAGCCAACTCTCTCCCATTGTTACCAGTCACCGGTGTTTGAGGCAGCAAACCACTGAATGCCTTTCCCCTCGTTGGTAGATCAGGAAATGTATCATCTTTACCTGTAGGAGTTAATGAGGAACATAAGTAAAATTATTATTTGGAGAATAATTATTATACCAGTGGTTCACAAAAAGTTCCAAAGGAATTGCCAGATTTAGTGAAAATTTTCTAGGACCTACTGAATGAAAAAATGTGGTTGTGACAAAATATTTAACTTATCTCAATGCCCAAGACTCTGGATACTGACCCATCACATAGACTTTACCATAAAACAATTTAATCTATTTGTGAAAACAAAATATTATAATAACCCATACTATTGTCCTATTTCCACTTTATTACACTTTTTCTAATTTTCTCCGTTAGCTTTATTTGGTGTTGTCAGGGAAAACAGAATATACTTCAATAAATACCTGTTAATGTGATTTGCCCTGTGCCTTAAGTGAAGGAAAATGTATTCTGTGTGTATTTTTATTTCTGTACTTGTTTTTCTTCTATATGAATGTATGGCCTTAGATAACAGTGCTTATCCATGACTTTGCCTGAGATGAAACTCACTTGTCACCATATTCAGGCAGATTCAAACTTTACAGATTTTTCTCCTCAGTTCAAAAGGCTTTTGGGGGGTGGGGTGTCAGGCAGGCATACAATTTATTTTTTCCAATGGTCAGCCAGTTATTTCAAACCACTGACAGTTTTTCCTCTGTAGTCCTCACAAGAGGTACTTTTTAAGAGAAATAAATTTTATCTTCATTAGGTTAATTAAGAAAAGAGAGAGAAAAGTCAGACGAGGTTAAAAATTTTTTTTTTTTTTAAAAAGGACAAGTTCCATTAGATAAGAATGTCAGACATTCTGTTTTCTCTGACAGTTAATACCAAATAAAAGTAACAGGGGGAGAAAATTAGAAAACCTTTAATAAAATAGAAATATGACAATAGCATTGGTTACGATATATTTTGGTTTCACAAACAGGTGATATGTTAGTTCCTAGGCTGTCATAGCAAGATGCCACTAAGTAGCTTAAACAATTGAAAGTTATTATCTCACAGTTCTTGATATTAGAAGTCCAAGATCAAGGTGTCAGCAAGGTTGGTTTCTTCTGAAGGCTATGAGGGAGAAATTGTTCCAGGCTTCTCTCCTAGCTTCTGGTGGTCTGCTGGTAATCTTTCACATTCCTTGACTCATAGACACAATACCCCAATCTCTGCCTCTCACTTCACTTGGCATTCTCCTTTTGTGTGTTTGTATCTGTCTGTGTCCAAATTTCCCTTTTCATAAGGATACCAGTCATATTGTACTAGAGCTCACCCCAAGGCCCTCGTCTTAACTTGTCTACAAAGACCCCACTTCCTAACAAGTACACTCACAGGCACAAAGGGTGACAAGTACAACATCTTACGGTGGAACATAATTCAACCCAAGAAGCTGTATTGTTGCTTATTTACACTGAAGCACTCACTCTAAGAGCCAACCACTTCACTAGATTACTTATTTGCTTAATTATTACCTAAGTGTTAATTAAGCTTTCAGCAGACCTTCAGACTTCAGGAAAAGGAGCCTTAGTGACAAGAAGGTTTTACAATAGAAAACCTCTTGAGCGTGAGATTACTGAGGGGCGTGTATGTTTTTCTGAGCTTGCTTACAGACCTGCAAGTCAACAGTTTTTCTCTTTCGGCATCAAAAGGATGGTGAGCCCTTAGAACCCACAAGCCCCAAAACAGACAGCAGGCGCATAACATAGCCTGATGTGTCCAACAGAGCATGGGGAGACCAATACAGCTTGGAAAATGATTGAATCTGTGAGGCATCTGCACTGCATAATAAACACGGCTGAAAGGAGCAGTTTCTTTTAGGGTCCTACTTTTTTAGACTTTTTTGGAAAAATATCTATGTTCCTCTATTGTTTCAGTTCTTTCTCCAGGAAGGAAATATTGAACATTTTACAAAATAGTGATGAATCACGAATAGCTTTTCTCTGAAAACTTTTCAGTAGACCTCTGTGGATGTCTTCCCGACAGGTGAGACAGACCTTCGTCAGCATCCTCCAACAGGAAACTATCCTCGGGTTTTGTCTATGGTAGTGGTTCTTAAAGGGTGGTTGCTAGGCCAGCAGTAGCCCATCACCTGAAAACTTGTTAAAAAGGCAAATTCTTGGGCCCAACCCCACACCTAGTGAATCAGAAACTCTAGGGGTAAGGTTTAGCAATCTGTGTTTTAACAGCCTCCATTCTGAAGTCTCCTCAAAGTTGAGAGCCAGTACGACCTAAACAAAACTATCAGATTTTTTTTCATCACCAGCATTTAGGGGTGTCCTTTAAGTTGTACGTTTGGTGTTATAGGATGCTCTTGGTGTCCTGAAATATTTCTTTGTTAAGTAAACTTTAGAATTTTTTTTTCTGATTTAAAAAGCAACAAGTGCCAGAATATTTTCACTGTTGCCTGTTCAAACTTACTTTGAGGAGGAGAGAATACTCTCAAATGTAGTCACTGCAGAGAAAAATTTCAGACATAGTCTTGTTCATCTCATTCAGATTATAGAAACCTTCTCATAGAAATCTGAGAGCTGATGTGTTCTTGCTATATACATCAAAACAAAAACAAACAAACAAAAAACATGAATGCCATCCCAGATCTGCTGAATCAAAATCTTTGTTGTCAGAGTTTAGTGGTTACCAGAGGGAAAGGGGGGCAGGGGGAAGTAGAAAAGGATAAAGGGGGTCAAATATATGGTGATAGAAGGAGATTTTTTCTTAAATATCATAATGCTTCTTTTATTACTTATCATGGGAACACATTAAAAGAAAGAAAATACAAGATTTCACTGATTGGCCTAGCACTGAGCCCAGGACCTGTTATAAAGGAGGAAATAAATTAAAGATGAAAGGAAGCTTAACAGAGTAGGTGGGAAAGAAAGTTCATTTGAGAGAATAGTCATATTTGTGAACTCCAATCGGCATGATAGAGACATCTTATAGAGTCTTGGAAATGTAGAACTAAGGACAGTTGAGAGGTTAGGACTGGAGAGCTTTTTCTACTTTTAATTTTTGATTATAAAGGTAACATGCATCATTACAAAATATTCCATTTTTAAAAGTATAAAGAAGTTAAACTGCTTTGTATTATAAAGTGAGAGGAATTAAGTTTGACTAGGGAGACTAAAATAGAGAAGTAGGGAGTTTTAGAGATCAAGGGAAGGCTGAAAGATTTTCAAGGACGTTCATTTGTTTTCTTTATTTCTCTGATATCCCATTTCTTCTCATTTTCAGTAGAAAGTGTACACTATGTGATTATATATGCATGATTGAAAGGGCTGTTTTCCAATCACAGTTAACATGGTATAGAACAGGGGTACAATGAAGAACACAAAGAACTAAGGCCTTGAGAATTTAAATAAAATACCAAGGCTACAAAGCCAGTAGTTTGAAGAACTAGGATTCAAAAGCAGGATGCCTCTCCCCAAAGACTCTCTTTTTAGCAACAATATTGTTTTTCGTTATGTTATACTACTGCTTCACTGATCCACATGGAGATTTAGACCTAGGTAAACTGAAGCCAAAACATTCAGAGGAGGGGAAACTGTTGAAAGAAGATCCCACAGTGAAGGAGATGCTCAAAGAAACTGAAAATAATATAATCAAGGACAAAATGTGCATATTACATGAACGACTGGATGAAGTTTCAAGGATTGGAAAGTCAAAGTGCCAAGAGTTGTTGGGGGTTTACACAAATAAAGTTATCAACAAATCCCTTAGAATTGGCAAGAAGAAAGTCACAGATGACCTTATAAAGAAAGAAAAATGGAGGGAGGGAAGCATGCAAGGTGAGAGTATGTGAAACCTAGACTCCAAGAGGTTAAGACAACTGAATGAAACACAGCAGTTTCAAAATAACTCCCAGATCTCCCTTTTCAGAACTAAAGTACAGTATTCATTCCTCCAGCCACTGTCAGTATTGACAGCTTACATCTAAATAAATATCCACTCTCAGTGATCGCTCTTTCCTGAAGAGAGATGTCTCCCCACCACCTCACCCCCCACCCCAGCAAGCCTCACTCCCCCACATGCACAGAAGGGTTATGTTTACTTCCTGGGTTACATTTACATTCAATGACTTATCAATGTATGGGTATAAAGTCCTGTCCTCTTACCTAAATTTTGACAATTCCAAGGGCCATCCTAGCTCCAGGTCTCCCTGTGAGTTAGCTGAGGACTTTGTTTTGCCTACCTCACAGCTCAAGTTCTCTCTTTGCCCAATCATGCTTCTTGCATTCTTTCTCAGGTTTTGCCCCTAAAAGAATGCCCCCCAAATCTTCCTGAACACAAATCTTCATCTCAGAGTGTGCTTCCCAAGGAACCCACCCTGCCACTGTGATGGAAAGCATATCTGACCACTCTTCTAACTGTCTTCTCTGGACAGACAGTCTTACGTAGAAGATTTCACTAGAAGCCTTAGAAGGTGGGGCAGTCACATGATGAATCCTTGGTCCCTAAAGGATTCCCTGGAGCCTGATTCTACCCACCAACCAATATCGGACCAATAGACAACAAGATTTTTCCTGTTCATTTGTTAAACACCTGAGATTTATGGTTATGTGCTGAAACAATCTATACAGTCTAATATGAAACATCAACTATGGATTCATTAGTAGCTAAAGACTAAGTAGACATTTTATCCTGCCTCAAAACTGGAGTATTTTTCCTCCATTCTCTTTGCCAACCAATTGTGACTACTGGTAAAATTTGTCTTTATTTGATTTTGTCAAGTGATACTGCCTTTTCGTCTTTAACTTTTCAGTTGCATAATGGTAATTCTTAAAGCTGTTCCCCAAATCTGTTTAAAGACATATGAGCAGGCAAAAGGACAACCCTTTCCATTGGAAATTTGACGTGATTGAATAAATTTCTAATGAAAGAGCTGATATACAAACCATTTGCAAAAGTGGTACACATGATCTCAGCCTTAGATTTGAAAGTAACTATAAACCTATTAGAGTCTGATAGGTAAGACAAGTTGAAATACAATGAAATTGTGCTATTCCAAGCTCATGTTTTTCTGATAAATTATAACTTGGATAAATGACCTGTCTACCACTAACAAGGGACAAAAGATATAGTTCAGTGCAAATCATACAAAATAAATAAGAGTAGACTACAAGAAGAAGAAGAAGAAGAAGAAGAAGAAGAAGAAGAAGGAGAAGAAGGAGAAGGAGAAGGAGAAGGAGAAGGAGAAGGAAGGAAGAGGAGAGGAGAAGGAGAAGAGAAGGAAGAAGGAGAGGAGAAGCAAGACAACCATATGCTAAGCCAAGTACAAAGTTATGCATTGTGGGGAGGTGCATTTTGTTGACTCATTTAAAGAAGGTGTTAAGATACACTTTAAAGAGTAAACTTGATGAAAACTGTGAATGGCCTCAGAGTTAAAATTTTATGGATATTGATAGAAGACATGAGACTCCTGGGTCAGAGACAAAGAACAATTTATTACTCATAGCAACAATGGAAGCCAAATTATCTGCATTGTTTGCATTGATTCCTTGAGCCTAATTCCCACATAGCAAAATAAAAAGGTACAAATTGCACCTACACACACAATAGGTTGCATTACGTCAGCAGACCCCAGAGTCTATGGAACCCAAATTGTTTTAAAATGGGTGGTAAGCATGCCCTTTGCTCCAAAGAGAGATATATCTCTATTTTCCAAGGCTGTAATCAAACCTCTTGGTTCCAGGGGAAAACAATCTCTCTCATCCAAGGCTGTTCACTATACAAACATTCTTGAAAGATAGTCTAGAACAAGGGCAGTCAGTGCAGTGATCAGAAACTATACAGAAACTCGAGACCTATGGAGAATTGTGTCCCAAAACCCCTGAGAGGAAAGCCTGTTCTATGTTTACACACATTACACAACATAAAACTAATATTTTACATAATCAGTGTTTTTATGTGCTTATATAAAAAGTACAGAAAAGTATAAAGAATAAAATATCAGTGTTTTAGTTTTCATATTGTGCTTAACATCAACTAGAATTATCCCTTCATTTTAGTATCTTGATCCTTTTTAGAGGATAGGATACATCCCCTAGAGCCAAGAAGATTTGTACAATTTTCCAAATGTTTCTAAGTTTTCCCTTTAATTTCATTAACACCAATCCAGTCTCTTGGAATTTTATTCTCAGATCCTACCTATGTGGACAGCATTACCCTCCAGTTTTCTCTCCCTTTGTTACTGATCGATTCAACCATGTCTTTGTGCTTTGTGTCTGGGGGAGCATTTCATCTGTCACAATGAATACCCAATTAGGCCATGTTTATTGCCTTCCTGCTATTACTTTTTCCCCTGAAGTCGAAGTAATTGTTTAATGGACCAGAAAACATCTGATGATAACACAGGACCTCTGGACTCCTGGATTTCTGTGAATGTCTCTGAAGGTTCTTTCATTTGGCTTCTGCTGTGGAACTGACATTGCGTGAGATTAATGTGCTGACCTAATTGAGGCCACTAATGAGCTAGCTCTTCCTCTCTCTTAAAAGAACATTTTGTCCAATTTCTACACATACATAGTACAGCATCAGAGACATTCATTTTTCTACCTTCTCTGCTTTATGACAGCATTGAGTGTCCTGGAAATTATTAAACGCTTCATCATATATACACAGACATGTCATCTGCTAGCCTCTGTCGGCATTTCCAACTGAGACTCACTATTTAAAAGACAGTAATAAGAAAGAAATGGGAAATTGCTAACCTATAGTTTTTGACCTATCAATCATAATAGATATGGAAGCAAATCTTGACTGACAGCAGATATTCTTCTCTTAGGAAGAATTGGGGTAGAAGTGATCAATTTAATGGATGCGAAGGTTGTAGGAAATGAGAACCTTGATATTTTATACAATAAATTAAAAAAGATATTGCCTGGTATCCATTATATTAAGAATAAGATACAAAGATATCTAATGAGTTACAAAGTAAAGACACAAAGTATAATGAGTTATGATATTTCATTTTAATAGTGTTACCTATGAGAAGAAGAGAGAAGATACACAGGTGTGAAAAGTTATGCAGCAAATAAGGCAAAATAAAATAGATAGTAATGAAAGAGAACATATGTCATAGGGAGTAGGAGAAAGTGATCAATTACCACTGACAAGGATTTAAGGGTTTCAGCATTCACCAAAGAGCGAGGGCTTCAGGCTGGGGGTGACCAGGGAAAGCTCTTATCTCAGTTATGCATGGCAGCCAGTTGTCTGTCAGTGTTGGGAAGGTATGAATCCAAGTGAGAAGACATTAACAGGGGGAAAGCTACAGTAATGTCGTCACTGAATCTTTTTTGGGGGGAGGCATATCTGGAATTTAAATAGCAAACTGAGTACATTTGGGAGCTTTGCCAATTTTAGCCCAGAAACAGAGAAAGTAATTATACACAAACTAGACATTATTCAAATGGTCCAGGAAATTAGAATGCATGTCAGACTCCATAAATACAGACTTGTTCACATAGATTAGTTTTAGAAATCCAATATTTAATGTTGAAATTAATATATGAAATATTAGGAACAGCATTAGAGAAATGGAATATCAGAGATGATTAACAGTAATAATCTCAGAAATAAAGTATGTGAGATCTAGAGTAATTCTGATGCAAAAGGTGTATTACTGGGACCATCAATGAGACTTTACAATAGCAGTTCTTAACTTTTTTTTTTTTTTTTGCCAAGATGTCTTTATATTCTAAGGAAAGCTTTGTTTCCTCTGTCTTTTTCAACATTTTCAAGTTCAGGCACACAGCATTTTCATTCAATTTGAGGTGCTCACATGTCCCCTGAAACTAATATACATACCAGTATTAAAAAATCCTGCTCATAAAGATCTGTTAAGCCACCATCTATCACCATAGAAATCTGTTTTGACTATTACATGCCAGCAGTGCTGAATTCTGCTTCACAAACTGGGGGATGGGGATGAGGCACCTTAGTCAGATTGTAATTGTGCAAGGCTTTATTGTTAAGCTATTTCCAGACAGTCTGTCTTCTAAAGAAGAGAGAAGGAATGCTTGTCAGGCAGCACCACTAAAAATGTTCAGCTCTGCCACTCTTCAGCTATGATTTCATTTCTGATGCCCAAATTTGCTCACTGTAGTTTGCACTCATTTCTCTGACTATTTTAATCTTCTGTAACAATCAAAGAGTATGCTTTGAGATGAGTATTATTTGACCTACATATTTTTACTATTAATATGAGTACTATGCTCATATTACGGTATTCTGTTTTCATAATCTTAATTTCAGAGCTGGCCAAATCCAAACTGATTCTTTAAATTATTAATAACAACTCTACTTGGCCTGTTCTGGAGTGGGTAGGGAATCTGCATCCTATTTATCTTTCCCTTTGTACTCTCTTTTCTATGTTATGGCCACTTGATTTTCAGACCACAACAATGTGAAAAGCTCTCAATGTACTTGCTCATGGAAGATTTTGAACCTAGGTTTCTATGATTGACTTATTAAACTTTGTTTTCAGTCTAGGAAATGTGTGTTTTTTTCTTAATATAGAGCATGAATTGATGGTATTGTGACTTTGCTGACTCTCCCCATCCCTCTTTCACATCCTCCTCCTTTTCAGAGCCTTCTTTATTTTCATATGTCCTGAGATCTCATGTTGCTGTATGCTACCCAGAATGAAGAACCATGGGATAAACACAACCCATAGTAGAACAAGAACATTTAACTATTTGTACTAGTTTGAATACGTACCAACTCTACACCCATAGGAATCTGTCTTAAACTCACTAAACCTCACCTGCAATATAGGGCTTATAATATTACTAACTTCCCTGAGAAACTTATTGTTGGATTTCTGGTTTCCAGTCTCACATGTAAGGAGTTTGGAAGTCACCACTCTGCCTTAACAATAAGTAAAAAAGTGAACAGATTAAAAAATCAAAAACTCTTCTTGGATCTTGATTATTGTTTTAGATGAATGTGTATGTTTATTAAAATCCATCAAATAATACACAAATATATATTGTGCATTTCATAGTAAATTAAGTGTCAATAAAATTAAGAAAAAAGTTATTTTTCTCTATGCCAGATCTGACTCAGAATCTCTAATCTCATTATGTTTATCTAAAATACAAATCTGAAGTATGACAGTGAGAATGAATATGTAATTTCAGCCATAATCCTTGTTTATATATAGTTTAAACAATACTCACAGGGTCTTAAAAATGTCATATTTTTTGTTTTAAAAATCTAATGTAAAGAACTCAAAATGCATCCTGAGTCACTTTGGATTTGGCATCACTCTTAGGATCCCACTCAGCACAAGATATGACAGTTTCTGATTCATAACTATCTTCTCCCCAACAAATTGATTTCCTCTCTAGTATTTGACATTTATATTTCTTAATTACAAATTTAATGATAGTAGCTGTCTTAATGGAACCCACTCCCTGCTGGCCAAGACTCTCTTTCACACACTCATAACTAACACATATGTGTTCTCTGTTGCATCACTATTTGCCAATGTAACAGGTAATACAACTTTGAAGTTAAAATGAAAATGTTATACTTTCATGTCTGGCCCTCTGGAGAGATAGCTGTGGTGCAGGAAGCTGAGGAGAATGTGGACAGTGGTGATCCCAAGTTGAGAAAAAATGAACTACAGAGATGTCTGAAAGTTGAGAAGAAGGTAGCAGAGAAGGAGGCCAAGGAAAAGAAGCTCAGGGAGAAATAACTAAGCCAGAGCAATGCTGCCGCCACCAACCATATCACTGACAATGATGTGGGTGCTGAGGGGAAGAACCTGAACCCACACCAATACTACAGGAGCCGCAACCAAGCTGTCCACCAACTAAAAGTTCAATGGGGATGACCCGTACCCACACAAGTTCTATGTAGATGTCTTGCTCTCTCACTTCATTCAAGAATACTGTCACCTGCAGCCTGGGAACCACCTGAGTGACATCACCTGAAAGGTGGCAGTAGGATCCATGCCAAAGGAGCTTCTGGTGGAAAGTTCCATTTTCTATGACCTTTGAGGAGAGAGGGTCAAGTTGCAAGTCATGGCTGAAGAAAGAAATTGAAGAAGATACAAATAAATGGAAGCATATACCATGTTCATGGATAGGAAGAATTAACATCATTAAAATGTCCATACTACACAAAGCAATCTATAGATTCAATACAATACCTATCAAAATACCAATGGCATTTTTCACAGAACTAGTACAAATAATCTTTTTTTTCTCTTTTCATGGTGATTTTATTTTATTTTTCTTGAAGATTGTTTTATTTAGCCAAAATTTTTTAAAATGGAAAATACACTTTTATTGTCAGATCCAGTTATTTATTCATTATCATTTAACCAGATCCATGTCAGAGTTTCTTTTTTTTTTTAATTAAAGTTTATTGGAGTGACAATTATTAGTAAAGTTATATAAGTTTCAGGTGTACAATTCTGTAGTACATCATCTCTATATCATATTGTGTGCTCAACACCCAGAGTCTGTTCTCCTTCCGTCACCATATATTTGATCCCTTTTACCCTCATCTATTACTCCCTCCCCCCTTATCCTCTGGTAATCACTAAACTATTGTCTGTTTCTATGAGTTTTTGTTTCTTCATTTGTTTGTCTTGTTCCTTTGTTGTTTCCAGTTTCATATACCACATATCAGTGAAATCATATGGTTCTTGACTTTTTCTGTCTGACTTATTTCACTTAGCAAAATGACCTCAAGATCTATCCATGTTGTTGCAAATGGCACTATTTCAACTTTCCTCATGGCAGAATAGTATTCCTAAACATAAGACCTGAAACAATAAACTGCACAGAAGAAAACATAGGTATTAAACTTATGGACCTTGGGTTCAAAGAGCATTTTATGAATTTGACTTCAAAGGCAAGGGAAGCAAAAGCTAAAATAAACAAATGGAACTATGTCAAACTAAAAAGCTTCTGCATAGCAAAAGAACATTAACAAAATACAGAGGAAACCAACAAAATGAGAGAAGATTTTTGCAAACAACACCTCCGATAAGGGGTTAATATCCAAAATATATAAGGAACTTATTCAATTAAAACATGGGCAGAGGACCTGAATAGACATTTCTCCAAAGAGGACATACAAACGGCCAATAGACATATGAAAAAATACTCAACATCACTAATCATCAGAGAAATGCAAATAAAAACCACAATGAGATATCACTTCACCCCAGTTAGAATGGCTATCATCAACAAGACAAATAATGACAAGTGTTGGCGAGGCTGTGGAGAAAAAGGAACTCTCATACACTGTTGGTAGGAATGCAGATTGGTGCAGCCACGATGGAAGGTGGTGTGGAGGTTCCTCAAAAAATTAAGACTAGAATTACCACATGACCCAGCAATCCCTCTCCTGGGTATCTACCCAAAAAATCTGAAAACATTTATACATAAAGACACATGTGCTCCAATGTTCATTACAGCTTTATTTACAGTGGCCAAGACGTGGAAACAACCAAAGCATCCTTTGATAGATGATTGGATAAAGAAGTTGTGGTATATATACACAATGATTTATTCTTTATATTACTTCATTAAAGAGTTCAATGATTTGCACTCAGAAGTTATATCGCCAAGAGGCAACCAAGTATAATACGAAGAATTGGTCTAAAGTCTTTGTGCTGAAGGCCATACAGTCTCTTACTTCAGGGAAATAAGAATAAACACAAACAACAACAACAACAACAACAACAACAACAACAAACAGCACAAGCTCCCTACAACTTCTAATTCCATTTGGATTTCTTTCTAATGCCCTGAAATCTAGTGGTCCACAACTGGTCATTCAAAATGCATCATATATAGATATATAAAAAACAGCACACCTGCCTGTTTTTTGAAAAAGGTAAATAAAAATACTGTATTTAGGTTAAAATTAATTTAGCATCCAAATAAAATATAAGAAATTTTATTGACCTTCTTAGAAAACAGGGCTTCTATTCTTTGGCATTTGTTTCATTACCTACTGAACGTAAGATAAAATAACAGATAAAAACAGGTTGATTAATTGGTACATATTTTCCCTAGGCTTCAAAAATACTTTGATGTTCTTGTTGATGTCTGTGTCATGGGGAGATTCTTCTAAGGACATGAATGCTGTAATTCAGAGAAGTGGAATGCTAGACAAAAAATTGACTTCTACTGGAATTCTTGTTTACTCACATTTCATTTCTCCTGGGGCTGATTAACAATTACTAATTCTGTTCCCTGAGTTTTTCAGTTTTTCTCTGATTCCATAAAATAATATGAAATAAGATAGTTGAAATGTATTACATTTTGATCCTTTGGTTAAAATAGCTCAGCAATTATACAATAGAATGAAATATATACTTTAATTTGTTCTTTTTTCATTCTCTCCCTTTGTCCCCATCTGCCTTAATGTCAGAATTTCTTTTTGGTGAATACATTTTCATCACAGGTGTGCTTTGTGTTTTCAAACACTAGAGATCTGCATGATCCAATGCCCTCATGCTAACATCTGGTTTTCTGTGAAATAAAACTTTAGTTTTTTTTACATTACCTCTCTTAGTGTACTGATGCAAAGAACAAGATATTTTAATACATTTTTTGGATACTATGTACTTCATAATGTTTATCATACATAAACTCAAGCAGGAGTTTGATGGCTAACCCATAAACATGTCTGAGAAATCCAAGAAGAGAGGGGAATGAACCATGGAGGTAGGGGAAGTTTACGAACAGATAAGAGAGGCTTCTGGTGATCTAATGAAAATAAATCAATGAAAAAAATAATAATTAAATGGCAAATCGGTTAACAATAAACATGGAGAAGGACCTATATGATCTGGTAATCATTAAAAGTTTCGATAGCACAGTGAGGCAAGAAATCAATTGCAAATGGTTCAGAAAGCTTCATATTATTTTAACAGGCAGCCTTCTTATTCTCTCTGCCTATTGTACTCATTCAACTACCAAAACAAGTCGGATAAGGTAGAATCCAATTAAAGACTCCGGAACTGCTGTAATTTTCAGTATGGTGAGGTCAGGAGGATAAGTTTTCAAACTGGGGACACACAATGCTCCCTGTCCTGTTGATTAGTCGAATACATGGATAGCCTTTGCCCAGTCCCCAGAATGCATTCCTATTCCAAATATGGAATGACGACAGAATCTTACTCCTAGACCCAAACATAGACCAGAGTCAATCAGAGAGATTTTTTTTTTCATTTAAGGTTATGACATTTGGAATGTTTTGCAGTAACTTGTGTGGAGGGAGATACTTGTCAAATAGTTGGACGCAAGCAGTTTTTTATGAAACTTGAGATATGAGAATCAAAGTCATTTTAGGAAATCTATGGGCAATTTATTACCATGTTTATGTGCATAAAAACCTGAACTTTTGGATGTGTGGGGTCTTAATAAACCGTAGCAGTTTATTTATGTTTTGAACAAAGTGCTGATATAACAAAGGCAAAGAAAAAAGAAGAAAGGGAAAATATATATTTTTATATCAGCTGCTAATGTCTAAAACTCTCTTCAAGTAGTTTATTTAACAAGATGCAAGCTGTAGAAAGTTGGAGAATGTTTACTCTGAACATCAATTACTTTCTCCCGGTAACATTTGTACCCCTAGGGAGATGTTGTCGGGCTAGTTGATTGAAGGAACTCTTCCTGAGCCAAGAACACAGGAATTTTGATGAATACTTTTTGAATGCTGCTAAACTATGTATAGGACTTGAGATGTACATAGCTGACCTTTTGGAGACATGGCATTGTCTTCTTATAAAAACTGGCTTATTGAGGTTCATTTTCTATTTCATTTTATTTCTTAGTTTCATGTATATTTGGTCATGAAAACAGGAATCAACAGGAATTTTTTTTTTTTCCTTTTCATTGTGAAAAATTTGATACATGTATGAAAGCAGAGAGAAAACCAGAACGAACTAAGACCCAGCTTCCACAGTTTTCAACTCCTAGGCACTTTTGTTTCATATACCCTTGCTCAATATGTCACCGACTAGATGCACCATTTTTATTGAATCAGTCAACTGTTGATGGACTGTTGGGTTGTTTCCTGTTGTTTGCTGAAGGCAATAAATAGTGCTCCAGTGAACAGTGTTGTACTGTGGGATAGACGCCTGGACCTGGGATTTCTTTGTCAAGAGATTTTTTTAAAATGTCAATTTACTAGATGTGGTAGATTATTAACAAAATGTGACCTCAACTATTCTCCTATCTGTATTTACACAACCTTGCCTTGTGGCTTTGCAACTTCCAATCAATGAATAGAATCTATTGCTCCACTGTTGAATCAGGGCAGGCCTTGTGACTTGCTTTAGCCAACAGAACGTGGTGAAAATGATCGTGTATGCCTCTGATCCCAGGCCTCAAAAGGCCTTGCACACTTTTGCTCACACTCTCAAGATCACTGCCTCCATCAAGTGAACAAGCTCAGTCAAGCCTGTTGAAGGATAAAAGACCAGCTAGGGCAAGGCCAAGTCAACGTGCTTTTCTCAGCCAATGTCCCAGCTATGTGATAGGGCCCAGTCATGATCACAAAAGCTGTTGCTCAGATGATGGCAGATATATAAGAGTTCAGCCAAGATTAGAACTGCTCAGCTGAGAACAGCCTAAATTTCCAACCCACAGAATGTTAAACTGAATAAACAGTTGTTTTAGTTACAAAGTTTTGGAGTGGTTTTTGATAAGCAATAATTAACTTATATACTATAGAACTGCCAAATTCTCCTCTGTTGGTATTATACCACTTTGTCACCCCAACAGTAATTTATGAGAATGTCTATTTCCTCTCTGCTATAGAATATATCAAAATTTTGGATTTTTTTTCCATATAAAAGGTAAAAAACAATCTATCACTTTGCTTCATTTTGCATCTCTCTTATTATGTATGAGGTTGAATGTCTTTTCAGATGATTAAGTATCCCCTTGTTCGTGACTTCATGGAAAACTTTGCTCTTCTATCCACCATTAGCATGTTTATTAAAGCACTAGGGCATATCCAGCAAGGGAATGAAGATAATCTAAAATCCTGATTTAAAGTAAGCGTCCCCAAATTTTGACCTATTTATTAAATTTCTTATCTCTTTACTCTCCTAATGAATTGTTTTCGTAAGAGCTAATGGACACTGTTTCATAGAAACTCTTTGCTCTAAAGACCTGAATAGCCTACTTTTTGAACAATAGGAATGATATCAACTTAAATAGTTGATTCTCCACAAGTAACTTTTTTTTAAATAAATTTTATTGGGGAATATTGGGGGACATTGTGTTTCTCCAGGGCCCATCAGCTCCAAGTCGTTGTCCTTCAATGTAGTTGCAGAGGGCACAGCTCAGCTCCAAGTCCAGTCGCCATTTTCAATCTTTAGTTGCAGGGGGTGCAGCCCACCATCCCATGCAGGAATTGAACTGGCAACCTTGTTGTGGAGAGCTTGTGCTCTAACCAACTGAGCCATCCAGCTGCCCTCCACAAGTAGTACTCTTGAAAAGCAGATTTATAGGTCCAAATCAGAAATCTCCAGCTCAAGTTTAATGTAGTATGCATATTACACATATGGTGTGCACTTAATGGTTATTTTTATCCTAAGATAAACGTAAGAAACCTAATTATTTTTTATTCAAAGATATTGTTAGAATCTTATTCTAGTGGTCAGAGTAAAACAAATTAAAAACCAAATTCTTCCCCCTTCTAAGTTAACTTACAAAGTTATCCAGGATAGACACACATGGAAGTAACATATGCAAGGACTTAGAGTTTATCGTCCGCTGTGTTCTCCTTACTCAGAACTAATGGCCATAGAAAAGATGGACCACGAGCAAGTCCATGAATGGGAATCTGGGTCATCTGCTCCAGGGGAGTCTAGCCACCTGTACAGTTCCACCTTTCTGTGCCCTTTCGATCTTGTCTCTTACCCCAGCAACCGGGAACCATCTGTTTATCCATCTGTCACCTTAAGAACAGCTAGATGGACACTGCTTCATTCATCTAAATATCTCCAGCCATTATTAGTTCAGTACCCGAAACATGATAGATGTCCAACAAATATTGTTAAGTCGAAAAAAAACTGAAAGGTAATTGTTAGCATAATTAAAATTGTCCACCTTAGTGGTAGTTATTAATACAAAAATATAGTCGTATAACTTCCAGATCTTACTATGAAAGCAAGACTTCCAAGTCAAACATACTTGGTATTAAAGACATTCTGATTAATGAGTCATTTACAAAGTAATGTGAAGGAAGGTAGGACAGCTTAATAAGGCATAAGGGAGACCCTAATAATTTATTCTGTAACTGCTATTTCACACTGAAAATGCCCTGGTGTTGACATCAGTATAAGAGAGTGAGAAGGATCATGCAGTGAAGAAAATGAACTCTTCCAACAAGATTAATTCTTCACTTACTATGTTGGCTTCATGAACACAAAGGTGTGGAACACTTTCTGAAACACTTTCCCAGGACTCATACTTCCTCAGCCCATGTGGGAAACGGATGTGCTACGTTTCTCAGTCTACGAATTTATATATGTTTGTTCCATGTCCTTGTCATCCGTTGCTCTTAGATGCTTTGCTCTTGTACGAAATGATACTCAAGGCGACTATTGCCTTCGTCCCAATAACAGTGGTACATTGCAGTGTTGCACGCTTTAGCCCAGCTGATGTAGCTTTCATATAGTGGAGTGAAGTGGAGTAGGAAGTATCTGGCTTTAATTTCCATGCTCCTCCCCTCACACCTATGTGATCTTGGGCTTACTTGCCTCACTTCGCAAATTCTTAGTTTCCTCACCTAGAAAAAAATGGGAATTGTAAGATACCATATATGAAACTGCCCAGAAGTTACCTGGAGAAAACTTGGCTGTTCAATTAACTGTGGATGACTTTCCTGTCTTCCCTGCAAATGATTGCCCTACTAACCTAGAGAGGCATAATGAAACACATTTAAAGCCATGGGAAAATTCAGCTCAGCAGGCTATAAAGACTGACACTGGTTTGAACGTGGGTGGGTTGCGTAACCTCTTTGAGCCTCTGTTTCCTCATCAGTAAAATAGGAATATTGAGAGCAGTAAAGGCACCTGGCACAGAGTAAGTGCCCAGTAAATGTTAGGTTTAATTTCTGTTCTTTATCTAGAATTAGTGTACTTAAAATTTATAACTGACTACATTTGTTTGATAGGACACTTAAAAACTAAAAATTAACCTACTAACAGTTGGTGTTCCCTGAACTGCCATCAATGACTGACACAAAATGGAAAAAAAAATTAGCTTAGAGCAGAAATTCTTGGTTTCCTAAATGTTGATGCTTCGTGACATATTGATGGGATTTCACCCAGTGCATTCCTATTTTAAAGCCGTCAGTAAATATTTCACAGTCCAAGAAATGCTCTCATAGTACAATAGCCTCAGGGTTTAGCATCCACTTTAGACTTCACTTATTCTAACCCTGTTTTTTTTTTGTTTTAACCAGAAACATAATGGGGCTAATCAGGTAATGAAAAGGAAAGAAATAAGCCCAAGGGGTTCCACAGGGAGGGCATAATGGGCATTTAAACGGAAACCTGGTCTAACCTAAGAAACAAATTCTGGGTTATTATTTTGCCTTTTAGCCACAGACACTATTGCCAGTCAGTATGATGCAACATGAAACGAGTCCTGGAATGAAATGGAAATCTCCTTTTTTAGGGATCAAGGAACAAATACCAAAGAAATGACTATGCATTCAGCAGACAGAAATGACCTCTTTCAGGACAAAAGAGGGATTGAACACAGAAGAGCTGGTCATGAGTCAAGTCGTATCTAAAAAAATCATTTTATTTCACGAGGGATTGTCAAATTCTGTTCCAATGACTCCTTTTAGGAGTCACTAAGGTCAAGAGAAGAAGTGGCAGGTTGGAGAGCAATAAAAGGTGTATCTTCAATGCCAGAAGCATGCTTTTGTCTGATGTGTTTGTGCTCACTCCATGAAAGGATTCAAGAGTTAAAGATGATCAGTTGTGAGAAAATAGTTTAGCTATTATAAAACCAGATAAGAATGGCAATAAACACAATAATTTCAACGACATAACATACATGTTTACTACGTGTGTCGTTTATTTTATTTGTTCAAGTTCTAGTTACACTAGAACTTTGTCACTACTGTGTCATATCCAGTTTTTGCATGTCCTCTGCAAATCAAAACTAGGTAAGCTAGTGGTTTTCTTTATAACTTATTTGAAATTGAAATTTGTAGGATTTTTTTTTTTTTTTAGGAGTATCTAGTCCTGAGTTTTCAAAATTTACTCAGGTTACATTTTATGCATATTCCAAACCTAATGTGAAAAATCCATGTTGTTGTAGGGCCGTTTGTTGTCACTCTTCTTGTTAATCACTAGACCTTCCTCTGAATTTCCTACTGTGCAATTACTAGCAATGTAATAAAGAACTCAAATTCTGTTCTAATATTCAATCCTCCTCAATGTGGCCTGTATTAGTCAGGGTTCTCCAGAGAAATAGAACTGATGGGAGATAAGTATATCTCCTACTGGGGGGGCTGGCAAGTTTGAAATCCGTAAGGAAAGCAGGCAGTCTGGAAATACAGATAAGAGTTGATGTAGTCTTGAGTATGAAACCTGAAGGGCAGGCCAGCAGGCTGGAAACTTAGGCAGGATTTCTATGCTGCAGTCTTGAGGCAGAATTCCTTCCTTGGTGAACCTCAGTCTTTGCTCTTAAGGCCTTGTATAGAGCATATAAAATGTATTATATATGTTGGATTGAGGTTTGCAAAACCAGTTGTTTACTAGTAGGGACAGGACTATGGCCACACATGCGTGAGACTGATAAGAATAAAGTAAAAAACATGTTTTTGTGTGAAATTGATTGATAACAAAATTGAGGGATAAACACATTTACCGAGCAACTTCTGGTTATCATCTAAGAGGTTAAAAACTCCTGGCAAACAACTTCTGGTTATCACCTAACAGATAAACAACTCCTGACAAACCACTTCTGGTTATCACCTAAGAAGTAAACAAGTCCAAGGGAAGGAGGATAACAGCAGAACTCCAAAACAATTCTGTGAGAAGTCTGACTAGGCTAAGACCCTCTGCGAGGTGCAAGGCGCAATATTCTGGGACTCTCCAAAGTTCTTCCTGGCAAGACCAGCTTGCCTCAGACCCATCATGGGCCCGGTCATCTCTCCCGGACCAGGGACCTTCACCACCTCAGTTGACTCTGGGACTTGGTTCGGTATTAAATTCTATTCTATTCTGTATAGCCTTCTGTGCTTACCAAAGCAATGGCCTCTGGAGGGACACTGGTTCCCAAATAAAGCTGTGTTACTCACTCTATCTGAACCTGTGTGCCCGGACTTTGTTCCCCACTCGCGTGGCGATTACCACGCAGAGACATAGGGCCCTGCCAAGGGGTTAATGTCCCCTTGACTTTCAGGAATAGACTGAAGTGTGGCGACTGCCTTATGGGCACTCGCAACAGGCCTTTAACTGATTGGATGAGGCCCAACCACATTACAGAGGGTAATCTGCTTTACTCAAAGTCTGACGATTATAAATGTTTAATCACACATAAAAGCTGTTTTCCCAACATCGAGACTGATGTCTGACCGAACAACTGGACATTATAGCCTAGCCAAATTGACAGACAAAATTAACCATCACACTGCCCCTATGGCTCAAGGAAGCTGATCTCGTCACCAGCTCAAGATTGCATCCTGATTATTCCATCCCAATCATAGTTATCCCCGTCCTCTTTCCAGTGGTTGTCTTGGAAACCAGGTATAAGCCAAACAGAACATGGAATCCCCCTGTTAGCACTTATTCATTCAGGGAAAGTTACATAATGAGCATGTGGCCCAATGAGACTGAGGGGATTCTCTTTCATTCCATGGTTAGTGCAGTTTTCTCTTTCTCATGCTTGGTGTGAGCAAAGGGGATATTTTGCCTCAATTGCTCCTGATAGACATTTTGAAACCTCATGGGAAGTCAACCGAATAATAAAACTAACCCTTGGAGAATTGTAAAGAGATGGAGCCAACGTTTTCTTTGAACCAAGTCTGGAACCCACCTTCTCTCTGACTTTCTATTATATGAGTAAATAAATGCCTCATTGTTTAAGCTAATTTGAGTTGGAGTTTCTTTCACATGAAATCAAAAGCAATCTAATAGATACAAGGAAGAACTAATAATACCTCTTTCAGTTTCAAAGAAGACACTCTTTTTTTTACTATAAATATTTATATACATTTATATAAAGCATCATCTATATGTTGCATTGTGTGTTCACCACGTAGAGTCAGTTCTCCTTCCATCACCATATATTTGATCCTCTTTTCCCTCTTCTACGACCCCTGTTACCCTCTGGTAACCACTAAAATGTTGTCAAAGGAGACACTCTTGAGCTTAAGCCAATAATTGTATCCAAATTATTGCTCCAGTGACTAGGTCAGGATTGAGCACATGACCAGTTATGGCTAATCACAGTTAAAGAGATTCGAATCTTAATCTGGAACTTTTGGAGAAGTGGGCTTTCTTTTATTTCTCAGTGAACATAAATGAGAACACACATTGCCCTAGGCTTCCCTGACAGCTTTCTTGGGACTGTGATGGGAGAACTTGCCCGTGGCAGCCATGGGAATGACTTGCATATCTGCTACAAGAACGTGACTGACAGAGGGCCTTGGTGCTGCACTTTGAAATGTATTATTGGACTTGTACTAAGGTCTTGCCTACCAAGGGCTACTCCCCATCAATGACTGAGCTCCTAGGACACACAGCACTCTTACACTCATTGACTCTGGCTCAAGGATTCCCAAACAACTTTACTGACCCTTCCTTACACTGCATAGATGTCTAGGTCTCTCCCTACCCTTCTCTCCCCTTCACTGCATTGAGGTCTGATGGCTCTCCAGGCACTCCCAGCTTCCTCCCTATTTCCATTCGCATAGTGACTTTCCTTAATAATATCCTTGCACATTTAATCACGTCTCAGTGTCAGCCGCTAAGAAAGTCTTGGCTCCGTCTAAACAGAGCCAAGAAATTGAGAGAAGGAAAGAAACTGGAACTAGCTATATTGATTAAATTAAGGATAAAAACTTGGCTAAAGTCACATCTAACCTTGGACTGTGGAGCTACATAAGCCAGTAAATTCTACTTTTTTTTTCTTAATAGAGGTTGATTTTTTTTTTTTGTACCTTGCAACTGAAAAGCCTCCTAAATGATACAATTATCTCTCTAAAGGACACTAGATCTAGTATATTTCAAAGTGAGTTTTCATTGTGTGTGTGACATCAACATCCTGATGGCAACCATGTTTTGAATTAAGCCTTCACACATCTTGAAAGATCAGAAACAACCATATTTGTAAAAGAAATCTTTACTTAGGAAAATGTAAATTTTTACCTTAGGAAAATGTAAATTAATGCAAGAAAGTGGACAAAATTCCCTCTTCCTTGTAAAGTTTTAAGCCAAAGTTAGGAAGAGTCTGCAGCCCATCCCTTCCTTGCACAATGCGCACTGTGAAGAGAGGACAAGTCAAAAACAGTTAGGGGGCTTTCCACTAAATTTTCCAAGGTCCACGAGACAAGCTTCAGAAGGTAAGAACTTTGTGGTGCGTTTCTCCTTTATGATGTGGCCAGGCAGAAAGAGGTCATGTACCGCATTAGAAAAATGACAAAAGTTCGTATCACTGAATTCTTTAATTTATATAGTAATATGTCTCAATGTTTTAACAAAATAATTAGAAATGTATGTCTTGGCCTTTCAAAGCAGTCCTGCTGAGTGGTTCATTGTTTCCAGTCAGGCTGTCATTTTTCAGAAGGGCTTTTGGAGATGTCATTACAGTCTTTGACACATTCTTTTGACTACTTTCCATGACAACAAATTTCCTATTTGACTGGGAATCCATTTATGGAAATAATCCAAATGTACTCAGCACCAACCAAGACTTTTGAATAAGATGGTGATTAAGCTGACAAACACTATTTTTAATTGTTAAAAAATGAGATGACATTATGAAGACACTGTGTGTGAATTCTTTCCCTCTGTGATTTGAGTTGATACATGAAGATAACCTGCTTCCCATCGTTGGGGAAAAACTTCTTAAAACTGAAACAACAAATCAATAATTCAGTTTTCCCCACTGCTTATCAGAAAATCAGTCTGACATGAAAAATGCTTCCTCGGTTTTGAAAGCTTTATGGTCTTTAAGAAATTCCTATGAAAGGTATCTATATCTAGCTGAATGGTGAAAGCGGGAATCTGCTGAATTTTAATACTTTATAAGAGTTAACAGGATGAAGAAGTGGGTAGTGGAAAGAATAGTGTGAAAGAAGTTGTTGAAAGGTGAAGGGAGAATCTACCAAAACACACTCATACACACACACACACACACGCACACAAAACAAAACTACAACTACTTGAGGTTTTACGTAAGCCACACCTATGCTATAGGGAAAAAATAGATTTTGAGTGGTCTGGCTGGGCAATGGGGAGGGAGTTCTTCCAAGTAATTGTAACTATGAAATTGACTAAAACTCATTTTCATTAATTCAGAAGTTCTCTTTACTTTTTGTCTTCTTCTTGCATTCAGAAACATAAGGCTTGCCATTACAAACCTTCTTTATATTGTGATGACAATCACGTCTTTTAGGTATTATACAAGATAGGTAGTTCAGACTTCATTCTCAGATAAAACTGCATATTTTTGGGCCTAAGGGAGACAAAGAATGATTTTTCTTTCTAGCTAATAGGGAGCTAACAGCATTTTTTTTTTCAAATCTTTCAATATATTTTTCCAAAAATTTCTGTCAAGCATTTTTCTGAACGTAAAGAGATTCCTTAAAGATTGGAATATTCGGAGGTTTAAAAAAAAAAAAATCCTGGCTAAAATGGACTTGAATCCGTTTGACAAAAAATAAATACATTAAGTAGATTTAAAACATTTGGGCAATGAGTTTGGTTTCACTGTATAACGTTCGTTTCTTACAAGTAAAAGCAGACTCAGTCATTTTTAGAGAAAGGTTTTTATTAGAGGGAAACTCCAGCAGGAATTTACCATGGGGCCGGGGTTTACAAGCAGAAGAACGTGATGCTTTATGTGACTAAGTATCAGTATGTGGAATCTAGACACTAGGGGATGCTTTCTTTGGTCAAATAAAGAAAACTCTGTGCAGTGACTCACAGTTCCAAAACAGTACCTTGGTCAAAATCAAAGAATGTTTCTGAGTATTTTCATTACATTTCTAAGGTCAAAAAGAGTTTGAGGTTTTCACACTTTATAATCCAATGCCAACTTATTCCAGATAATCACTTTCTTTCATTTTCTGCTCTCCAAATTGATTCTTAAATTTGATCCTTTAGCCTCTTCATAGTTCCAAGAAAGTCTACTTTCTGGATAAATGGAGGGCTGCACACATATGTGGCTTACATAAGATCCTACTTGATTCGTAACAGATGTGAGACCAGAGTACAGATTTTCTGATTTCTATCCTAGGACTTGGTGTCTAAGCAACACTCTCCTTCTGAGTGTTATTGCAGAATATCAAGTGCTATATCACAAATGAAATGACCTCTACAGAAACATACCTCTGTGTGCAATTAGTATCTCCCAATTGGTAGGTTTACCAGGTGGCCCTTTCATATGAGAAAGAGATTCAGAGGACACAGGGTGGTTGCACCATCCCTCTAGGTGAAAGCAACAGCCAGCAATGACTTTCCTCCTCACTTGTGGTAGGCAGAACTCTAAAATGACCCCAAAATGACCCTTGCCCTTGAAAAACTTTCTCCCCTTGAGTGTAGGCAGAACATGTGATTATGTTATGTGGCATAGTTGACCCTAAAATAGAGATTATCCCATGGGCCTAACCCTAATCACATAAACACCTCAAAAGCAGAGTTTTCTCTAGCTGGTTGCAGAAAAAAAATCAAATAGATTTGAAATAAAAAGGATGTGACGTGTCTCTGCTGGCTTTAAAGATGGAGGAGGCTATATCAAAATAGAATATATAAGAATAGTCTCTAGGAGCTGAGAGCAACTCCCAGACAACAGTGTAAAAAACAGAAACCTCAGTCCTAAAGCCGTGAGAAACTAAATTCTGCCAACAATTGGAATGGGCTCAGAAGTGAATTCTTCTTCCGATCCCCTAAATGAGAAAGCAGCATGGGCGACATTTTGATTTCAGACTTATAAGACCCAAAGCAGAGAATCCAGCCAGCCCACCTCAATGCTGACCTACATAACTTGAGATATTTTAACATTTTGTTAAATGTTTTCTTAAAGGTGTTATTTTACGCCACTAGTTTGTGGCAATTTTTCATGTAGCAATAGAAAATTAATATACCCACTCTATAAAAGACGTTGAATTTATATGTATATCCATATACATATATATGTAAATAAATGTATATGTATGAATATATATATATATATGTACATATGTGCGTATGTGTATATATTCTGTGATGGAACACAAAGAATTAATAGAGAACTTGAAATTCAGAGAAAAACTAACTAATTAGATGAAAGCTCAGACCCAACATATCTGGAGGATTTGCACCTTACTAAGTATTCTTTAAGACATTTTACAGCCTTTGAATACATTTCTTTCATTCAGATACCTACCTATTCTATAGGAGCCTCCATTCATATACAAAAATACCCAGATACCCTTATTAGGTCATAGTAATTTACATTAAGTTGTAAGAGACAAACTCTCAAATCTTGTCATCATAAGTCAACATTATCTCTGTTGGAAAGCCACTAAAGAAATGTCTTCCAAATGAAATCTTACCATTTGCAACAACATGGATGGACCTAGAGGATATTACACTAACTGATGTAAGTCAAACAGAGAAAGACAAACACCATATGATTTCACTTATACCGTGTTTCCCCAAACATAAGACCTACTCCGAAAATAAGCCCCAATTAAGATCGTCAGCCAGACAGACGCATTTAGTAAGTTATGACGATGTTCCAGAAGAAAATGACATGATTGTATTTAAATAAATATAGATTGTTGTACATGAAAAAGTAAGACATCCCCTGAAAATATGCCCTAATGCATCTTTTGGAGCACAAATTAATATAAGACCTAGTCTTATTTTCAGAGAAATAACAGTATAAGACCCACTCTTATTTTCGGGGAAACACGGTATGTGGAAACACAGTATATGGGGCTGGGTAAAAAGGTAAAGGGATTAGGAAGTACAAATCAGTAGTTACAAAATGGTCACGGGGATATAAAACACAGCATAGGCAATACAGTCAATGATATTGTAATAACTATGTGTGGTGCCATGTTGGTACTAGACTTATCGGGGGATCACTCCGTAAATTATTTAAATGTCTAACCACTATGCTGTACACCTGAAACTAATATAAAATAATATTGAATGCCAACTGTAATTGAAAAAAAAAAAGAAAATTAAAAAAGAAATGGCTTTCAGAGTCCTATAAATCAAACTTCCTATTTTCCAAGCCCAGCTGTCATTTTCACTGTTTCATGGGGAGAGAGAGAAAAAAAAACTCATTCAAGAGGAACAAAACTGCATTTTCATCCAGGCAATTCATTCAATTGTTCATTCAACCCACAAGTACAGCATTAAATTAAGTTCCCCTATCTGCCTGCCAGATTCCTCTGGGTGCCCCTTAGAGCTAGATGAGGCAAACCACATCTTTGCTTGTATAATCCTATAGCAGCTGTCATTGACTTCTTAACTGGTATCCTAAATGATTGTTTATGCCCTGTCTCACCTGTTGGAAGTTCCTTCAGCATCTTGTTCATTGTGTATTTCACGGACCTAGTCCAGCAGCAAGTACATTCTATTTAGTCAATAAATATTTGTTGAAAAATAAATATCAACTGCTGTTCTAGGCACTGGGTATTAAGATATAAAAGAGTTTCATTGCCTTAAATAGTTCAGTCTCCAAGCACACATACTGACCAGAAGAACATTATTACACGGTGTGACAGTTCCTATGCAAGAACTATGAACAAGGAGCTTTGGGGGCAACCAAGCAGTCTAGGGAATGATCATCACAGATGGTAAGCAGCAGCTCACCAGGTAAAGGAAAGGGAAACAGGCATTCCAGGAAGAGGAGATAGCGTGAACAAATGTGGCAAGCAGCACACAGCTGAGGAACCATAGAAATATAGGTGGTTCCCTATGGGGTCATAGTGAGGGATGAAGCTAGAGAGAAAAGTAGAACCCAACTCATAAAGCTTTCGGTAAGCAATGGTGGGGAGCTTGGACTTTGTTCTTTGGATAATAGAGAACCAATGATGAATTTTTAACTGGATATTCACATGAGAATATAATCTGGTGCTCGCAGTGATAGACTGATGAAGCAACTGATATTTGTGAATTTCTGCAAGGAGGAAGAGGGAATACCCTGGCAGAGAGACAATGATTACTGGAAGTCAGGACCCAGGAACATACAGAGACCTACACAGCTTGAAGCAGAACCACACTGCCAATTCCATTGTCAAGTCAACCAACCTCAGACTAGTTGCAGATTCATGAGAATAGGTGACTGTTGTTTAAAGCCCGTGGATTTTGTGATAGCTTATTAAGCAGCATTTGTGAAGAAATGGCTGACTGCTGCAGTTTTGAATGTAGAAATTAAATGCTTACAAACTCATCAAAAGGCTGGGAGACTCACTAAACTTTTAAGGAATGCTCAGAGATGCAACCCAGATATTAGAAATCTGGTGGGGAGACCCAGATGTCAGAAAAACCATTTCTCCACAGCCCCCAAACCAGTAACTGATAGGAAAATGGGGGCGTTTTGTTGCTACTAAAATCCATCTGCTAAAGCCCACCAATGTTGGGAGGAAAGTGATTGCTACTGCCCTTCCACATCCCAAATCTTGTGTAACTGCATCCAATTGGCACAACCCTTCTGACAAAGGAGTTTTTAAACTTTTAGCCCCTACACAATAAACACCAGAAGAAGCAGGAAATAAATGTAGAGTACCTGTGTACATTTTCTAGCAGAAGTGTTATAATTATTTTGTCTACAGTGTTCTTGTAAGAATTTAGTAAACAGGATATATAAATTGTTTATAATTTACAATTGTGTGAATATGATAGGAGGAAAAAACAAAATGGCACCATTAAAAATGGAACCTATCTTCAAACTGATTTCATCACTTCTGTAAATGTTACTTTTAGTTAGGAAAATACTTGCTTATGGGCATTTTGTTTGAGAGTGAAAGCCCTGGACAAATATGGACATAAGAGAGTGAATTTAAAAGAGTTAAATTACTTAATTTAGACATAATAAAAGACTTTTGCGTAATTTGATTCATGAAGGCTCACAAAGGAAGTTTTGGTTCTTTGGGATTAGGAAAAGAAAATGTTTGAGAAAAGTTGAGAAAAGAGAGAGGGAGATGAAGGGAATAAAGGAGTACCAGTAATGTGGTAGCAGCCAGGGCTTTGTCAAGGAAAACAATTCCAGTTTTCTGGGAAGGAACTGAATGGCAAAATTCAGGATATTTGATATTGTTTTCATTTGTTTCTTTGCTTTGCTTAAGTCCTTGCATTATCTACAAATCTTCAGCAAAATATTTTTACAAAATAGCCTTGTGTTAGTGGTACAGGAATAAAGGTGAAAAGGCCACTTGAAGAACTAATCAAAGTGGGACAGCAGCCCTGGGACATATTTTGACAGACAGGAATCAAGAACTAAGGTACGTCTAGGTTCCATTCATCACCTTTTCTTCAGTGATGAGCATGCTGTAGTATATACCGAAGTCAAATTACAACACTGTACACCTGAAACTTACATAATTTTATAAACTAGTTACTACGAGTTGAAAAAAAAAAAAAAAGAATCAAGCTAGGAAGAGAAATTCAAGGCAAAAAGTGACGGAAAACCACCAGGAAAAGGTAAGTGCCATCCTTAGAATCCTGAAAAATATTGACAAGGGGTTTGTGCTTTTTCATTTTCATATGACGAAATCTGAGTTGTTTCATTTGGACACTAAAGGTAAAGAAGATCCCAGAATATTGGAAGACTTGCAGACTGTTGCACTACATAAGCAACTGTTCAATTTATGAGTAACAAAATAGAGTCCAGTAGGTCGGAAGTGCCTGAGGATGCACAGACTATATCTTATCCATCATTTCCAATTATCAAATTATATAGAAGAAAAATGGGCATATAATTAATATTCAAGTAATCTTTATCTTATTGAGGATTTAAGCATAGAAAGAACCTGAGATATTGGAAAACATTTAACATTTATCCCATGAGATATCCTGGATTAACCTAGGAGTCATGTCACAGATCTTTTCCCTTTGAGATTATTGCCTTAATCTTATCTCATTTAATACTTTTTTTAAAAAAAAAGTCCTAATTGCCTTAGACAAAGCTTAAACTGGGAAAGTAGATCTAATAACATTTCAGGTCTTCAAGCAACTAAAAATTGTGCTTTTGTATAGGCAACAAGGGGGAGAAAGAAGGGAATGTTTAGCTTTCTTTTAAAAGCTAGAAAATATAGACAGAGGGATGAGGTATTAAGAATAAAAATATGTAAATTATTACCCCAGATCTTTAGATAATACATTATAAGGATCACATCTCATTCAACCCAAAGTGAAGAAAATAATTCTTCACCTCAGTTTTTAATTTAAAAATGTCTTGCTTTCTCTTTTATGAAAGAATGATTTCTTGGAAGTAGAGTGACAACAAGTTTTTCTCTGGCTTCCGCTCATTGACATTAAAACTATATTTGGGTGTTGAATACACTTTTGGGTTCAAGAAATCCCAGTCAGAAATAAAAGGACGAAAAACACCAGAGTGTTCTCCAAACAAACAATGGAAGTTCAAGGTAGAAGGGATCTTTCTGAAGAGATCCTTGTCTCATTTATAGTATAATTTCATTCAGTCCTTGTACTGTTTAATATTTCAATGCCAAACAAGTTCCTTCATGTCATCTCTTTTCTGCAGGGGACATAAAACTTTCTTTGGTTAAACAAAGAAAAGGAAAGGGAAATGCTCTATTTGGTCTTCCTCTAAGAGTTACAACACACAGATTTCTCATCTCAGACATCCTATTTTCTGTTTATATTTGTGTTATTATCATCCCTTGAAGGCACAGAGTTCTGTTTTAGATCTTTTGCCTCTCTGCCAGTGTTCTCTACATAATAGCGACTCAGAAAATATTGTGTTGTTCAAGATGGCCTTTGTTCTATTGTATCATGACTTCTTTCTGTTTTTTCCTACTGGCCACTAAAATCTCCAAATTTTCCAAGTCCAACATCTTGATCTCATTCATTTTTCTAAATAAATCTTAGTGCATCTGTAGAAAAAAGGTATAATTCTATTTCAGGACCATAGTTTGGTTTTTATTAAAATATGCTAAAAAGAATTAGATAGTATAGGTTTTGGTTTTTGTTTTGTTGTAGTTGAGCTCACATTTTGGGCATGATCGTGGGAGAAGGCATAAAAATCAGGTCATCAACAGAAAGGGTAGACACTCAGGTCTTAGAAGAAAAAATGTTGTATTTATTCTTCTATTTTTTCAAAGATTGTTTTATTTGGATGTCTGCTGTGCCGATTTGGCAATTAATAATGCCAAGCTCTTTAGGGTAGATATCAGTGGCCTCTGGTGATTAGAAGAAAGAGAAATCCATGCATCTCCATCCCCAATAATCCCTCTGCCACATTATAGTGACAGCAAATAACAGACACTATGAAATCTCTATCCATTTGCATTCCAACAAGCCCACCACAGGAGATTCTCATTCTAAAGCATCTACAATAATATTCTGACAGGTCATCCAAGGTTTTGGGGGAAAGGCTTTTTCACCAAAATGTCTGAAAACCTTCACTCTTTATGTTGACAAACGATGTACTTTTCTACTTTCAGCTTAAATCCTCCATGGACCATTTCCAAATTAATACTTCTCAAATATTTTGTTTTCCTATTCTTGAATCCCAACACCATACTTCTACCATGTTTCCCCGAAAATAAGACCTAGCCGGACAATCAGCTCTAATGCATCTTTCGGAGCAAAAATTAATATATGACCTGGTCTCATATTATATTATGTTAGATAAGACCCAGTCTTATAGTAAAATATCTTACTATAAGAACCGTTCTTATATTAATTTTTGCTCCAAAAAACGCATTAAAGCTGATTGTCTGGCCAGGTCTTATTTTCGGGGAAATGCGGTATCTCCTATCTTCATTTCGCTGTCTTCCTCAACACATAATAAACACCTCAAGGATGGTGCACATTTATTACTTTGGTTTTTAATTTTATTATAGGAACCATGCACACTTGCAAAAAAAATGATATTTTAATGGCATTATCTAAAAGTAAGTTATTTGATTTTCTGGTTTTTTCACCAAAATGTCTGAAAACCATCTTCATATATATCAAGTGTTTGCACTATGCATACTAATGGAGTCATATACTAATAACTCACATTATTTTATATTTTATCCCCAAAACAAAAACAATAGCTTAGCCTTGTCATCTTTGGAAAAGCTATCGCTTATAAAGGTTAAGGAATTTTCCCAAATCAGTAAGTGATGGGGCTTTGAGTCTAACTCTGTTTTACTGCAAAATCCATACTCTTAACCAACACTGAACACTACTACTTCCCTAAAGACACAGAGGGCTTGATCCTTGGGAAAGTGTCATTTGTTTCTTAAATGAGAGAAATCCAAAGGACCAAATATAGTTCAAAAACTACTTGGAACAAAATTAAATGCACTAGAGACAAACACCTAATCAAGTTTAATGCAAGTAGAAGTCACAAGCCTAAAAACAGCTACCTCTAAATAGTTATGTCACCATAGGCAAGTGGCTTCATCTTTAAATTTCAATAACTTTACCGGTTAAATGAGGTAGGTAAACTAAATGAATTCACTATGGTACGAAGCTTCCTAAATTTACCTAACACATTTTTTTTTCAAGAGAGAAAACTCAGCACATATGTATTGCCTGTGTAAAACCGTATTGTACTGGATAACTTTTATTACCTGCTTAACCAGGCACGGAGCAAAGTTTGTTTGCTGAAACTTGTATTTGGGTATATTCTCCACATATCTATAGGTCCCTTCAGCCCAGGGAAAATGTGATCCTAATAAACAGCACTTATGTTTCTTGTGCATGCTTATTATTTCAAGCCCTCTAACTCTTCCCTAAATCATTTTTTGGTATTTCCAGGGCATGTTTCACATGTGTTCACAGATGGGACATTTGCCCCTTTGTCCCTCCCCTGCTGAGGATCCTCAGCTGTGTCTGCCACAGAGGATTGTGCTGTCTGGGATGCATTGTGAGTCATCTCTCCATGGCCCTGCTCCTGGTACTCGCTGATATCCAGAGCCAAAGCGGCCATGCCAAGGGCACTGTCTCTGACATCCCTAAAGCCGTGCTGGTGCCTACTGTTCCTGTTGTTTCTGCTGTGGAGCCTGGCAAGCTGGATGCCACTGAGGCCCCAGTGTCCAGAGGGCTCCCCGTCCAGGCACAGCTGAGCACTGGAGTCAAGCCAAGCTCGTAGTGCTCTTGGCTTAGTCGTTCTCCTCACGTGGTCATCATTCAGGTCAAGGGTTTTCAACCCTGCCTGACATTAGAATTACCTGGGATACGTGGTGCAATGCCAATGTCTGACACGTGCCCTGAGGTTCTGATTTAATACACAGGTCCCAGGTGAGTCTAAGCAGTGGCCAGATAGATTTGAAGAATCTCTAAATTAGAAGGCAACTAAAACAGTCCTGCCTTCTTTCACAGAGTGCAACAGGGAGTTCAGTGAAAGGGAGGTACAAACCTTGGAGCTCACAAACCCTGAGTCTGTCCCAGTGGAGGCCATTCACTGAATAAAGTACCTCGCTTATGAGGCATTATTTTGCTGCCTATTTGTGAGTTAGAATATACCAACAAGAGAACAAATTCATGTTCAGCAGCCTGAAACTAGTGATTCTACATATTATGGTATTAGTTTACCATGAATACAGTAGGCCCAACTTCCCACAGACCCCTTCGGAAAGCTAAGGTATGTCACGGCAGCTCTCTCTCTCTCTCTCACTCTCTCTGTCTCTGTCTCTCGCTCTCTCCTCTCTCACACACACACACTATGTTATAGAACCTTGATATTGGCAGAATCTCCTGAGCCCATGACTCTACTTCTGGGGAAACAATGTAAATGGAATCAATGCAAATAAAAAGAGAAGGAATGGGGGCCTTTGAGGAAAAGCAGTTGTCTCACAGAAACTCATTTGCTCACAAAACAACCAAAAAGCACTTAAAATATTTGATCTGTCCCTGATTTAGCTTGCTCTTCAAATGCCTTGTTTGTGAACAGAAACAGACGCATAGACATAGAGAACAAACTGAGTTGCCAGATGGAGGCAGATTGGGGAGGATGGATGAAAAAGGTGAAGAGATTAAAAGTACAAATTGATATGAAATAGTCACGGGGATGTAAAGTACAGCATAAGGGATATAGTCAATAATACAGTAATAACTATGTATATAGTGCCAGGTGGGTACCAAACTAATCAAGGGGATCAATTTGTAAATTACATGTCTAACCACCATGCTGCACACCTTAAACTAATATAAAATAATATTGAATGTCAACTGTAATTAAAAATTTTTAAAAATGCTTTGTTTGTCTACCTCTGTTAGAATCAAGTTTCACAAAATTAATTTTAATTTTAATATAATAGAATGGTGTCTTTATATTTTTCCTATTTTAACAACAAAATAAAATCAGTAACCAATTAGTGAAAAGACTAGCTTGGATGACATTCTCCAGTCTATTTCAACTATTGAAATATTGAGCCAAGGAGAGCAGTTTGTTGTGTCTGAATTTCCGTCAATTGTTGTCTTTCCAGCTGCCAGTGGGGCTTGTTAACTAAAACACTTACATAGGATGTAAGTAAAAGATTTATGAGTTCTACTGAACACTCTCATTGTCATTTATTCCTACAATATAGACCTTCTGTTCAAGATTGGATATTCTCTAGTGAAAACTGAACATTTAGGAAAGTGACTTAATTCTTTCACCAGCCACACACACAAAAAAGGATAGATAATAGAGTCAGAATTCTAGGTTGGAAATAAACTGTGTCTTTCATATTGGCAAGCCCTTGTTAGAGCTAGCAGAAGACCAGGTAGCAAATAAATACGCTTAGAATCCCTCCTAGGAAAAACTCCAGGTGCCGTGGTAGTCATCAGCTTATTTAGAAAGCCAGATTTTTCCTTTGTATTAATGTTGCATGAAGGGCCATAGCAGTGGAAGACTACAACAGAGCTTGATTTCTTTACTCCATAAGAAATTTTCTTTAAACCAAAGCAGTTAAGCAGAGAGTGCTATGAGGTTAACAGCTTGGCATTTGATCCCTTACTAACTTGGAACATTGACGGTGCCAATGGAATTGATGCATGTGCTGTGATTTGTGATATTCTGTGGATTGTTTCATAATTCAGAATTTAGTTCAGGGAAAAGTGGAAATTCTATTCCTAGAATTGGAATGTTAACTAGTATTGAAGCATAGACTCTCTTAAAACACCAGCAAGAACTTCCAAAATAACCTGAATCATTTATTATACATATGGTTCAATCCAGCAAAATTGGCTATAAAGTCCAGTTTCTTATTAACTTCTTGTAGAGTAATGAAGGTCACAGACACCTTTTGCTGCTTTCAAATTCTGGAATTCTTATCCATAAAATGTAACAGTGTGAGTGAGTGAGTGAATGTGTGTGTGCATGTTTGGGGGTTGTATTCAGAAAAGAAGACAGTTCCCAAAATACAGGCTCAAGATAAAATTCATTGGTTTATTCAATTGAGAAGGCCTCAGAAAAGAATTAGACTTGTCTCCCTTATTGTCTGGGGGGGTGGGAAATAGTTTGGATAAGGTGCTTTATTAGAAAATCTATTTTTAATAAAAGTTTGCCACAGGCATTTTCTCATGTCAATGAACATTCCTTAAATACAGGATTTTTAGCGTTGGAAAATGTGCCACAGAATATTTGTGTATAATTTATTCTTAAATTTACAATGTAACATCTACCATTCCTATCTATAAGCAAAAACAAAACAAAACAAAAAACAACCAGGAATCACTCCAAGTCTCTTGTGAATGACAAATAAATGGCTATCTACTGAAGTAAGGTCAAGTATGGTAATGCAAGAATTTGGGCAGAAGTGGTGTTAGTTTTCTATTGATATGTAACAAATGACCACAAACTTAATAGCTTAAAGCTACACACAGTATCTCATGGGTTTCCTTGGGTCAGGCGTGTGGGTATGGTTAGCTGGGTTCTCTGCTTCAGGGTCTCACTCCCTGAAATCCAGGTATTAGCTTGGGCTGCATTCTCATCTGAGGCTCTGCTGGAAAAGATTCACTTCCTGGTGTCCTCAGATGGTTGGCAGAATTAATCTCTTTGCAGGTATAGGACTGAGGTGAGGTCCCCTTTAATCGCTGGCTATCGGCCAGGTGCTGATCTCACTTCTATCCACAGGCCCTCAGAGCGTGGCAGCTTATTTATACAAAGCCAGCAAGGGGAATCTCTCTATCCAGTGTGCTAACAGGAAGTCTTCTATGCCTCCTAATTATATTAGGTTGGTGCAAAAGTAATTGCGGTTTGAAAAGTTAAAAATAATTGCAAAAACCGCAATGACTTTCGCACCAATCTAATACAATGTAACCTCCTCCAGAGACTGACATCCCATCACCTTTGCCATATTGTATTGGTTTTGAAGCAAGTCACAGAACCCACTCACACTCAGGCAGAAGAGATTATATGAGGGTGTGTCTCATTGGGGGTTGGTCACGTTAGGGTGTGTGTGCCACAATCAAAAGACAAATGCGCATCATGTTCCCATGGAAAGTCAATGACATCCCAACCTGAATGGACACGTAGATATGATAACTCTTTTCCCTTTCAGAGGACACAAGCCAAAGTCATGTTTTCTCTAATACTTGACCCATCCGAACGTCTCAGTGTGTACAGCCTCTCTCTTCCTCTAAATTGCAGGTATCAACTCAGGAGCTTAACTGTAAATTAACTATTCCAGATGGTAGGTGCTGTCCACCGGCTGCTGCCGTAGCAACACCAAATACCCAACCTCACCGTGAGAAATCATGTGTGTCTATGTTAGATACACTTCATTTTATAGTTTGAGAGATTTCCTAAACCCCACTCGTCCCTCTGCCCCGCCAACCACCACCAAAAATAAGCAAGCAAAGTAAGGTTTGAGAAGCCTAGCAAATGTAGGAGCCTGGAAGTTGTCATTTTTAAGAGGCTGAAAATTCTAACTTAATCTCATGTGTACACTGTAAACAGCCTCAACCTTTCTATCTAAATGTGTTATTGACCTCTAAAAAGAGATTTAAACTCTCTTCAGCAGCTGAAGAGACCATCCATCCTATGTTGAGAAATTATTTCCTTTTGTCTGAACACCATCTGTTCTGTCTGCCACCAGTGTTGCCTCATTATCTGAAAGGTCAATAAACATTTCTGTGACCTACCAATGTGTAGTGAAGTCCCTTCCAGGATACTAAAATGAACCTTCGATTTTATCATGTTTAAATGTTCACTCTCATCTTGGACGAGTTTAAAATAATTTAAAAGTCAGAGAAAAAGACTTGGAGAAAGAATTTTAAAATGACATAAGAAGGAGGAATTAATATTTGAATCTTACTGCCAAATTATTGGGCTATGATGGCTTAGCTAGAACACTGCCTAAGGCCATACAGGTAACACATAACTTTTCAGAATTGCTTCTAATCCACACTCTCTCAGACTTGGAAGGGTTTAATTTGTAGATCGATATAGAAAAACAATTTCTCTGGCAGTTTGCACGTATAGCATGACTTTGTTTTTGTTTTGTTAATGTTCTAAACTTTCACTTTGAAAAACTATCAGACTCACCCAAAAAGTTGTAAAACTAATACAAAGAATTTCTGTACACCTTCCACCAAGATTCTCTAAGTATTAACATATAACCACAGTATAATCATCAAAATGAGACAATTAATATTAATACAACATCAGCCCCTCTAGAGACTTCCTTCAAATTTTCCAGCAGTCCCACTAATGACCTACTTCTGCTCTAGGAACTAATCCAGAACCTTCACTGCATTCCTGTGTCTGTCATGTCTCATTCGTCTCCTTTAATCTGGAATAATTCCTCAGTCTTCTGTTTTTCATGACCTCCACACTTATGGAGGATACCGACCAGTTATTTTATAGAATGTCCCTCAATAGGGATATATGTGCCATTTCATCCTTATAAAATTTGGATTCTACATTTTTGTCGAAATCCCACAGAAGCTTCCCTGGTGCATTCTATCAGGAGAACATATTGTCCCTTTGTTCCACGACTGGTGATGTTAGCTATGATCACTCCGTTAAAGTCGTGTATTGGTTTTCTAGGGCTGCTACAACAAAGTACAGCAAAACTGAGTGGCTTAAACAACAGAAATTCGTTGTCTCAGAGCTCTGAAAGATAACAGTCTGAGAAAAAAGGTGCAGCCAGGATTGATTCCTTCTGAGGTCTATGAAGAAGAAACTGTCCCATGCCTCTCCAGTCTTTGTTATTCTTTGGCAGGTAGAAGCATCACATTGATCTCTGCTTTCATCTTTACATGGTGCGCTCCCTGTGTACATCTATATCTAAATTTCTCCATTTTATAAGGACACCAGTCATATTGGATTAGGGACCCACCCTACTGCAGTATGACCCCATCTTAACTAAATCTGTCGGCAATAACCCTATTTCCAAATAAAGTCATGTTCGGAGGTACTGGGGCCTAACACTTCAACATACGAATTTGAGGAGGGGAATGCAATTCAACCCACCACAGGTAGTGCCTGTATAATTGCTCCATCATAAAAGTACTACCTTTCCCTTTGTAATTAATATGTATCTTATAGGGAGATAAATTAAGACTATGCAGTCTCAGTATATTTTGTTTTCCGTCATACTTTCCACTATTGATTTTAGCCTCCATTGATGATTTTTACCTGAAGCAATTATTACTGTGCTTGACAAACGGAATTTTCTATTTTCATCATTCTCTACACTTAATCTTTTAGAATTCTACTATAAAGAAGAGCTTTCTCTTCTCTCCCACTGATTTGTTAAAAAATTATTTATATCACTATGAATTCATATTTTACTCAATGAATTATAATCCATGATTATCATTATTTATTTTATTACTAATTTGGCCATTGGGGGGCTACTTCAAGTTAGCTCCTATGTCCTCTAACATGTCCCATCATTTTTTGAACACTTTCTTATTTTCTCGCACCACAATATATTCCAGACTAACCTTGTATTTTCCCCATTCCAGCCCTGAAATCAGCCACTTGTCCAAGGAGTTCTGGTTCCTTCTATTAGAGAGTTGTTCGTTTAAACTCTTTTCCATATAGTATTTCCCACTAATAAAATAGATTAGTAACCTAGTCAGAGTCAAATCCCATCTCCTATTACAGGTGCTGCCCACACTCGAGGTGAGGGGCTATACAGGGTGCTTATACTAAAGGGCAGGAATCTTGGGGGCCATCTTAAAATTCTGCTTACCACAGGTGCTCTGGCCTTACCCCATTCACAACTTCTGCAAACACATTTATGTACAAATGATTAAAAGGGTAAATGCAAATATTTTCAGACAGCAAAGTGAATATTAAAAAGAAAAAAAACTGGGGTGGCTGGATGGTTCAGTTGGTTAGAGCACGAGCTCTGAACAACAGGGTTGCCGGATCAATTCCCGCATTGGATAGTGGGCTCTGCCCCCTGCAACTAAAGATTGAAAACAGTGACTGGACTTGGAGCTGAGCTGCGTCCTCCATAACTAGATTGAAGGACAATGACTTGGAGCTGATGGACCCTGGAGAAACACACTGTCCCCCAATATTCCCCAATAAAATTTATTAAAAAAAAGAAAGAAAGAAACAAACAAACAAACAAACAAACTACTGAAGTTGAGCTAATTACTCACTAGTAATTAATGGTGAAATAATTACTTACTAGATCAATATATCTGTATCTTTCATGATTGGTTAGTCTTCTCTGAAACTCCTCCCCTAAAATATTTCCTCTTCCCAGAAGAGCAGCATGGTTCATTCTTTGCACACACTGGAAGACTCTCACTTTATATTTTGATCCAGAAAATATGTGACATTAGGACAATGCTTCTCTCTTTAAAGTAAGATCAACATTTACTTATCTGTTTGGCAAATGCGTATTATACATTGTAATGATGAGCAAAGTACAAAACAGTAAAAAGGAATTTACTTTAATTGTTCTTTACCCTGTTTGTGTAACTCTAGAATCATCCATTTTGCATTATAAATGAGGTCATAAGTAGAGAAAATTTGATTTGATAGTCACAGCCACTAAAAGGCAAATATCCGTCAACAAGAACAGTGTTAGCCATTCAGTTTTATAAAGTTCTTCATGTACTTCATTATCATACTACATTCACCTTCAACTTAATTACTAGCTAATCCTCAATAGCTAGTATACATTGGCATTGGATAGTAATTGGCGATCAGGACTTCTGGTTGGGCAGACCCTGTTACATTAAATCTGAAAGTACTGACCTAATTTCCCAGATGTTTAGAAAGCATCATTGTCTTGCTGCTTTCTAGTATTTACCAGCTGCAATGGCTCCTTCAAATGCTGTCCCACTGCTTTGAAGAGCAGATTGCTTCTGCAAAAGTGCCACAGGATTACAGGATAAAAGCTGGCTTGAGAACTTAAGCTTCTAGAATTTATGATAGAAACTTAATTATTCTACCATTAATCACAAGTGATCTCTGATTTTGAATCTAAAGTGTCCATTTATTCTTCAGTTGCCTTGCAGAATTGTGGTACAAATTAACCTGCACATCCCGCACAGGTGGTCTCGAAGCTGTAATACTCACTGCAAAGTTCTTTTGCCACAAAACCTGTGAGGAGCAGAGATAATAGCTTCTTTTGAGTCGTAGGAATTAATGAGACTGACACACTGTTCTTTTCTGCTGCAGAAGGTACTTGGCGTGGTTCTCATTCTTCATATCTTTTCTCTTGACCCTGTGGCCCTGGAACTCAGCCTTATGCGCTTCAATTTGGGTCCCAACGCAGATGTACTGAACCAGAATCTGTATTGTAACTAGAGCCCTGGGTGACGCTCATGCACATTAATGACTGAGAAGCAGTGCTCAATAGGTCTCAGGAGGCTATCAACCAGCTCTGCTTATAATAATGATGACATAATAATTGTAACTATTACTATTATATTTGTTAACAACATGATAGTTGTTGTTTTTTTTCCTGAGAGAATCTATACCCTTTAAAAAGAGTACACAGAGAGAGTGATTTCTTCAAAGGCTCATACTGAAGATATTCAAGGGCTACTGAGCTTTGTTCTTGCTTCCCAGGGCAGAAAAAGAATTGGATTTTCTATAAATTCTACTACAATCGTCTCTCGCCATATAATATCTTGCATTGGTGTTGGCCCTGCAGCATTGAGGGTCTACGCCACCAGGACGTCATGGGCATTTGCAGAAACTATTTGGGAATAAGAGCTGCTCTGAGCCGACTTGGCTAGGCTGTGTCTGGAGAGCCTGGAGAGGATGCAGGACTCACAAACCTCCTCCCTTAGAAAGGATGGATGTCACAGTGATGGACGCCTGGATGCATACATGTTGATTCACATCTTCCCTTCCAGAAACTTTCTATCCCTCCCCATATCATTTTTCATTTCTTGCCACGCAAAAGACAACTTTAAACTCACCATAATAGTCAAGTATTTCTTAGCTCAGCTGCTTTTTCTGTAAACACATAAAACAAATTGGGGCATTTGCTTCCCTAAAAAGCTTGCTCTTTCCCACCTTATAAGGACTCCACCCACTTCAAGATGAGATCCCTCGTATTACTTCCCTCCAGCCCTCATCACACCTGCTCTGAACTTCCACATTCCATTAATAAATGTATGTCTGATAAGTACCAGTACTTTAAGTGAGTGCTTCTCAAACTTTAGCAAATAGAATCACCTGGAGGGCTTGCTAAAACACAGATTGCTGGGCCCCATCCACAGAGTTTCTGATTCAGCAGGTCAGGAGAGGGGCCCAGAACTTTGTACTTCTCAAAAGTTTTCGGTGATGCTGATGCTGCTGGTCTCAGCACTACACTTTGAGAAACACTAGTTTCAAATGAAATTCCAGGCATTGGAGATGGGAAGAGAAGTTTGGAAGTAGCTGGATGCCACACTGATGTCACTTCTACAGATCAGGTTAATCCACACACGTCTACCAAGACTTAGCTAGTCCAAGATTCACACAGCTAGAGCAGTGGTGTGAAGAAATATTCCTCCCACAGCTGGTCTCCTCAGCCAGGCATCCCTTTGGCCAATTTGTGCACAGGCAGTAAGTCACTTGTGCAAACACATCTCACAGATTAAGAATGTAACAACCACCCTTCCACCTTTTGTGTTTGAAATTGACATAACTGGAAATATGGCTTCCCAAGTTGGGTATTCAGTGGGTAAGGCTGGCATACCAATTATGGAAAATAATTAGAATTGAAACAGCACAATTTGTACATTGTCTATTTGGTCTCTGGTACCCATACATTAATCAACTATCAAAAATTGATTTCTTATTCTCAAGAATGATAAGAAAACAAAAGAAACTGAAGAGGACAAAAAGAAATGGAAAGATATTCTGTGTTCATAGATTGGAAGAAACAACATAGTTAAAATAGCCATATTATCCAAAGCAATGTACAGATTTAATGCAATCCGCATAAAAACCTCAATGGTAGTTTTTTAAAGAAATAGAACAAAAAAAGCATTATATTTGTATAGAACCACAAAAGAAGCTGAATAGCCAAAGCAATCCTAAGAAAAACGAACAAAGCTGGAGGTATTAGGTTGGTGCAGAAGTAATTGCGGCTTTTGCAATTACTTTTAACCTTTTAAACCACAATTACTTTTGTACCAACCTAATAACACACTCCATAACTTTAAATTATACTACAAAGCAACAATAATCAAAACAGCATGGTATTGGCAGAGAACAGACACACACACCAATGGAAGAGAATTGAGAGCCCAGAAAGAAACCCACCTATATATAGGCAAATAAGTTTCCACAAAGGAACTAAAAATATACAATGGAGAAAAGAAAGCCCCTTCAATAGATGATGCAGGAAAAATTTAAAAGCCATGTACAAAAGAATGAAACTAGACTGCTATTTGTCACCATACACAAAAATTAACTCAAAATGGATCAAAGACTTAGATATAAGACCTAAAACAATAAAATACATAGAAGAAAATAGAGATACCAAATTTATGAACTTTGGTCTTAGAGAGAATTTTTTTAATTTGACTTCAAAGGCAAAAGAAGTAAAAGCAAAAATAAATGAATGTGACTATATCCAACTAAAAGGCTTATACTCAGGAAAAGAAACCATAAACAAAACAAAAAGACAACCAAACGAATGGGAGAAGATATTTGCAAACAACACCACTGATAAGGGGTGAATATCCAATATATATAAAGAGTTATACAACTCAACTACCTCAATGACAAAAAAACAAACAAGCCAATTAAAAAATGGACAGAGGAATTGAACAGACACTTCTCCCAAGAAAACATGCAAACAGCCAACAGATAAATGAAAGAATGCTCAACTTCACCAGCTATTAGGGAAATACAAATCATAACCACAATGAAATACCACCTTACACCTATTAGAATGGCTATTATCAATAAGACAAATAATAACAAGAGGTTATGGAGAAAAATGAACGTTCATAAACTGCTGGTAGGAAAGTAAATTGGTAGAGCCACTATGGAAAACAGTATGGAGGTGCCTCAAAATATTAAGAATAGAGTTACCATATGACCCAGCAATCTCTCTTCTGGATCACTATCCCAAAAATTTGAAAACATTTATCCATAAAGATTTATGTACTCCTATGTTCATTGAAGCATTAGTCATAGTAACCAAGACATAGAAACAACCAAGTGACCTTCGATAGAGGATTAGATAAAGAAGATGTGGTATATATACACAATGGAACACTACTCAGCAATAAATAAAAATAAAATACTACCACTTGTGACAACATGGTTGGACCTTGACAATATCATGCTAAGCAAAATAAGTCAAACAGAAAAAGTCAACAACCATATGACTTCACTCACACGTTGAATATGAAACTGAAAACAGCCAAATGAACAAGACAAAGAAACAAACAAAAACTCATAGACACACACAATAGTGTTTATCAAAGGGAAAGTGGAGTCTGAGGGAGGTAGAAAAGGGTGAAGGGGGTCAAATATATGGTGACAGAAGGAGATTTGACTTAGGCTGGTGAATACACAATGCAATATACAGATGACATATTGTAGAATTGTATGCTTGAAAGCTATATAATTTTATTAACCAATGTCACGACCCCCAATAAATTTAATAAATTTTTTAAAAAAATAAAATTTAATAAAGAAATAAGAATGATATGAAAACATTTCTTCTCTTAGCAAAGAGAATGAAGAGAGATGATCTATTGTGCCATTTGTAATATGTATGTTGAACTGTTATGTATCCATTAAATATTTGTCAAGTTTCCTTTAATAACTTAAGAAATTATTGTGCTTAATGTTGAATGGAAAAACACAAAGTTGCACACGCAATATGAACATGGCAATGTAAAACTATGTATAGTCATTCAAACATTCATTCATTTAATTATTTACTCAGTATCTGTTATGTACCAGGAACTGTGAAAAGTTCAGAGACAACAGAGGTAAGAAGTCCAGGGTGATGTTTGTCAGTACTAGGATGTGACTTGTGTCCCAAACTGAATCCTGCCCTGCAATTCTTCCCTCCTTTACTGGGAAATCTAAGTATTACATTATTAACGGAAATACAAGTATTTCAGAGATGAACTCTGTTAAAATTACATTGGAATATATGAGCTTATACTTAAAGCATAAGATAGCTTGATTGTCCTATCAGTCACCATGCTGGAGGAAAACCAGGATACACACAAAGGGTTGAACAAAAGAGAATTTAATGAAGAGACTATTTTAGAGAGGTTTGGACAGGATTAGGGAAACAAGGGAAGTTAAAGCACTCAGGGACTAGCAACAGCAGGCATCTTTTGCCACTGCAGGCCTGATGGGTCAAGGAGAAGAACCAGAATCAGGATTAGAACCTTGGAAAGTGGCTGTCTAATAAGAAATGCTGTCTGAGGAAATGCAGCCCAGGCCCAAACCATGGCCAAGATGGGAGGAAGAGGGAAAATTATCCCAAACTCTTTGTTCCCACACTCCAATCCCTTACCAGTGCGTCCCATTGGCTGAACCCAATCAAAAGCCCAAGTGACATAATGTGTAAGAGCCAACCTACTGAAACATGGAGAACGGTCAAAATGGATTGTAATTTATACCCTTAAAACCCTTCCTCCTGAACTATAAATTACGGGAATGGAAAAGCCGGGACTTCATATAGTATTCCCATTGAGGGACTCCCATGAGATCAGAGAGAGATACCCTAGCCTCCAAAACATTTAGGACTGATATCCTTTGACAATTCTACTGTATTTAATGGGAGCTGGGAAACAACCATTGTGTATCCAACCAATGTAGGCACTACCTGAGGCCTCAGGTAGTGCCTACAAATGTGACAAGCAGGGAGATCAAGAGAAACACAAAGCACAGTGCAGATGTGTAACAGTGACCCTGCTTGCTGTAAACCAAGACTAACCAGTGGTTTGACTCAGACCAGAAATTCCTTCTCCCTTAGGAGGGTGCAGCTGTGGAGTGGGTGGGAATAGAGCTTTCAACATGGTTAAGGTGGAGTTGTTCCTCTCTCTGAAGATTAATATAATTAGTGATTGAGGTTTATTTTTGTAAAATATCAGTCTTTTAAAATTCAGAAAAAGAAAGAATGGCTATTTTTTTTTAAGATACATAGATCAAAATGTAGAGTCTTTGAATTATGTCTGTAAATGTTGCTGTCCTAATTTTCTCTTTGGAAATAAACCAAGAGTCTGTGTTCTGAATAGTCAGTTTTTAAACGCGTTTTTGTAAAATAGAAAAAAGTCTGCAGTAACAATTCAGTAGGCTGATTTTTAAAAATAAACAATTTCTTCTTTTAATTAAAATTAAAAATAAACAATTTCAAGAACAGCAGTGCTCTCATTTTGACTAATCAGGAATAACTAGAGGAACATGTTCTTTTTCATAATGGTCCACTGATCCACTGAAAACTGTCAGTCATGTATCTCAACCAGCAAAAAGCAGCAATCAAGGATGACACACAAGATTAGAAATTTGCTGATTTTTGCTATGCCAACTCGAGTTTCATGCTACAATTCACTCTCCAAACAACACAGTATTATAAGCAATAATGAAGCAGAGTGAGTATGTTAAAATTCTACTGAAAAGGAGGGGTGTGTGCTCTTATTCTGGGTAGGTTTATAAAGATTTGTCACAGGGAGAATTGTCCAGCAATGGTCCACAAATTCTCTCTCAGAGGCCATACCCAGGATGTAAAGGAAAGAATGTATACAAGGATGATGTCTCTTTGATACCCAGGATGAAGACAGCAATCTACTTCCTTTGCTTTTGTGATGGAAATTTAGAAAGAAGGTGCAGAAGAGAAGGAGCAGCCGGTAAGCTGACCAAAGCAAGCAGTGAAGAGTCTTCCTCTTATCATGTCCCTGGGGGTGGTAACCCATGTGTACCTAAGGCTTCAAGTATTTAAAATAGTCTAAGAGTATTTCTAGTTGGGAGATAAAGCAGTGAGGAGGAGGAGGAGGGATGCCTCCTTGCAAATCCCTGTCAGACTCCTGGGATCCTCACTGATCTCTAGCGCTAAGTAATTAACTAAGCTCTAATTAATGTGTTGCCAGCACAATCCAACTGGCTTTTATTTCTTTCAATGGTGTTAGTGGATTTTCCCCAAACTCTTGAAGCCAAGAGTTAAATTTATAACAATTCATGAATCCAGCCATTCCCCCACCAGAAAACTTAATGGTTTCAGACACATAGAGAATATTCAGTGATTATATCTGGCCTGACATGAATTGGTCCTGTACTGTGACCTATGAAGGCGCCTGGCCAGGAACGTAGATATGAGAAGAGCAGAGGAGGGCCTGAGTCCCTGACTGCAACTCCCTTCACAGACCTCAATGCACAGGTTGTGCACTGAGTCTGGTGTGTGGAGTGCAGGTTTCCCCATGATGGTCTGCCAGACAAAGCCATAGTAAATGCCTATGGTCAAGCCTGAAAAAGCGCACATAGATTTTTAGTGGGAGCTACACTCCCCATTACTGATGTCTTAACGAAAATTCACTTTGCCGTTATCCAGACAAGCCTAATGTTGTTGAGATTCAGCCATTCTTGAATGGATTTCTAGTTGCTCTTTCTTCTCCACTGCCTTTGACCAAATATGGACAGGACTCGGGTACAAAGAATGGTAATCATGGTTAACTACAGAAAAATAATAATGGTATATGTGGTTATAAACATCCATTTGTTTAAAATAATCAAGAAATTACAAAGCTGGGGAGGAAATGAGAATGACAGGTCCCCTTCTTCCTATTTCTTTGTGTTTCTGCTCATATTTATGGATAAAGCATCGACCAAAGTATGGTGAGAAATACGGTTCTGAGTGTGAGGAGCTGGGGCTGGAGGGAATCTCAGCTCTTACACTCCAGCGTGTGGGTGTGTGATGAAGAACTAGAGATGCCTGTTCTGTGCAGAGCATGCATCAAAGCTTCTTGAAAACAGGAAATTGAAAAGGAGACCACCAAAAGAAAAAATATATATATAAAAATGCAAGAGATTTGCCTTTAGACTTAACAATTTAGGGAGTTAACTTACATGTGTAGCAGACAACAGCTTAAAAGCTTTTCAGAAACTCTAAGTCAGTTCAAGTTATTTGGGCTACAGTCAGATATTTAGATTATTTTAACATCTGCTCTACATGGTTTAGGTAGTTCGTGTGAGTTTTTGGTCCAGTGGCATATTAATAACTCTGTTTTATCTAATCTCATGTAATAAATAAATCATTCTAATTCTGCCTTTGTGAAATGTCAGAAATCCCTGCCTGTAATAGTCAGAATAGGCTACACTATGCTACAGTAACAAGTAAAGCACAAATCTCAGCTGTATAACACAACACACATTTTTCTTGTTCACACCTTCGTCTAGTTTTGGTTGGATAGTCCTTTTAAATCATTTGATTCCAAGTGGATATTCAACAGGTAGCTCCCTTCTTGCAACTCTGTATCTTGAAATCCTTCTATTCTAGTCATCTGGACAAGAAAGAGGCACATACACTTAGTTCTTTCTCAGACTACTTCAATCTCATTTCATCGGTGAGAATGATTCACACAATGGCACCTTGGATTGTGGGAGAGCACATGAAAAGTTTCTGAGACCTAAAGGACTCAGCCACCTTCACTAAACCTTTTCTTTCCCACTAGATACAGGGGAAAGCTCTGAAAGGCCTAGAAGTAGCTGGTCTACAGGAAAAGACAGTGTCATCTGTCCTCAGTTCTAGACTGTGTGTTCACTGAGCTGGTGAAATGCGGCTATGAGGCCCCTGTACAATTGAATTCTCTTTGTTTTCCTGTGTTTTCTCTATCTGCTACTTAAATGCAAATTAGATATTTGTGAGTTTTAAAAAGCCCAGTAGCCTAAAGAGAGACTCTATTTTGCATTTTAAATGAGATTTGGAACATTAGCACAGTTTTGGCTGGCACCAGTTTATGTCACTTATTCCCTTCTGATCTCCTTTCTTTTACCCTTGTCATACATAAGTCACTTTTCAGATGCACCACTTCTTTGCTCAATGTTGGGGAGCTTGGTGGCTCATGTGTGAATGAGCAAGCAATGACGTAAGAATGGACAGACACAAAATAAAGTGTTTGGAAAATATAATTACAAATAAAATCTCTTGCCTACCTAGAAAAACTTCTCCACAAAAGCAGAAGAGAAAGAAAACAATTCTATTACTGAATAAGCATTAAACCAGCATGTGACGGGTACCACGGCAACCCACTAACGAGACTGCAAAAAACCAAGAGAAATCTTACTTTGTTATATAGCCAGGCAAATACATCTTACATCCATGTCCTTAAGATAAACCATCAAGCAAACGGCATCTCTTGCCTATCAGCAGGAGAAGCACAAACCCTGCTGCTCACTGAGTCTTGGTATCACTCACCAAGGAAAACACAACGTGGCTGTTAAAGTAACCAGAGTAGGCCCAAGTCACTCATGCCAGGCCCCACAGCAGCAAACCAAAGCGTAACTAAGTTCCTTTGCTCAGCTCTCCCAGAAGAGCAAAGCCTAGGTCAACCAATTAGCGCTTGCTGCTCAGCTCACGTGGCCTCACCCACCTCCAAGACATCTCTTCGCTTCATATAAGGAAAATAACCCTGCTTTAACTAAGAAATGAGAAAATGCCCAGTACAGTAAGTCCTGACTTAACATCATTGATGGAGTTTTAGAAACCGCAATTTTAAGAAAACGTCGTATAATGAAACCAATTTTTACCAGAGGTTAACTGATATAAAAAAGAGTTTAGTCCCTATTTTTGGTCATAAAAACATCACCAAACTTCCTGATAAAGATGCAAATCACTTCTAATATTAAACATTGAAATAAATGTGAGCTATACATACATTTAAGAAAAATTAATAAAAACAAAGAAGATGATTATTTTCCGACCTGCTTATTTCCGTTCAGCGTGCCAGGTGGCCAGAGTCTCCGCCAGCAGGTCAGGGTGCAGGCGGGATCCACCCTGGACAGGACGCCCTTCCGTCTCAGTCCACACTCACACACACACACTCACTCACTCAAGACAGGGACAATTTAGATGCCATTTCACCTCACTGCACATCTTTGGGATGTGGGAGGAAACCAGAGTCTCCGGAGAAAACCCATGCAGACATAGGGAGAACATGCAAATTCCACACAGACAGTGGCCCCAGCCAGGAATGGACTTTTCTCACCAACCTTATAACAAAACAACATTAAACAAAAGGACGTTATTCAAGGACCTGCTGTGTAAATTCCTTGAATGCTGTCCAATTCATGAATCACAGAAGTAAGCCAGTAAGACACCCTCAGTTGAATTTTTGACTACATATCTAGTATAACCAGAAATGAAAATCCTCTTGTCTTTCTTATCATTTGTTGTATAAACTTAACTGTACAAAAAAATGTAGAAAGTAGAATTCAAATCATAAAAATATTAGACATACATACATATGGAGAACAGAAGTTTCATTTAGGGTGTGCTTCTTCTCTTCTAAGGTTCTTCAAACAATGATCCAGTTCATCCAAATTAGCGCTAATTAAACGGTGGTGTTGCATTTATTTGCTCTTATCTGTTTTCTGTTTTGGGCTAATCATTCTTTTGAAAAGAGTTGCACTGCAAAAAGAGAAAAGAACTTGGGGTGCATGGGAGAAATAATGGCACAATCAAGTCTGATATTTATAATCTGAAGTTGTGTGTGTGCGTGTGTGTGGAAAATTAGTACTTTGGGATAAATACAAAACTCCCTGTGGTCATGAAACTATAGGGGAGTGACCCAGGAATGAGAAGACAACCAGAGTTTATAGCTAATCTATTCCATTTAACTTTGGATTATAGCATTTACCTAGCAAGTGGGATCCAATTCCGGTGTGAATCATAACGCCTCTGGGAACAGTTGTCTAAGTGGCTGGAGCTCTCTGCTGCCACGTGGGATTTTACAGGCACTCCAGGGCACAGCCAAGAGAGGAGCCAACAACAAAGGCTCAGCACCTAGTAAGCAAGACTCACAATCACATCCGTGTTCTTTTCCTGAAGTCCAGAAACCTGCCTGGGCGGTGCGGCCTACTCATTCATATTATTAGGCGCTGTCAAGAGCTCTTCCTACCAGACTAATAATACCTGGAGGTCTGGAGTCCCTCTGTGAGATGCCAGGGAAAAGGGCATCTCAGATTTTGCTTTCACAGAGGGCGGAAAGGGCGGTTTGTAAGAATCTATCGATGATGTTAAGTCAGGACTTACTGTACTGGGCATTTCCTGATTAGTTAAAGCAGGGTGATTTTCTTTATATGAAGCGAAGGGATGTCTTGAAGCTGGGTGAGGTAACTAGAGCTAAGTGGCAAGTGCTGATTGGTTGACCTAGGTCTTGCTCTTTATAAGAAATTTGGAGGTGGTTCTCGGTTATTTTAGTGGCTTAACAATATCAGGATGCTGGATACGTGTCTCTGCAAATCTTTTGTCCTCCTTTTCATGGTGTCAAGCTGGCTGCAGCAGATCTGAATCTTTCATCCGTACACAGTGACCTCCCAAACAGAAAACAGGTAGGAGATGAGGGAGCTCTTTTTGCTACAATAACTCCTCCTGTCAGTAAAGAAACGGATTGCCCAAAAGTCCCCAACAGACAGTCTCTTACGTCTCATTGGTCAGCACTGGGTCTCCTGGCTAACCCCACCTGTAAGAGAGGCTAGGAAAGCCACTGGAAGGCAGATGTGAAATGCAAGTGTTGGTGAATAGCCAAACAACAGCGCAGAGATCCCGTGTATGGTTGTACACTTCACAATTCTGGGGGAGTTTTTCATATCATATGCATCATAAATTTCTAATCAAAGCTGTAATGTATTTTGAAGGGCCATTTTTTTCTTTTCTACATAAAGTTAGCAGCAGCCTCAAAGCAGTTTCTGCTACAAACTTAATAGATAATTCCAAACCGTCATCCAAAAGTGTTATTACCCACTATTACCAACAGCAGAGGAGATGCTATTTTCTTTGCACAACTGTCAACACACACACACACACACACACACACACACATATATATATACATATATATGTATATATGTATGTATATATCATGGACAATACTATATATATTTTAAACCTCATTGTTTTAATTTACATACTCTTATTATTCCTGCGGTACACGATACATGCTTTCATACATTAATTGGCTATTGGTGTTTCTTCTGTGGTTTGCGAATTTACACATTCTGATCTTTTATACATTTGGTTTTGATTTCAGAGTTTCTGGTCCTCCAGGGACTTCATTTATCTAGATTCCTATCTCCAACAGCTTTACTTAAGATTATTTGACAATTTTTCTTTTTTAATTGCAAGTTGCCTTGAAAGATCTTGACATATGAAATGTCCAAACCTGTAGAGAACTTTAATGAATTTATTTGAGCCAAACTGATGACAATTGCTGTGAAGCAAAAATCTCAATGTATTAAGAAAATGCTTCAGAGAATAGCCATTTTGCAACTTATTTTATACATTAGAATCAAAGGAGGAGACCCATGGGTTACATGAAATTTACTGGTGGTAGATTAAGAGGGTGGGAGAAAGCAAAGCAGGGAAATGTCTGGGATTGGATAAAAAGCAAAACACAGAGACACATACTTCTTTTATATTGGTGGACACAGGATAGTTAATAATGAACAAATAATGAACATTAACAGCTCATAGATAGTATTTGGGGAACAAAATAACATGAGGGGTTCTGCGGTTTCCTGCTCCGGTGCTATGGGTTGTACCCTGAGCGGTCCAGAAAAATGGATAATGACGTTCCAAGGGTATGTTATCTTAGATGACAAAAAAACAATAGTCTCATTTAAGGTAAAGATTGACCTTTGTCAAGGAAGCTAAAGGCCAAGGATGTGACTGCCTGTCATGACTTGTTTTTAGTTAGGAATTTCTGTGTTCAGACCATCCTATGAGGTTACTTTCAGTCTCTGAGTTTGTATGGTCTGCCATGCAGGCCTGCCCTGAGCTTGTCAGGTTTATAATGTAGCCCCTTTTTCATTCACAAACTACAAATTTCTGAGAAGAGTAAACTATTTAGCCATTGGTAGAATGAAATAAAAATAGAGTTCCTAGAAAAGAGGTGAAGTTAGGAGGAGAGTAGAAACACGGGAGAGAAGAAGCTTGGTGTCTTGGTCTGTTTGGGCTACTGTAACAGAATACCATAAAGTATGTGGCTAATAAATTACAAAAATTTATTTCTCAGAGTTCTGGAAGCTGGAAATTCCAAGACAAAGGGCAAAGTTTTTTCTCTGTGTTCATATTAGGATAACTTTTCCCTGGCTTCTAGAATGCTTAGTGCCAAAGTTAAGACCTTCCTCCAAACTCAGTCCCAGCTTTAGCTCTCCTTTTTGTTTGTTTTCTGTCATTACTTTCCAATTTACTTTTTAATTTTATAATTATATTAATTCTTGTTGCCTCCCTTAATTCCATTCATTAAATTTATGGAATATTAGTAAGGATGTAACTCTTATTTCATGATAACAAATGACAGAACTATTAAAATCAATCAATTTTTACTCTGTGATATAGAAAATTCTAAGCAAACTGTTCAGATCATTCGTAAAGATGTCTTTAAGAATCTTCCTAAAAAAGTCTTTGTACTATTCAAATAACAAATTGAAATGAATTTATTTATTTGAGTTTATTTCTGCAGAGAGCATGGGGAGACTAATTTTAGAAAAGTGTAATTAAACCCTACAGAAATATGAAATTCCAAAATGATCATTTTTCATTAACTGGAATAATTTTCAATGGTCTCTTAACAGTATTTTCTGATTAGTAATATATTTTAATAATAATGTCAGAGAAATGGGCAAGTTTTTTTTTATTCCTCCTGAAAAGAAATATACTTGTAGACATTTACACACTGATATTGGGAAGTAATTTCTAATCAACACTTTATTGATTTCCTAGTGAGTTTTGTTTTTATTTCTTGAAGCAACTCTTTTTTGTTTTGGCAAGTCAAGATAAACATATATGCAAAAGAAAATTATTTAACTTTAGCTGCAAGCTATTTTTAAATGGGAAGGACATTCTATTCATCAAACAACTGGTTATTGACTTGATTCAATATTCCCTCCACCCTTCAAGCTAATGACCAACTAAATTCCTTCATTTTAAACACTTATAATTGGTCTTTGATTTGAAGTGTATTGAATACGTTGCTAAAGGACAGTCAAAACAAAAATTATTCACCAAGTGATCTCCACTGAATGGTCACTGAGTACACTATAGTATAAAATTGTACTCTTGCTGCAGAAAAAAAAAATTGTATTCTTGAATGAGTATGTGTGTATTGTAAAGTAAAACTTAGTGAATAAATTAGGTACATGTTTCTGATATTGTGATTTATAGCTCCCAAAACCTTTGGAATTTCCTAAGTGTTGAGAGTGATAAAAATGCCTTTTGTTATGTCAATGAGATAACTATTGGCAAACACTGAAGGATAGGGGCTGGTTATCAGCGGAGCCAATCATGTGATTAGAAAGTTGGAAGTTTCAGTTCCACCCCAGCCCCTACTTCCAGGTAGGGGAGAGACTCTGGAGGTTGAGTTCAATCATCAATGACCAATGATTTAATCAATCACATCTATGTAACAAAACCTCCATAAAAAAAACCGAAAGGATGGGGTTAAGAGAACTTCCAGGTTGAGGAACACATGGAGATTGGGAGTATTTCGCACTGGAGAGGGCTTGGAAGCTTTTCCCACATACCCTATGCATCTCTTCCATCTGGCTGTTCCTGAATTATATTCTTTCATAATAAACTGGTAATCTAGTACGTACATGTTTCTCTGAGTTCTGTGAGCCTCTCCGGCAAATTAATTGAACCCAAGGAGGGGGTTTCGGGAACTTCCAATATGTAGCCAATCAGAAGTACAAGTAACAACCTGCGTTTTCAACTAGCTTCTGAAGTGGAAGGGACGGTCTTGTACGACTGAGCCCTCAACCTGTGGAATCTGATGCTATCTCTAGGTAGATAATCTCAGAATTGAATTAAATTGTAGAACACCCAGCTGGTGTCAGAGGATTGCTTTTTGAGGAACCCCACACATAGACATTGGAATTGGAATTGGGTTCAGGAACTCTACTTGATGGGGGAACTGACCTAAAATGGTGGCCCAAGCAGAGAGAGAAGTCCCCAGCCTAAGCCCCAGCCCACTGCCGAATAACCCCCTCCAAGCCACACCCCGAGCTAATCACCAGACGACACCTACCCTTTCCCCGACTCAGGAAGTCCCCAACCCATAAAAACCTGCTCAAAACCTTGCTAGGGACTCAGTCTTTGGGAAGGATCCCGCTGAGCCCGCTGGCATAATAAAGCTGACTCTCCTACTTCTCTTGGGCACTCTCTTGAATGCCTCTTGGGTTCTTTCCGGTCCTGGTATCCGTAACATACTTAATACTGAATGTGAATTTTTTACTTTTTAATAAAATGCCAAATTAATCTTTTTTTCTTTCAAAGGTATTTTAGAACAAATATTAATTTCATTTTGTGATAGGTAGAACTTTAAGATAGCCCCTGCCTGAGTCCTTATGGGTTGTTTTAACAAAAGACCATGGACTACGTAGCTTATAAATAAGAGAAATTGACTGCTTACAGTTCTGGAGGCTGGAAGTTCAAGATCAGGGTGCCAGCATAGTCAGGTGAAGGCTCTTTTCCAGGTTGGGAAGACTTATCTGTGTACTCACGTGTTGGAGCGGCAAAGGATCTCCCTAGCCTTTCAATAGTTGATCTAAACTTTAAATTAGTTTTACCCACAACTATTGAAAGGATCTCTCCTTTCATGTTTTGTAAAGGCATGAATCCCATTCATAAGAGCTCTGCTCTCGTGACCTAAGTAACTCCTAAAGACCCTACCTCCTAATACTACCATCTTTGGGGGTTAGAATTTTAACCTATAAATTTTGGGGGGACACATTCAGACCATAGCATCTCCCAAGATTTCCACCCACTTTTGTACTCACCCCATGTAACCCTCTCCTACCAAGTGTGGGCAGAACTTATTCTGAGTAGGCCTGATCTAATCAGAGGAGCCTTTCAAAGAAGATGAAGAGTTAGAAAGATGCTCTCCTGCTGGCCTTGAAGAAGAACTAAATGTCCTTGAGTTTTACAGCTGCAAGAAATATATTTTGCCGTGTGAACTCAGCCTCCAGATAAGAACCAAACCCCCCACAACACCTTGATTGCAGGCTTGTGAGAGGACCCAGTGAAGTCATAACAGGATCCCTGATCCACTGAAAACTATAACATAACTTATGTGTGCTGTTTTGAGTTTAGGTTTGAGGTAATTTGTTGTGCAGCAACAGAAATCTAATATACATGTCAAATGTAAATGTTAACTTTGATAAGAGCAGCAGTCTAAAAATAGAGTTGAAATTTTTAAAAGGTTATGGTTGCATGAGGGAAAAATAATTATTATTGTGGGTAAAACTAATTTAAAGTTTAGATCAACTATTGAAAGGCAATCTATACATTTTCTGGCCATTGATTAGGCAAAATTGAAAACATTGGCATCTATTGACTTCAAATGTGTAAATTTTTTTAAATGCTCAAACAGGTAAAATATTTTAAAAGTCAATCAGAAAATCAAAATGCCTCTAATAAATCAGTATGGCAATGAACTTATTTCTAAAGAATTGTAAAACATTATAGATTTGATTGAATATGAAGTAACTAAACACAAGTCTTATAATAATTTGTGAAACAGGGTGGCAGGAAAGATACATTATACTAGGACTAAAATAAACAACTATTTTTGCTGGTAGTAATTCTCTTTTGGCAGAATTTATATCAGGATTCTCACCTGGTGGAATGTCAACCCAGAATAACAGGTTTGCCAGATTGAATGAATTATAATCCTACCTACGACTGTAAATTTTTTAATTTAAATCTTTTTAAATTTTAGCAAGTGTCAATTTAAATATTTTAAATTTTAAATCTTTTAAATTTTTAACTTTCATCAAGTCTCACTTGTTAAACAGAGTCCATTTAGAATCACATATAATTATGTTCGATACAGTTCATGTAACAGACTATATGAAAGCTTTTACTCTCTATATGAAACCACTATATGAAAGCTTTTACTCTCTAGAGGGCTGGAGTCAACTAGGATCAACAAGGAAGTTAAATTTGACAGGCTGCCTAGATTCTAGTCTATGACCTAATCAAAGGTGTTATTAATGGCCCAACTCTCACATTTCTTAGAATGGTCCTAAGAAATGACTTCTGGTGAATCCATTCAATTTAAGATAGGCTGAGTAGTAATGACGCAGAAAAATTCAAGAGAAACTAGTTCTAAAATAGAGCTGTGACTCTGACTTTTTAATAGAAAATTTCCCTTCTTGGCCCTCTGTGTGCTTTCTTCAGAGAAATATCTTTTCATGTCCTCTGCTCACTTTTTGATCAGATTGTGTATTTTTTTGTTATTTCTCCAAAGAAGATATACAGATGGCCAAAACACATATGAAAAGATGCTCAACATCACTAATCATCAGAAATGCAAATGAAAACCACAATGAGATATCACCTCGCACTTGTCAGAATGGCTACCATCAATAAGTCAATAAATAAACATGTGTTGTCGAGGATGTGGAGAAAAGGGAAGCCTTGTACACTGTTGCTGGGATTGCAAATTGGTGCAGCCACTATGGAAAACAGTATGGAGATTCCTCAAAAAATTAAAAATAGAACTACCATATGACCCAGCAATTCCACTTCTGGGTATTTATCTGAAGAAAATGAAAACACGAATTTGAAAAGATATATGCATCCCTATGTTCATTGCAACATTATTTACAATAGCCAAGATAAGGAAGCAACTTAGGTATCTATCAATAGATGAATGGATAAAGATATGGTGTATATACAGATGATTGAATATTACACAGCAATAAAAGACTGAAATCTGGGCCGGCCCGGTGGCTCAGGCAGTTAGAGCTCCATGCTCCTAACTCCGAAGGCTGCTGGTTCGATTCCCACATGGGCCAGTGGGCTCTCAACCACAAGGTTGCCAGTTCAGTTCCTCGAGTCCCGCAAGGGTTGGTTGGCTCTGCCCCTGCAATTAAGATTGAACACAGCACCTTGAGCTGAGCTGCCTCCCGGATGGCTCAGTTGGTTGGAGTGCATCCTCTCAGCCACAAGGTTGCCGGTTCAACTCCCGCAAGGGATGGTGGGCTGCGCCCCCTGCAGCTGGCGACAGCGACTAGACCTGGAGCTGAGCTGCGCCCGACACAACTAGAACTGAAAGGACAACAACCTGAAGCTGAACGGCGCCCTCCACAACTAAGATTGAAAGGACAACAACTTGACTTGGAAAACAGGCCTGTGTACAAACACACTGTTCCCCAATAAAGTCCTGTTAAAAAAAAAAAAAAGATAATTGTCCTGTAAAAAAAAAAAAAAAAGACTGAAATCTTGCCATTTGCAACAACATGGGTAGACTTAGAGAATTATGTTAAATGAAATAAGTCAGACAAAGAAAGACAAATACCATGTGGTTTCACTTATATATGGAATCTAAAATAAAACAAATGAACAGCAAAACAAAACAGACTCAGAAACAGAGACCAAAGGGATGGTTACCAGATGAGAGGGAGTGAGGAGATAGGTGAAAAAGGTGAAGGAGAATATAGTCAATAATATTGTGATAAGTTTGCACAGTGACAGATTATTGTAAAGTATAAAAATGTCAAATCACTACCGTGTTTCCCCAAAAATAAGACCTAGCCAGACCATCAGCTCTAATGCATCTTTATATTATATTATACTATACTATACTACACTACACTACACTACACTACATTACATTATATTATATTATATTATATTATGAAGACCTGATCTTATATTAAAATAAGACTGGATCTTATATTAATTTTTGCTCCAAAAGACACATTAGAGCTGATGGTCCGGCTAGGTCTTATTTTTGGGGAAACGTGTTACATTGTAAACCTGAAACTAATATAACTAATATAATATTGTATACCAACTATGCTTAAATAAAAATAAAATAAAATGTCCCTTCTTACCTTTTCTGACTTCGTACTAGTTATTGATGAACTGCATGTGAAAATAGCTCTGCTATTCTCATAGTAGCCTATACCTGTGTTTTGTAATGCTTTGTATTTTTTTAATTAATAATTTGTAAATATTTACTTATCATCTGTCTTTTTAAAGAATTCCAGCTTCATATAGGCAAGCCCAGCTCTCCAGTATCTGCCACAATTTCCCTGATACCCAGCAAAACACCCAGCATTGAGGAGTCATTCAATAAACACTGTTTATGCACTAGTATTTAAGAGCAGCCTTTTCTATCATGTGGTTTATAGAGATTTTATCTCTATAAAAAAATTTTCAGTACATAGGAGGAAGAAAAGAGTGATTTCCTCTGGAATTCTGATACTTCTAGGAGAGTGGTTCTTAATGAGGAATCATTTTTTAAAGAAATACCAATGCCCAGGTCCCATCGAATTAAAATCTCTAGGGTTTGGGTTTTAAGCATGAGCATTTTTTAAGCCCTCACATGACAACAGTAAGAACCATAGCACTAAGCTTGTAACTCCCAACTTTTAGTGTGCGTGGGATCAGCTGGGGTGGCTGTTACAAAGCTGTATTTCTCTGTCTCAATGTGATAGGCTAGGCAATTGTTTCAACTCCTCTGCCTCCATATCTTTGCCACCTAAGTATGCAGTGCCTTCCCACTGTAGATGGGGCATACTTCCCTACCCCTTGATTTCAGCTGAGCCATGTGATTTACTTTGGCCAATAGGATGTTACCAGATATGACACAGGCAGAGTCTTGAAAAGTACCTGTGTGATCAGGCCTGCGCACTGGCCCGTCTGCCACTGCCATGAGAAAAACATGCTTGGCCTCACCAGCTACCCTTAGGAGGAGGATGAGAGACCTGTGGCACAGAGCCAAATTTATTCAACCAAGCCCAACGTAAATCATCTGACTCCCAAATGTGTGAAAGCCTAGCCAAGATTAGCAGAGCTTCTAGCCAATCTCACCCTAGATCAGCTGACCACCCCTACACACACCACCCCCGTCAACCTACAGATACGGTGACTACTTAGTCAGAATCCTTATGTTTATAACTAATTAAAAGCTAACCCAAACTCATTTAAAAATAAAAGAGAATTTTCTGACTTACAAAATAAGCCGTACAGGAATCAACATAGCTTGAGAAATAACAGAATCCAAGTATTTAAATGATATTGTCAGAAATTTGTCTCTCTGCACCCTCTGCACCCAAGCCAGTTACCAATAGTTCCAGGTTTGCATTCTACCAGCTGCACCTTGCTAGGGAAAAGATAACACTTCTTTTAAAACAGTGCCAAGAGAAGTCCAAATGTTATCATTTACATTGGTCCTAATTCCTAAACTAATTCCTGCCAATTTCTAAACTAATTAACTGTAATTCTGACTGGCCAGGCTAGTGTCTCGTGATTATTCCTTAAGTTGGAGTGTCATTATTCAAAACAGTCACATGGACTGAGCGTGTGGGAAAGGTTCTGCAAAGGAAAACCTGGGTGCTGTTGCTTAAAGGAGAAAAGATTGCTGAGCAGTCAAATTTAAGAGTTCCAGGGCAGTAAGCCTGAGTTGGGGCTAGCATACTAGGTGGTTTCAATTTTGTGGAACCCCAGGATGACATTTTTAAAGCAATTATATTAGGGATAGGATCCCCCTCCCTTTGGGAATACTCAGAAGGAAGAGGCATAAGTTAGCCAGCTTTTTAAATATTGCAAACAGCATTTTAGATACAGGATTTGTGAAGAAATCATGGTCACTAATGATTAATTATTTCAACCCAACCCCTGAGACTTCATGGTGGAAGTGTCGGGATGCTCTAAGTTCTTGTTTCTTGGTCATTTCTTAGGCTATAAAGAGTTGATGTTATTTTTTTCTTTTTTGTTTTAATTCGTTTTCTTGGGTAGAGAGGGATGGAGATCCTTTTTATTACCTTGACCATTAACATGCAGTTTTGCTGCACATGTCAGGTCTGCTTATTTCTCTCTGTTTGACGTAAAAGAACCACACAAGTGAGAATCAAGCATTGATGCCATTCATACTGGAATTCTCTATTGTAAGGCCCTCAAGCTGAAATCCTGCAGTCACAGGACTAACATTCTAAAAGGTCATTTCCTCATGTCCTGAAGACACTAGTCCTTCTGAAAAGGGCAAAACAAACAAGAAGCAAAAAATAAACACAACCCCTAGATTATGTTAAATTTAAGTAATGGATGACTTCTCTGAAGCAAAATCATGTTGCCTAGCAATATCACTCACTTTCCTCAAGTTCTTTTTTTCAATTCAGACCCAGAGTCCAACAATTTTTGAAGATAGTTTTCTTCTTACCAAATGTACACAACCAAATGTTACCTTGAATTATACTTTTATATAGACAATATCTCATTTAAACCTCAGTAAAATACAAAAGCTTTAAATAGCTTTTGTGATGCTTTTAAAAACAAAATAAATGGAGCGATTTAAATATCAGCGATTCACCTAAAAATTATTATTCTCTAAAGCAGTGGCACATATTTCATCAAAAGTCCTTACAGCATTTGGATGGAGTTAATCAGTGCTCTATTCACTGTCAAATGATGGGACAGGTAGAGGCTGCAAGACTTCACTACTTGTCACTGCTGCTGTAAATCTATTGGTCAAAATAGAATCACAAAGCCAACCCATAGTTGAAAGGAAGGGATTATACAAGGGCCCAATTAACAGAAGACAATAGGTAGTTGTTTTCCAAACAATGGAACAGGAGGTTTATAACAATCACTAGTCCATAGCAACTCTGAAATCCAGACGGGCATATCACTAAATCTTTGAATGGAGCCCAGTTCTGCTTTCTAAGAGTACTTTTTCATGGCTCTTTCCTTGGCCCCCTGGCCTCTTGGCTCTGAACTCTGAGTTATGCCTCCTTTTCCATAAGAAATGGTTCACATTTTCAGCTCTGTAGATTTCTGATTCTGCTTCTTCTTGAGGATCCAGAGACCTCAAGCACAATTAATGGATCATATGGTAAGAGAAAATTTAGTCTTACAATAACCTGCCAAACTCTCTTGCAAAGTGGCTGTAACATTTTGCATCCCTACCAGCAATAAATGAGAGTTTCTGTTGCTCTGCATCCTCACTTTCAATTGTTATTTTTAGGTGTTTCAGATTTTGGGCACTCTAATAGGTGTGTGATAGTATCTCATTGTTGTGTTAATTTGTATTTCCTTAACAACAAATGATATTGAACATCTTTTTGTATGCTTACTTGCCATCTATATATCTTCTTTAGTGAGGTGTCTGTTCAGATCTTTTGTCCATTTTTAAAATTGGGTTCTTTATTTCCTTATGGTCAAATTTAAGTGTCTTTGTGTATTTTAAATACAAGTCCTTTATCACATATGAGTTTTGAAACTGTTTTATCTGATTTAAGAGACAATTGCTTAAATCAATTATAAACAACCATATTTTCATATAAGATCACATTTTTATGTACTGGGGGTTAGGACTTCAATATAAGAAATGGTGTGGGGGTGGGGGAGCAATTTAACTCATAACAACCAGCATAGATCAGTCAACATCCAGCCCAGGTAAGATCAGCAGAGTCACTTGGCTGACCACCCAGACATGTGAGCAATAAATGCTTATTGATGTAGGCCATAGACATTTTGTAGTAATTTGTTATGTAGCATCATTATGATAATAAATGACTGATACATGGACTGTGGACATGATCTAAGAACTCAATTTTTTTTCTATTTCTTAATGGGACTGTAATGCCCCCCTAAATGAAAGAGAGGTGTTAGCTACATTTTCCAGCACTTCTGGGTGCTTTGTAACTTCTAAGATTAACATTAATGACACAAATAAAAACAAAAAAAAACAAAAAAAAACACTGCATTCTTTTTCTATATTCACTTTCCTTATCTTCTTTCATGAGGTTCCTTTTCCTGCCCCATTTAAACAATCTATTTTGTATCTTTGTAAGGACTAAAAAAAATGTTTCCTAACATTTTTCTTTTGTTTTTCGTAGCTAAGCATTCTCAGAGAAAGAAGTTCTCTGGATGATACTATTTATCCATTCTATAGTGAAGACAGCCCTATCCAGAATCAGTATTTGGGGACAGAAAAGCTGAGTGCATTGTTCTCAGTTCCCATCATCATCAACCCATGGGCTTAAAGATATTCCAGTCTTAAATCTGAATCTGAAGGGCAGTTTGATTTATATAGCTTTCAGCTCAATTTGCACATCACTCACTTATCTGTAATAGGTCTGCTGGACAAAGGCTGGATGTTTTCTGATCTAGCTGTCAGAAACTGCAGTGATTTAATCACTGCACATTGGGGATTCAGTTACACTCATATGACAATGGATAGGAAATTAGAGAAGACAACTTAACAAAGCAAAAGACAACATGATCAGGAAAGAAAGAGTTTATACAGAGTTTGCTCAGGATGAGTCTTTTCTTGTGTGGTTTGGAGTGCCTTGGCTAAGCAGAAGGTGGGCTGCCGTTGTCACAGTAATCTTTAGAAGGGACATGGCGATAGGAGTATTTAGGCTGATAGGAGCCCAGGGAGAAAACAGTGACTGTCCCTTACTCTCCTTGGTTTTAAAATAGGGGATTGGGAGAAGAGGGAGGCCATTGTATTTGAGGACAGAGTTTAGATACATAGATTTGGTTTGGTCTTGGAATTCTGATTGGGTTTTAAGATAGAGTAAAATTTGTGAGTTATTCAAATTGTTGTCTGATTCAGCCCCTAGGAAACTTTTGCCAAGCTCTGGAGGAAAGTGGAGGTGGAGACAATGTGGGAGGGAAAGTGACAATGAATTACATCAATCGGTGTTTGACAAGAACCACATCATGAGAAATATCTGGGAAACTGAGAGCCCACACACCACTCTGTTTGGGGCTGTGAAGCAGTGAGTCTTATGCAGGTGGCGGGTAGGGGAGTGGTTCCCATCCACTCCGCTGCAATACTGTTGGAGGACAGCTCTCATAGGAATGAAACGACGGTACTGAGGCAATATCAGGAAGCACACACCAGCCTTTCAGTGATTATTGGGAAGGAAAGGATGCCCCAACGTGGTCAGGAGGATGGTGCCATTTACAGGACAAGAGAGACACCGCCAAGACTCTAAATGACGAAGAGTAGTGGGAAGAGGCAGGGCATGAGTCAGATAATTTTGAGATTCTGGTGACATTGCCAATTACCACTAGGCCAATAATTGGTTTATGCTTAATCACTACTGCTTGCACCTTCCATATGTGTACTCTCTGCATGACATGGAAATCACTGTGTAACTTTCAAGACAATATTAAGGATGGGTTTTATTTTAAAGTCGGAGGACATCAGTATAGAGAACTTGCCACTGGCCTGGGTTTTAGGGTGTTTTTTCATAGCACACTAATGAGAGTTTTATCAAACTCAGACCCATGCACCATGACAAAAGGATAATATGCCAGAGAACAGACGAAACTTAGAGATGCTGAGATAGAATAAGAATAGTTCAAGGACATGAGATTATACAATTATGATTGACAAGAATTCTATTATTTTTCACTGGAAGAGGAAAAAGGGAAAAAATCGTCACATGACCTCCTTTAACCATTGTGAACATAATCTATTACAGTAGGGAAAAAACAGGTAGTTGCAGTGTCTCTGCAAGGAAACTGAGAATGGTGTTATAATTATGTACAGAAGATATCCTTCTGAATTTGTTCACAGACTTTCCCTCTGACATGTTAATCTTGCCACACTCACGTGACATTTGATTTGTAACTGCTTATAAATGAAATAAGCCATCAGCTTCAAGTCTATTCTGATTAATCTTGTGTTGGGATATTTGAAACAGCATTGGGCTATAGATTATAATATAGATGATAATGATGAAAAACAGAAAAAGAGAGGTGCTAATAATTCTCTATTCAGACAAAAACAGAAAATGCCTGATCTAGACATACAAAACCAACTAATGGTATAGGAAATTTAGCTGGTGTCTAAAACCACTAACTAAAAAATCAGTAGTAAGTTTGCCTACCAGAAACCCTAAGATGTCCCCACCAATTTCTTCCTGGAGACTAGACACCAAATATGTGATTAAAATGTCACGGCTCCTTTGGAGGGATGCCATGGTGAGATGAGAGAAGCCCTGGCCTGAACCCAGAGTCCTTTCCCAGGTCTGCCACTTATTCGCTATATCGTACTGGACAGAAACTTAACCTTGATGGTCCTTGGTTTCACCACTGCAAAATGACAGTGACACCAGTCTTGAGATAATTTATGTGAAAGCACTCCTTCACATAAATGAAGGGTCCACATTAATTTATAAGTAGGGGACGGAGGAAAACAATGAGAGGTAACCTGAAACAAGTGAATTGGATCTGATAAGAAGAAATTTTTAATTATAAAGAATATATAAATTACATATTATAAAGAATTCTATAGAATTATAAGCTATGTTATTATAAAGAATGTTTTGAAAGTAACTACTGAATAGGGAAAATATTCATAGGAACTCTAGTATATTGCAATAATGGACCCAATTCATTATATGCACTCCTTTTGTCATATGATTTTGCAGTTCCTCTTACTGAATAGGCTGTGTTTCCCACTCCTGTATCTTGTCTGATCTTGTGACTTTCTACGACTAAAGAATGTAACAGAAGTGACTTTATTCTCTAAGTAACAGTAAAAATGTTGGCAATACAATTTAAGAGTGTGATTTTTGTCTACTCATATTTGAGTATACTCATAACTCTACATATTGATTCAATAAATTTATTCTAGATTTGGACTATTTATGTTAATCAGAAACACAAAGATTCCAAAACACTTGACTTCAAGAATTTATTATATTACACAGTGTGAAACTTTCTCTGGACTCTTGCAATGATCCGTTTCCTTTCCTTTCTTTCTTTCTTTTTTTTTCCCCCCTTCCCTAATGGAAAAAAAGACAGAGAACTTTGAATCAAATTTTAAATGAAACAGTGAGATCAATAAATAAGAAATCATCCCTCTGGCATAAAAACTCACTGGTTTTGCAGTTTTCAATTACTCAAGAAGTGAAGTGCATATTAATGTCTTGAGATATATACCCTGGCTTATTTTCTTAGAGAATGATAATAGCTGCATCTCAGTTTTGTTAAAAAATAAAGAGTAAAAGGAAAGCAAATGTACTAGAAAAAGTCATTGCTAAAAACTGGCTGACTGAGATAATATCCTTACTTTTATTTCAAAATAGGCCCATTAACTGGCCATTCCTAACCCTCCCTACTGCACTCCAGTGTTAATAAATGATCTGAGCCAACCCCCTTTATAAGCAGCTAATGATATTTACTAGTGGAAAGTCCATATCTATAAAATGTCCTTTAAACATGGTATTCCTGGATTTCTTCATGTAAATAAACCTGGAATTTATGGATTCATGTAGCATACCTGGAGACACAGTAGTCACGTAAGCTATGAAACCATGCAAAAACTTACTTTTTTCTAAATGACTTTTTTCTTTCTCCTTGATTCAAACTGGCCTTGTCTAGTCTAACAGTGCCATGAGTCACTTGCTTCTTTTCTTTCCTTATCCTTCTACTTTTGCACATACCACAGGACCACTCCCTTCATCCTTAAGCCGTTAAGACATCAAATTCTGGTCAGCATCAAACAGTCTTAGGAAAAAAGCCTCAGCTCTATTGACCACAGAAAGAGAGTTTTGGTCAAACCAAGGATAATATCTTGACCTCAGTTGTGTTTCAGCTCCAGACCCGTAAAAGCTGAGAGACCCTACCGGCCTCATCACCTCGACACCACACAGAACGACTGACATCAGGACCTGATACAGTGATCAGCTGACTCCTACCCTAGCCTTGACAAATCAGGAGAACCCACAATCACAACTCCCTTAGCTACCAGGCTGAATGACCTTTTCCCTCGATAGCTTACCCACTAGAGGCCATGAAGAGCCAGGTCTTTGAGTACTAACTCACCTGTGTCTCCAGGTTTGGCGCCATTTCCTTCAATAAGTCTTTTTTCGCTGCAAACCCCTGTTCATGTCTCATTTGGCTTTGATGGTGCACAAACAAAATGAACCCTCTTTAGTTCAGTAACACTCTGTAATTAATGAAGTATAAAATACACATGCCCCCAAATCTTAATGGCTCCTATGGGAAGCGATGTTTCTATATACGTTGCTCAAAACTTCTGAATCCAAAACAGATATTACTATAGAGTAAAAAGACATTTTTGAGAACAGAGTGATGGTTCTAGACTCCTGTAGGAAACAATTTCATCTGTGCGCTATGCTTGCCTATAGCTAATCATTCTAAGGTTTGATGTTAAGTAAGTTCAAGTTTCATATGGATTTACTTTCACAATTCAACATACCATGCTAACACAAAAGGCAATTTAAGAAATATAAACCAATTAAATATAACTTTCAACACTACTCAAAGTATCATGTAAACATGTCTTATAAATATTCATATTCTCTTAAAGTTCACCAAAAAGTGTTGTACCTTTCCTGTCTCTTTTGGAGATGCACCCAATTAAAACTTTATCTTTCCAATTTTACATAATTTTGATTTCACATATCATGGAAATAATTAGTAAAAAAAAAATCATGGGGAAACATTCTACAAGGTCACATTTACTAGTGGACTGACATAAATTGTGTTTGACCAACTCAAACTAAGAAAGCAAATAACAGAGTTTTTTAATTATTGTAGTTGGATAGCATGTAATTAATGTCAGTGTATATTTGCAATTATACCTAATGCAAACAACATCTGACATAGTGAGGTGCTTTATTAGCAAGAGAGGTCAATGACAGCAATGGCAGGGAGATTTTGATTTAAAAATTTGAGAGAAATAAAAACAGGATATCTTCTTATAATGAAATGTTAAGAAAATCCAGCTTTTTGGCATTTTATTACTAAGAACTTATTTTTGTAAAAAGCAATAGTGTCTTAGGCCTGCAAAACATATTTTGCTTAAAAGAAAGACTAAAGTTCATACAAAAGAATCCCTAGATTGGTAATCAAAAGACCGAGGGATTGTAGTCATGTCTCAGTTGCATACAAAATGTGTGTTCTTGAATGAGTTGTTCTTAAGTTGGGTTCCCCCAGAAACAAATCCTGAGAAAAAAATTTGGAAGTGAATAGTTTATTAGAGGTGATTCCGGGAAGCACGCACCTCTTTAAATGTAGGAAGGTTGACAGGAAATGGAGAGAAGTCAATAGAGGGTATGTTATTAAACAGGTCACTACTATGGTCAATTGGATTTGATCCTGCTCAAGAATTCTGGGAGACTGTACAACACATCTTGAAGTTATCCTGTCAGAGGGGTGAAAGAGCTAGGTATGTATCCACCAGCTCCTGACTATCAAGTGCTGCTCCCTGGGTGAATTTACTCCCCAACACTGTAGGTAGCCAGAAAAAGTCTGAAGGCAAACAATTGCAGGTACTTCCAGTTGGACGTCACAGCATAGGTGTGCGAGGAATGCTGACTCCAGAGGACATATGCACTGAACTAGCAGCTTCTGCTACTTCTGTGGTCTCAGTTTCCTCATCTGTAAAGTCGTGATGCTATTGTTGGGTGTACCTACCTTTCAGTTCATGTGAAGATTAAAGTGAGATACACGTGGAAACACTTTGTAAACTTCTGACTTGAAATAAGCATGAAATATTATTTGCAATATAAAAAAATAGGCCAGATAATTCAGATTTCTTTCATGTTTACATTATATTTATTGTCCAATAAACTCCAGACAGGACTGATATAACTAAACTTCAGGATTATGAATACAGAATTGAAAAGGTGGAGTATATGATTCTTACTGATATGTTTTTAAACTTTTAAATTAGTAATCCATCTTTTACATGTGGCAAATGGAAATGTTTAATTACTACATGCTGGTTAGATAGAGGATATTTGAATAGTCATGATTTAGTCCATATAATTTTACACAAAATTACGGTAAAAATCTGTATCAAAGGGATTAGTATCTTGAGTTGTATTTCTATTGCTTGTGTGACTCATGCATTTAGTCCTTGTTTGGAAGAATGTTACTTATAATCAGAAATCTTCAGTCTCTGCCATAGCTTTTTGCAGTCTCAGCATTTTAGACACAGTTTCCATTAAATCTACTTTGCAACACACCTATGGTACCAATACCAGATGAAAGAGTTTTAGAATTCTGAGACTCAAGACAAGCCACACTGAGAATTAACATTGAATAATTGCAATCTTAGCTTCTTTTCCATCAAAATAGATTCTTTTTTGTTTTTTCATTTAAATAAATGGGAAGACAGAATATACATCAGTTTGTTTGGGTTTGGTTTTTTGTGTGTTTTTTTTTCATCTCTAACTTTAAGCATGACTCACTGCACTGGTCATTATGGCTGATGATCCGACATCCAACAGATGATCAAACTAAACCCACAATGGCAAACCCTTTTCCCTTGTATTGATAATACAGGCACATGATTCGATTAAGGCTAATAAGAAAGAAAGGCTGCAGGCGGCTTCTGAAAAATATTTCCTCATTCTTAGGAAGTAGAAGAGATGGTCTTTTTTTCTTTGCCCATTTTCCTATTGCTTCTTTCATCTTTTTGTGGTCAATTAGTTGGTGTTTTTTCCAATATTAGGGGATATATAAAACTAATTGGAGAAATTAATTATTTTTCTTTGATATGAATTACAAATATTCATTTTTTACTTTATGGTAGATTATGAGATGCAGATTTTTTTTCTTTGAATAATCTTTTCTTTATGTGTCCTGACTTTTGTGTCAGGAGGGCCTTTCTCACCCTGGAAGCAATAATTTTCCTATGATTTCTTCTACTACTTTTATGCTTTAATTTCTCAAAATATTTTATCAATTTTGAATTTATCCTGGTGTAACATGAAATAGGAAGACATACGAGGTAGGAATCCTATGTTCTTGTTGATTTTCAGACCCATAGTTCTAAATTTTGATTCTTTTGATTTCACAGTTGAATATGCAATCATTCATCTTAAAAGCAATAGGATGAAAGATACACTATTTTCAACATTTTAATAACCCCTATCTTTGTCTCAATAGTGTTATGATTATGAGATGTATACAAGTAACCATTAGTATTAGTATTCTTTTCCATTTTTTCAATCACTCATTTTCACCAAACACTAAGGAGAAAATGAAATAAAATATTCAAAAAGATTGCTTAAACATGGTCTACCAGTATGGCAGTGCTGCCACAACTGAATTGCTACCAGTGTTATCGTTTGAAATGTTTATATAGGAATCGTGACATGTCATTTGGGCAAAGAGTAGTTTAGGGGTATCATTGTGTAATGTTTGAAAATTAAGGTCACACAAAAATGGTCAAGAGAGAATTAATATCTATGTAAAATAATATATATGATTTATAACATGATTTATACTTTTTCATAATAATTTCAAAGCATATCTGAAAATATTTAAAGTTTTAGGTGCAATAAAATGAAACCCATTACCTCCTCAAAAATCTGTCAGATATGATTCTTCTCTATCTGATAAAACTGAGTCTCACACATTTCTCTGAAGTTGGCATGCCTCAGACATATCAAATGGTTGACTGAAGGCACCTCGTACACCACCCAAGTATCTGTGTTCTGAGTTATTACTTTCCTCCTACTAAGAACACTTCACTACTATTTCCTCCAGTGTAACTGCCCCCCAGTTCTTGTATTAAATTACAATAGAGATGTTGACTCTATTGATTCCCCTGAGCATTGCTTCTGGGACATTTAGTCTCCATGCTAATTGCAGAGCTTGAAATTCTGGGATGACCCCCAAGTCTTTAATTCCACTTTAAGAATGACTTCTCCTTTTCTCCTCTCAGCCTATAAAAGAGACTTTCTGAGGAAATTAAACCACTTCAACCCAGGTGATAACACAGATCAAATCCCTAAATAGCCTTGCCAGATCAAAGAGAGAAAGAGAGTGAGAGTGAAAGAGTGAGAGAGAGTGAGAATGGGAGAGAGAGGAGGAAGAGAAGGGAGAGAAAGACTTTGAGAATGAGAGAGAGAGAAAGAGAGGTGGAAGAGAGAAAATAAAAGAAAGAGAGAGGGAGGAGGGAAAGAGAGAGTAGAGGAAGGGAGGGAGAGAGAAAGAGTGAAAGAATCTAGTCCTTCCCAGTGTCATCTTCCAGTAGAGGTGGAGTCAGGGTTTCTCTACTAAGAAGCTCATGTTGGCTCCATTTTCCCGAGAAAATTCATCGTTTTCCAAGTTCTTTTTCTGGACAACTACCTCCCACAGAATTTAATCAGCAGGTTTGAATTAAATTATGTCTTTTTCTTTAAAAATGTCTTTCTCTGCTAACAAATAGAAAAATTAACAAACATAAAGAATTAGGCTACCACTACATGGCTGTGTTAAAAAAAACCTACCCATGGAGATATATTACAATCTCTTTGTGACAATTATCCACAAAATAGTCATAGAAAATCAATCAAATTTCTAAGAACATGATTTTTTTTTAAATCAGATCTTTAATAATCCAGACATTATTAATGTAGTTCAGACATTTACTCTGGAGAAAAAAGCTGCCAAAAGTATTTTTCATTAATAGCAGAAATTCAGTTAAGATACTAGAAAATGGAATCCATATAGAACACGTCTTTGCAAGTGGAGTAATATTGCCCCAGGGGAGTAAAATTTGCCAGGGGAGGAGCAGGGGGGAGGGTGGTATCATATATTATAATGGTTTGTAATCCTCCAAAGCTCAACTTTACCCAACAAAATCTTATTCCTTAGTACTCAATTTCTCTCATGAAGGAGAAATTAAATTTAAATCGAATTGAATTTTTCTCTTTATGGGGTAGATAATGAAAAAACAGCTTGAGAAACACTGGTAGAGAATAATTCACAAAATACAATATAATTAATTTGTATACAATATCAATTAACTACATATGAACACTTACAAATGATATTGGCTTTAAGTCCCACAACACTAAGTATTAGCTGGCTGAAGAATTTGTCCTGATTCTCTTCTTTTACTGTCAGATAATTTTGACAATCTTCTTTTTAATCTCTCATGTTCTTTGATTGTTTGTGCTAAGATCACTGCTATTTTCAATCATAGAAGTTATTAATGGCAGAAAAGGCCTTAGTTTCTGCTTAAGTTCTGATTTACATAAATTTAAATAAATAGGAATGGCTTTGTGCATCCCTGCCACACTCTTAGACCAGCCCCTTTAACTGCTGCTGGTTGAGGTGTCAGTCTTGAGCATTTGGTTCCTACTTCTGTGTAGGCTGCATCCACTGTTGAATTGATTTTAAATTTTAAACTTTTAAGTTTAAAAAGAAATTAATGGTTATTGTTTGGAAGATATTTCTGAAAGAAAAAAAAGTCAACTTTTCTTAAACTGTTTCCCCTTGAGATGACTTTAAAATGAGGGTAATAGTATAATCATCTAGACTTAGGCAATTTTACTGACACTTTAAGCAAAGAACAGTTTTGCTAACTCCTTGATTTAACTGAGTCATCTAATCTTTTGGGTATCATAATAATCTTATTTAAAATTCATGAAATAAATATTTCATAGATATTTTGCATTTTTTATCATGTCTTGAGAAAAGGAAACAGAGTAAGCAATACACATACACACATATATAATTTGAAATTGTAACCCTTGATTTTGGGGAAACAATAAAATACTCAATTCTGAAAAGACACTTTTCTATTAAGGATAGAAAGCAAGAAGACTGTAGAAACAATTTAGTCACTAAAGTTTTACCATTGTTTATGCAACTTCCCACAAAAAAAATAATTAGTAGTTTTTTGAAGTTAATGCTAATTGTACTAAACAAGTTGTATAACACCTGCTCATTCATTTAATAAGTATTTGTTTTGCACCTACTATGCATTACTTTATTTTGTGTTTTAGGGAAAACAAATTTGAACATAAGTCTTTCTACAGGCTATTTACAATCCTTGGAAGCAACAAACCCAGATTAACATGTAATAAATAAAAGGAATTCAAAAAGAATTTGGATACCTAAACGCAGAAAAGAAATACCAACAACTTCAAATGAAGAATAAAGGTAGTGTGGAAATGAGAGTGTGTCAAAATATATGTGGGGCCATAATTTTGAATATTCATGATATTTCACTATAAATTCACATAACACCAAGGAAATTACAGTTGACTCTTGAACAACACAGGAATTAGGGGTGCCAACCCACCGTGCAGTAGAAAACCTACACATATCTGAAGTCGGTCCTACACACAGGGAGATTCCCAGATTGAAAATACTATATATAGAAATGTTATTGTTAACTCATATAGAAGTTTAAGTTAGATAACTAGGATAAACTGTATGCACTTTGGGTTCTAAATATTTGCATTTGTTGCTTTTTAGCAATGATATTCTCAGACCTTCATACCACTTAGTGCCATGAAGACTACCTTAGAATATGTATTGGAGACAATGAATCCAGAATTTATGCTTACTCAGATTTTTATTTTTAGGATGAAAATACATTTTCCTTCTGCTTTAACTGGTAGAAGGAAAACATGCTCTAAAGCATCAGTTCTCAATCTTTTTGGTCTCAGGTCCCCTTTACACTCTTAAAAATTGAGAACCCAAAAGAGCTTTTGTTTATGTCAGTTATATTCATCAGTATTTAGAAATTAATACTGTGGCATTTAAATACATTTTATTTATAAGGCATTGTAAAATAACAATAGCCTGCATGTTTAATAAGCATAAGAGTAAACATTTTTATGAAAAATGACTATAGTTTATAAAACAAAACAAAAATTAGTGAGAATAGTATCGTCTTACATTTTTGTAAAATCTATTTAATGTCTGGTTTAACTAAAGACAGCAGAATTTTCATAGCTACTTTTGCATCCAATTTGTTGTGATATGTTGCTTTTGGTTGAAGGGTATGAAAAAAATCTGGTCTTACCAAGATAGGTAGTTGGAAAAAAGAACCTCATGAACCCTGAGAAAAGGTCACAGAGAAACTCACATGGTCCTGAGAACACACCTTGAGAACAGCCGCAGATCTGCTGAAATGAAGGAGTTACCTAGGTATACAAAGTAAAAGAATCTTTTCTGTACCTGTAGATTCTGACTAATCATTTAAAATCCTTACTTGCAGGGCAAGTTGTGTTATTGACAGCAAAGCTGGAAGTCCCTGTATTTGCACACGTTGTAATGTTGGGGAAATTTTTTGCATAATTCCTGCCCTTGTATGCTTTCTAGTTTCACTTAACTTTCACAATGGGAAGCAATGTTGTTGTATCTATGTGAAGAGAAATTGAAGAGGAGAAAAGGGCACAGAACAGAACAACCCATGGAAAAGGATAATATAATCTATATACTGAGTTATTGGACAATTTTACTTGTTAGGGAAAGTGCACTTAGGAGCATAATAAAATACTGTAGTAGGTTTATGCTGAAACACACATGGATAGTTCCAGCCCTCATTGTATCACACAGTCTCTATGTAATGCAATTTCTGCTGAGAGTGATGTAATGAAAAGCTCATCCCTAAGAGCTCTGTAGGTGATTCATAGTAAGAAAAAAATTAAAATGTTGACATATGCTTAGAAAAATGAGCATTAAAAGCCTACATCCATGTGCCATAATTTCTTGACTTTCCATTTTCCCTCACACTTTAAAGTCACTCTTTTCTTTGATTTAACAAACACTTAAAATATCTACTTCATTTTAAAATGTGATCCTTTTAAAAGATGGAGGATACATTTAGTCTTCTTTCATTTTTTTTTTTAAATAAAATATTAGGGAGGAGAGCAACAGCAAAATACAAATGGATTTCTTTGTAATACAGGACACATAGAATTACTCATATATAAGTTGGTATTATTAATCCATCTACAAAATACTGAGCTTTTGTTTACCAAGGACCAAACAAAATGCTAATTGGGGTATTATTCTCATTGACACAGAAATAAGGGAAACCAAGCTTATCTTTAGCCCTTGAACCTAATTTTAAGCATGACTACTTTGCTTCAAAATGGAATCTTGATGGCCCCATATTCTAGAAAGTCGTGTCAGAGGTTTTGTCAGTGAATTTTCAAAAGGAAATTTTTTTTTTATATATAGTGGTATCAAAAGAATAGATTCACTGCTTCAACAGAAAATGTATCAATTATATGTACTAAGAGTATCACATTCATACCTAAAAATTATCAGGATTCTTTTATCAAGAAATGTTCTAATTAAATTTTACTTTACCGATTTAAGAAAGTCAGCTATTTCTGAAAAAGTGTTTATTATTCATCTATGGAGCACTGAAGTAATCTAAAAACTAGATACATTATTACATAGGGCAAACCAAGTATTTACAACCTCCAGAGCTATTGTACAATCACCCCCTGCCTGGTAGAGCCGAAGTGCCGTGGTTGCTGTCCAGGGGTACACTAGACTCTGCTGCATGGGAACTTCTGCTCAGAGCCCTGGAGGACCCCTTTATTCTGCCCAGCTGTTTCCCTCCACAGTAACATGTAGTAAAAACCAGGGCAGGGAGTGAGAATAGTATCCCAGGCCTTATGACATAAGAAAACAGTGAGAAAATACACAGCTAAGTTTGGTAATTTTCTCAGGTTGTTTTCCAAATGGGAAGATTAAGTATTACTCAGAATATTTTTAGTCATGCAGATTTCAGGCAGAGAATTTGAATATTTGCCCTGTTTTAAAATAGAATACCTTGCAACCTTATGGGGGCCGCATGGCGTGCTTGAGCCAGAGCTGAATTAGAACAAGTCCTTTGGCTCCCAGCCCTGTGTAGCTTCCACTTAAATGAGGTTAGTTCCCTTATTTTCTAGTTTAATTTCCATTGAACAAGGAATTCATAATTATAGCAAATCAATTATCAATGTGAACATTATTTATTAATAACCTGTAGATAATGAACTTTAAGTCCTATGTGGTCACATTGTGGGCATCAATTTCATTATGAACTCACTGAGAATCTAATAAGGACTGATTAAAGCAAGATGGTGAAAATTTGTTTTACTTTTCCGTTTGGATAAGCTGTATGATTTAGGGAATTTCTGCATTGGGCACCCAGTCAAATCTCTTATACTTAAATATATTTCATATTATATTCCCCATTCATGGCCCTTCATTTCACCAAGATTTCATCATCTTCTTGCATAAAAGGACAACATGAAAAGAAGTAACTGACCAGTTCTCACTATATACTTATCATTCTTAATTAAATCCCATTACTCTTATTCAGGGATAAGGACTCCATTTTTATAGATTCTTAATGTAACTCTGTGTGAACGTGCTCATATATTCCAGTATTCTGTTTTAATATCCTTCCTATATTTTAACATCTTTCAACAAGCCATTAATTTAACATTGTGCAGATTATCTGATGAGGACATATCACTTCCCAATAGAGTATCATTGAAACATACTTCAGGTGCTTCGGATTTTTAAATCTACGCAGAAATTTTAAAACTAATCACAGTTACTGTGGAAATATTGTCGCTAGGTGTGACAGCTCTTTAATTAATTTGAATGTATTTTTGTGTTCATTAAGCTTTCTTTGGTTAGTTTTCAATTTTTAATAAAAATCACTACACATCACTATGCTTATCTGACACCAAGTTTGATAAATTACGTACAACTTCATTATCTATACCCATACCTCTGCCACCAATTTTATTCAAAAGCAAACAAATACACACACATACAAACTGTAAAAATGGAAGAAAGGGAAATGGTTTATCCCTGTTTCCTTTGTATCTGAGTTTAGTTCTTACTAATTTAGGGATATGGTTTCTTTCCATTACTATAATGATTATGTGTTCTTCTATATTACTCATAAATAACAACATGGACTTCGAATGAGATATCATTAGATATGGAGAGTAAAGTGATATGCCTTAACATTTCCCAAAACCTCTTATTCACCCACGTGCTAACTGACACTGAAATCACCAGTTTTAATACATGATGTACCTACTTCAATATGAATCACATGTATATGAATTATACATCCATGTTTACCTTCGAATTCTGAATGCATCAGTACAAAATTTAATTCCTCACTTTAATGTAGCTCAGGATACCTTCTCACTTACTACTAATCAATCACTGTGACAGTACATTTGAAGAAAAAAAACACCATGCCTTATCTTAGCATGTGTATTATCCCTGAGTGAAGGTTGTGTGAGAGATTACTACAGACAAACCATGTTGTAATATATTTTCTTGAGTTGCAATTCCATGCCTCATTACATTCAATTCTTCTCTTTGACTAGTTTGCATTTGGATGTTTAAAAGATTATTGTTTAAAAGATTAATGTTTATTGGTTACATAGCCATTTTTGCTATTTTCTTTGCAAGAAAAGTGTGCTTTTACACAGGTTACCATGGCTACACATGGGTCTGTATTCAGTTTGTTTTGAACTTGTTATAAACCAAATAACAAATAACAATAAAATTTGTAAAGTGGATACATCCTCACATCGTAGAATGTTAAGACAATACTCTTTCTCTGCAAAATGGATGTAACTGCTTGCTGCTCATTTAGCTGTTCGTATCTCCAATGCGTAGCCTAAGTCATACTTTCAGACAGTTTTTCCCAGTTACTGGGAACATAACATACCTCTCCCTGAACCCTTCCATTATTCCTCATCTGGGTTAAATAACATAGGGTGTAGGATGTTCATGGAAGAGGTACACCAAGCTCACCCTTCCAGTCATGTCTCTCTTTCTTGCTCATTATCTTCAAATAATACTGATTTTCATTATGTTTTCAGAATACTCAAAAGATCTTCCTAACTGAGGAATTTTGCCCTGGCTGTACCATCTGCCTCAAACATATTTCCATAGCTGACTTTTTTGTCTCAACTAAAAAGCCACATCTTCAGAAAATGGCTCTTCCTGACCTGCTGTATCTTAAGCCATCTCTCCCAATTCTATCACATCCACCTATTAATTTTCTTCATACCAGCTAACTCAGTCTGAAATTATCTCATCCATACAGGACTTCATTTGTCTGTCCTATCCTTTCCTAAAGAACATAATCGTCTTGAGAATAAAGACCATATCTACCTGGCTCACTGCTTTAATCCCAGCTCCTGAACACAGCCTCGCATGTTCAAGTTTGTTGAATGGATAAAATTCTAAATAAAGTGTGACTTTTTATATCAATATACTTTGGGTTGAAAATAGCAGAAAACCCTCAACTGGCAAAAAAAAAAAAAAAAAAAACCACACACACACACACACAAAAACCATTTTATATATGAGGAAAAGAGATTCCTACCTCAATATTATCAGGATGCATGCATCAGCTTTGCCTCTTCAGGGCTGGCTCCATTGTCAAGCTCATGGTGATGGCAGCTTAGGCACACACCTTAGCAATCACTCCAGTAAGGAACAGAGCTTCTTTTCCTTAGAAGTCCAACCTATTTCTTCCTGGTTTATGCCCTCATTGCCAACCCAGTATCTGGTCAGAGGGAAGAAATGAGTTGCTTAATGGAAGCCTAAGAAGTCCCACCTGGGGGTTAAAAGTGGAATCAATCCCTCCCCAATCACATGCCTGAGAATGGGGGATGGGTGTTTTCCCAAAGGGAATTTGGAGTAGTATGACCAGAAGGAAAAAGAACAGGTACTGGTCAGCAAAAACAAGACGTCCTCTATTGTATCTTTATTCTAATCCCTTAATTGAATCCACTTGATTCAAATGGATCCTTGTATTTGAATGGCATTTAGCTTTACACAGTTCTGCTGTTTCTGATCAGGATAAGGAAAACAGAAAGGATTACAGAGGCTATGTTACTTAATATTCCTTTAATTGTTCGTGAATATTTCTTTGCTCCTACTTAACCTTTGCTAGCTCATTATCATATAGCCTGGGAGTTATTTCAAAAATACACACCTGCCCTCTTCTGTTTACATCTGCTAAGGATTCCTTATTCCCTTTAGATTACAACAAGGGATACAAGCCCTTCCCAGAATTTTCCCTACCGCCCTCTCCAGCCTCATTTCTTGTATCTCTTCCTTCACAGCTCACATTCCATCATGAAACCCTGGCAGTTCCCTGAATGTACCATGTTCTCCTTCACTTGTATAGCTTTCCATCTGCAGTTTTTACTACTTGGAACACCTTCCTTCCTTCTCTGCCTGCTCACTTCTACTCTTCTTTAGAGATTCTGCTTTACTTCCCCCAGGAAGCCTTCTTTTTACTCCATATCTGAACCAAGTGCCTCCCCCCGTGTGCCCCCATGACTACCGTTCTCCTAACAGTCTTTAAATGCGACTCTGAGCTTCTTGAGAGTAAAGATAGAGTCTGTTATTTATGTGTCTCAAACATGGTTTGTAATCTGAGTTCAATAGATTTTGGTTAAACAAAAGAATGAGTTGATATGTATCACTGTTGCTTAACTGGAAATTTCCAAGATTGGAAGGGAATAGCCTTAAACTCTACAAAGGAGAAATTCTACACATTCCTTAACTCTAACCACAATCAATAAATGTATATACGTATGAAAATTAAGATGAAAGGAAAACAATGAAATTATTGTGACTATTTCAAAGGGCAATGTGTGTAACATAGATGATTACATTATAGAAACCGATTATCTTCACAAAAGGGAAATTGTCAAATGGGAAATAGGCAGAAGAGTTTGTGTTATATGCTTCATGATGTTACAGCTAATATAATAAAACTACAGAAATTGAGTTCCAGGTCCAACTTTTTACCAACTCTCTTCAGTGTAAGAGAAATTCAACTATAATAAAAATAACATTCAAAAGAAGGGGAGGGAGGGCTTTACCAGAGAGTGAATAGTGACAAAATAACAACTCTAAAAGCAAAAGCCTCCAGACCACACTTTCATCATTTACTGTTTTTTTCCAAAGGTTTCAAAAATTTTAAGGTTAAATTATAACCAGAAAATTTGCATTGTAATTAGTGAATGTGAAAAAGATAGAAGGTGTGCTATGGGAACAACTGAAAACACATATTTAACATCTTCAGATAAAGGCAGTCAGTAATTATTACTTATTCTCAAAAGTGGGATTAATATTAGATATATTTATAAGCCAAAGTATCCTGGTGTGTTTTTGTTAATGTCATTTCAATCATATCAAATATTTGACATGGAAAAATTCAAGTGGAGTTAGACTATGATATCCCTACTGATTTCCTAAATGTATTCCCAGTTTGCTAAACGAAATTTTTCGAGACTTTTTATTTTGCAATGGTTTTATATTTACAGAAAAATTGCTAAGAAAGTACAGAGTTCCTGTGCTACCCCTCACCTAGCAATGGATTTACCCTTTTAACATATTATAATACCTTTGTCCACTTGTCAAAACTCAGAAATTCACATTGGCACATTTGCTATTAATTAAACTCTGGACTTTATTTGGATTTTACCAGATTTTCCATTAATCTCTTTTTGTTTCATGATTCCATTCAGGATGACACATTGCATTTAGTTGTCATGTCTCTGCAGTCTCCTCTGACCATGACGATTTCTCAGTCTAACCTCTCTTTTCATGACCTTAACAGTCTTGAGGAGTAATAGCCCAGGATGCTGTCAAATGTCCCCATTCTAGGATTACTGTTTTTTTCCTGTTTAAACTGAGGTAAATGTGGTTTGTCAGGGTAATAGCACTTGCTTCAGTAGTCCTGATTTAAGGAGTCACTTTCTCTGTGTACATGAAAAGCCTGTGAAAACCTTCTTGATTTATTCTGCCCAATATAAGATCCCAAAACAAGATCCAGAAAGATTAAAGCACACGTGGCCATTTTTGATGCATGTGGACCTTTAAAAGAGTTCCTGTGATGCAGTGATGCGTTCTTTCCAAGTCACAGTAGCTCTGACAATGTTAGATGTCCTGGTTGCCAATTGGAATGAAATGGGGAGTGCCTCCAGTCTCCCTCGACTAAGCTGAACTAGGGTGCCTGCCTTCAGCCTGCACATGTTGGCATTTTTTTGAGGCCATCTGCTGCCACATTCTGGGGAGGTCAAGATGGGAAGATTTTGGAAATGTCTTTGATCAGCAAGAATCTTCTGTATGTCCCAGAGATGTGAGGGGGAAAAAAAGATGTTACACAAACGCACAGCTTCATGTATAAATTTGTTTTCCTATTTAACCATTTAAATCATTAAACAAATGAGCCACATAAGCTCCCAAAATGAAATGTAGTTTGGAAGAGATTAGGGGCTTGCGTAGGAGCTTAGGAATTTAAACACTAACAGCATTAAATTAAGAGTCAGTGAGAGATAAGGTTGTTTACCGTATCACCCGTTTCTGCACCATTTGCAGATACTTCCATTGCTCCGAGTGGTTTTTATAAGAGCAAATACATGCAAAGTTACATAAAGGCTATCTTTAAATGCCACAGAGATGAGTTATTTAAAGATAAAGTTGTGCAAAGTAATTCTTGCAACAATATGTGTGCAAATTCTCCATGGTCTCAAGAGGCAGCTTAAGAACAAGATTTAGATCTTTATATCTCTAGTTAGATATTTTGGGTGGAATTAAAGAAGAGTTTAGATTCAAAAGTTATTTTTTTTATTCTTATAGTCATGAAATACTGGGAAATAAAAATGCTTTTATCCAAAACTATAATCATGTTATTATTGTTTTTTACATTCCGGTAACTATTGGTAACTGCAGTATCAAAATAGTTGAAACTAATTTTTGTTGTTTCTTCGTTGACATATTATTAGGCTCTCGATAAAGAAAGCAAAAAGAGCCATATGAGTGAAAGAATAATCAGGGGCCTTGGAGTCAAATTTAACTAGGTTCAAATCCTGGCTCAGCCACTTTCATCTGAGGCAAGTCATCTGATTATCTCAACAGTTTTTGAAATGGTGATAACTACATTGTAGTGTATTATGAAGATTATATGATACACTATGCTGAAAATACTGAGCTCAGTTCCTAAAACAAAGTGGGTATACATTAGTTATTTATCAATGTTATTCCTACACGACCCACAAGGAGGCCATCTTTTCAGCCTAGAACATCCCAGGATGTGCAGGTAAGAGATTTCCTGAGCAATTGATTGCCTATGTGTTGTAGAGAGAGGGTCCAAGAGTGGAGGACATAGACAGAACAGACCTAATGAGAGAAAAAGATTGAAATCCAACTCATAGGATATTGAATAACTCTTTAGAGAAGATGAAAATGTCTTTCACAGATTTTGAATAAACTCAACCATGTGAATATTTACCTTTCTAAAATGAAACAACTGCTGGTAAGAATGTGAGTTTTAGTTAAAGGGCAAAGCAGACAACACTCCTTCTTGTAAGTGCAGCACATAAAATACCATAAACATTGGCAAAATAATTGATCTCCATGAAGCAACTAAATAGCAATTACATAGCCTAACTAATCAACCATTGCAATTCTTTCCATATAGGCAATCGACATAAATATCTGTAATAGTTTTCTATGGATATCATAACAAATTACCACACATTTAGTGACTTAACACAATGTAAATCTTTTTTTGTTTTAAGTTTATTGGGGTGACAATTGTTAGTAAAGTTACATAGGTTTCAGGTGTATAATTCAGTAATACATCATCTATATATCACATTGTGTGTTCACCCCCCAGAGTCAGTTCTCCTTCTATCATCACATATTTGATCTCTTTTACCCGCATCTCCCACACCCCTACCCCCTTACCCTTTGAATGTAAATCTTTTATTTTAAGTTCTGTAGATTAGAAGTTCAACAAGGGTCTCACCAGGCTAAAATCAAGGTGTCAACAGGGCTGTATTTCTTTCTAGAGGCTCTATGGGAGAATTCATTTCTTAGTCTTTCCAGCATCCAGAGGTTGCCCATATTCCTTAGCTTAAGGCCCCTTCCTCCACCTTCAAAGCCAGCAATAAGTGGCAGTCTTTACATACATCCCTCTGATTTCCTCTTCTGCCTCCCTCTTTTACTTTCCAGGACATTCATTACTGCACTGAGCTCACCCAGATAATCCAGGATAATCTCTCTGATTAGCAATCCTTAATTTCATTTACAACCTTCCTCTTTGCCAAGTAACCTAACATAATCACAAGTTCCAAAGGAAGGGAGGCGGGGGGAGGCGGGTTGTCCATTATTCTTCCTAACATAATTTCTAAGGGAGATCACCTCTGAATTCTGTAACACTGATCTCTGGGTGTAAATAATATGTTGCAACTCACATATACCTTATTTATTTTCTTCAACAATTCAAAAATGGGAGCTTTTTTGACAACTTTAGAACCTGCAAAGGCATACCATGTTATTTAACAAGAGCAGAAAGAGACAATGCTATGATAGTAAGAGTTATGTGACCGAAATCATTCTTATTACACTAAGCAGTGAAAACTGATTATCTCTGATGCCAGGCTTTCTTTTGGCTCCAGGAAAAATAGGGTATCGAAATGTAATATCCATATCAACAAGCCACATGACGCTGTCTTCACACACCCCTGTAACCTATCATATCATGTCATCCTTTTGCATCTAGAACTTGTTGTATTTCCAAAGGGGGGAAAAATATCTGTGGCATTAGCAGTAAGTACCTCGGAGTGATGACTTAGAAAGTGAAGCTTTGTATAGTGTGGTCGGGATCTGAAAGCACAGAAATTGTGGGATGAAGTTTTCTCTTAAAAGGCTCATCTAAACAGAATGTTTGTTGTTATATCAAGCTTAAAGTAAACACCACTACATATCAAAATATTTGGTTGCTTAACTTCCTTAGAAAAATTTACATTATATAGGCTGTCACTCTCCCAAGAATATTTTAGAAAACTACTGTTAAAGTTCTACGTAAGTGCATTGTCTAGATCAGGGCATGGAGCCCAGAAATGTAATAGAAATAACGGGATGAGGCTAGAAAGGCGCTGGGCATGCTAGAGCCCTTTTGCCCCATCTAAAGAGGCCAGCCAGCAGCCACCACTTAGTTCCAGCAGCTGACTGTTGGCTCATACAATCCTCTGATATTTTCATAATTAGAAAGTGTAATATTTATATCGTGTCATTTAAATTTTCAATGTTGGCAACTAAATAATATACTGCAACCCATTAACAGAGCAATAAAACACAGTCAGCCAAGTGGCTTATCAGCCAATGGTTTGCACCTTCACATCTAGACCAGCCAATCCTTGATCACTGCCTGATATTGTACTTGATAAAAATCAACAGACTGGTATAATTTATTGTCCTAGCTGTCTAACTGGAGGCAAACATAGAGGGAAAAAAATGTGTGTTCACAGATGAGATAAAGAGTCATAGCAACTGAGGAGTTGTTTCCTAAGGGAACAGATTGTCTTACTTTGTGTTGTGGCCCCAGCACTTAGCATAGCATCTGTCATATAACAGGCTCTAAGTAAATGTTTGTTGAATTAATGGATGACTACACTTTAAGGAAAACTTGGTAATTCTAAGGGCTTTGTTCCTATTTGTTAATGCAAAGAAGTAGTTGTCTAGCCTTAGAATTTGGGGTCAGTTAGAAAGCAAAAAGCCCTTAACATTTTCCATATTATCAAAATATATACATATATACATATATGTTCTAAGAATTATTATGTTGCAATGATCAATGAGGCCTTTTAGAATATAATGGGGCAAAACGAGATTTAACCAAAAATAATATTATAACTACCAAAACCACATACTTGTGTGGAATTTTTATGTTACAAAGTCCTTTCAGTATGTGATTTCTCTTATCATCAGATCACCTCTCTAAGATAGACAGATATTTCATTTTAAAGAACTTGAACTACAAAGGAAGTGATTTTATAAAGCCTTGCACAAAATTAGCAATGCGACTGCACTTACTCTCCTGCTCAGTCCATGATGGTTCTCTCTTAACGGGGAGGCAACATGGGGATGTGACAACATAGAATTGAATCAGATGAATTAAATACACACAATGGCACCTTCATAAACAGAAAGGAAGCAGGAAAAAAACCTGCACTGTAGCAGAGAGGAGGAAGGAAGGAGAGTGTAATATTTGTCCAGAGGGTGTATAGACATCAGAGTATGTTATTCATCATGACACTATTTGCATGTTGGTTAAATCATTCAGGAAAATGAGATAGCTCCACTGGACCTGTGTTCTTTCATCTGGAAACGCACTGCTCTGTGATGTTTCATTTCCTATATGTAACCATGTCCCCCACTAGAATGAAACCTCATGAAAATCAGAGGCTAAATAACATTGCGATACAAGTTCCTTAAGCACTGTCTACCGAGAGAAAAATACATTTGAATTTTTTGATTGCTTAATGGGTGACATACATGAATATACTGGTGACAGTATAGCATAATGGATAAGAACATGGGACATGAAGTCAGTAGATCTGTGCCTGAAACCATGCTCTGTCAATGACTAACTGTGACTTTGGCCAAGTTATGCCACTTCTGTGAGCATAACTTATAAAAAGGGTGACAGTGATAAGACTTACTCCATAAATTTGTAGTGAGGATTAAAGAAGTTAAAGCTTGTAAATACCTAGCAGGATGTGGGTACATGACATGCACTGAATAAATGTTTCACTACTGCAACATACTGAAATTTCAAGTTAAGAAAAGTTCAGAGCTACATGCTGATCTCTGTAGAGGTGGAGAACACTGACTGGTGAGTTCCAAAAACAAAGTGAGATGCTGAGAGAAAATTTTATAAAGTGACCCAAAACTCATTTTTAAAACAAACTTTTAATCTAGCCCTCATGCCATATGGAATACAGTAATGGAACAAAGAAGAAAACTAGCATAGGTGCAGTGTGATTTACCATCAATATAAATGATTACAAACAAAATTAGTTTGCAAACACAAGCTCACTGAAAGAAAACCTTGTGACAGGTCAGTTTTTACAAAGGAGGGAAGACCTCAGATTTGGCTGGTCACAGAAGGGACATTCAAAAGAAGGAATATGTGCAATATTGAGGACTTTTCCTTGTTCCTAGAAAGAAAGAAGTTTAATTGTCACAAATGTATTATCAAAGACCAACTGACTTACTTTTCAGTTGAGCACTTGCTTTGATCTTTCAACATAGATTTTCAGACCCTAATTGTTCCCACACACAGACAAAATGAATGCAGTGATAGAAGTACATTAAAGTGAGAAAGAGAATACTAATTTCTTAAAACGAAAATGACACATATGATCTCTATCATACTTGGAGTGGTGTTTATGTGAAAAATCTAAAGACAAGCAATTGAAACATTTTCCACCCAAAAGCAGCAGAAAAATGAACAATCACAGAGCAAGTAACGTACATCAATTTAGAAGAAATTTTGATGCCAAAATAAGGTAATAAACTATGCCACTGACACTTCTCCTTTTAGCTTTAGTATTTACAGGAGTCGATTCATGGAGCCTGAAAATTTTTGTAAAGTAACACTTCAATCCTGAACGTTCAGCTCTGGGGATCAAGCAGAGGAATGATGACTAAACTCTTGGACCATCAGTTCTTGGACAACCAGATAGATCAGCTCTTTAAAGCCACAGATGTCCATTCAAAGAATATCCTCCATTTCTCCTTTGCTTCCTTCAGCGTCCGGGTTACATTCCAAAGGCCTGGAAGACTCCTCCATTGGAATCTCATCTCCCTGCCTTCCGGTACCTTCCTTGGTCTCTTCATGGATCAAGTGCGGCAGGCAGTCCTGCTCTGAGTTACTCCGGACGTAGCCGGGTAAAGTCACGTGGCTGTCGGGCTGTCGGCTGGCGGTCTTGGTCGCTTTGCCAGAGATGAGAACCATGCGAGTGCTGGCCGCCGGCTGAGACTGACTGCTGGTGCTGTGAGTTGCGGTGGTGAGCACGGAACCGTATCTGTGGCCGCCGCATGGGGGCGTCCTTTTCCAGTCGACCGAGAGATTCCACCGACTCCACATCTTCTTCACCTCAGACTGAACCTAAACCACAAGCACCATACCGAGCATCAGAAACCACCAGAAACCCTGAAGCATTGTTAGACAGATGTTTGCCCTGATTTCAATGACAGTGATAATCATTAATTAAGGGCCCACTGTGTGCCAGGCACTTTACATATATATTCTCTCTCAATCTCAAAAACACCCCCGAGATAGGTGTTATTACGGGAGATGAGCAAACTGACGCATTGAGAGAGAGGTAAGGGGCTTTGGCCAAGGTTAGTATTTTAATGGAGGTTGAAATACAGCCAGTAGAAATATCTGGCTTATGGGAGAGGACAAAGAGGAGTTGGGTTGGAGGAGAAAAATAGTACCAGTGTGACTGAGGAATGGCGACGGAGGTACTCAACCTGAAATGCATCCCTTCGCATAGGCATACTGAGGGAGGGAAAACGGGAAAGAGGATTGTACATCGAAAAGCTGGCACTGCAAATGCATTCTCAGTGGGACGGGACTCTTGTTTCCATTCTTTCACTGAAGATTCGCTTTTACTGCTAACGCCACTTTCCAGAAGGGAGCTTATTGGGAAGTTCCATGGGAAGCAGATGAAATGTGGCAAGCTGATACCACATAAAAGAACAGTGCAGTTATTTCTCTATAGCCAACTCCTCGATGAAGTGAAATTGTCCCATAGCCATCCTGTAGTTCAAAAAAAATGTCAAACTGTTCTAATGGATTTGTCCCAGGAAAACATATTTGAGTTTCTTATAGAACTTGAAATTGAGTACGTGTAAGCAATAACTGGACTATGAAGTTCACTGACCTGCCAAGTCTCCATTTGCCTTCCAACAAGTTGTTGTTTGATATCAGAGTTTGCAAATGAATTGACCTTAGCTTACTGAAATTAATTCTTGCTTTCTCAAAATAATTTAAGATTAAAATATGTCTCTTTTCCCTGCCCATTCTGTCCTGTAACTCCTGGGGATCCTAAAGAGATTCAGGTCACATTGAGATGGTCATTTATAAGCTTACTTGGAGCTAGATCTGTGGCATGTCTGGGGTTCCTTCCAACCTACCTCTCCGTTGCAGTAGCAGTAGATGATAGACACAAAGAAACCCTGTAGACAAAAAAGCGTGTTAACACTTTGACAATTTATGAAAATCACAGCACTAAAGAGTCTTGTGTCAAAATGTGTAAGTTGAAAAACATTTTTTATGATTCTTTCAGAAAATTATATACATCTCCTAATGTTTCCAAATCCTTAAGCTTATATTAAATTTGTCTGAGATCCTTCCTTGGTGTCAGATGAACCAAACAAGTAACTGAATAAAATACAAGACACACAAAAAACTGATGTCTATTATATTAGTTTCATTTATGTTGCCACTCAAGGATCACGGAATATCCCCTGGTTGGTAAAAGATATTAATACACTGTGAATTCTGGAAGCTATAGACATAAGGTATTTATATGGTAAAAACACAAAGAAACTTTTTTTTCATTCATTCAAAAATATTTATTGAGCTTATGCAATGTGAAGTGTTCAGCGTGGGAGGGCTAAACAATTTAAATAAGACAGACAAGGTCCCTGTTCTCTTAGAGCTTACATTCTAGAAGAAAATACATATGGATAAAAATATAAACAAATAGCCACACAAGAAAAATGTGTGTTGACAGAGAAGAATGGATAAGATGTATCACATAGGAAACTCAACAAAGACCTCTCTGAGGAGGCAACATTTAAGCTGGTTTGAATGACAAGAAGAAGCCAGGCCTTAGGAATATTAGGGGGAAGACCATTCCAGGGAAAAGGAGCAGCAAGTACGAACCCCTGAGGAAGGAATGAGTTTGAGGAACAGAAGTGTGGAAGCTCTAGTGTGGCTCAAACTTAGTGTGCAGCAGAGTGTGGTGTGACACGGAGTCACAGTCGGATCCCCGCCACGTAGGGCTGTGCACACCAGAAAACGGTGTTTGGATTTTATTCTGAGCGCAATGGAAGCCTCTGGATACCTCTGGCAGATGAATCACATGACCAAATTTATTTTTAAGATTCTTCATACTATCGTATGGAGATGAGATTGAAGGTGGCAGGAGGTGTCCGCAAATGAGTTTGCAGGAAGAAAGGTTAGGAGACATCTGTAGCAACCCATGTGAGGGATAACAGTAATCTTATTTTGAAACAAGATAAAATGTGTAAAAGATACCTCTGCCTCTTTTCTGTCTCCCTTTTCCCCCCTCCCCTGCCTTCTCTTTCTTTTGCTTTCACTTATTTTCCATACACACGCAGAGATCCCTGGTCTGTATCGTTACACATTTTACGATATCCTTTCTCCTCTCACCACCTGGCCTTGTAGGTGAGAAACAGCTCCTATTGTTAGAGTAAACCTGACCTCTGCAGGACGAAAAAGCACAAGGGCCAGAGAACAGCGCCCTCTCGTGGCCCTCGGGAGACTGGTGCACGAAAGCCAGAGAGGGACAGAGAAAGCGGTTGCGAGAGGCGGGGGAAGCAAAACGCAAGAACCGAGTTACTAGACGGCACTCTACCTGAAAGGAGTTGAAGAAGAGCTCACAGTGCATCCGGATCTCCCATCCGAGCCCCGCAAAGGAGTGGGGCAGGCACACGAACACGATGTAATGTACTCCGAACACCAGCACCAGAACCAGCGTGGATTTGGCGAGTTTCCTGAGAGGGAACACCAAGCCTTCTCATTAGTCAACATAGGGTGCCTTTCAGTAGAGAGAGCTCGCTGGGAAGAAACGTCAAGCTTAGCAGAGCTAACAGGGGCTGACTTTTCCCCGTTTCTTTGGATCCCAAGGCTGTACTTGCTTTTTCCCCTCGCCCTCCGCTTCCTTTCACTTTATTTATTTATTCTACAATCAGGTAATTTGGTCTCACCTCCCACGATTATTATCCTCTAAGTCTTTCTAATTTCTGCTCTTCTTGATTAAAAGATGCAATTTTCATAAAACTGTGAAATGCCTTCTTTCTGTCCTCAGTCTTCTTTAATTGCTATGTTTGAGACTTAAAGAAGTATTACCTCTATCCATGATTACTGCCTTTACTTTCACAGGCAGCATTTTGGCTTCTTTTGCTCATTTAAAAAATCAACGATTCCTAGTGTCTTACACTAGAATGTCCATTTATCATTCCATATTTTCTTTCTTTTTTTAATTAAAAAAGTGTATTGTTACCCCAATAAACTTTAACTTAATTAAAGTTTTAACTTAGTTAAAGTTTATTGGGATAACAATTGTTAGTAAAGTTACATAGATTTCAGGTGTACAATCTGTAATACGTCACCTGTATATCACATTGTGTGTTCACCTCCCAGAGTCAGTTCTCCGTCCATCACCATATATTGGATCCCCTTTACCCTCATCTACAACCCCTCTCCCCCCTTACCCTCTGGTAACCACTAAACTATTGTCTCTGAGTTTTTGTTTCTGTTTGTCTTGTTCTTTTGGTGTTTTCCGTTCTATATACCACATATCAGTGAAATCATATGGTTCTTGACTTTTTCTCTCTGACTTATTTTGCTCAGTATAATAATCTCAAGATCCATCCATGTTGTCACCAATGGTACTATTTCATCTTTTCTTATGGCAGAATAGTATTTCATTGTGTGTGTGTGTGTGTGTGTGTGTGTGTGTGTGTATATATATATATATCACAACTTTTTTATCCATTCGTCTATTGAAGGACATTTTAGTTGTTTCCATGTCTTGGCCACCATAAATAAAGCAGCAATGAACATTGGAGCACATATGTCTTTATGGATAAATATTTTCAGATTTTTTGCGTAGATACCCAGGAGAGGGATTACTGGGTCATATGGTAATTCTATTCTTAAATTTTTGAGGAAACTCCACACTGCCTTCCATAGCAGCTGCACCAATCTGCATTCCCACCAACAGTGTATGAGGGTTCCTTTTCTTCCACAGCCTCTCTAGCACTTGTTACTATTTGTCTTGTTGATAATAGCCATTCTAACAAGTATGAGGTGATATCTCATTGTGGTTTTCATTTGCATTTCTCTGATGATTAGTGATGTTGAGCATTTTTTCATATGTCTATTTGCCATATTTTCTTTGGAGAAATGTCTCTTCAGGTCCTCTGCCCATTTTTTAACTGGATTGTTTGTTTTTTGTTGTTGTTGTTGAGTTGTATGAGTTCCTTAAGATTTGTATAAAAGTTATGATTATATCCTCTTTTAAAATTTATCCTTAAAAGTCAGTGAGCAAGTTAAAGTAGTGGAGTGTGCCAGGCCAATATGGGTCATCTGTCTGTCTATTCACTTATAAAGATGGACTTTTCCACTCTCATCAAGTCATTTAGCAATCCTGGGCACTGATTTGTCTCAGCATCCATCTGGTCACCCATGCACACTGTACCTCTTTGCAGCCCAGCTCTCTGAAAAAGCACAGCTGTCTAATGAGATGATTCAGGGATGCACCAACTGAAAGTGGCCTTCTGGCTTGCTGGAAATACAATGGTGGCTCTGTGTCCAAGATCAAAGCCAGGAGAGGAATACAAAGGAGTCAAATGGACTCGGTGTCCTATTTAGAAAATAGATACCCCATTCATACGGTATCTCTTCCCAGGTGATCTTTCCCCAGGTGAAAAGTTCTAGAAAATCTCTACTCCTTTATTAAGAGTCAACTTAGCTATATATATATATATATATATATATATATATATATATATATATATATATATATATAGCTAAAATACTTAAGAGAAATAATTATATATATATACATATATGTGTGTGTATATGTGTGTGTGTATATATATATATATATAAAATTATTTCTCTTAAGTATTTTTCAGTTCCTCTTGGTCTTGAATTCATCTTTCCTTCTTTTCTACCCCCATAACTCTCTCTCTCTTTTTCTCTTTCTCTCTCACTCTCTTTCTCTCTCTCTTCTGAAGATAAAGTCTCAGAAAAGGAAAGTACTCAGGCAAAGTTACACAGCCTTAAAATCAGTTCTCTTAACTATCATACTACATAATAAATATTGGTTGGATTTATTCCAAAAATCATAAATATGATTTTTGTGTAATATTGAATGGGAAGTCAAATTAGCCAAAACATTTAAGCGTTCTTTTCCATTGAATCTTGCATTTTTCATGTCTCTCATATTCTTCCAGTCCTGGCAATCTTTTCTTACTTTGCAAAGGAACTGAGTTGTAATTTAAACAAGAAAAATGTATTAGCTCTGTTGTTAAATTTGATCGATTAATTTTCTTCACATCAATTTTGTTTTGAATACCTGATTGTAAATTACAGTTTTGCAGAATATCTCCTTTGGGGAAAACTGGATAAAGGATATATGAGATCTCTCTGTATTATTTTTATTACTGCATGTAATTCTACAATTATTTCAAAGTAAAAAGTTGTTTTAAGGCTCATTGTATTATTTACATTTTTAAGCCACTATATTGACAAAGAGATATCACACACTCTCAGAAGTCTTTCTTAGTGTATATGCATTCTCACCTGGAGAGACTCTCTCAACTCTGAAAGATGGTTTCAGTCTTTCAGAGAGCAATATGCATGAAAATGTGTTTAAAAACTGTTTTAAATGCAACCCAATGGAAATGTATACTTTTTCATTGTTTTAACGAGAATATTTGAATATTTGTAAGTAATAACCAAGTGAAATATAAGTTTAAAGGTAAAAAATGAATGGGTGTAAATTTAAATACCCAATTAAAACTCATAGAAGGAATATCACTGGGACAGAACACAGATTACATTTTCTTAAATCTCTTTATTTAAAAAGTGGGAAGCGATTGAAACTTGGTAATCTAAGACTTCAGAAACCGAATACTGAATTGAACTCCCAAATCCCTGCCAAGCAGTTTCCCACGTTTTTCTCAATAAAAAGAAAGTCTTTTCCCAGTCATTCTTGTCTGTAGCTAAACTTTGGACATTATTAAGAATACTAAATCTGTTTCAGCTAGGAAAAAAAATAGTATCTGGTTGAAAAATACTCTCCCTGACTACTATTAGTCTACTAGACCATGTTTTAATTAACCACTTCAAATTGTAAAAACTTCTAGGGACCAGATTATTCTGAATAGATGTTTTCAATCCTTGATAAATTACTCTCTTCAAATATTCTGAGAAATAATTCCCATGAATAAACTCAAAATATTTTCTGTTCTATGTACTTTGTTTTAAGATAATCCACCCTTTGTTCTCTCCAGAGTTTCTCAAATCTCTTGGGCAACTTTTTACTGAAAATGAGAGCTCACATCATTCAGAATTATAGACATAAGTAGCTTTTATTCAGAACTAGAAAAGTAAGCAGCTTTCAGATATCATTGCACTTTTTCATTTTTTCACAGGAAGAATGAGGCTATTTATATTTTCTATTATTCTATCATCCTTTAGCCTTGTCTTCCCCAGTGGGATGTGACATGAGACAAGCTATTTTAGTATAGCAAAGGTCCTTCACTGAAAACTCTTATGCAAAATTTATATTATAATACTATCACTTGCAGCACACTGAAAATAACGAGAGCTGGCAGCTGCTAGTTTGTTCAAACTGTATGTTCTACTCTAGACTCCAGTCAATAGCTGCAGTCTTTTCTGCCCGACAGTAAATGCTGCCTAAATGGTGAGGGGGAAAGATTCAACAAAGAACTTAGAGAACATCTATGAGAGAATCAAAATGCTGACTGTGATTTCTTCCTTTCTGTGTCTGAGACAGCATTTCAGAACAATCCGAGGTAGAAAGAAATAGTTACTTCTTTGGGGATTATAAAGATCACTCCACATCCACCTGACTATCAGATATATGTATCCAGTTGGACAGAAGCCACTATTATTCAGAACTTCCCAAATGATCATTGGGAGAAATGGACACATCCTTAACATAGTTTGATAATGATCATTTCAACTTGTCCATTTCTTCATGAAAGACCGAATAATGGACCCTGAGTCAGTACAATTGAAAGTTAAAAATTTATATTTGGTAGGTGCCAATTTGATGGAAAGATTGGAAATAATACAGCAAATCCACTTTCTTGATTTTTTTCAGTTGTGACATTATTTTAAGAATGCAGATAAAATTGTCTGTCAAGATCATCAACAAGAGATTTTTTTGGGGGGGTCACATAGTTTATAGGAAAATACAATCTAAGAACAGATTAAATATATTATGTACTCAGAATTTAAGCAAATTGGGAAAGTCTGAGGTTACCTATATTTTCCTAATACATATTTATATATATAAACACTTTTCTGTTAAATCACAAATTGAACCCAATGAAAATACACATTCATAAATTTATCTCTTAAAGACATTTCAGATCAATAGATATCTGTTCTTTACACTAAATAAATAGTAATCAAAAATATTTCCTGATGGATGCCTATCCTGGAATTACCTGTATTGCTTTCTTGTGTCATGCCCAACTGCATTGGTCTCCCAAATTTTAGTAGCCAGAACTCTAACTGTATTCAGAAACAGGATAAAATTCAGCTGGAAGAGAAGGTAATATTACAAAGAATTATTAAGGTTGTCTTCAAGATGTTTATAAAATTTACATAAATTGAACTTCTTTGTATTCAAAGACTGAAAATTACTCATTCCACAAGTGTGAAAGAGCAACTCTGAGATAAGATACTGCAAAGCTAGTGACTCTTGATTTGCTCTCATGAAAACACAGAACGATTAAAAGTTTCAACAGCACTGGAAACTAGAAAAAGCAGGGGATCATCTGCCAGAATCCACAGGGAATTTCCAAACCAAAGTTCAGATAAAGTCCTGTGGCAGACTGGTAGGATAATAGTTATTGTATAAATGTAACCAACTGTCTATTCTGAAATGAATTCCTAGCTTCCGTCTCTTTCTTAGGGAGAGTTGTTTGAGGGCTGCTGTCTCTCTTATAATGCATGAAAAATATTGGGTGAAGTCTATAAGGTTTTTTTTTTTAAGGCAAATAAGATGCTATATAAGAAAAGGCCCCCAGGGTAGGCAATTAGATTGAATTTGAAATATTATAGGTATGGGCACCACCAGAAACAAGCAAGTTCTGGCTTTTAAAAAAAAAAAAGGTGGGAAGGTGTTGGTGAGATGAGCTCTTTTATGTCTGAGGGCCTCAAGGATCAGGGAAGAGATTCAAAATGAAGAAAAAGAACAGGGTCTCCAGGTCTGGGATCATATGAAAGTGGAAGCAGGACCCCTCAAGTCCTTTCATTCAGGGAGTGGTCTGCAATCCAGAGAGTGCTAGTATTTAAGAGTAATGGAAATGTGGATTGACAAGAGTGGAACTATGAGGATGCCAGAGCAACAGCCAGAGCATAAGACCCATCAGGTGCTGCATCCATGGGGATAACTTGTCTCATACAGTCCTCAATCATCTCTGGAATTAGGGGAATTGGGGTTATTGGGTGATTCATGTGCCCCACTCCCTGATCCAGCTGATCATGTGTATCAGGCCTTACCCCTCCGCCAACTTCTTTGCCATCCTACCACTGACTACCCCATAGGCACCTCTCACCAATTTCACAGCTTTCTCTGAGGACTGTGGGCTGGCTCTTGAGCCCCATACCTTGGAGGAAGGACAGAGGCGTGTTGTGAGCTGGTGGAAGAAGAGGAATGTTTTCAGGCTAATCAGAGCTGCCATTTACTGAGCGCTAGCTAGTTTAAATGCACACATGAATATGGGACAGGCATTTTTATTATTTCCACGCATTATACATGAAGCAACTCCAGCTCAAAGAAATTAACTGATTTGACCTCCAGCTCTCAGCTGGAATTTGAACCAGGTCTGTGTGAGTCTGACTGTGAATTTTTAACCACTACTTTATACCTTCTCTTAAGGAGAATAAAAAGATGTAAAACATGAGATATGAGAGTTTCCACTCATCCTCACTTACTACAACATCTGGGTAAAAGACACAGAATCTTGTTCAGTAAGAGCATGATAAGCTGCTCGTCTGTCACAGGAGTGCTACTTTCTGAATGGTCAAACTTACTTCATGCCCCATTAATTCTTCTCTCCCTAAGACTTCAGTCCCTGGCAATACAATGCAGCTGGGAAGTGACTACTGTGTGAGGGACAAAGGGGCAGAGCTGTGGAGGCAATGCCAACTGGGGATTGTCATTTGTCGTTCCCTCTTCCTGGAAAGGGAAGAATTACAGGTGGCTGCAGATGGGCCAACCTTAAGCTCCATCCATATTAAAATGCGCATGACCAAGGACTCTGTCCTCAGGTCAGTAGACCATACTAAGTAAATACTGAAAACCCCCAGAAACTTGACTAAAGAAGATACACAACCTCAGTACCTCAGTTCAACAACTAAGAGGATACACTTAAGGATAATGAAGTGGGTTATGGAAAGAATTAAGAAAAACTAAGATTGAATAGAACGTGCTGCCTTAAAAGATAGGTGAACAAAATATACACACACACACACCTATTGATACTTGCAACAATAGTTGGATGAAATTCCAAATTATTATTCTGAATAATTTAGGAAAGCGTAGAATAAAGGTTATTTAGAAACTACCGATTACTTACTCTTCTAAGTGCTTAACATAAATTAACTCTTAGTCTTCACAACAGCTCTATGAAACATTATTGTCCCCATTTTACAAATGAGGAATCTCAGTCACAGCTTACACAAATTACGCACGGTCACAAAGCTAGCAAGTGGCAGAGCCCTAATGACATCCATGCAGCCCAGCTGCACAGTGTGGAATCTTAGCCATTGCACTACAATGCCAATAGCAGATTGACAATAGCAGATTGAGATGGAGACAGAAATTTTTTTAAAGAGCAGGACGGATTAAGAAAAGTTTGTAAAGAGTTTTTACAGTTTGTAATGTTGTTTTAAAAATCAACATTAGAAACAGCAAACAGTAGATGTGACAAAGCAGGAAAACAGCTACAGCTATTTCTTTAGAAAAACCTTTGAAGAATCTTCTCAAATGCAGGGATAAAGAACAAAGACTTGTGCAATGATGGATAAGATGCTCATACAGAGGACGTGGAACTGGGAGTCATTGTGTAGATTATTTCTCTTTCTGAAGAAAATACACTGATAAATTGAACAAATCAAGGAAAACATAGGAGAAAAAAAAAATCTGTGCTAAAGAAAGACCTGAATCTGCAGATGGAAAAATGACATTATATTACTGGACAAATGAAATGAAAAAGAACAAAACTGAGAGGAAGCTTCCGGAGATTTGTTTTTTTAAGTATGAAAAAATAATCCTAAGAGAAAAATCATTTAGAATTTTTACATGTCTCTTGTAACCTTGGAAGAAAAATTTTGCTTAAAGGTCTACTTCAAGTATATTGCTGATGAGAGACAAAACAATGGAATAAAACATAGAGAAGGTGAATAAAATGATCTTTCATAAGCATTAAAGCCCGTAACACAGAGAATGAATTTTATGCAAATATGGCTTTAAAATAATACGAATATAAAATAAACATCAGATGAATTGAAAGAAAAAACTCAAAATTTCAGCCATGAAACCTCTAGCTCCTCAAGCTATCTTGAGATTTTGTTCCTAGAGTCACGTTTGTCTGTATCTTTCTCCCCTCTCCCTCCATACTCAGCCTCACAGGTTAGCTCATTCTCAGGTTCAGGCTAAATGTCACTTTTTCTCAGGAGCCATTCCTGACACCCAGCCCCACCATAGCACTTGTCACATTGAAATGTTTGCCTTACCCACTGTGCTTAAACAGGTGAATAATAAAATGTTATATTTGGAACATTGATTTTCAGGACAAAAATTAATGTTTTCTAATGACTAGTTCTCTTTAAAATAATTTTAACACATGTGAACAAAACACAGAAAACAGTGCTACAGTTTTAGATTCTATAATTCCAAAATTGAGTGGTTGCTTCCAAATTTGTACTGAAGTCCATGATTATCTCTAAAATTCAGTTCTCTTAATATGACTTCTTCCACTTAGAACCTATAAATGCTCATCCTTTACATACTCCTTGATTCTCTTAAATTTAGTTTTCTTCAGATATTGCTTAGAAATTCTGATCACATTTTATCAGATTTTACTCCCAGATATACAAAAATCCAATTAATAGAACCTATTCTCTTATAAGATCCAAAGTCAGAATTTAAAATTTACATCGAAAATTCTTGGCAAATAATGTTTCCTGCTTATATGGAGCACATCTATTTACATAAAACCATGCTACATGTAATATAAGACTAAAAAACAAACTTTTTATCCTAAAGTTAATATATAAGAACACTATAAATATTGCCATAAAGATGGAATGATCTTTTTCCATAAATTCAAGAAACAAGTTTGACATTTTGGAATGCAAGTGAAAACATGGTCGAAAACTGCAGGTTATAGTTTTTGTTTTGTCCCACTAGCCACGTGACCTTTATCTGCGTGGGCTTCAGTTTCCTTCTCTAGAAAAATGAAAAGGTTACACAAAATGGACACAGAAGTTCTGTAATTATATTTGCTGTGTGCTCTGATTTCACCTCTTCCCTCTCACCAGTTCCCCAGGATATCTAATTTGTATGCATGTTTTATTTTTTGAACAAGTATTTACTGAGGGACCACTATATGTTAGGTGCTAGGAATGCAAACATTTAGAAAAAAACATGGTTTTTGTTCACTTAACCTTGCGACTTAGTGGGCAAGATAGGCATTTAACAAACAGAAGCATTCTACAAGGTGTGACAATTAAGTTCGCGAACTTTGTTGCACCGTGTTGCTAACCTTTTTTGATAGCAGAGAGATTATTCATTATGAATTTGTACCAATTGGACAGTTAACCGAGTTTACTATTGGGAAGTGCTGAAAAGGCTGCATGAAAATTTAGACGATCTGAACTTTTCGCCACCAATGCATGGCTCATGCATTATGACAATGCACCAGCTCACACGGCACTATTTGTGAGGGAGTTTTTAGCCAGTAAACAAATTATTATATTGGAACACCCTCCTTACTTACCTGCTCTGGCCCCCAATGACTTCTTCCCTTACCCGAAAATAAAGGAAATATTGAAAGGAAGACATTTTAATGACATTCAGGAGATCAAGATTAACACAACAGCTCTGATGGCCATTCCAGAAAAGAGTTCCAAAATTGCTCTAAAGGGTGGACTAGGCGCTGGTGTCAGTGCATAGCTTCCCAATGGGAGTACTTCGAAGGTGACCCTAGTGACATTCAGCAATGAGGCATGTAGCACTTTTTCTAGGATGAGTTCGCGAACTTAATTGTCAGACCTCATGCATTGTAACGATCTTGAGAAGGAAAAACCTCATTACAGTCTGCAGGTTATAATAAGTGACCTAATTTAGATTGGGGGCATCAAGGAAGCCACAGTAAAGTGGCATTTAAAGTGAGGAGTAGAAAAAAGTAGATCCCAGCCTCCCAGGCGCACAGCGCACAATGAGAGGGGCCGAGGTAGACAGTTCAAGGAACTGAAAGGAAAACAAGGCGGCTGAGGTACAGCTGGAAAGGGGTGTGGACATGGATGACAGCATCTTCTCTGGGCTGTCAGGGATGTTAGATTCTCTTTTAAGTGCAAGAGAGCTCTTTGGGTAGGGATACTGACCCTGAAGTTAGAATCCCAGTTCCACCACTTACTAGCTATGTGACCTCGGGCATTTCCTGGTTTTGAATGATTGGGAGGATTAGATAAATCAATGTAAATAAAGCACTTAAACCAGTGCCCCGCTGTGGTAAGCACTACCCAGTGTTTGTTACTTATGAACATCATCCTTCCTCACTTCAGGACACAGAGCAGCTCAGAGGAAGGAGCGCCACAGTCAGAGCGCTGAGATGGGGTCCTGGGCACATCTCTTCCCTTACAGAGTTGGCTCTACAGTAAAATGAGGGAACCTTGAAGGGAAATGTGCCAACCCTGAATTGTAATAATAAAACAAAAAGGTAATTCTCAGTGAAGGGAAAGGTGCTTTTGAATCTCTCTTCTGATTTTTGAAATTAAATGGATGTTGTAATATTGGAAAATTATTTAAGAACTCTTGCTTTGGAACTATCATAGTTTTATTTAGTTCAAGAAGATGAAAATGGCCTTCTATTAAGTTTTCTTCCAGATTTACTGCGTGTACCATCATTTCCAGTTCTTCACCAACGGTGACTCTATTAGAACCTCTATAATCACCTAATTTTACTGTTTTACTTTGCAAGTTAGAAATCTCATCAAATAAACTTCTCAGTGTCAGCCAGGAATAAGGGTCTGATCTCCAACGCAGACTCTTCCAACAGGTATTGCTGTAATGTAAGAGTTTCCTAAACCTTCGTAGAACAAAGTGACAGGCAAACTTTCTCTGGGTTTTAGCAGCAGCTTAATTATGCATCCTTTATTATTATTTTTTTTAACTTTCCAGGCTTTTAAACTTACCCCAATAGCTGCTAAGATTGGGGCTTGATAAATCCACTTCATGTTTCCAGCACTAAGTTCCCAGCATCTGAGACATGAAAAAGAACTTTCATTAATAAATTGGCAAAGCAATTAGGCAGTGAGAATTAAGCAGTATTTGAAGATTTACCAAAAACTCCAGCCCCAAGCTTTAGATTAAGAAACAAATAGAGCTGATAAAAACTAGTTACACTTGAAACTTTAGCACAGTTAAACAATTGTTTTTAATAAAAATGGTTTTTTTAAATTAAAATACATAAATAAAAGCCTTCAGTTTCTTTTTCCTTAAACAAAACCTAGCTTTGATTGTGGCAACAACAAATGGAATCTTATAAAGAAATTTTAGGAATATAATGATAATTTTTAAATTCTAGGTGATAAACTTATCAAGAAGTTACTTTTAAATCAATGAAGAGTTATGGTTAATGAGAAGCTATTTCAACTATCCCTTGAAGGCAAAACATTTTCAGTACACAAGTAATACTACATATTTTGAAATTTTCATTTTGTTTATATAGGCAGTACATTCTTATTTGAAAAATCAAACTATAAAAAAGACAGACATTGAGACATCTTAGTACCCCCCACCCCATATTCCTGTCTAACTCTGCCCCTGCCCAATTCCATGAAGGTAACATCTTTTGTTCCTTTATTATATATGCCTCCAGTGTCTCCTTACATATACACAAACAAATACAAATATTAGATCTTATTTTCCCCCATGGCACAAAAATGCAACGTCTACTCTGTTCTACAATTTGCTCTTTCATTTTAACGGGATTTTTTTTTTTTCTCCCCAAGATCAGTACAAAGAGAGCTCAGCAGCACAGCATTCTACTGGCAGAATGTGCCACAGTTAAATCAACCAGACCCCTAGACCAGAGTGCAATTCTGACCCAACCACACTGTAATCAGCAAAGTCAACGGACTTGAAGTTTGAATAACATGAAAATCAAAGACACGGAAATGGCATGTTACTGAACACTCCCTAGCATTATTTGCACGTATTGATTTTTCACATTATTCAACCAGACAAGCAAAAAAAGAGTGTTACTGAGTTGTACAAAATGCCTATCACACTACCCGAGAAAGACCTTCTACCATAAGGAAAGTGGCATATGAGTGTGACTATCAATTGAACACTGATTCACCAGCTACAGGACTCTTGGATTCCGTCAAGTTTCTTTTCAGTTTTAACATTTGGTAATGTAGCCACAACCTACTTTCTTTGCCTCAGTGACATTTCATCGTGGTGTCTGCTAACACACTGGAATTCAATTACACAATTCCTGCTCTACAAAATACTTGTATTTGGAAGTAGGTCAAAAGCAGCTACCGTTAAAAACAGGAAAAATTTGACTTTGATCATTTTCAGTGTCCAAGTTTCAAATTTGCTCTTTGATATAAGAGGCAACTTAGATTTCAGATTTTTTATTTAAGAAAATGCTATTAATCCTTGTTTTCCATTGATTCTTAAATGTCCCTCCCTTACTCTGTGAACATGGCCCAGAAACTACCCTTCATTCAGAATTTTTAAAAAAAAATGTTCACACTCTAGGAAATGCAGGAATGAATGAACGTCAGTAAAAAGGCAGTCCTGAATGGGAGAGCAGGAGGTAGGGAGGCCTGACTCAGAAGCAGGACTTCCTGCAGCCAGGATTGGAAACAGGAGATACACTGTTTTGCCAGAGAGATCCAGGGAATTGTATTGACTGAGTACTGGGCTGTCTCCACAACTCCCGATCTGATCCGAGTAGAGGAAGTGGAGAAGCCCTGAGAGTCCTGCAGATTGCCTAGGAACCACAGAGGGTATCTTTTCTTCGTCCTTTCCATTGAAGGCCCCACCTTTCCTGCTGGCATCTCTTATCTCCTTTGAATGAGCAGGGAGAAGATGATAAGGTGTCTTGTAAAGTGTTTCTGCTTTCGTAATTAAAAAGACAGAGAAACGAAAATACGTTTTAAACTTATTTGTCCAATCTAAACTACTCAATTATCATATCCTATAGTCAAATTACACTTTTGATAGAATTTGGGAACTGAGAGAGACTTCCTTTGTATATTCAATACAGATTAGAGTGTCTTCTAACTCTGGCTCTGATCTGCTTATCTCTAAAGAGCCAAGATGCAGAGAAAACCTGAGTTATCGTTTTGAAAGGCTAAATCAGAAAAAGATGAATCTCAGATGTAAGACACATGAGCAGGAATCCCATCTGTCTTTTGGAGATGCTCCAAATCTGCTCTCTCCACCTGAACTTGGTGACATGGCACTATACATAGGATAGATTATGCTCAAGAAAAAACATGAGAACATTCTATCTGTAGACAAGCTGAATTTCATGGGAAATCAAATCTGGCAATTTTAAAATCGTGGCCTATATGCCGTAATACAGTTTTATTTTATATGCAAAATAAAAATAAAATGACGCCTCAACCCAATTATTGCTCAAATCAGGGGACTGTAAAATTCAAGATTTTATTCTGAGTAAAGTAGAAATAAATATTTTGTACAGAGAAATCACATGACCTAACCTATTTAATTTTTTACATTAATTCAACTGTTTTAGAGCAAATACCAGTTGTATTTTTCCAAATATTATTTTTGCCTAATGGATTCTTTGCCTCAAAATAATCAACTTGTATTTATTTTTTCAGTGAAGAGACTTATGAGTAGTAATGGTTTATGATTTAGCTTGTTATTTTTAAGAATGCAAGATAACTAAGAAAACTAATTATCTAATCTAATATAATATGCATTGTGAATATATTTGCTTTCTTTCCGTGCTCAAGGCCTAAAAGATCTGTTGAATGGATGAATAAGTCAGAATCGCTCTAAGCCGGCTGTGTGGGCTTTGACGATGTAACCTGATGTCTCTAGGTCTCATTTTATTCGTCACTCAAATGAAGGAATTGGACCAAAAAATGCCTCCAGTCCTACCTTCTCTAAAATTACACATCTAAGAGATACAGTTACACTTCTCAGGGTAAAATTATTTAGCATTATTTAGCACCTCTTTACTGACTCAATCTTTCTCCCCTCCTCCACGAAATCAAGCAGCACATGCTGCAAGTTTTCTTTCAGCTTTCCAATATCGCTGTGTATACATAGCAATAATGACAATAACGTAGAAAACATTAACCTTCAATTGCTAACAAATCCAAATAGCACGAAGAGGTAAAGGCAAGTAAAAAAATTCAGACAGTGACTTCCAGAACTGAAGGAAGCTGGTGAACAGGGGGTTTTGAAGCAAGTAGTAGGAGGGCTGCATCTAAAGATAATGATCTGTAGAGTTCAGATTTTCAGGAACAGCGGCAGTTTCTTTACAGACTTCATATGCTCACATAGTGTGGCATTTTTTTCACTGTGTAGCAAACAAAATGATTTCTGAAGAAAATATCTAGTAACTCAAAACAAACATGTAGGCTCAAATTAAAGACAGGGTCCCAGGACCTAACGAAAAGGAATTGCTGTCATGAAATGTACACAGTCTGTGGACACTAAATTGCATTCTGTTAACATAAAAGAATGATCAACGTAACTGCAGTTGAGTTAAAGCAGTCTCTCTTGAAACCGCTTTTTCATGTAACATAAGTATATTCATCTGCTCTGGCTGCCTAACAATAATACCACAGACTGGGTGGCTTAAACCACAGACATTTATTTGCTCACAGTCTAGAGGCTGGAAGTCCAAGATCAAGATGTCACCATGAACTGTTTCTGGTGAGGCCTCTGCCTGCCATCTTGCTGTGCGCTCATTAAGACCTGTACTTGTGCTCACACAGAGACAGGAAGCTCTCTGGTGTCTCTTCTTATAAGGACACAAATCCTATCATTTCAGAGTCCCACCCTTATGACCTCATCCAACCTTAATTACCTCCTTAAGGACCCTATTTCCGAATACATGCACATTGGGGGTTAAGGCCTCCACAAATGAATTTTAGGAAAACACAGCTCGGTCGATAGCAGTAAGCTTGACCATGAGAGCAAACAGCAGGCACCTGAATGGTTTTCTACTTTCTTTAACTCACCATTACTAAAAACAGGAATAATATGCAAAAAAAAATCAATGTTTCAATATCCATTAATCATGCAGCCGTAAAGAGAAACATAGACAACTGGAGGGGGGAGCTAGTGATTCACCAGGATGGATTCTACTTCTAATGTGCATTTGTTTTATTGTTTAAAAACACTGAAATCTGCTAGAGAAGACAAGAAAACAAATGGGATGGATGAAACCCATAGTTTTCATTAAATACAGATAAGTAGTAAGTAGAGCACATGTATGTTGAACATAGGCACTAAATATATATGAGGCAACTGGCCACTATATTCACGATACACCAAATATATGAGACACAAAATATCCCTGATCCACAAGAAGTGCTTAGTATTCTTGACATCTTACTTCAACCACTGACTGGTGAAATCCATGCCCACCTTTGCCCAAGGAACTCCAGTAAAACACAGAGCTGCGCAGCAGGCTAACTGGCAGCTACACCTGTGGCCAGGCATACTTGCACCTGCATCTTTCTGAGACAGCAAGTGTGTGTCATGGACCTGAGGCACCATCGGTCTGTGGGGCTCCTTGCTGCAAGCTCGTCTGCAGTGCTCATAACCACACCATCAGTGGTGAAAGCTGATGGGGCAGATAGAGCAAGAGGGGAGATACGAATATTGCCTATCCCACAACTCAGGTGGCATGGTCCTTCCCCCTGCCTGAACCATACCCTACGTGTGTTAACTCTCCCATCTCTCACCCCTTGCTTCCCACCATATGTTTAAGTTGATTTCATAAGACATGGAATTCAAACATCATAATCTGGTCTGTGAGTCTTTCTGTACCATGACCTCTGGGATGGACAGCTTGCTGATAATGTATCAGAGGCCACCCTTACGTCAAGGTAATTTCCCACATGACATCCCTAAAGTGCAATGTCATCAAGTGTGAATTGCAAACAGGAAGTCTGTGTCTTGACAAAATCTGAGGCTCTCTCTTTACCTTTTTGTCACTCACCTTGCATCAGCGAGAGTTGCCCGTGCCATGGCCCAGGCTGCAACAAATGCTGCTGGGAACCCTGCAATCAGAAAAGGATTCAGAGACCAGATTTCTTTTAAGACTAAGGGATTTTTTTTTTGCCGTTATATTCACCACACATAAAAATATACTATTATAAGTTGACAGAGAAAAACAGATGAAAAATGCTAGTATGTGAACAAGAAAAGTCCTAATTTTCATCTTGTCCATTTGAGAAATGAGCCAGTACATTGATGTTATTTGTTCCCGAGTCTGAAAACGAAGGTTGGCCCAAGTTTCCTTTGAGGGATGTAGGGTCAAGTCATACCAAGAGTGGCCCAAACTTTCTGGGCCAGAAGCAGGCAGTGGTTGGTGCATTCAGCCGTGACTCATGCCACGCTGACAGCCACAGGGTTTCAAGGAAGAGGGAAGCAATTGGAGGGACTCATGAGGAGCTGCAGGGAGACTGTTGTTTTAAAAAAAATCAGAAGATTTTCTGGGATTGCAAATAGGTGTAGCCACTATGAAAAACAGTTTGGAGGATCCTACAAAAATTAAAAGTACAACTACCATATAACCCAGCAATTCCACCTCTGGGTATTTATCTGAAGAAATCTAAAACACTAATTTGAAAAGATATATGTACCCCTATGTTCACTGCAGCGCTATTTACAACAGCCAATATATGGAATGCTCATTAATATATGATTAGATAAAGAAGATGTGGTACATATATACACTGGAATATTCTCTGCCATAAACAAGAGTGAAACCTCACCATTTGCAACAACATGGATGGACCTACAGGGTATTATGCTAACTGAAATAAGTCAGATGGAGAAAGACAAATACTATGTGATCTCACTTATATGTGGACTCTAAAGAACAAAATAAACACACAGACAACAACAAAAACCAGAAACACTCATAGATACAGAGAACAAACTAATGCTTACAAAATGAGAGACGGGTTAAGGGGCTGGGTGAAAAACATGAAAGCAGTAAAATACAAATTGGTATTTACAAAATAGTCATGGGGATGTAAAGTACAGCATAGGGAATATAGTCAATAATGCTATAATAACTATGTATAGTGCCAGGTGGGTACCAGACTAATTGAGGGGATCACCTCATAAATTATATAAATGTCTAACCACTATGTTGCACACTTAAAACTAGCATAAAACTATATTAAATGTCAACTATAATTGAAAAATAAAAAATTAGAAGATTTTCATTCCAAAAGTAGAAGGCATAGAGAGATTATTGTGCGAGTTACAAAATCAGGGAGTTTTGATCAGGTTAATCCTCCTTTTGTTCATATTGACTCAAAACAGAATCATCTGCATGCATTAATAGTTCGGTGAGGGTGGCTGCTATGTTAGTCTGATGATTTGAGCATGAGATAGTTGTCCTTAATAAGTGATAACACCTTGAGAGCTTGCAACATCGACTATATGATACGGAGTTTCCATGAGTCCTTTGCCCCCAGGAAAGGCTGACTGTTCAGTTCATGCTAGAGTTGATTAGACTCTGACATCATAAAAAGAAATCACAAACCATAACTTGTATGGAACATTACAGTAGAGGATCAAAGGACTTAACAGGTAACTTTCATTATGTGACCATTATGAGAAAAGTTTAAAAAAAGGAAAGAGAGACCATGAGGAAAACACTACAAAAGCTAGGAAGCACCTTACAAAGGGAGAGAAAACATTTTAATCTTATTTAGAACACTTTTTTTTAAACACAGTATTAAATTCTTTACTTTTTAAAAAACATTTGTAATTTTTCAGATATTCTTTCTTAGCAAAAAAAGTGAACAAAGAAATAGATTCAGATGAAAAAACTTTCATGAAAAAATGAAAATAAGATGATACCCTACAAGAGAGAATTTCTTTCGTGTCATCAGTGATTATCTAATTGAATTTAACCTCAACCTGCCTGTGAGGCTATTTAATTTTATGATTCTATATTCCAATTTCATTTATTATTTGTTTATAACTCTATTCTTTAAAAATCTGCTTGAATTCTATGTTCTAGAAAGTTGTTTTTGTTAAACTGGATCTACAGATTTCTGGTTATTTCTTAGGTTCAGCTCACATATTCTATCTATCCATCCATCTATCCATCCATCCATCCATCCATCCATCCATCCATCCATCCAACCACACAACCAATCAACAATTATTAAGTGCCTATTTATGTGTCAAGGATTGTTCTAGTCTCAAAATATAAAACAGTAAACAGATAATATCCTTGTTTTCCTGAAACTTATATTCTGGTGTAGAAGATAAAATTAATAACACGACTTCTGAATGATACCATGTAATGGAGAGAGCGTGGCCCCTTCTGACAGGATGGCTCAAAAAGGCCTTACATAGATCCTTTTGCTATTCTGCTGCCTTGGCTATCTGTATAAAGTGTCTGCCTGCCCTTGATCAAAATTTCCCCATTTTCTCATTTGCAGGTCTTTATCTTCTGCTTCCTTTACAATCTCCTGATCAGGCAATTTCCTGAATGATGTTCTATATGCATTGATTAATGGTGCTTGAGTTGGAATTATATTTTAGATGATAATTATAACAAATATGTCAGGCACCATATCTTAATGAAACTGCTTTTCTCCTCCTCTTGGAAGACCCTCATTCATAAGACCAGCATACAGACAACCACAGAGGAATAAAGAATGGAAACTACTATAGGGCTCTAAGATTTTTTTGATCACCAATCTTAGCATCACATTATTACATAATTGAGAACACATACATATATAGAAAAAAATATTTGAAATTCACGTTATTTTACATTTAAATGTAAATTTAAGTAAATTTAATGTAAATTTGAATGTTACGCACTATATGCATTTACCTTAACAGCTGAATTATTTTCATAAAATATGTCAGTAAAAATAAGTGACTCTGGGAGAGAGGCAATCTCTAAGAATAAGTAGATGTGGGTTCTGATGCGGCTTCATTACGGCTGCCCTGTAAAATGAAGGTTTGAACTGATAATCAAACCTTCAAAATGTTTTAGTAATTAAACCCTTTATACAAATAAAAATTTATGCAGCATCCCACTGCATAAAACAGAGATGCTCTGAAACCAAAGAGAGGGAATAAGTTCTCCTTGTCTAGGTCTATAACAGTTTTATCTTGTTTTGGACACTACACAGATTTCACAGAGCCCTACTTCAGCCTCACCTTCCTCTTGTGGTTCTACTGGAGTATTGTAAAGTCATAGCCTGATCATAAAGTGTAGAGTTAGTCCTAACAATTAGTGACCCATCATGACATCGGGATTCTGAGATTTGCTACAGACGTACGATGTCTTACTAACTAGAAACCTTGATGTCCCTGAGAATCAAGTTTATACTGACTGCTCAGACATGAAACTCCAGGCTGTGCCAGACTCCAGCTCCCTCACGACTCATTGCAGGATGCTGGAAATCATCACCTGCTGATTTGTTCTTTAAGGAACCTAGAAGTCCTTCTCTGTAATTTTGGCAGAATTGTTCTCAACTCTCACAGGACTCTACGACAATACTGAATAAACGTATCTCTCTGTCAGAAAAATGGCCAAACCTTTGAAAGTCTTTTGTTGTTACAAAGAAGAGTGTCTATTTATGAAACTCTGAAACAGCTACCCCCTCCTGAGACGGAATTACTACCAGAAACAAAAGAAATCTTTAAAAAATACATCTAATTCAGAGTCCACAAAAATGCTCTAGAAGAATAGAGTAAGGTATTATTTAAAAGGACCAGTCTGCAACAGAAGAGCTACAATGGAAAAGAAAATATGTTTACTGAATTAAATATTGCCAGTGGGCAGAAACAGCAGAAAACCAAATTGGTAGAGAGGAAGTGGGATCTTGAAACCCGGTAAACCCACAGAGATAAATCTACATAATTGTTAGAAATGTGACTCTGAAGTTGACTATAATTTATTTTCTTTTAAAGAGGTAATAATCTATGTAATTTTAAATGATGAAGAGTAACACCCCAAATTATGCCTTAAAAATCTGGAAAAAGTGATAAGCAGAGAGAACCAAGTTCCTTGTCTTTCATAAAGTAGGGTTAAAATATAGATCTTTTATTGGTTCTAATGGTTAAATACAATTTTAACTTTAAGGTAAACTTTAGTAGAATTAATAATGCCATTAAGAATCATAGGGGAAGGGAGAGACAGTTTTTTTTAGATTTTACAATTATGCTTGAAGCAAACAATAAAGATTTTTAATTGTGCAAAGGTGTTATATTGACTCTCATACATAACTGTGAAGAACAGATTTTATAAATTAAATATTGTGAATATAATACATATGCTCAAAACATGCAAACAAAAAACCAAAATAACCTTAATGGTCAGACTTCATGCTCCTTGTATGTGGGGACTCTACAGGTATCTCTGTATTTCAATTGTATTTACTGACAAATGGTTGATCAAAACATGTTTACTGGATTGAGATCATTTTACACTGAGATAATAAAAGTGGAACTATAGTACCTTCCCCTGATTATTTTCAGAGAATACAGAACATGTAAATATTCTACGTGAAAGCTTGGCAACAGGGATAGGACTACATGGTAAAACCAGAATAGGGTTTTTATATGATAATATGTACATTCTGCCATCTCATCTGACAGCTGAAAATTAAAAATGGCTGCTGATATAGAGCTAAATTACATTCAGTAAGAATAAAGAAACAAGACTGACACCTTTTAAATATAGAACAAAATATATGCTTTTAAATGTGTAGTTGAAAGAACAAAATGGAACCAAGAATAAAGTGCCTTATTTATGAGAAAATTGAGAAACTGAGGCAGGGATAGGGAAAACTAAGAATACGATTGGTAAAGAAAAAAAACATATTAGAAATTGCTTTTTTTAAAAAAAAAAAGATATTGCTTTTACTGTCTATACATCCTGTTTCATAACAAAGATGTGTAAAAACAGTCATTTAAAATATTTGCCTTCAATTTATTAAAGTTCCGATATGTCATCCTTTCCAATATTTCCTTTCCTTCCCATTTATTGTTAAAAATCAGCAAAATTGATACAAGTAATTAACTCCACACATCACTACAATGTGAGTAATAAAGTTCGAAATATTTTTATTTTATTGCTATTTTATTTATTTTATTTTATTTTGAAGGGGAGAAACCCTTCATATTTAATCTTGAGCCACTTAATTTTTTCCTATGCTTAGCACCTCATAATTTGGATATAAAAATAGCAATTGACATCCACAATTGTTAATCGCAAGACTTTTTAATTTTAACTACAGATGCGTTTTAATTTCTCTTACATTTTAACAAACAACAGCCTTTCTCCACATCATGTTGAATTAATGCCTAGTCCAGTAATCCCTCTGATACTCGTAAGGCATTTTGGAGTGTAAGCTGAATATCTTTTTTTTCCTCTTACTTATCCCATAAGTAATTTGAATTATTTCCTTCCAAAAGACATAGTAAACCTATATAATTAGTTTGTAATTTGTATTGTTGTAAATCTATGTAATTAGTTTGTAATTTGTAATGCAGTCAAGATGGTCTTATAAATTCCTTTCTGGCATTCTCATCATAAAACCTAGAAACACCAATCAAAGATATGTCAATACAGCTTAGAAATTCAAAAATCAAAAATTTTAGGATGAAATTATTGCTAAATCAGACACTGACATAAGACATGAGCAGGGTACTTCTAAATGTATACAGCTAATATGTCTAAAAATGTGTTCTCTTACATTTCTGCCAAAGAATCCCCTCAAGAATCTGGCCGAAGAACACTAACCGTAAGTTAAAGGTGCAAAGTTTGTTACCACTGGGAGGGTTACAGACTTGATCTTAATAATTTTCTTCAATAAACAATGAAAAAGGAAAAAGGAGGAATAAAGTTGAGAGGGATTATTTCAGGAAAACGGCCAAAAGAATGTTAATGATAGGTATGACAGAGAGCCCTAAAATCCATAGTACAATTGTTTAAAAAGGAGACATAAATGCCTTACCCCAGCCTATCAAGGTGAAGCCCCACAGGTAATTGGTGTCAGAAAAGAAAGCCACAAAGATTAGACTATGCAGGTAGAGACCTTCCACCAAGATCCAATAGTAGTTTGTAGCCAAGAAGTAAATAAACATCACAACAGCGATCTTGCACCCAACCTGTTATAAATAAACAGGAATTGCATCATATTAGAACTCCTACTTGAACAGGATGCCAACATTAGATCACTAAAAAGCAATTCTTCGGTTTCTTTCTTTTATAATCTAATGTCTCCTGTACATAGCAAGGCCAACACTGTTGGAAGAGACCAGAACAAAATTACTTTCCCATAGCATTTTTAAGACTATAGGTTTGATTCTATGTTTAAAATAAGACTTTTTTTTTTTACTTTAGAAGTTACAAAAAAGTCACTTTTCCTTAATTTTTCCTGTGTAAAAAATTATGCATGATCATTAGAGAAAATTAAGAAAGTACAGAAAAGCATAGAAAAGCAAATATTATCCATCATTCTACCATAAATTTATTTTATGCTGGTCTTTTATTTTTATGCCCCAAAAGTTAATGACTTAAAACAATAAATATTTGATACATCTTACGAATCTATGGATTGCCTAGATGATTCTGCTGATCAACTAATCTTGGCTAGTCTCATTCATAAAGGTCTAACCTCAACTGGTACACTATCACATCCACTTCATTCTATTGTGTAAAACATGTCACAAAGTCAGTCCAGAATCAGAATCAGCAGGAATACAAAGTTACAAGGCAAAGGGCAGAGATACAGATAGGGTATTAATTTGCACCAACATGACAATTAATCTACTATACTGAATTTCCAGATATATTGCTTTAATGATCTAATTAACTGAAGAATTGGGTTATTCTATTTACTAAATAATACCAGGACCTTTAAAGCAGAATCAAGTACCATGGAATCTTCCACTGAACCAAGTTTCTGAGTCTACAATAAAGGAACTAAATGTCATGGGCTTTTAAATCCCAAGCTGCTGGTTTTTAAAGCGGGCTTCTTACTTTTGCAAGTGGTGACAGCTGCTATGGACCTTACATCAAAGGCCATTCCAATCATGTCCTTTTTGAAGCTTCCATTCCAGAATGTTCTTGAGAAAACAGCCCAAGCACTTTTTTTTTTTTAACTTTTTAAAATTTATTTTAAGTGTGTTTTTCCAGGACCCATCAGCTCCGAATCAAGTAGTTGTCTCAATCTAGTTGTGGAGGGCCCAGCTCACAGTGGCCCATGTGGGCATCGAACAGGCATCCTTGTTGTTAAGAGCACCGCGCTCTAATCAACTAAGCCAACTGGCCACCCCGAGCCCAAGCACTTTTAATAATCTAAGATGATGAGTGATTAGACATGAGAGTTGAGGACAGAATCGAAATAGTAAACATCACTATACAAATCGGTCACCTATTCCAGTTAGTTCTCACAGATAAGCTAAGCCAAAACAAGTTAACATGTATTTAGTGGACTGTGAGATTTCACTTACTTGTAATGTTATACGAATCAGTCATGAGAGAAAATGGTGAAAACACTTACATATTGTGATCTGTCCATAGAAGGCGCTTTTTCTATGAAATTTTGTAGGTCGTCCTGCATTATCAGGGACTGCAGCTCCTTTACCCCTAGGTGAGCGTGGACCACTCGGTCCTTGACAAAGATGCTTGCAGCTCTCAGTATGAAAGATACAAATAAGTGCAGGTGGATATAGTTCCTAGTGCAATGTAATCGTCTATGGAGAGAAAAATATTCAGTATATAGATTCGGATAAAATGAGAAATGGGGAAAGAAACTACACGAACGACCCCAAGCTCTTCCCACAACAGAGGAAAGAAATAGTAAACTGGAACAAAGACAGAAAGACATTATTATATATTTCCAATAGGAACAACTGGGATCAAAAACTAAAATGTAACTTTTGGAAATTAATTTCAATTATATCAATACATTTGTACAAATAAGTGGATACAAAAATAAACCACAATAAATGCAATAAATACTATTGCTTTATATATGATAGATAACTTTTGAGATTATTTAAAATGTGAATTTCTGTCCAAATGCACCAAAATCATTTGGGAAAATTCAACTCTGCATCACTGTGCAAACAGATACACTGCAGTGCAGATCTGTTGGTTTGACTGTTTCATACTGCTTTGACGCTTCAGATTTCTGACAAACCCCTGAATTCCTCATAAAAAATAAATCTTCAAAGTCAAATAATAACACTAAGCTGAATTCAAAAACTTATATTGGGCAAAGTATCTGGGGCCACAAATCGTGAAATCTCTCTGTCATCGATGGATAAAAATGCAAATGGGAATCACTCACCTGAAGTAACCAATGATGAGAATAGCCACAGCCAGGGAACCAAAGGAGATGGAATATCCAATAGTGTACATGACATAGAGGCGTTCAAAGAATTCTTGCTGCAGGGGAAGGGATTTCATTAGAAAAGCAGGTTTGAACATATCAGTCGATATAGATAAAAATTGTGCTTTACCTGTTTAGAGATAGGCAATGTGTTATCACATTCATATTTTATAGATTATTCATCTGGTCTTCCTTTTATTTCCTAAATTCAAATAAGGGTTAAAGATGTAATGACAATATTTGGTGTTTCCTATTGCTTAAGTGAGGACAAATTAAATGTTGCAATATTTACTTCATATATTTTTGTATTGTTCATTTTAACTAATTGGAATTGTATATCTAACATGTGATATATGGGATAAACTAAACACATATTACAGGACTATTTTAAAAGGACACTGGTAAAAAGAATATGTCATTTAGGGAATATTATTTCTAGTTTTAACTTTTTTATTGAGCTGTAATTTACATGAATTAAAATGTACAAATCTTAAATGAGTTTGATGGGTTTTGACAAACAAAGTTAAAAAAAACCACCCACCATCCACCCTCAACTAACTACTCTTCCAATTTTTTTTAATTAAAATGTATTGGGGTGACAATGGTTAGTAAAATTACATAGGTTTCAAGTACACATTTCTGTAATACATCATCTATATATCAGATTTTCCAATTTCTGTCACCACAAATTAGCTCTATCTGTTCATGTACTTATATACTTTTTAACTGTTCTTGGAGTCCTCAGATCTAATATATACTCTTTTAGTGAACATACCATTTTTGATACTCAGTGATATTGCATGAATCAACAGTTCATGCCTGTTTAATTTTTTTATTTTAAAATAATTATAGATTCACAAGAAATGGAAAAAATAGTAAGAAAGGTGCACCCAGTATCCTCCAATGGTTAAATCTAACATAATTACACTAAAATGTCAAAACCAGGAATTTGACATTGGTACAATTTGTGTGTTTATAGTTCTGTGTTATCACATACATAAATTTTTGTAACCATCACTGCAATCAAGATACAGAACTATTCCATCACCACAAAGATCTCCCTTATGCTGTCCCTTTACAATCACATCTACCTTTCTCTTTTCCACCATCCCCGACACCTGGCAACCATTTATCTGTTTTCTACCTCTGTAATTTTGTCACTTCATAAATATTAGACAAATGGAATCATACAGTATGTGACATTTTGAGTTTGGCTTTTTTCTTTTAGAGTAGTGAACTCAAGATCCATTTAAGTTGTTGCATGTATCACATTTGTTCTCCTTTATTGCTGAATAGTGCTGTACACTATGTATGTAACCTACTTATATCATCATATTTGTAATGAGTTTCAAACTTTGTATATAGCATATGTTTGGGTCATGTTTTTTAATAGACTCAATCTCTGTTAACTGGTATATTTAGACCACTTTTTAAAAATATAATAATGTGTTAAAACTAAGTCCATGCATTTACTTATTATTTTCTGTTGTTCTATTTTTATTTTCTCTTTTATTTTTCCTGCCACCCTGTGGATTATTTAAACGTTTTGTAGAATTTCATTCTATCTTGATGAACTGTTGTTGTGTGCTTTAAAAGAATGTGAATTTTGTAGTTTTGGGATATAGTATTCTATAAATGTCATTTTAATCAAATTGAAAGATATAATTACAGATGTTCTGTCTAATTGCTCTATCAATTACTGAGAGAATCGTATTTTTAAAAATTCCAACATGAATGGATTTAGCTATGTCTCTCTTTAGCTCTGACCATTTTTGTTTCATGTAATTTGAAACTTCTAAATGCATGCATATTTCTGTCATAAAGTCCAACTTCCTTATGCTTAGAGTATGCACAGCATATACCTTTTCCACCCTTTTAATTTCAAAGTATGTGTTATCTTTACATTTATCTGTATCTTTATATTTAAAGCACATTATTTGATGACAGCGTATAATTGAGTCATACTTTTTATTATCTGTTCTGACAACTTCTGCCTTTTAAGTGAAGTTTTTAGTCCATTTACATTTAATACAATCATTGCTATGGTTGGGTTTAAGTTTACCATATTTGTATTTGCATTCTATATGCACTATCTTTTCTTTGTTTTTCTGTACCTACTTTCTTACCTTTTATTGGTTGGGGGGTGTCAATAAAGTATTTCTTAGTATTTCACTTGTATTATTTTTTTCACAGTTACTACAGAGACTTGATTATGCATCCTGAACTTATCAGAGTCTACATTTAAATAATATTGAACTATTTCACAAACTATATAAGAACTTTATAATTGTATATTTAATTTTGCTTCTTCAGCCTTTGTCCCATTTAGATTTTCTTCTACATAATTTATAAACTCTAATAAGAGGCTATTATGTTTGCTTTAAGCAGTCAATAGATTTTTAAATGAATCATGTTTTGGACATAGTTAAAAAGATAGATAAAATTATAGCAATAAATAAGGATAGGTGTATAAGTTTTTGGATTTTTTTAGCCTATCATTTTTATCCACATATATACCTATTCGGGTATTCCTCGTTCCTTCCTGCCAATCTGTGTTTCCATCTGATATATTTCCCTTCTGTCTAGAAAACTTTTTTAAAGCATTTCTTACACTGAAGGCCTAATAAGGATGAATTCTCTCAGAATTTTTCTGTCTGAAAAATATCATTATTTTACCTTTCTCTTAATGCATATTAATCACTTTAAATATGTCATTCCACTGTATTCTGGCCTCATTGTTTCTGAATAAAAGACAGGTGTCTTTTTTTATTGTTGTTTCCTTGAATTTAATGTGGCTTTTTTCTCTCACTCCTTTCAAGATTTTCTTTTTACCTTGATTTATATCAGTGTAACTATTATGGGTCCAAGCATGGCTTTCTCTTTATTTACCCTGCCAAAAGTCTGCTGAATTTCTGGGACATGTGCATTGATTTCATCCATTTAAAAAATTATTGGTCATTGTCCTCACAAATCTTTTCTCTCTCTCTCTCTCTCTCTCTCTCTCTCTCTCTCTCTCTCTCTCTCTCTCTCTCTCACACACACACACACACACACACATACACACACACACACACATATCTCTTTACCTTTAATTTCACATGCACTAGACAATTATTTATTATCTCACAAATCAGATGGTTCAGGCTTTCGAATTTATTTTTTCTCCTAAAGCTTTAGTTGGATAATTTCTATTGACCTCTCTGCAAGGTCAATGATCTTTTATAATGCTGTGTCCAGTATGCTGTTGAGCATGACAAATGAATTCTTCATTTTTGAATTGAGTATTTCAATTCTAGAATTCCTATTTGGTTATTTTTTTTTTTAAAGTTTTCATTTCTCTGCTGATTTCCCCATCTGTTTTATGCCCCCTTTTCACTAAATCATCTAACTTATTTATAATAGTTATTAAGTACTCATTTGCAAATTCTAACATCTGGGTCATCTGTTTCTTTCTGCTCTTATTTTTACTCTAAATTTTGGGTCTCTGCCTTGTAATTTTTTAATTACATTCTGGGCATTGTAGATAAAACAATAGTAAAGACTGAGCGTATAATATTAACAACCTGAAAAGGGCAGACATCTTCTTCTATCAGGCTTCCCACATGGGGTGGCTAGATTATTCTGTTGTTAAACTGGAGGTGGGATTTGTCATAGTTTTTCTTTTTTGTTATGACTCATTTACCCTGGTTTTAGGTTTTGAGAGCCAAATCAAGACTTTTCCTTCAGCAAACCCCAGGATCTAAGCACCAGCATCTTCTGGTGACCACTATATGAGTTTTAGTCCATCTGACACTTTTCCAAGCCACAGAAGAACTCTTTCAGGTTTTTGAATCATCCATCATCTTTTAAGTTGGGATGTTTCATCTTTTAAGTTGGGATGTTTTTAAGTTGGGAGTTTCACTTTGCTCTCCAGCTCTGTCCTCGGCTTTCCGCATCTCAGGAGATTTCCCTCCACCCTGATGCTCTGCCCCAGTCCTCAGCTAGCCACAGCCTTGCTTTAGAAGAAGGCCTCTGTGCCTAGGAACCATTTTTCTCAGCTCTATTTTGTCAGGCTGCTGACTTTCACACAATGAGATCTATGCACCTTGGGGATTTCCTGCCCCTCCCTGAACTATGAGCTGCAGTAGTCATGCACTTTAGTGAGGGGCTCCATGTGCCTCAACACATGTCTTTCCACTCCTATGTTCTGTCCCATGCCTTCAGCCAACTGCTGTCTTTCACTCTGTGAATCCCCTGGCCTTTGGCATACTGCCTCCACGCACTCAGTGAAGGCCCCATGGAAACAACTGGCTGGTGGGTGAGAGATCACTAGGACTAGGACGCACTCCTTGGAATTCTAAGCCTTTATGCCAACCCTTGTCTGTTAAAAGTTGGTTTAAAAGTCTGACTTTTCTTTTCTATCTCTTTCTATGGTCTGGTTGCACCTCTTCTGTTGCAGACCCAGGGATGAATGCAGCCATGGGTCTCCTCTCACAGGAAGGGCCTGTCCACCTCTCAAAATGAATTTGGTTCATTTTCATTTCTTGGCCTTCTTAGCTCACTGATAAGTTTTCACAAATTATTGATTTTGCATCTAACCATTTATTCTATTATCACAACTTCCTACAACCTGAGTAGAAGACTTTGCCTTTTGTTCCTTTTTTTTAAATATTTACTACATATTATTTTCTGTTAATAAATAAAATGTTAAAACTTTTATAGAAAATATTTGGATAATGTGTCAAATACAAAATAGAAGAGAAAAAACTCCTGAATTCTCACCAACCAAAAAGCAACACTGTTAGTATTTCATGTATTTCTTTTCATTCTGTTTTAATGCATCATTTCCTATTGTTTTGAGCATCTTCATCCCCAACTTATATACATTTATTACCTGATTTTTTTTCAGTTAACTGTATAAGAAAAGAATTTCCCAAGGCCACAAACTCTTTGATAAAAATTATATATTTGAGATTACTTAACTAGTTCATCATTGGAAATTTTAATTCTTCAGAATATCCATAATAATTATTCATTGTTCAATGAACATTTTTTCTGTTTAGTCCCCCCAATACACACACTCCAAATCTTTATGCTTAGAACTTAGAAGTAATATTATAACATCAAAGGACATGACCCTTTGAAGTTTTTTAATATACATTGCTAAATTGCTTTCCAGAAATGCATATAGCCTTTAAACATGATGTACATTATATGATAATTTATACAATATGCTACTGTTTTAAATACCATACACTAAGGAATTTGATAATATTGTGGTCTATCGTAAGAATTCTTTTCTTTCTTTTTATTAAAAGTAATTATCTCATTTAGTCAAGCCAATGACATAGAAATTATTCAAAGAACAAAATGATAGATGTTTTAAAAAATTATCATCTTTTTTTCCACCACAAAGATGTCACATTTATTCTAAATGCACATTTTTTTTAAATTTTTCCTTTCTTGTACAAAAAATTCTCTTTATAATCATTAATAATTAATATCTCACAAATAAGTAATATATTTTTTTCCTACAGTATATCAAAACAGGAGGCATCTAGTTTTCTTATTATAGGATCTTTGCTGAAGTTGTCTCAAACTTTGCTTAAGTGTTGTAAACAATAGAAATACTCTTTATATTTTTAAATAAGTAGATAAAATTATTTATGCCAACAAAATTCTTCAAATTTTCAGTTAACTTTTAAATCACTTTTATATGAAATAGTATATACTTCGGTATATTACTATCCTTAGCTATCTTGAATCTTGGTCTACATAGCAATCACAAAGAATGGTTATAAAATTAGAGTTCAGTGTACATAAAACCAGGATTTAATTTAAAGGCCACTTAAAACCTGTGAAAGACTCTCATTTGTCATCATTTAATGCACAAATAAATTCTTCACAGAGTACACTAAATATTGTGAATGCTTCTTTGTGTCAATGAAATTGAAATAATTTTGAAGCGTTTTATATAAAGTCATTGTTGGCTTTAGTTCAATTGTATATAGCAATCTCCTCACATTGACTAATTTTATCTAAGTTTGTCAATGATGAAATAACAAACTGAAGGTCTTTCAGCACCTTTCTAAAAAACTCATTTAGGTTGTAGTGCTTTGTGTTAGAAAAGAAAACAGTTAAGAAAGAAGTTCTGACTATTAATGCAAAATCAAAGAAATCTACCCACCAATCTCTCCCTCTCTGCTACCCCTCAAAAATCATTAAGCATAAAGAAAAATGTCTATGTTGGGTGAGTTTATGTATAATGACTGTTCTCAGGGTCCTCGTAAAAATAATTTATACATCAATTTAAACATTCTCACTCCCAGCACCATATGTATATATCATCATGCATTTTACTCATGAGGTCTGAGCGATAGGAATTTAAGCATGACTTTTAAAGCACCACAAATAACTTAAAAGTATCTAGAAGCTTTCAAAGTTTACATATGATTGCTATCCCAGAAACTGCACTGACGAGGAATTTATAGATCAGGGCTCTGCTTTAGACCCTGCCATCAGTGAGCTGTGTCACTTTGACCAACACTTGATCTCTGGTTCTGAGTTGACTCATATATGTAAAATTAAGGTTTCATGTCAGAAGACCTGTAAGATGCTCCTCACTCCTCTTTAATTCTTACAACTCTAATCTATTTTTTTTTAAGGAGGGTGCAGCTCACAGTGGCCCATGAGGGGATCGAACCGGCAATCTTGGTGTTATCAGCACCACGCTCTAATCAACTGAGCTAACCAGCCACCCTTCTAATCTTTAATATACTAATGAAATCTCCTACTGGCAAATCCTAGGATATGGAAAGTACATCTCTGAAATATAAAATTCCTCCTGGAGTATAGAATAAGATGAGATGCAGCCATTTATAGGTAGTCAAAAGAAATCGTGAATCATGTTGCTGTTTTAATACATAATTTTTATACATAACATAGCATAATATAATGCAATATAAATATAGCATAATGTAATATAATATACACAGAGATACATATTTATAAATATACATGTATATATCTCAGCCAGGTAACTTTAACCTAAAGAAAACACCAGAATGTTTCAGGTCTTGGACTTTTCCTTAACAAGGTATCTGAAAAGATTCCAAACTTGCTTTTTCTTTTAAGATCTTTGTGTCATAGAATAAAAGAGTTTTTATATACAATGGTTGACAATCAAAAATTGCATAAAATCATTATTCTGTTTCCCCGTAGGGGTGCACTAATATAAAATTACTATTACCTTTCCTATGTTGATATCTGGCTGCAGAAAGCGAAGGCAGTCTGAATAATTAGCCCATGTTTTATTTAAACTGTGCATAAAATCCCATGTTCCATTGGGGTTACAGTGTCGGAAAGCAACTCCTATAAAGACATGAAGAAAAACAGTGAGATTGGTCCCTTAGACCTTTACAAAAAAAAATTTTTTTAAGTAAATTTCTGTTCCAAATTAACCATTTCAGAAAAATTCAATACCTTTATGATTGAAGTCATAAATATACGGAGGGCACGGGACAGCCGATATTTTCCCCACTGTTCCTCTGGGCCAGCAAATGAGTCCATCCCATTCTGGGAAACAATTTCCCTCTGATGAGGAAAAATATTGAAAAGCAAATAAATAAAAAAATGCAGTTGGAACCAGAGTAAATTCATTCAAAATACAAAATTTCAGGTCACTGCCTATAGCAAAATGTAAAACAAATTGGTAGTTTTGGAAACTAGCGTGAGGTAGATAGAATGCAAATGCCTCAAAATTCATCCACTTAGCCTCACTGATAGGAACATGTGATTTGCATAAATTAAAAATATTTTAGTGATTCCAGTATGTATGAGTTATAGCAATTAAAATATATGAAACATTGGAATTCATTGTGAACAATTTCTGTAGTAAAATTCTTCCAAGTATAATAGTTGTAGCTATTAATACATTTTTTACCCTAGATTTCTTTTAAAAATTGCTGTTAAAAAATATGTCATCTGAAACAGATTAAGATTTGGGTTTGCCTTTTCCCCAATAATTTTAGTAATTTCTTTGAGTCTAACACTCATTTTAAACAAAACTCTCATAAGCTCTACTCTCCTCAAGATGCATCCAGAACTCTATCGCTTCTCACAACCTCCATGGTCACCATTATGGTCCAAGCCACCTCATCTCCAGCCTAATTCACTGCTAGAGCCTCCAACTGGTCCTCCTGACTCCATTCTTTCTCTCCTTTCATTTATTTATTCTTTACACAGTGGCCCAACGTCATCTTCCAAAGGCCTCTCATCTCACTCTGAGCAAAGGCCACGTCTTTACAATGTCTGAAGACCTGACAGGCCTGCCGTCTCCCCTGGCCTATCTCCCCAATCTCAACTCCTGCTAAGGTCCTCCTTGCTTTCCCTTGAATTCAATGCCATTCCCCCAGATAGCCTCAAGGCTATTCCCTTACCTCAAACATCAACTTCTGAGTAAATTTTCCCCGTTTAAAACTATATCCCGAAACACTCCTTATCCCCTTTCCTGCTATATTTTTCATCTGGAGGCACACCACCTTCCAATACTGTGTTATTTTATTATTGTTTTCTTAAACTACAGGGTTTAAGGACCCTGAGGGTTGGGGATTTTGTCTGTTTCATTTCATGCATCAGCCACTGGAACTTGTCAAGAGCTTAACAAACATTTAGTCAGTGCCAACACTCTATTCTTCCAGACTCTTCTTCATTAGTTGTTTATTGAACTTCCAAGAAGAGAGCATATCAGTGATGTCATACCTCAACTTCCCCAAAAGAGACGACTTGTAATGACTGCTGTTTTCATTTTCTATTGCTATCATAACAAATTACTACAAATTTAGTGGTTTCAAATAACCTAAATTTATTATCTCACTTTTTTTATAAATCCGAAGTCCAGATCTCTGCATGGCTTATAGATTCACAAGGCCAAAATCAAAGTATGGGCAGGGCTGCATTCCTTTCTGGAGGTTCTGAGGGAGAATTTGTTTCCTTACTCATTCCAATTGTTAGAATTCAGTTCCTTGCAGTTGCAGGACTGAGGTCCCTGTTTCCTTGCTAGCTGTCAGCTAAGAGCTGTGCCCAACTTCTGGAATCCACTTGCATTCCTTGGTTCATGGCCTTCTTCTTCTTCTTCAAAGTCAGCAAAACAACCGAGTCCTCACATTTAGTCTCTCTCCTCCACTCTCCTTTTCTGTGACTTTTTTGTCTTCCTTGGTCACTTTTAAGGGCCCATCCAGATAATCCAGGATGATCTCCCTATTTTAAGGTCCATAACCTTAATTCCATCTACAAGACCCCTTTGTCATGTAACATAACATACACAGGCATAACACCAGATGACAGCTGTGGACATCTTTGGGAAGCCATTATTCTGTTACCATAAATACTATCCATTATAGATCTCTCAATTTTTTAATTACCAATTACACTAACTGCAGCTGGGGATTTTTGTTCTCGCTAATGTTCAGGATGTCAAGTTGTTTGTTCAGTGTTGAATAGTCAGCATAATAGAATCTCACACAAACACTTATCTCTACAGAAAAGAATTAGGCATAAACGTGAAATTAACTTCTTAGTGTCCACCATATATCACTTGGAAACAAATACTTGATTTGCTTTGTGGATTGTTGAAGCAATAAGACAATGTCTTCCCTTGCCCACATTTTTTTTTTTTTTTTTTTTTGGAAACAGCCTCTCTTTGTTCACATAATAAAAGCCTGTGCTTTAAGTATCACAAGCAACCCAGGAATTCATTACACTGATTTCTGTTTCTGGTGCACAGCTTCATCTGCTTCTTTCCACCATTACCTGCTTTTTTGTTTGTTTTTCTTCTTGTTTAAACAGAGTGTAGTGAATCAATCTCACCCATCAACTTTGCCCTAGACACTCTTCTCTATCTTGATAGCATTCCATATGGATTCCCATCCATTCAGTTTGTCTTTAACAAGTCATGAACCCTGAATTGTCCAATCCTTTACCAGATATCTATTGTGCAATCTACATAAACTGGACCTGAACACACATTCTTATGTTCTTGTAACTAGTTTCCCTTTAAAATGTATGCTGCAATGCCATGTGAGATGTTCTGGCAAGAGTAAGTGACATGATGGAATAAGGTCTTCATATAAGTCTAAAATCCACTGACCACTTTATACTATAATTATGTAGTCTTTAAACTGCTAGGGAGAAAAATCTGCTGACTTTTCCTCATGCTCTGAAAAGGATCATTTTGTAGTTCCTACAAGATAACACCCCACACACCAACATACCCCCCAAAATTCAGAAAACTAATAGTTTCCAAAATAACGTTTCTATAAATCATATTCCTCTCTCTGGTTGCTTTATAACAAAGAGAATGATAAATATTCACAAAAGGTTGAAAAGATTGGGGAAGCCATGACCTCACAGATAATACAGAGATCTTAATTAATATCTACTCTTTTATCATCATTTCACCTCCTATGTAAGTAAATAATTTCATTATTTAGCAAGAAACTAATTAATTGCTTGATGACTCACCAGTCTCTCTTTATAAATTAACACCATTAATTACATTCCCTGTAATCTTTTGTATGTGCAGGACAAAGTAATTCTTAGTGAAGCTTGTCAAACCATGATATTTACACAGAACAATCTAAAATTTGAAGTCTCTAACTTTGTCTCTTTTCAGTTCTACAGTTACCCATAGCACAATGTGACAATACATTTGTGCAGTGGAACTGGGATCAATACCATTTTGGTTTTTCTTTCTAAATACTTGAATAGTTTTATAACTAGGTATTTGCATTTATATTTCCTTTTCTTTCTTTCATAGACATGAAGAAAAATTTTATTTTTATTATAAAATTTTTTTCATAAACAAAATAGAGAACATTACATATTCATCATCTAGAATTGACACTTGTTAGTATTCTGCCATAGTTATTTCATCTAATTTATTTTTTGCTGTGGTATTTTAAAGTAAATTGTCAATAGCATAACAGCTTACTCCTAAATATTTTGATATGCATCTCTCAATTTTAGAAAAATTTGGAAATGAAAATTTCTTAGATTAGCTAGTGGTATTAAAATGTCATTCTATATTTGTACACATACAGTGAAGAAATATTGAGTCAATTTACATATAATTAGACATTTTTCATTGAAATATAGGCCAAAGTTTGGCCAGCTTTAATTCTATCCTATTTGTACAGAGAAAAAAAAAGTATCTTTTCTCTTTTAATATTTACTCATCTACACGTTTCCCATGATTCCCACCTTCACAAATTTTAGACATTACAATAGGTTTACATCCAAATCACTTACTCTTTTCATGTGTAGCTCTTGTGATGTGCGACTGATTCACACTTGCTTGCCTTTACCCATCCTATTCCCTCTGCCAGGAATGTCTTTTTACTTCCTCCTCTACACATCTAACTCCTATCCTTTAATTTTAAGATGAGATGAAGCCTCCTCTTATCCCTTCCCAATGAATTAAGAAGCTTTTTCAGTGATTCCATAGTTGTGACGCCTCTGGTGTTAATAACACCATACTGAAATGTGTCGGTCTTCCTCACTACCGTGTATCATCTTCTCCACGGGGTAAAGACAGAATCTGATTCATTTTTTCCAGTGCTTAGTACAGAAGCAACACACTGTGGGCACATAACATATTTGTTGAACTGTTAAAGGGACACTGAAGATGATAATGTTGGACTAAGTAATCTCTGAGGTATCTTCTAGCTCAAAATTTCATGATACTAAATAGAAAATAGTTCATTCGGCCCTCATAGATAGTAATCCTTATAAATTCCTCTGTGGTGATGTGGTCCTTCAGTGTTCTTTAGAGGTAGCATGAGTGATGCCCCTTTTTGACACTATTAGTCTGGCCATTCAGACAACTGCTTCCTAGTACACGATACCTACAAAGGCTGAACTAATATAAAAACCTTGTTTCTTAAAACATGGCTTAGCTGGCTGTAAATTAAAAGAATAAATCTGAGGCCAGAAATTATGCCATAGGATCAGGAAGCACTGTATTTGGGGCTTTTCTAAGTTAATTACTAAAAGAATTAAATACAATATGTAGCTACCAAACTAGCAGGGAGATGAAGGATGAAATAAGGAAAAAAGTCTCAATCAGTTCAAAAGAAGCCAAAAGAAGGCAGGGGAGGGTAGTGGAAGGGACACATAGGAAGAGCTGGTGAAATTAAAAGCCCAAATAAAGTGGTAGAATTGATGCAAATATTGTACATTAATAATCACAATTAACATAATTGACATAAACTCTTCAGTTAATAGACAAAGATCATGGGAATGAATAACAAGAAAAAGCCCATGTTTGTCTTATTTATAAAAGATACTACCAAAACATGTGTACAGAAATGTTTAACAAAAGAATGCAAAATGATAAAGAGTTGTTTAATGGATATGGAGTGTCAATTTGTAAGATGAAAAATATCTGGTGACTGGTTGCTCCAAATGTATTGCTAACATACACTTCTACTGGACTGTACACTTAAAAATGTTGAAGATGGTAAATTTCATGTTACATGTATTTTGTCACAATTAAAAACCTTTTTAAAGGAAGGGAAAAGATATGTAAGGCAAATGTCTACCGAGAGAAAAAAACTAATGTTGCTTATTAACATTGTTATCTTTTACAGAATAATTTATATTACATGTATTTACTTGTATTTAATATTTAAAGCAAAAGTATACTAGAGATAAAGAGGGTTGCTTCATGTTGACAAAGGTTTAATTCACCAAGAAATACAACACTTCTAAACTTGTGTATACCTAATAACATATTTTCAAAACATATGAAGCAAAAAATTCACCATCCATAATGGGAGATTTTAAAATATAACCTCCGACAAGAATAGGTCAAGCAGATGAAGAATCATTATGGATACAGAATACGTGAACCATACAACCAATAAACTTAATCTAGTGAACACTAAAACAATGTATTCAGATAGACAATACACATTCCTTTGAAGGCCATGTGGAACATTTATCAAAATTGACCACTATACAAACCAGTAAGTCTCAACACATTTTTAGAAGTCAGTATTACACAGACCACATTCCTTGATAATAATCAATTGAGAAATCAATCACAAAACTTTTTTTTAAAATATTTGGTGACTAGTATGAAGCAGATACCAAACTACATATTTTATTATGGGGCATATTTTTAAGGACATTATTTGCTGCATTCAGACTGCTGGGAATTTAGGGAGCTCAGTAAATAGTATTTCCATTCCCAGCTGAATTTGGAACTATTTGAGAAATTACGTAAGGAGTGAAGCAGAAGGAGATCAAATAATCACTTTATTAAGAAAAAAGTGTTTGGGAGAACATGGCCTATGTACGTATAAATGGGCTTGCTTATTTTCTCCTCTGACCTTTACATACTACCAAGAATTACAGGCAATACCCACAAGGACAGAGCCTGCCCCTCCAGGCTTATTGCATGATCAAGGATAAACCCATATGTACGCTCTGTGCAGGGAGACAGATCCCAAAGAGAGGCCAGAGGAAGAGGCTGATAGGCACAGTTCCTATTCCCAAACCCACAAATCAAGCAAGTCACTCCTTCCATATGGAGGGAAAAGCTTGTGGGTTAAAGAGATGGCAAGACCCTCATTCTACTACACACCCCTCCACATGGAAACATGGAATCACTGATGAGGGTCTCCCTAATACTAACTAAGGAGGGAAATTTGCAATCTTTATGAGGACTGGGGTAGGGGAACAGGAGGACACAATTTTCTGAGCATCTTTACCTCCTTCCTGGAGCTGAGCTGTGATGTTGAGTTCACACTGTACTTTAGCTTTCAGCACAAGGACAATCTGTTCTTCTATAGTGATGGTGCCATCAGAATCCAGCTGTAGAGATGAACAAAATATAAACAGTAAAAAACATTATCACGATCTTTTTTTAAAGCCATGATATAAACTTTCATTATTTTACCTTCTAATACAATTGAAAATTAAAGTTTTGATATCAAGCGATCTGAAATAATCCTTCATCTGAATCAAAATTCAAAATCCATCAATATATAAGATTTTAGAATAACCTTTTTACCTAAATTGCCTAAAGAAAAAAAAAATTCCATATTAGAAAATTTTGATATAACTAATTATATTAGGTATAATATAATTAGAAAAAATAATTAACAGATTGAAAATGTCCTAAAATGTTACAGAGACCCAATATTTTTATTAATTCTCTTTCAATATGTCAGTTACAGCATATAGAAAGAGAATGGACTAGATGACTAAATATAGCTCTAGTGAAAAATTATCATGACAGGGCGGCCGGATGGCTCAGTTGGTTAGAGCCGAACTCTGAACAACAGGATTGCTGGTTCGATTCCCACATGGGCCAGTGAGCTGCGCCCTCTGCAACTAGAGTGAAGACAACAACCTGCTGCTGAGCTGCCACTGAGCTCCCGGAGGCTGGATGGCTCAGTTGGTTAGAGCGCGTGCTCTCAACAAGCTTGCGCGTTCGACTACAAGGTTGCTGGTTCAACTCCTCAACTCCCACAACTAGATTGAAAACGGCAGCTGGACTTGGAGCTGAGCTGCACCCTCCTCAACTAAGATTGAAAGGGCAACAACTTGACTTGGAGCTGATGGGTCCTGGGGAAAAAACCACACTGTTCCCCAATAAAGTCCTGGAAATATACACTGTTCCCCAATAAAGTCCTGTTCCCCTTCCCCAATAAAATCTTAAAAAAAAAAAACAATATTACCAGGAAACCTTGGGCAAATCACTCAACATCTTTAGATTCGTCATCGACCTAAACATGCACTTGGCCCAAGAATCAGAGAAGTTAACAGAGGATCCAGGGAAAGGTAGAGCAGGATCCAGGGAAAGGTAGAGCTCATCTCTCTCTAGTGAGATGAGCCAGCAGATAAGCAATAACATGTGTGGGATACAAAAGTGCCTGCCTTGACCTTCTGACAATAAAAAATAAAATGGCTGCTGTTTCACCTCTGCCCTCCAAAGCTCATGAAAAAACGTCTCCTGTAGCTCACCCTACTCAGAAACATAAAAGGAAGGAGATTCCGGGAAATACAGTTTAACATAGCCAACTTGACACATTGCAGAGCCACCAAAATCCACCTCTGTCAACTTGGCACCCATACACATCTCTCTAAACCACTTAATTTCCAGAAAATTCAGTAACAAAGTCATGCTTCCACCTAACATGATACAATTCCTTTGGTACCAAGATTCTAGAGAAACAGAATTTTAAGGGGGGAAAAAATCTGTATTTGTCAACTATGGTTCTATAGCAAATTAACGCAAAACTTTGTGGCTTAAAACAATAAATATTAATTATCCCACAGCTTGGGAGAGGCTTAGCTGGGTGGTTCTGGCTCAGAGTCTCTTATGAGATTGCAGTCAAGACTTTATCCATACATTCTGTCACCTGAAGACTTGCCTGGGACTAGATGATCCATTTCCAAGATGGCCCACTCACATGGTTATGGGCAGAAGGCCTCAGTTCCTCAGTGGCTGATGGGAAGAAGCCTCAGTTCTTCACCACATAATTCTCTCTCTATGGGTGCTTGAGTGTCTCTATAGCCTGTCAAGTGGATTCCCACAGAATGATTCCAGAAAGAAAACAAGGAGGAAGCCACATGCCTTTTATGATCTAGTCTCAGATGTGACTCATGATCAATCCCATCATATTTGTTAAAAGCAAGTCACCAACTCTCACTCAAAGGGAGACAAATTAATCTTACAGGGAGGTATTCAAAAGCTTGTAAATATATTTTTAAACAACCACACAATTTTCTGCAAGGGATCATCTATTTCCTAGAAAGAGAATACTGAGTATTGTGTGTTCTGCAGATTTATTAACAATAATAAGGTCCAGAGCTTTGCATTTGTGTTTTCGGTTAGGGATGCAGAGATTCTTAAATCAAATGAGATGATAAAACGTTTATCTATGTGACACACTCCCTATAATCCCACATCTTTAATTTGCAAATCCCACATCTTTAATTTCAGGCTGCAAAAACACTTATTCTCTAGAATCACTACTTAAGCAACATGTAAAAACAAGCCTTTTTATCTTGTGCAATAAGATATAATGGACAGAACATTAGAAATTGAAAGATGTTTATAGCATTAACTAAAGGAAGTACACTTAGAGATTATTGATAATTATGATTTTAAATTATGGATTTTTTTTATCTGACACATAAAATAATAGACTGACAGGTTAAACTGAAATGAAGGACACAGAAAAAAGTATAAGAACTAGTTAAGTATCAAAAAATTGTATTATTCCTGAAAATCATGAGTTTATTATTTTCTAATATATTTATAATATAAAGAATAGCTCAATAAATAATCAGGTATATAGTTTCAGAGATTGCCAGATAATATTCATAGCTCATCGGCCACATTAATTTTAATTTTTTTTCCATGAAAAGAGGATAATCAAAAATTAATTTGGGAGGTTGGCATACAAAACAGAATTTAACTATAAGGCTAACACAATGCAGATTCAGAGTTCTAAGTAACCACCCTAAAAGTGAGCCATAAAATCTCACATGGCATAAAGAGAGAATGAAATGAAAACACATGAGTCATCTGAGTGGGCACGGAAGGAAAATTGACTTCTTCCCCATTCATTGTCCAAAGAGTCAGGCACCATCCAAATTGGGTCCTGTTTTTTTTTTCCTGACTATTTTTTCAGCTCAGTAGTTACCTTCTTTGACTTAAATCCTCGAAAACACTGGGGACGATGTGACCAGGTTGCAGAACTATAAATTTTTAACTCAGAGAAATTTGACTTCAATATCAAACATGAGCATTTCAAATCACTCCTTGTATCGTTTTTACTTGAACAAATACATTTTTGTTTCCTGTTGTGCATATGTGGCCCTTTCACTGGCATAACCTTTACAGGAACATAAGCTTTTATAAACTACAACTGTTAAAGATATTTTGTTCTAAAAAAAATGTGGACAGTTTAACTCAGGAGCAAGTTTGATTAGGATATGCTAATTTGTGATCTGTTAAATTGATCTCTGGTCATTTCAGGTGAGAGTAAGAAAATGCTTAACACCTTTTCTATTGCTTTCTTTTCCTCCTTTGTTATAGATACATGTGTTCTTCACCATAGCGAGACATTAAAATCATAGTTTACTTAAAACTGAAAAGCACTTTTCATACTCAATATCTCCTACAATGTTTCATATTCAATGTCTACTTCAATGCCCACTCTTCGAGGTTACTCCAAAAGCAGTAACTGCATCCAAAACAAAGTGGTATGTTTAGGAAAATGGATGTTAGCAATTTTTCCTGGGCAAGTGATCATTTACAATTTGAAAAAAAATGTTGAATTTCAATCTGTCACATACTTGATAGGTAAAAGAAGCCCTAATTTGATTATGTGTATTTTATTGAAAGTACCTAAAGTTGTCATTAGAGATACTAACTGCTAATGTAAGAATATGTGAATTTTCATAATTACAACATGTGCACTTACTTCATTTTAAAGTAAACGTGAATCTATAAATTAGATGTATTTAAAAAATAAGCATTCTGAAACTTCTACTTCCAGTACAATGGAATAGATATACTTTCCTCTATTCCTCCCAATAAGTACAACTAAAAACTCTGGACATTATATATAAAATGAACATAAGACGATTCTGACTGGCGGAGAGCGGAAAGCAGACCAGCTAGGACTTCAGATCCTGAAGAATAACACAGTGGGAAATTCTCTGGGTGTACTTGTTGTCTCAATATTCCCAATTTAGATTTGTAGAAGCTGGCAGCTCTGAAACACCAGTAGTTGCTGACCAAAACAGAAAAAGGAAAAAAAAGCCTCAGGAAAACCCTGCTTCTATAGCAAAGAAAGGAAGGGGGCTGCCTGATAAGACAGAACACTTTTAGACAATAACAGCTTGACCCAAACACCACAGAAAACACTGTAGTTCTATCCCAATCCACAAGGTCAGGTGGAGAGCCCAGACTTCACCTTTGCCAGACTGTAAGGAGGTGCCCCTGCACCCTCCCCAGATGGTTTCAGAGCAAAATAGAGAGCGGGCACTTCCACCCACACTGGTGTGGGATGAGGCCCCTCAAGGTCCCCATCCTGGGTGTCAGTGGAGACCATGTGGGGAGCCTGGACTGCCACACGACCTGACAGTAACAGATAACAGGGTGTTCCTCCATCTCCCCACTGGGGCAGAGTCAGAGAAGATCCAGTGCAGATAGAGTCCATGTGGCAGCAACGAGGCCACTCCACTGTGGTGTTGGTGAGACCACCCGGAAGCAAACTCACACCGCCATCCATCAGGAACAAGGAGCTCTTTGTCTTGAGGGTCCACAGGAGCTGGCGGGGAACCTAAACGGCACCTCCACTGCGCAGTTACAAGGTGCAATGTCTTGGCACGTGTATGTAAATCCTCAGGTAGAGCAGGCTTTGGGACACTGAGGAGACGTGATGGTCACGAGGGCAGGGATTTGGGGTTCTGCACTTTTTTCAGTGAATCCTTTCTCTACCACTTGTCCTTGTTTGCCACACAATTGGTGAGGGATGGAATGGATATTGGAGAGATAGTGAAAATGCTCATTACCTTCTTCATAAGGTGGTTGTGAGGATTAAAGAAAACAATGCATATAGAGTGCCTAATGAAGGGTTTTTATATAATAAACGCTGTATAAAGGTTAACTGTTACACTGTTATTATCACCAGGTCTATACTTTTATCACCTTCTAAATATATTTGACCAAAATAAACTTACTGAAGCAAAAACAAAACAAAACAAAACAAAACAAAAAACCGCTGAACATGAGAAACCTTGGGCAGACAGATCAGGCAGGACCTTCCCATCTCCAGCTGAGGATCTACCATCTACACTGCACAAATGTGGAAGCATACTGCAGACTAGATACATTAGAAAGAAGAGAAATGAAGAGAATATTGCAGGAGGGGAGAGAGAAGTCATGAAAAGAGGCAAAGAACTCATCTCTGCGTTATTGGCAATTACTGGCAAGCCTCCAGAGTGGAAGGTGTCTTGGTCACTTTAAGAGCCAGCACAATAAATATAATACTTAGCAGTCCAATGCAATTTTATTGAATTGAAAATGAAAAGACCGAGGGAAGAAAATTTTTAATTTAATTTAATTTAACTTAATTAGAGAGTATCTCCTATGTTCACAGAAAAGCCTTCCATTTACTCTATACTGTTTGTGCTGGTTTAGCAGCAAGGTGCATTGAGCACATTTATTCTACAAGTATTTGTTGAGACCTACCATGGGGAAGATACTATCTACAGACACTATGGCAGAAGATAGATACAAAAGAAATCCAAGCCATGGATCTGGCCCTTGGGTAGGTCAGGAGGTCCAATATGGCTCTCAGGCACTTACTACACATTTACCATGAGTGTTAAAAAACAATGCAATAGACTTGCAAACAAAATGCCATTACTAATATGTTACCAGTTGGGTGGGAAATAGAAGTATGCTGTGTCTTTTGGATTGATTTTAAAGGCCATTTTTGATGCTACACAAAGGTTCTTGTTTTTAGATATCTCTAAGTTCAATTAATCAACATGAAAAATGTGCTTAAGTTTTGCTTACATAACTACCAAAAGTTTCTGGATATTGTGTCTTGCAGACTTCAGTCATGTAGGAAATAAGATGCCAGAATCTCCGTTGAAAGAAGTTCCACCTTGTCACTCATTATCTGCATGAGCGCCTTTCTGAAGGCAGATTTTCCGTGCTGTAGGCAGAATATGCAAGCTTAGACATATCTCATGCGCACAAAAGTGGTTTAAATCATTGTTAAACACAATCTTTGCTCTCAGAAAAGTGTATTTTAAAAAATAACTGAAAACCTTTTTCTCATATAAAACACTGCTACTCTGATTATATTAAGTAGGGAAGTAACAAGTAGTATGTTACTCTCATTTAGGAAATTTCAGGCAGTTTGCAATTTGATATAAACGGTTTCATAACAGAGAGGCAGAAGTTTATCTTCCGGAACTTGCATTACACATGCAAGTTTGTTCCAATCTTGTCACACAAATATTTGGCCAAACGGTATTAAGCAACATTTTTGTTTGTTTGCTACATATTTTGATTTGTTATAAATCTGTATCTTATTACTAACAAGAATATTTGATTTATTTGCTAATTCAAGTAGCAACATATAATACCACTTTACCTATGATCGTGCAAACATTTCACCAATACTTAATGAGCATCTACTGAATACCATAACGCCGTAGAGAAATGATTAAAAAAACCATTTCTTGCCCTCCAGTAGCCCAATATCTGTGACAGGAGCTCATAACAACTAATATGACTTGTTAAAAAGAAGTAACGTATCATTTATGACTAAAACTCATCCATGTTTTCACTCAAACTTTCTATACTAGCCTGACATTTAACAACTTAACAAAATTAGCAATGATGTTACATTAAGTCTACAGCAAATATTATACTTATTGATAAATCTTTAAAAATAGTCCTACTGAAGTAATAAATAAGATAAAATGCCTGCAATAATTACTACTATTCAGTGTTATACTGGGAGTTCTAACTAATACAATACGATAAGACAAAAGATAAAAAGAAATAACAGAGATAGATATTGAAGAAAAGTGTTACTGTGCAGGAATAAACTTAGCCCCTACAAATCAATCAATAAAAATAATAAAGGTTCTCTGTACTAGCCATAAGTAATTAGAAAATGTAATAGAAAGTATGATAATGATGAGGATGAGGATGATGACGACGACATGACAACAACTGTCAACACATATAGCAAGCAAACTCTGTGACAGGCAGTACATTAAAGGCTTCTCCTGGGGTTTGCATGAAATCCACACACCAACACAATGAATTTAGCCTTAGGTCATTCCCATTTTGTAAATGAAGAAACTGAGTTTTGGAGATGTTAAGTTACGGCTAAAGGAAAGAGATTCCAAATTCAGTTCTGATAACAAAGTCCATGATCTTAACCATTTCACATAGTTCTCTCGCCCTCCAGAAAGCTATAATCTACTTTCCTTATAAAATTCCATCAGCCAATGGAATAACTGCCAAATTCAACACTTAGCCTGCTTGTCAGTTCCTACGGTAAGAGAGCTCTGAAAACACCAAATCCTCTTAGAGGCATGCTTTATCAGCTGTGTTCTTCTCTCCAACTTCATGACCAGATAGATGCAGGTCCCATTGCATCATTTGTACCCAAGGCAGCCACCTCTGCCCCTTAGAATAGAATGACCTTTTTAAAATTAAAATAAATGATTAGAGATTTGAATTCCAAGTAGGATCAAAGAGGATGAATTTTCTCAGAATGAAAGAAATACAAATTAGATTATTCAAACAGGTATGGAGAACCTACCACCCAGAGTCACCATGTCAATTGTCACGGAGGGTTCCAAATTGTTTATTAACCCCTTTCCCCTGTGAATTTATAATCCACAGGTAATCTTATTGACCACCATTTGCATGCTCTTTTTTAAACAAGTTCGCCAGCCCTTTCAATGCCATTATACTCTCACTGAGAACATTATTCACATGTATGTTTTCCGGTACTCCCTATAAAATGATGATGCTCAATCCAGAGCTTTTCTCAAGCTCCATAATCCAATATCCAACCTTCTAGTAAATATGTCACAGGCTCCTCATCACTCAGCTTATCTAAAAATTTAACTCACCATACCTGCCCCAACCATTCTTCCTTCAGGTGAATGTACCTTGTAACTATCTCTTGATTCCAGCTGCCTCCTTGCATCTCCACTTCTACAAGGACACACCGGTGACTATCAGGATGGCTGAAGCTGCTTTCCGATTAGTTGCTCTGTTTTCAAATGACTTCTTCAAAGGGGGAGATAGCTTTTAATCAAGTACTCATATTAATAAATGTAAGATTATAGTATCTGTCAGTATTAGGAATAAAATGTCCAACTGGGCTCTGAAGGAGAAACCGTAAGGAGTAGAAGAAATAGAGTTGTGGGCAGACAGAATAGCCTTGCAAAATTCACACACACACACACACACACACACACACACACACACCATTTAAAAGTCTTCAGTGGCTCCCAATCACATTAGAAATAATTTCAATCTAATATTTTAAAAGCCCTTTAGTAATTGGCTAGTAAAAAAGAGAGGATATTTTCATTTCATTATCAGACACCTTAAGGCCTTTATCTGTTTGTGTATTTTTAAATTCAATACTCTCATACTTTATGAGAAAAATGCCATTATTGCCCTCATTTTAGAAGGGAGGAAATGGAGGCTCAAAGAAGTGAAATAGACTGCCTAAAGTCGCATTGTCATTAAAAGATTTAAAGAATAACTCAGAGAAAAGGCAAAAATTAAACACGGGGGAAAGAAAGGAGATGGATTCTAGCAGATGACAAAACCAACTGAAGCTCAAGATAGGAAATAAATGGAATGTATGAATGTTAGTGAAAAATGCTCTATAACCAGAGCAAGTGGGGAGGGGGGTGGGAGATGTGGTGATGGAAAGAGAACTGGCTCTGGGTGGTGAACACACAATGTGATATATAGATGATGTATTACAGAATTGTACACCTGAAACCTATGTAACTTTACTAGCAATTGTCACCCCAATAAACTTTAATAAAAACAAAATAAAATTAAAAGGCTTTATTTTTCTTCACAAAGAATTGAGGAAGTTCTGAGGAAATGACACCTCCTCTCCGTACATTGCCAAGAAAAAGCCACATCTGGCTCCCATCCATCTTGCTGCTTCTGGGCTCCCAGAGCTAAAGGAACTACCCACAGTTATCACAGTCACAATGAGAAGGCAACTTCCTCAGGGATACAAGGTTTTCCCATAACTAGGAGACAAATGGAAACAGTCCTGGCTGTCAACAAGAAAGAAGAACCAACCACCCATTGGATCTATGACATAATAGTGTTTGTGGAAATAAGCACAATATAGAGATAACCGGTAGTCAAGCGTCAGTTTGATTTTGCTAAGGGTGGTCCCCTAGCTTACCATCTTGGAGAAGCTGCCTATGTCCCAGTTATGTCTTCATTCTTAAATCTACCAATAATGGCTTGTTGGTAATTCCATCTATTATCACCACAATTTCCAATTAATATGAGACACTGAGATACAGAACGTAGGTTTACTTGCTTGCTTTATTTATTTATTTATTTATTTATTTATTTATTTACTTACTTACTATCAATCCTCTTTTATCTCTATACTCACTCCTACTTCTCTACCTTCCCATATGCAACCATTCATATGAAATATACATACACATAGATCTTTTATCTGAATATGTTAATACAATATGTATTGCTGTTTTATGGGCAGGTATTTGAATGTATCTAAATGGTATTATATCATCTATCTCATGTTTCTGTGCCATATCTTATCTTGTTTTAAAGATCTCATTCATGCTGCTTTGTGTACATGGAATCCATTGCTTTTTATTGCTGCATAATACCCTACTATGAACACCCAGATTGTCCTCAACTCTCTAACTCCAACGAATTATTGCAGTAACCCTTATGGACTTCTGTGAAAAATTCCTTGGGATATATACCCAGGAGTGGATATTGCTGAGACAGAGGTGTGCGTATATGTAATTTAGCTAAGTAGTCCCCAACTGATTTCCAATATGAGATTCTCCATCTGAGGGGTGAGTTCCAGAGTAGAAACCAGAGTGTCAATTAGGGCTACTCTACTTGTTAGCTGTGTGACTTGAGAATATCATGTAACATCTCTTAGCCTCATTTTCTCCTTTATAAAGTGTGAACAATTACAGTGCCTATCTCATAAAGTTACAATGAGAATAAAATGAGACAATTAAATAACAGATTCAAATGCTTAGCACAGTATTTGGCACATGGTAAGAAAATAAATACTGTCACTTATTATCTTTGTTTCCCCACCCAGTAAGAGATTTGGGATTTTCCAGTAGACTCTGCATCTTCACACCAGAAGGTCAACAGAGCTCATCTTCCTCACCGTACAGAATAAGAGTAGAGCGACCGTGTTTCATACCCAAGGAGGTTGCACGTTATCAGAGGAGGACTTTGAACGCAGTTTTCCGGGTTCTAATGCTCCTTCCCCTGCACCAAACTGTCCACGACAGTGTTAGGATTCCACGTAAACAAAAAGGAGTAATAACTAGAAAACAACCTGAGCACTGGTATCACTCACACCTGGTACTCCACGGAACTTAAGTACTTCCACTCAATATGTCATGAGCTTCTGGGAATTTTTTCTAGTTGTAGTGATGGATTTGTACTCACTTCCCTGCACACACACACTTTGTGAGAGCCACACTTATCTGCAGCCATGGAGCGTGGAGAAGGTGACTGAAGCACATGGGGTCAGTCCACTCTCAAGTCCAGCAAAACCAGTGTTGTTCTTTGATAATTTTGTAAGGGAGGCAGCCATGCAGGTACAACACCGAGACAGTCCTTGGAGAAAGTACCAGCCATTTGTCTGTAAGGAGTGCAGTTGGCTGACAGACTCCAGCTGCAGTGCTTTTAAACATCTATCTCAGCTTTGCAGCCAAGTCTATGATCTTATAAACACTCACCAGCCAATGACGGAGCACGGTGGGAGTGCTAGAGTCTATCCACTTTATCATCATATGGGACTCTCCTGATGGGCAACCTTCTCCCCAGATCTCTCCATGGGGTGGGCCAAGACGTTATCAAATTTGCATCCTTGTCTGAGGCTCTTCTTATCCAATCCTGCTTCTTCACCTTTTTATCTTTTACAGGCATTACCCTCCAATAAACCTACTGCACCCCTGATTCCATTTACGAGTCTGTTTCAGGAGGATGCATTGACACAGTAAAGAAAATACGACAGTGGTCCTCATTACCATGTGATAATCTGCCTTTAGGAAATGGATTGTTGTGCTCTGTAATAATATCTGATGCACGAATGAATGAGTTTTGAACTGTGCAAAGAGGCAAAGGCAGCATCTTTGCCAACCAATAAACCACAGAGATCTTTAAAACAATTGACGAGTACCAGTCTATGATATCTATTTTGTGATGCAATCCAATGTTTATTGAATATGAAAGAATTATTCTACACAAGCTGCTTCTGCTTGGATGAGTTCTCTTTGTTCTTCTATCAATATATATTTTAAATGTTTAAATATATGTATGTATTAGCTGGAAATACAGATGAAGAAACTGAAAATCTGAGAAGGTGTCAATATGTCAATGTAAATCACTTGAACTTTCAGATTTTGTTTAAAGTGCCAAAAATGTAATATATTATCACAAATTGTCATTTTACACAAGTCTTAATGTAATAACATAAATGGAAATCAATTTAAAGCAGTGGGTCTCAACTGGGAGCAATTTTGCCTCCCAAGGGGCATTTGGCAACATCTAGAGACACTTTTGGTTGCCACGACTAGGGAGGAGAAGGGGGGAAACTACTGGCATCTAGTGGAAAGATTACAGGGATGCTGCTCACACCCTACAACGTACAAGACAATCACACAACAAAGAATTATATGGCTTAAAATGTCACTAGTACCAAGGCTGAGAAACCTTGGTTTAAAATTGTAGAAAAGAATGCTCAACGGCCTGATTGTTTAATTGAAAGCTAAAAGAAAAGGAAATAGTCTGCCCATAGTCCTCTAGTGATTTTTTATTGTTGTACTAATCACTATCTTCCTCTTTTCTTAGAAAAAAGTAATCTAGAACACTGAGCAAAATAAACGGTTAGAGTTCAATTGCCCCCTCATACAGGGGAGCAGTGTTTTTAAGCAGATTATTCAAATATCTTATGAGACTGAAATGCAGGAAATAATAGTTCGGTGAAAAGTAATTGCGGTTTTTTATCAATTGTTTTTAACCTTTAAAGCCACAGTTACTTTTGCACCAACCTAATACATTAGAGCTCACCAGAGTTTTCTAACTATCACCAAATGCTTTGAGTTTTTTTTTTTTCCTTTCAGTCATAGTCCTTCTATTGGTGAATATTTTTTTTAAGTTTGAGCATTCCCTACCCTTAAGTATCCATTGCGAATCTTATTAGTCAATGTATTACCCACATATTGTTTGATTTTTCTTTTTAACAGAATAAGTTCACGGAAACATCCTGGTCATGTTAGGTAAAGCCCAATATTTAGCATGGCACTATTTCCTTCAATTTATGTGGTTATGTAGTTTAAAAAGCAATTGCACTTTTAGAATAACTGATATTTAAATTGGTCATCTAAGAGCTAAGAACATAGTATTCAGTGTAGATAGTATCAGGACATAATCAATGCCTAATTTTCTCGGTGAAAGAATTTAAAAGAAAAGAGGGAAAAAAAAATCTCGGGGCTGCATTCGACGGTCAAGGTGCGCTCCCTACCGAACAGGAAGGAGAAATAACGTTGATTCAGTTTAAACTCACAGTGCTCTTAAAACTGCCTTACACCCACCACCAGTACATCTGTTTCTAGCTCCTCTGACGAGCTGAGTATAAACTCTACATTTTATTTGACAACAACAACAAAAAATGTGCGGATGAATTGTGACCTACACATTTGAGAGGCTCCATTGTGAAAGATTGCCCAGAAAAATCTGTAAACAGTATTAGCAGTATGAAATGACAACTACCACTTATTCTTTACAACTGAGCTTTATTTAACACGATATTTTTTTCATCTAATCTCCTTGCTTTGATGATACGTGATTCTGTATCAAGGAGAACCAGTTATCCTTTCAGACAGTGGTCACAATCAATCCTAAAAGTTTAAGTTCTCAAAAGTGACCGTAAATTACGACAGACAAAAATAATTTGTATTAATTAAATTGGGACCAAGGAACCGAAGAGTAAAGAAAAGTTCCTTCACTTCCCAGCCTCGCCCTCCTCATCCAGAACCCTGGGACCCCTAAAAATCCCCTTTGCAGATGCCAAGATGCTGGTCTGAACAGTGCCCGCCCCAGGCAGGACTTCACTCACCTAAGCATATCTCTGCAGCATCACTAAACAAACGCCGGTCAAACCCTGCTGGCGGAAGCAGGTGCCCTGGGGCTCCGGCTCTTACCTGGGCTCTGGCGAGGAGGCAGCCGCTGAGCAGCAGCCATCCCCAGACGTGGGGAGACGCCGCCGGCCAGCCCATGTCCGGACGAACCCCAGCCAGGAGCAGGGACACTCTTCCCGGAGCCGGGGAGAAGCTCCGTACCCGCGACTTGGCGGGCGCGGGACAAACTTGTGGCCGGGAGCGCGGCGAGCTGGGGCGCCCGGGGCTGGGCTGTCGACGCCCGCACGTCTCGGGTTCCAGTCCTGCCGTGGCGGCTCGCGGCTTAGTCCGGTCTTCGAGAGAGAGCCGCTCGCGTCCTGGCCTTGACTCGCGCGGCCGTGGCCGCTGGCGGGAGGGGCGGCCCCCGCGCGCCCTGCAGGAGCCGCGAGGAGGAGCTAGCGCTCCTTCTCCAAGTCTCTGCGTCCAGCAGCCCAGGGGACCCGAGGACAACGGATCCAGTTCGCTGCTGCCGCCACTTCCAGCTCACACCATCTCTCTGTGCGGGTTCCAACGCCCTGTCTCTAGAAGCGCCCTGGGTCCCCAGGAAATGGTCTCAAAGTTCCCTGCAGTCCAGACACGCGCTGACAACAAGCTACAGGAGGCATTGGACAGCGTGGTTCAAGGTTTCCGCGGCCAGGAGCGTTCTGCATCCGCGACTGTGTGCTCACCAGTCTCTACAGCCCTCTATAAAGTTCTCTGCTTTCCTCCTAACTATAATAATACCGTGTGTGTGTGTGTGTGTGTGTGTGTGTGTGTATGTGTGTGTGTGTGTGAGAGAGAGAGAGAGAGAGAGAGAGAGAGAGAGAGAGAGAGAGAGAGAATTCCAACAGAAATTTCTGGGTCAAATTCTTTGTATCATTTTGTGATACAGGCATTAAAGAAAACAATATTCCTTAACAATTTTTTTGTATGAGAACACTTTCATCTGGAGCAAGGCCTGTTCCTCTCTCTCTTTCTCTCTCTCTCTCTCTCTCTCAGAAGCAGAATCATCAAGATCCAGAGACCTTTCTTTACAGACATTGAGTTGAAGAATATTCGGTTTCCCAGGATCTGATACACGTGGGAAGGAAGATTCCCATAGGTGAAGCATGATAATTTCCTCATCTCCTCTTGACAATGAGGAGCTGAGATTTGTCACCATTGATTTCATGTGATTGCCAAAGTGAAAACTGGGCTTGCTGTTTAAATGTATACATTATTTATGGCTTGCTCTAAAACAGGCGTGTCCAAACTTTTTTCAACGTTTTTTTACCAAGGGCCATATGCAGTAAAATACACAAACAGCCGGGTGAAGTACGTATTGGCTCACCTGGTTTATTTAAGTAAACTAAATATATTTTTGGAATTTGCTGCGGGCCAATTAAAAGTGGAACCGCGGGCCGCAGTTTGGACACCCCTGCTCTAAAACAATAGAAAGGGATGTCTTTTATTTCTATTTCTACATGTCTGAAAATGTTCACACCTATCTCTATTTTAATAGCAAATAACAAATATTATCTATTTGTATGTATTGTAAACAATCTCATATTATTTTCAGAAGCAGCGAGATCTAAATTATACAGCATAAACCCATAGGCACACACCTGCAAAATTACCAAGTTCACCTTCCACTTACTCTAAGATTCAAGGTCGTGTGGAGTTGGTGTGTGTGTGTGTGCTCTTTTTCGAAATAGAGCTCTCTATAGTCACTATTATCTAAAAATCTTCGGTTTGATTAAATTCTTTAGAATTATTACCTGTTACATTATCCTATTCAAGCAAGAAAAAAATGGTAATAATAATAGTACTGATAGATTACCTTATTTGGTGCTTTATTACATTCAGTGACTCTTCTAAGTACTTTACATAAAATTAATCTTTACAGTAACCCTGTGAGGTACACATTATTATTATATTTATAGATGAGGAAAAAGACACTAAGTCATTTGCCCAAGGTCTAGATATTCAATCATTATGGCACTACTGTAAATGTGTTCTCCTTTTTGTACAATAGTATTATTACAATTTTGTTCATATTTCTTAGGCCTCACAAAACCAGAAACACTTTACCAGCCATTTTTCCTTTTATTTCTTTGTTTCCCCTTCCAAAACTCAAGAATAATTTACTGTGCAATATAGCTGTAGTTCTGAACCAGGGCGAATTTTGTCATGCGGGGGACATCTAGCAATATCTGGAGACATTTTTGGTTGTGTTACATTTTGGGGGTGTTATACTACATGTTACTGGCATGTAATGGGTAGAGGCTAGGGGTGCTGCTAAATATTTTACAATTCACAGTACAGCTTCTTAAGACAGAGAAATATCTGTCCTAAAATGTCAAATGACAAGGTTGAGAAAACTTGTGTTATGGTAAAAAGAGTACCCAAAATTATTAGCTGTTTATCAACTAGAAATTCAATAAAATCAGATAAGTCTATATGCTGGAACTTACAATTAATTTTTGTAAAACGTATGTTATCTAAGTGGTCTGTTCATATAAATAGGTTTAAATCCTCAGGCTCCAAACTGAAAGTGTTCAAACTTTTGAAGATATTAAACTATGGTGAATGAAAAATGTTAGGTAAGTTAAAAAATAATTACATAATTGCTTGATGTCATCAGGATATTTGTGACCTTCACCATAAAATACATAATTGCTTATGTTATGGGTAAATTTGGAATAATTAGTTAACATTATTTACAAACTGATAACTTTAAAAAAAAAAAAAAACAATGTCTGGTCCAGGGGAGATGCTCAATAAGTGTTAGTTATAATGATTAGTATTGTTTTATTGTTAATAAAAACATTGTTTAATTAATGATTTTAGTCTTGTGACCGTTAGTCTATGAATGGACAAAGGACTGTGGTGAGTTTGAATGTTTCCTATTTATGTAGAAAAGCACTATCTATATTTAGAATATTAAATCTTTCTCTGGAATAATTACTAAAGTGTTTTTCCAACTTTACTTTTGGCCTAATAGTATGTACATTTAAACATTTGCAACATTTAATCAGTACAGAAGTTTTGAGGGTTTTTTTGTGTTTTTCTTTTACTTTTATGTATCTAAACCTCTCAATCTTTCCTTTTATAGTTTTTGCCTTAGGTTTTAGGCCAAGAAAGAAATTGCGTTCTAAAAATTAGTGTGTCTTTCATCAGATCTTTTCCTTGTTCTTTTCTACTGTTTCAAACTTTCTCATTTAACATTTTAAAGTAATGAGTTTTTAATGGTGATTTAAAATTTCTCAAGTTCCTAACCAGTTATAAGCATCATTTATTAAAGAATTCATCTTTTTAATGGGGAAGATATTTTGAAGGAAGGTACAGGATAAACATTTACTAATGGCTCTAAAATCACAACTTCAGCTCCTTATAAGGCTGCAATACTAGAAGAGGTTCAGAAATTAAAGCAGGATTTGCAGATGGTTTAATAAAGCATCCGTCCATTTTACCCAGGGTAGAACTCCATTCATTAAACCCAGATATCAAAAGCCCCTAGCAAACAGTTGGCACATATTTCTTCTGAGTATCTATTAGGTTTGGAAAGCTGTGTGCCATTAGGCCTCCAACGCTCAGTCCTGAGGGCTTTTTGGCTGGAACTCAGGAAATAAGCAAATAGCAGGAAAAAGCCTGGCCATTTAAACACAGGTGTCAGCCAGGTACTTCACAAGAGAAAAGGTACTCCCCAAGTAGAGGGCATCTGTCTGTACCCCAAAATGACATTCAGTGGCTCATGTGCAAGTGGTTTCCTGTCTGTTTAATCTGGGCAGGTTGTAATGAATAATAACAACTCACCTCAGAGTGTTTGTGTGAGAATTAAATGACGTAATGACAAAGTAAAAGAAACTTTTATCAGCTGTACAGAATTACACAAATGACAGTGTTTGGTATTTACAAAATACTTTCATATACACTATCACATTCAATGTATAATTGTTAATATGCAAAGGCTATTATAAAATACTCAGTAATTAATTGGTAGCTTAAGGGGAAATGATGAAAAAGAAGCAATAGCAAATCTTAAAAATTTCCTACTGAGGATTAAAAAAATAATAAATCCAGGGCCCACATCAATCAAGATAAAGCCTAAAGAAAATTAAGAAGTTGGATAATTACGTGTTTGGCACCATCCCACTTCCTCTCTTTTAAATCTGCTTGTCCCGGCTTGTTAGATACCCAGTGTTTTCATTTATGTCTTGAATAATTAGATAAGAACTTTTTCCCCAACAACTAACAGTCCCAATTCAACCATGCCCTCCAAGATTTCTGACCTCTGTTCCCTCTTTACATTCTCTATCTATGGAGATTTTAAAACACATGCCCAAACAATCTTTCCATTTGAAGGTCTGTGTGTCCTCCTCTTGATTCTGTGCTCTGTGACAGCTTGACTTATAACACAGAGTGGAACTGAACTTTAGCCTTTAGAAACTGGCAGCTTCCACTTCTAGGGATTCAGTTTTACTCTTGAAATTTAACCACCAAGTTCTGTGAAAGTCCAGTAGAGAAAATCACTGAGACACAACTGAAGATCTCAACTCTCAACCTATCAGATGTTCCGGGCAACAACCAGTGTCACCTCAGCAGCCATGTGAGTGAGCTATGTCAAAAATGGATACTCTAGCCCAAGCTGAGCCGCCTCAGCTAATGCTATGTGGAACAGAGATGAGCCCAGCCTAGATTAGAGATTTTTGAGATAACAAATGGTTGTAGTTACTTTAAGTCATTAATTTGGGAGTAGCTTGTTATGTACCAATAATAACACTATCTCACCGTCAAATTACTATTTCTGTGGTCTCAAAATCTCATCTATTGAAATTTATATGGAGAAAAAAGACCCAGAATAGTCAACACAATATTGAAGGAGAAGAACAAAGTTGGAGGAGTGAGGCTACCTGACTTTTAAAACTTACTATAAAGCTGTAGTAATCAAGACAGTGTGGTACTGGTGAAAGAATAGACAAATAGAGCAATGGAATAAAACAGAGCACAGAAATAGACCCACATAAAATATAGTCACTGATCTTTGACAAAGGACCAAAGGTAATATAATGGAGCAAAGATAGTCTTTTCAATAAATGGTAGAGGAACAACTGGACATCCATATGCAAAACGTGACTCTAGACACGGACCTTACCCCCTTTACAAGAATTAACACAAAATGGATCACAGACCTAAGTGTAAAACGCAAAACTATAAAACTCCTAGAAAATAACATAGGAAAAAACCTAGATGACATTGGGTATGATGATGCCTTTTTAGGTGCAACTTCAAAGATGCAATCCATGAAAGAAATAATTGATTAACTGGACTTTGTTAAAATTAAATTTTTTTTCGGTTCTGCAAAAGATAATATCAAGAGAGTTAAAATACAAGCCAGAGCCCAGGAGAAAATATTTCAAAAGGCACTTTTGATAAAGGACTATTATCCAAAATATACAAAGAACTCTTACAACTCAACAGTAAGAAATAAACAGCCCAATTAAAATATGGGCCAAAGACCTTAACAGACATTTCCTCAAAGATATAGAGGGAAAATAAGCATATGAAAAGATGCTCCACCTCACATGTCATCAGGAAAATGCAAATTAAAACAACAGTGAGACGCCACTACACACCCACCGTGTTTTCCCGAAAATAAAACCTAACCAGAAAATAAGCCCTAGCATGATTTTTCAGGATGACATCCCCTGAACATAAGCCCTAATGCGTCTTTTGGAGCAAAAATTAATATAAGACCCGGTCTTAGTTTGGGGAAACACAGTATTAGAATGGCCAAAATCCAGAACACTGACTACACTGAGGCTGTGCTTGTATAGGGGCGGGACATATGTGAGAAATCTCTGTCCCTTCCTCTCAAGTTTGTTGTAAACCTAAAACTGCTCTCAAAAATAAAATAATAATAAAGTCTGTCGTGCGGGGTGACCTGTGGGATCTCAGCTCCCGCTCCCCACATAAGAACGCAGGGCGTGGCGAGGCCAAAAAGGAACACCCACGGAGCCATAGATGGGGGAGTCACACCACTATACTCTCGCTGGCAGCTGGTTGGAGACCCAGGAAGCAGGAGCCACACAATCCACAACCTTCTGTCCACTTCTGTGCCAACCAATCAACCCCACTTGCTAACTGCAATCCGCTCTTGCTAGCTCAGCCACCATCTTCTTGCTAGCCCCCATTTTTCTGCTAGCGTAGCCACGGCAGTTATATTAGTGGCCAATGGCTCACTGGTTACAGCTGACAGCCAACTAGCCACAGCTGATGGCCATTTAATCACAGTTGATGGCCATTTACTACCTGAGTGAGCACCTTTCCACATGAGGCCGAGAGCCTGGAAACTACACTCCTGGCTCTGTCCCCACAAAGTCTTTTTTTTTATTTCATCTAATTGTTGACATTGGATGAGAACAATTAGGTTTCATTAATTGTTAGGTCACTTGTAAACAGGATTCAACCCCTTCCAAATGTTGACTAGACAGGTAACCTCTTGTGCCCTAATAACGCCATTTTTCTTTCCAAAATCATACAGCTTTCTCAGAGTCGACTCGTTCTTCTGCCAAGCATTTCTAAAAGCTGTGGCTCTCCTCTAGAAATGCCATAGAATTATAGAATATTAGCACTTGAAAAATCTTCCAAGTTTCTCCCAATTATTAAATCATTCCTACAAATCTATAGCCATATTTCCTCTATAAAAAATAATTCTAGTGATGAAAATCTCTCTGTCTCAGTGAGTAGTAAGATTTACATGGAAAACATCTGGTTGGACTAGTCAACACCATGAATTAAAAGGCTACAATTGGCTGACAATAACAATAACCTACATTTTATAGGGTTTTACGTTTTACGAATGTCATTCATAAATTTGTACCCTGCAAAATATTTGTGTCCTCCAAACAACTCTAAAAGGTAGGTAAACTAAGGCACCCAGTTTCATGATGGCACCCATTTAGATGAGGAAACGACAACTCAGAAAGAAGGTAAGTGACTTGTGGAAGGACACACACCATGGCAATGGAGGAGACTTTAGCTTGGGTCCTCTATTTCCTCATCTATCACTCTTCTTCCTATCCTATCCTACCCCTATATAATGCCCTTCAGCATTTGTATGGGACATCACAGGTCTACTCAATGCCTTCTCATTTTCCCCACAAAGATAACTTCCTAGTACAATCACAATCTTAAAAGAGATTATTATTAAACCAAAGGATTAGTCACATTTCAGGCAGTATGACATATCCACGGTTGATTTATTTTGGGTCTTACAGCACAGAGAGCCATATGCTCCCAAGAATGTACCAAATTACACTAAGAAGAGAATTTTAACCTACATAAGAAAAGGAATGACACTTTAATTTGGGGATGGATTAGAAAAACACGATGAAATTTTCAATGTAGTTGTTTCTCTATCTCTTAAAAAAAGAAGAAACAACAACAACAAGAAATCGTAAAGAAGATAATTTGATTAGGACAAGGAACCATGACAGTTTGTTCCCAATATACTAGGCACTCTCTCGACACCAAAGGTCACTGTAAGAAGTAAATATTGATTTTAAAAAAGACAGAAAAAGAAACAGAACGTATTGTTTTGCCCTAAAGAATTTATATGACAAAGCAAATATCAACATAGACAAAAGAATACCACAAAAATAGCTGCAGGGTGCGGAGTGAGGACGTGATCAGGTTGAGGCTGAGGTTACTTGAATTGGTTTTCAGGAGGTGGGAAGGTTTGCAAAGCTTCTTAGATGATAAGACAAAGGGAGAGGGCATTTATGTGTTTTGCATGGCATGAACTCACCAAGAAACTGGGTCTATAATATAAATATTATATAATATGGCTATATTATATAATGTATATAAGGAAACAGGGGGGAAAAAGTGCCTTGCTGCTGAGAATGGAAAGGTGAGAAGTGACAGGAGCTAGGAGTCTCTCTCAGTACCTGGCTAAGATGTGGAATTTGGAATGGCATGGTGGCCAGTCAGGCTCACTGCAAAGTTGAGACATGAAAATATTTTTACAGAAAAAAAATGTTCTGTTTGCTCTTCGTCGAACAAATGCAGTAAGGAGGAACCAGGGAGCTATGTAAGAGGACAACTTGTAATAATAACTACAACATACCAGGGATGTTGGGCACGAGAGCTTCAGATAGAACAATCCGGTCCTCTCTCCAGTGTGTTCCCATGAGGGAGAAATGGAAACAGTGGAAGTCCACTCAACCCTGTGTGTGCGGGTGAGAGAGGTTTTCTAGAGGAAACACGGGAATGAATGTGAAAAACAGAGAGTGTGCGTCAACAGAGGATATGAAGAGGGCATTCAGGGCAGAGAGAAAAACATGTGAAAAGGGAGGGATACGTGGGAGAGAATGATGGGCTCTGGAATAGTGGTTTGGAGGAGGAGGGGAAGCACAGCTGCAAACCCTGAGGATGAAAATAATAAGCAGGAAAATACACAGGAAGGGAGAGAGCTAAGAGAAAATGTGAAAAAATATATATTAACAGGACTTGGTCACTGAGTGGCATTGGGAGGTAAAAGGGGTGGTGGGGTTTTAAAAAATCCCTTTTTGCTAATCTTGGGACCAAAAGAATGGGAATAGTGTTGCTTGTAATGAGGAGGCAGGAAAGGGTACTGTTTTTGGAGGCGAAAGATGCTTAACTCCTCATGTTGCTTTTCTGGTAACATTAGAACATACTGGTGACAGGTGGGGAGAAGTTGAGAATTCAAGAGAACGTGAAATTGGAGAGTGAGTCTAAGAGGAGTGCTGAAGACAGATTTAGGAACAGTCCAAGTGAAACTGAGACCATCAGTGGATCAATAACTTGAAGAGATTCAATGTATGTGAGAATATAAATGATTTCTTCATAGAAGTTGTTCACACACATCCAATATATCCAAGCATGGCATAATCCTACTGTGTACCTCCTTCAGACATTTGGAGCACAATGAATGAATGAGCGTAATATTGGTAAACTAGATCTACTGACTTTCACGTACCATATCCCATTGGTTTCTATTCTGGAACTATGAAGTCAACACTTGTCAAATATTTATTAAGGTCTATTATAAAATTTGCTTGTATTTCCCCCACAAAACGTTTTTGCTTGTACAGGACAGTTCAAGAGATACAAATACATCTGGTTAAAGAGTTGCCTAAACATCAAATATGTTTGATAAAAGAATATCTTGATTAGTTAAATATAACACACATGCATCATGTTTCTAATAAAACAGAAATAGGCTTTAGAAATTAAAGTAGCTATTCTTAGCATTTATATATTGACCCCTCTCTGACCTAATTCAAAAAACATTTAGATAAAAGCTACTGCCTTTTATCTAAAAGAAAAAGGTAAGCAACAGGCCTGCAAACTTTTCTCTTCATCAGAGAGGAAAGAGAAACCTCAGATTTCTTTACAAACTTGCTGTAGTAGGAGTCCCCAAGCCCACACCATCTTCACTCTGGAGCATTTGCTAGAAGGACCCATAGGACTCAGAAGCTATTACGCTCATGGTTATGGTTCATTACAATAGAAAGATACAGATTAAATTCAACGTAGGGAAAAGGCACATGGGGTAAAGTTCAGGAGAAACCAAGCACAAGCTTGCAGATGTCTTCTCCCAGTGGAGCTGCAGAGACGTGCTTAATTCTCCCAGCTATAATGCACAACAACTCATGCAAAGCACTGCCGACCAGAAAGCTCACCCGGGCTTTGGCGTCCAGGGTTTTTATTGACCTCACCTCCTCCAGCCTAGCCCCACTTCCAGCAAAAACAGACCTTCCCCACAGATCACCTTGTTAGCATAAACTACCTGGTCAAACTGAGGCCATCATGGTCTCAGGCATACAAAAACACTGATCCAGCAGAATGCTGCAAGACCTCAGAGCTAGCTCATCTCCCAGCCAGGGCCCATCCTGAAGACTGGCTTCTCTTGGGAATGGGCGGGGTTTGGGCAGCCCCAGCCTGCGGAGTTAGCGCTTTCCTGTGCTCATGTTCATGATCAGATTTCCCAATAAACATACTAATGGTATTTACTAGAAGTGGAAAGATAATGAAGAGTCATATCTGTAAAGTGTTGTTAGGTGGATATAGCTCTGTGTAGGTTGTTTATTGTAAATAAACTTAGAATTTACAGATTTATGGGTGTATGGTTGGCTACCAAATGAGAGATGATCACACAAACAGTTCATCAATGGGGGTATGAAGAAGTGATGTTCCATAACTCAAATTACTCCTTTTGGTCGAAAAAATGTCTCTTTGAAAAATGTCTTGCTTAGAAAGAAGCTTGTCTATTAAATCTAAAACTAAAACTCACCCTACTGCATGAGAATAGGGCTATTTTAGGAAGCTATGCAGAATGATCTCAGACTTCTTCAAGAAAAGGCTGTTTTATTTGTGCCTGGTGTATGCCTGATATTTTGAATCATTAGTCAAGTTTGGAGCTGATTAAGAGCTAGAATTCAAGAAAGTTTAATTTGATAATTCGGGCTTTTGTTGTGTTATCACAAGGACTCAGATTGTTCTAGGTATGTGTCAAATAGCACAAAATCAAAATAGTGACAAGTTAATTAGTAATATAACAACTTCAGGGAAGAGAGAAGTCCCTTAAATATTTTTAACACAACAGTCTAATTACATTCCCAAACCACATCCATACGCCCCACATACAGACTCTAAAATGACTCTCTAAATAATGTCCCCAAAGAATATTTTTCATTTTGAATATAAGAGTGTGATTGTCTTTCTTCTCCTCTTTTACAGGTTCTGGTCTAAGAACACCCATTTAACTCATTCAATAAGTCATCCTGGTTATTGGAAATGGCTAGAGTACTGATCATAGCTGCTACAAACAAGAAACACTTCCAACCAGCAATTACTATAAACCCACAGTGAGTTTGCTGGTCCATTTCTTGCATAAGACATGTGTTTGAATTCCATGGCCATTCTGGCATCAAATCCTTGAAGAGATTACCATGGTGTGTAAGTGCAACTCTACATATTGAAGAATTAAGAAACCACTATTTCAGTAAAGATAATGAAGACGTATCTGCTCTAAGTCTTAGAATACTTTATTCTGAGAGAAAAAGAAAGTTTTTTTCTTATTACTAAATGCTTAGGGTAGTAAATCTAGTTTTTTCCATGATTTCTGTGACTTAAAGACTATTAAGAATCAAAGACCCCCCCCCCAAATTAATTTTCTATTGTTTCATTTTATTTTTAGTCTGGATGAATAAATTGATTTCTAAATAACAAATCACATGTCTTATTATTCTTCATTGGATAATAAGTATTTACTTTCAATAAATATCTGATATGTGGTATTTGAGGAATATATATATATATTTCCTCTCAAAGACAAAACTAAAAAGAATTTGTTCATCTTTCCAACAAACACTTATTGAACACTTACTATGTGCCAGATGCTTTTCCTTTTTAGGTTGTGGCAATAAAATAGTAAAAAAAAGAAATCTTCCTTCAAGGATCTTAAAATTTTGCTCATTGATAGTTTGCTACAAAACACCAATGTCTGGCACACAACATAAGAGGTAATGGAAGAGTCAGCTTAACCATGATTCAGGATTCCCCTCAGAGGTCACATACAGCCTAGACTTGGGGAGAAGGTGCTATTTCATAGTCCACACATTGACAATAACCTACAAACTATCATGAACTAAACTCCATTTATAGGTTAGAAATTAAAAAGATGCATTTAATTATTGGCCCCCCAGTGCTTCTGTTATCTTTTGGTATTTATGAGAGTTAATAAAGTGCCCAGGTTTCCACAAACATAACTGGCAGTAATTCACAATTGATTAAGTTAATTAAGTAAAACAAAGTGAAAAATAATGAGAAGGAAAAATTTTAATGAAACAATGCATAATGCTGCAAAGCTGCACCAGGGAGCATAGACAGTCTATTTGGATTTGGAAATTTTCCCCTAATAAATTGTGTGTGTGTGTGTGTGTGTGTGTGTGTGTGTGTGTGTATGCGTGCACACTTTTGCTTTTAATGTGTTGTTCTATAAAGTATGGCATATTCCTAATGTTCAAAGTAATGGAAAATCAATTATTAGAAATGTAGTCTTTTCCAATACCTTGAATGTGTAATACTCTTTAATGCTGAAACTCAGATATGAAAGCATCTTCACATTATGAACACCTTATTCTTATTAATCAGAATCTCTTGATTCTAAGAAGGGGGCACAGATGTTTATGCTAAGGTTACTTGATTCAATTCAACATATTCGTGCAAGGTTTGAATAATCCTTCATTTCTTTCTTATGTGTTTGCTATGCTCCAATGAGTCTGGTCTACAGGATATTTGCTGCCTACATCCAAGAGTGCTTAACGGGTATCAGATTTAGTATTTTCTTCCCTGGTGTAGGTACCAGTTAAAAATTGTGTTTGTATCTTCTGGGGGTAGAATTACAACCCAACATGAGAAACAGAAGTTCAGAAATATGGGCAGTGATTTGGTATGTCTCATATCCTAATAGTTTGGATATGGTCTTTGACAGTTTTCTTTCTAAAGTTATGTTTATTTCACCACTTCTACTTTGCCTTATGCTTCTTATCTCAATATTGAGATATTCCGTTCTAGAGCAATTACTATTATTTGGTATTTCAAACCACACCATTTACAAGGATGCATATCATGCAGAGATAGAGGATTTCAGGAGTTACGATATCTATGTACCAACACAGAGTCGATAGATAAACATGCAGGAAGAACAGGGAGATAAACACATGACCTAACAGGTCATCTCAAGTCTTGATGAAATGGGACCCACAAGTGGACATAACAGAAGAAAGAGATCTCACGATGTGTTGAAGGATGTTATGGAACATCACCCAAGGTGGGTGGGACCTTCCCGAAACTGTGGAACTATAGCTTCAATGGTGTTAGGACCAGTATAAAGGGTGGTCTTAAGCTGTTGCAAGTTCATTCATGACTCCATTCATGACATTGTAGCCTCTCTCCCCAAGGAAGCATGGTGCAGCATTGATGGACTGACTTTGAGAAGAAAAGCCCTGCACCCAAATCCGGGTTCTGCAAACTGCCAGGATATCTGTGATCCTAGATTATTTAACCCTTGAGAACCAGCTTCCTGCTCCTTGTAAAAGGAAGGAGGGGAGAGGGAAACCTATATCAGAGGGCTGTTGCAATGATGTAATCAGTAATTGCAACATACGTGGTCATTGCCCTTCAGAGAATAACTAATAAAAAGATTACAATACTGTGACATCCTCTAGGTATACTCGTATGATGGTAGAATAAAGAAGCAAAATCACCCTAATGGTATTTTTCCTCAGTCATTTTCACTATGAAAAATGATCACCTCAGTGCAAAAAACAGAGCCACACTTTTAAGGGGGCGGGGAGTAATTAAGTGGCTCTTCATTCCTGAAGCCCAGGAATTTTTTTCTAAAGGAATCAAAGTAGCAAAGTCAGGAGCTACAGCAATCAGAAAGGTGGAGTCAAGGAGTATAGCATAGCACAGACTTTTGTGAGTGCAGTCATGTCAAGAACTGCCTGTTGGAGTGATATGATGTGTGATGTGATGTGATGTGGATGAGTAAATGTGCTTTTGAGAAAAACACAACTATTAAAAAGAAAAGAAAGAAAAAACACAACTATTTACTTGTTCTAGTTCTAGTTGTATTTGTTCTACCACCATGTTCTAGTGGTATAATCTAAGGTACCCCAGATTCTCCCTGGAGCTTATCTGAATATAAAAATATTTTTTTTCTCTATCTCATAGAATGTGTCTTGAAAAATCAAATTTCATACTGTATATAAAACTGGTTTTAATAATATGAAGTGCTATACCTGCAAACATAAGATTATAGGATATTCATGATGATAATAGTGTAAATAACAATTCAAATCTCAAAAAGCAGAAAATATCAGATTATCCCTTTGTATACAGAAGTTCAAGAACTGAAAAGTAAAAATGTATTTTTTTAAAAAATAGAGATTACAAACTGCCACTTAAACTTAAAATTCTGCCAATTATTAACACATTCTTATATAGAGAATATAAATTCTGGAGATTTTTGCACTTTACTTGTTATGGGCTGAATGCTTGTGACCCCCAAAATTCATATGTTAAAGCCCTAAGACCCAATGTAATGTTATTTGGATTGAAACCTTTGGGAGGTAATTAGGTCACGAGATGAAGCCCCCATGATGGAATTAGCCCTTAGAAGAAGACACATGAAACATGAAAAAGATGCTCTCTCTCTCTCTCTCTCTCTCTCTCTCTCTCTGTATCTTTCTCTCTCTAATTATGATTGATTGCAATATGCCAATTGCTGTGCTAAGAGCTTCACCTTATTTATGCCTCACAACTCAGTAAATTATTGATGTAGCTCCAGTCCAGATGTACATGAAATATATTTTATAGCTGTATTGTATCTATGCCTATACTCTATCTACCGCCATTTGTATTGGAATCTGTGTGTATCTATATCTGAATCCATCAATCACCACACACAATGTGAAATATGTATACACACAGTGTGTTGTGTGAGCAGAACTCACCAGGGCTTAAATTATGATGACCATAAGATGAATATAATGATGAATATAATCTGGAATAAGGGACACCTTCTTGTGCCAGATATACGGAACAAATTAAAGATTTGAGAAGTCAAATGTTTTCCGGAACTTTCTGTATTTGAGGAAACTTAGGAAAATTGAAAGTGGGGAAGAGCAGTCAAGCTACATAAAATAATGACTCACAGAACACGGTGAAGATGAATGCCCAGATTTGGGGGTCTCTGAGTCAGGGTAGTGGTGGACAGGTTCTTCATATGTGTTTCACATGGGCAGAGCTACTTTTTTCGAAGAAGTTTATCCTCAGTTTAGCTCTACTGCCCTATTAGTTAGCAATTCTGACAATAAGTTATCTGTCAAACTTTTTTTTTTTTTATCTTCTGTGTCTAGGTCTTCATAGGTCTTTTAATATGAAGTTGTAGGAAGACACATCAGGGATTCCATTTCAAATCCTTAAGCCACATCTGGGTTCCATTTCAAATCCAGAGCCCTACAAATACATTTGACTTAGGAGATTATAGGTAATTTGCGGTTGAATTCTAGAAAATGAACCACTGTGAAAAGGACTACAGCCCAGGAGAGAATTGCAATGTTTTCTTGACTGCATTGCTGTGATACCCCTAGACCGCGTCGGGCTTTCTCCCAGATGACCAGCTTAGAAGTGGAAATGCTGGGTCAAAGCATAAGAACATATTTATAGTTTCTATTATGTGTGTCAATTGGCAAAAAATGTATGTTGATTTGCAGTCCTATCCATAAAATTTATGCAACAATTTTTTTTTTTTTTTTAAGATTTTATTGGGGAAGGGGAACAGGACTTTATTGGGAAACAGTGTGTACTTCCAGGACTTTTTTCCAAGTCAAATTGTTGTCCTTTCAATCTTAGTTGTGGAGGGTGCCATTCAGCTTCAAGTTGTTGTCCTTTCAGTCTTAGTTGTGGAGGGCGAAGCTCAGCTCCAGGTCCAGTTGCTGTTGCTAGTTGCAGGGGGCGCAGCTCATCATCCCTTGTGGGAGTCGAACCGGCAACCTTGTGGTTAAGAGGATGCCCTCCAACCAACTGAACCATCTGGGAGGCAGCTCAGCTCAAGGTGCCCTGTTCAATCTTAGTTGCAGGGGGCAGAGCCAACCAACCCTTGCGGGACTCGAGGAACTGAACTGGCAACCTTGTGGTTGAGAGCCCACTGGCCCATGTGGGAATCGAACCGGCAGCCTTCGGAGTTCGGAGCATGGAGCTCTAACCGCCTGAGCCACCGGGTCGGCCCCACAACAATTTTTAAAGTACTAATTTGAGAGGCAAACTGTATCTCATTTTAATTTGCATTTCTTTAAATATTAGCAAAGGAACATTATTTTACATGTTTATTAACCACTTGCACTGCTTGTTTCTTTAAATGACCTTTACTCAATAGATCCTTTTTAAAATAATCATAGCATACATATAATTAAATTAAAGAACACAGTTCTTGGAACAGATCATTTTCCTGTACTATTTAAAGAAAGGCATTAACGAAAAGTATTAAATTATCAGGTAATGATTGTAACTTAGAGAATCATAAATGCAAGTAAACTTTCTCTATTCAATATTTTAAAGCACAAAGCTTTTATTTCTATTGTAAGCAGGGAGTGTGTTTCAAATGTTCATGCTATTTTTGCTTATTCTCTTTTATTTCAATCCAAAACATTAAAACAGAATTGGTTTGATATATATACATAACAATAATCTCTCCTTTTGTGGTTATCCTCTAAATGCTTCATTGTTTTATGGGACTATATAACTTTCAGCTGAAGTAACAATTCATCTATCTAATAGAAAAATTCTCCAAAAGAGATGTGTGTGTGTGTGTGTGTGTGTGTGTGTTTAAAGAAACTAGCATTCAGCAAACAGTACTGAATTAACAACTTTTTTTACGTTAAATTGTTATCAGGGTATTATTTCATATGGGGAGGTAATAGAATGGTAAGATGTTTTTGGGTTTACCCATCCTGAACTTGGTGAATTCAGATTTTAAAAAGCTTCATTATGTCTCTCCCCAAATCTCCAGAGCCCGTAGTCAACATTCCCCAAACTGGATATCATGAGCCTCCATGCTTTCATACATTTCTCCATATTATTATGCTCTACTCTTCCTGGTATTTCTGACACTAATACTCAAATCTCCTCAAATCCACTGGCAGAGCCCGTTTTGGGTGTGAGATTTCACCCGACTCTTTCCATCAATACAAATGCTAAGGGCCCGGGCAAGCCCCACCTTAGCCAGGAAACCTGCTCTAACCTGTTCAGCCTATACTCAACTTCCACTTTGCGAACTGCTGTTGCACTTGTTTTCTGTGCGACACAGGCTATTGCTTGGCCATCTGCTCTGTTGTTGGGGTATTTAAGTTTTTCTCACATGTTCCAAAGTAAAGGTCAGGTGGAAACACTTATTCCCTACTCCTATCTTCTATATGGAGGGTCCTAACTAGAAGAAGAAGCCTTAACTTGCCCCATGTCCCACCCTCAATTTGCTCCTCCCAGACAGTTATCTTCATCTTGGAAAACAGGCCCTCAGGATGGAGGAGCGCTGTCCTGACCAGAGCACACAGGTCCCCACTGACGCTCGTTGGGGTGATTCCCCAAGTCTCAGCAGAGAAGTGATAGTTAACTGTTTCCATTGTGAATCAACACCACCAGCCCTCACATTCCTCCATTATGCTCAAGGTCGGCCAATGGCAATCAATATGCTCCCTATTCATTACTTCAACGGAATGTTGTATTTCTAGATTGTTTTCCTGGGGTCATTTACAGGCCAGAAGAAATTTAGATAAAGAGGGTAAAAATAACCATAGTTTTCTATGCTGCATAATACGACCAGAATAAATCAAATGTTAGAGGGTTGTGAGAGTTGTCACTGGATGTTGTATGAGCTTCACAAGAATCTTATTTAAACATTTAAGCATTTCTACCTTTTGAAACAATTCTACCAGAAAATGTAAGGACTTGTTCTCACATCTTCTAAAGTGCCTTGGGGTCCCTGACAAGGTTATTATTCCTCCTTCGCTGTGTATACCACTCCCCTAAATCTCTTCCTAGTCGCTACATGGGAGCAGTTGAGTAGAGACACCAGAATGTTGGTGGGTCATTGAGAGCACATGACCACCAGTTGACACTCCAGCTGGACCCAGGCAATCCGAGGCTTCTCACCCCTTCCCTGCTCTTGGAATGTACACCTATGTTCTGCTCACCATTCCCGTAACTGCAGCCATTTCAAAGACATAACCTTGAGAGAGTAACGTGTTGACACCATCTGGATGTTATACATGACTGAACCCAGGTAAGGCCTCTATGTAAATTGTTAAGACTCTGGTGGGTGGGGAGACCTACTCATCTTGCAGTTACCAAGACAAGCCTCATGTATAATTCCCTTGCTTATTAAACCTGCCACCTACCAATCTGGAACGGTGTGCCTCTTTCTCCGGTCTTCTCATTGCCCTCCATATACTGGGACCAGTTTCAGATTTCACCCAGGAAACTCCTGAGGTTGTGAAACAACACAGATACACCTATTTTACATCCATGGCTTTTAACAAATTTCTACCCAAGGTCTAAGAATCAACTGGTATATGGTATACAAATGAGAAAAGGAAAATCGTCCTTGCTTTAGACCAAAATTACACTTAAAAATAAAAGAAATAAAAATATTTAGCATCTTACAACCCCTTAACTACTTCCTTTGGAAGTTTTTTCACTGATGAATTTCAAGACAACGTAACAGTTTTACTGTCAAAGGCTTGGTACAGAAATTGAGGGGATGGGCCAGCTTACATCTGCCCATTAGGGTGAAACAGAAAGAGTGAACTGACTAGAGCATAGGTGCAGTTGTTAGGCAGAATAGGCTAATAATGATTAGTCAGGGCCCCAGGTCTCCCAATGGGACAGTAATGGGAAGGCCGAGGAAGGAGCTTGGAGTGGGATCAACGTGGAGGCCCCAGGTTTCTGACCCAGGACACACAAACAGCATGAAGCGAACCTCAGAGTAACAGTGTCCTGGTCAATGCTGGGCTAATAAACCTCCAGTTTAAGTTGACAGCTGGGATGACCTGAGTATAGCCATCCAGAGATCCGAAGTACAGAGTAATGTCAAAATTTCCCTGACACAGCGTAAGTTCTTCCTGCCTCTGTCTGATCGTTCTGTAACTAGTAGAGCAGAAAAGGGCTGAAGAATCCATCTACTTGTGAGGGGTAGAGGAGATCAGACTCGGGAATGAGGTGGGATGGGCAAGCTAAAGCAGAATGTTCCAGCTCCTGTTTCCTGTGTGTCTGCTCCACCCACACTCTCCACAATGTATTACCTAGGCAACTCCTACATAGATTAGGAAGCTATTTGATTCTCTAAGGTTGTGGATATATAGCCTCAAAATAGTCTGTTTCTTCTTTTAAAAATCAAGTATGGTAAACCATTTTGGAAAATAGTTTGGCAATTTCTTACCGTTGTAAACATATACTTACCATAGGACCTAGCAGTTCCACTCCTCTGTTTACTTAATAAGGTAGATATTATTCCCATTTTTAGAAACGAGTAAACTGAGGCTTTATGAAGGATAGGTGACTTACCCAAGGTCACAGAGATAATGTGTGATGGGAGCTGACATTGGAACTCAAGGGTGGTGTCCCTTTTCCCTACCAAATCTGGAATTCCATTACATCGTTGCTACTACTTTTAAAAAAAAACAACCCAAGTTTAGCTTAGAAAGGAAGCAGTCATAAAAATGAAATACCTTTTAATATCTCATTCATTAAGTAAACCATATTTTTCTAAATATTTGCATCACAGTGATTTTAACACCAGGTATTTCTTGTTTTATTAAAATATTTGAATATTGAACATGCCCAATCAATTTTCTATGGTGCTGACTTCATGAAAAGGGGGGCTGCACAATTAATACTGACAATATTTTGCTAGAGCTTTATGATGATCAAATTCTCATTTTAATTAAGACTTGTTTGATTGGGAAAAAATGAAACATAACCACTTGGTTAGATGTCATAAGTTAAGCAAAACTTGTTTTTTCCCCCCAGAAAACGATTCAACATTCATTTCCAATTTGCTTGCTAGCATCATATTATAGATCCATAGAACCTATCTTTACTAATTTCTCTATTCTCTAGAAATAAACATAAACCTGTCTAGAGAAGAGAGAAATTACAAAAGATAGCTAGGTTCTATGGATCTATGATTTGATGCTAGCAAACAAATTGGAAATGAATGTAAAATTGCTCTGGGAAAAAAAACAAAAAAAACAATTATACCCTTTAATATAAATAGACCAGGATTTTACACCTCATTAAAGATGGAAACTGCACATGACTTGTGAGGGCTGACAGTTTGTCGGAACAAAAATCCTGACATCACCAAAGGAACATTTTATATCCTTTGTAGTGATAACTGGCTAGAATCCAAAGAGAATAGCTGAGAGCAGGTATGTAATGTACCGCCAGCATTACTCCAGTTTGAGAGGAAGTGACTACTATTACTGAATTTTATTGAAACATAAATAACTTCATTGGAGAAGAGGGTCTCCTTTCTACGTGAGTCATTATTTTCAGCAAGTGAATATCTGCCAACAACGTGGGTCAAATAGGAAAACTACCCAAATTTATATAATCATAGATCAGGTTCTGTTTAGAATTTCCATAATTTTAACTTAGCAATAAATGCATGCCTATGAATTCAGGACTTAAATTAGTAGGAGACTAATACACATCCAGCAACAATCCTTAAGTAATTTGGCTTCCTCTGTTTCTTGCCTACTTCTGTGTCCATGTCCAAATGAAATTTTTGAATTTTCATGAAAAGACCAGCGTATTTTCAATATGTATACTTTAATTTTTTTCCTCATTATGACATTTGCATGACAGACCTGGGTTGATCATGTTAAACTATTTGCTACATGCTTTTAAATCTACGAGCAGTGAGAACTAGGGACAGTGCACATTGTCAGATGCCCTGCAAAGTCAGTTCTGCCTGGAAACCCTTGCATGCCGTGGCCACTGAGTTGGTTTTATAATTTAATTAAACTAAAACATTGGGATTCTGTTAGAGCTCAAGTCAGTCTCAGGCACGAAGGAAGAATACCAGCTCTGTCTTTGAGACCAAACATGTCAGAATAATTGAGTTTTTCCCTATTTTGGTCTGAATTCTTGGTTTAGTGTTCATAGAAAGCACATTGGGAAAAAAAGCACATATTCTCGAGTCCCTGAGGGAGGTGGGAGGCATCAGGTGCTGAAGGCAGTCCTCTAGCATCTGTATCTTAGATACTTGAAAGAGGCATTTTTTTCCATCAAAAGGACAGGGAATGGGAACACAAAATAGGGAAAGATGGAAGGGAGAGTGGAGTGCTGACTGCAGAGAAGAGAGCCCATATATGTAAACATGACCAAGGTATGTATTCGATATCATGAGCTCAGGAAATAAAATGTGATGTCATTGAGTACAACCTAGATTTTAATAGACGATTCAGATGAGGGTTTTCTTTTTTCTCCCTTAATTGCCTGTGTGGGCTGGAGAGCAAGTCCAAGAAAAACAGCAAAAACTATGTGGGTACTCTTACAAAATCAATTTACAGATTGTAAAAGACCTTCTGCCGATCAATTCTTGTGGTAACATGAAATTTCAACTTCAAACAAGGACAAAGTTTACAAGAATATTTCATCCTCCAACAAAGCCTCTCTAATGAAAAATCACGTATGCCAGTCCTGATTTTATTTACATGTACAAAATGCATTAGAACATCACAGCAAGCATTTTGATTTAAATAAGAACTATTCTAAAATAATATAGATGATAAAACCAAGCTTACCTGATTGGTTCCCTTTGTAGTACTGTTTAAAGTGCTGGTTTACATTAAAAGGCACAGTATTTCAAGCAATACCATTTAACACTATCTTATCTTGGCAAAAAATGCGAGCATTACTGACTGAAAAACATAGAAACCACATAAGGCTAGATGTTAATAGTATGGTGAAGTTGGCCTGCTGGTACTGTGTGATATGGCAATGAAAGCATTACTAATTCCTTTTGGAATTATTAGTGCCTAAATATTGTGTTAGACTTTCGGGCCATGGCCAGGTCACCTGGTGGGCATTTATTATCTATACGTGGGAAAGAAAGGAAACCCTGGACTTATTTGGGCTTCATGGAGAGCTGGGAAGTTATCCCTATCCTGAGTGGCAACTCAAAGAAGTGCTGAAGACATGGCCATCGGGTCATCCGCTCAGAAGCCAGCTCTCTCTTCCTCCCTACACTGACCCCACGCTGCTCACAACTCAGCTTCCCTCTCAGTTTCTCCCTCTGCTGTCTCAGTTTATAGAAAGTTCCTACTTCTAAAGCTTTCTTTATAAGTCAAAATGACCAAGAAAAGAGAATTTGATTGGATCCATTAAGTACCATCCAACATGGAGCCTTTCTATTGGATCGAGTCCTCAAACCAGATCACCTCATAGGCTGGTGGGCTCTGCACATCTAAGCTATGCAAAAGGCTGCTTTGGGCATAAAGAACAGTTGGATCAATCAGTAAGGATCATGATAACCAAGTCCTATGACAAAAAACATGGCAGCTTACATAGAAGAAACTGTGGCTACTTACAAGTAGCACTCTGTCCCTAGAGTGCCATGGCTTTGTCTCTAGTTCTATGCAAAAGACTGTTATTGAGGACACAAAAATGAGTAAGGAAAGGTCACTGTCTTCATAAAGCAATTTCAAACTATAATAGTTTTTAAGTAGGATTTCACTGAGGTGTCTTCACCAGGGTTTTGGGTTATCCTTCAGCCTTAGCTTAGAGAACCACCATCCCTTAGCCATTCAGCATGTTCCAAGAGAGATGCTTAAAATAAACTTCTTGACATTCCCAGGGGGAATGCATCACTTTACAAAGAAGATTGCAGCAAGTTTACATCTTAAAGAAAAAAATAAAAGATTTTTGTAAGTAATATTATTCTCTAAAATTATTAAAGTAAAAACAATTCTCTTTTCTAGATTCATTTAAACATGCCATTCTTCAAATCAGCAAATTTGTCATGTTGCTTATTGAATAAACATTTACCTCCATCAACAAAATAGACATTTATGTTTTTACCTCACATCTTATGGTTGTTTTCTATCCATTTCCACTACTGAACTGTTAGCTCCTTGAGGCTGGGCGGGGTGTCTTTCATCTGCAGCACTAGGACACAGCCAAGAGTATGTGTTCCATACATGTATGCTGATTGAATGAGTGAAGGTATTGTCTGGATTTAGTTGATTTTAAAAATAAATGTCTTTTCCATTCTAACCAGTAATCAACATGCATTTAGGCCATTAGATTTCACAAGCATGCTAAACCAAAGGGGATCTTCAAAGGGGCAATCAGTCAGGGATAGAAAGCAGATTGCACGGGGTGAGGTGAGGTTAGCATGAGGTATATGACATAAACAGCAATGAACGCGGCAAGTGTCTTTGCAAAATCCTGTAATGGAAGAGGAAAGACAAGATTACTGGAGTAGCGAAGGCTCAGGGAGAAGGCTGTGATTGTGACTGGAACTACAACATGCCAGTCTATTGAAAGGAAAGAGTAAATACAAGAGAAGCTAAAGGGATAAGAAAAATAAGGGCTACTTTTTGGAGAATGATCCAGCAGAAGATATGACAGTAAGAGATGAAGAATAAAAGACGAGAGCGGAGTTAACCTTGGAAAGGAGAAGACACTCTTCCACCTTTGGGATAAGGTTGAAAGTAATACAGATGAATTGAGAAACAAATTCATCTAGTTTGTACAATAGATTAAATATATATTAATGGGAATAGACAATACTGTACTATTAATCTGAGGGGGTGTGAAATTTCATAAGAACTGTAAAACTAACATTTGCTTAGGCTTAGGATTTATCTTATTCTAGAAATGGTATTTTGTTGCTTCCTTGAAAACAATATTCTTCATTTACACATAATGTACATATCATTCTGTAATAATAGCAGGGACTGTCAATTTTAGTTTGCAGTTTTTTAAATCAGCAAGTATTGTAGCAAATATAATTACCAAAATTAAAATTTGTAAACCTCATCTATATGATCATCTAAGCATAAAAGTTTCTAGATCATCAGTTTATTCATAGATTACAACATAAATTAATATACTCTTGGTTAAGACAGCTTCCATTACACACAATTTAGCTTTTCCCTGGTTAATTAAACTTGGTTGGAAGCAAAACAAAAAGTTTTAGAATCATCTAACTATTGATAATTTTCCCTGTGAATTTGCATACACGCACACACAGCCATTTGGGAAAACACTGCAAAAGCAAACAAGAATTGAGAACCAAAGTGACATGAAGCAAAATAGCCATGGGTTGACTTATTCCAGAGCAACCCTCTGTTCACCAGGTGGCTTATTACCACAAGGATGCAGCAGAAAAGTGTTGCTGATTGTGAACAGTACACGCCATGTTGATGAGAAGTAGCAGATAACAATCTCTGTCCTGTGGCAGCCAGACAGAATGTGCCAGAGAGCAGCTTCCAGGCTTGGATTAAGGCAGTGTCTACCTTCCATCATCACCAAAGAGCGTGGATTTCCTAGAGCCATCTCATCCACTTTCTTCAGTGTCACCTACAATTGCATTCACTTCCAACAGACAGAAGCAAAAAGCAATCCTCTGCAATTAAGAGTAATTCTTGTAATTTGCACCTATGGGCAGTTAGCAATGAAGCATGGAAGATACAGCAGGGCCTCTATTCAATGGTGCTGTGAACAGTCAAAGCAGATGTTACTAGACGAATCACTTCTAGAACGTTAGGCTGTGCTCTTCTGTTAGCAGGCAGAGCTGGACTCTCCTAAGGAGTAGCTCTGTCACGATACCGTGTTGTAGTTTGGCGCTTTAAGTGATATCACTAGAGGGAATCATGACTGTTAGTGGAAGGGTTGCGAAGGGGGGACCAGATTGGCTTCTCCTAGATGAAGTGGCAAGTTAGCAGCAGCAATGTGTTAAATTCATGTGGAAAAATATGGAAGCAGCTATCATGCTCTGCTGCCAATAAGCTAAAGGACAATTCATTATACCTAGACATTCCTGAACAACCTTGATGTTATGCAGCACTTTCAAGACAAGAAGCTAAAAGACAAAGATGGTGGCAACACCAGCAGTCTGGCTCAGGGTTCCATGTTCCCCAGAACATGCTCTGCCCAGGTGATAATATACATCTGTGTGCAGGTCACAACTATCTGGCGGTACCTCATGGCATATTTTTGTATATTGAACTAATTAAAATTTTCTCTCCCTCGTTATGCTATTGTCTATTCTGTCGCAGGACTTCAATTAAAAGATTGGATTTTTTAAAAATCATTTTTTAGTCAGGAATAGAGAACTACCTTTTTCCTTTGACCAACAAGTATATGAAAATATGTTCAACGTCACTAGTCATCAGAAAAATTCATATCAAAACCACAAGGACGTATTACCTCACATTCATCAGGGTGGTGACTGACTAAATAAATAAATAAATAAGTAGATGTTGGAGAGAACGTGGAGAAATTGAAACCCTTGTGCCCTACTGGTGGGATGGTAAAATAGTGCATCTACTATGGAAAACCATATGGGGTTTCCTCAAAAAATTTAAAAAATGTAACCTCCATGTGATCCAGCAATCCCACTTGTTTTATCCAAAAGAATTTTTAAAAAGGATCTTGAAGACATATTTGTCCTCTCATGTTCATAGCAGTGTTGTTCACAATTGCCGAGAGGTAGAAGCAATCCAAATGTCCACTGATGATGAGTAAAAAAAAGTGTACACACATACAACGAAGTTTTATTCAACCTTAGAAAACGAAATGTTACAACTTGAAATGAAAGTTGAAGACATTAGGCTAAGTGACATAAGCCAGTCCCAAAAGGACAACTACTGTATGATTCCACTTATAATGCAAACTCAAAGCAGTCAAATTCATGGGAACAGAAAATAGGATGGTGGTTACCAGGGGCTGGGGTGACGGGTGAAAGGAGGAATTATTTAATGGGTATAGTTTCAGTTTTGCAAGATGAGAAAGTTCTGGAGATGCATTGAGCAATGTGACTATAGTTAACACTACTGAACTTTGAAAATGGTTAAAATGATACATTTTATTTTTTAACCAAAAATTTTTAAATGAGGTTAAAAAAATCTTAGTTTACATTAAGCATTACCGCAGGAATTTTGTCAGAAATTAATTTCTGACACAAGAGACTTCGAGGTGAGGGCAGAAAACTCAGTGCCTGCGCCTTTCCCACCACTGTGAGGGAAAAGCAGAGCGGCCGTGCCATCTGAGTGACCCTGGCAGTGGGAGCCTGGGCTCTCACTTCCCCAGGGTGAGTCCAGGCACCTGATGAGGGGCCGCCACGCCCACAGCTGCCAAGTTGCAGCACAGTTGGATCCACTTCAGGTAAACTCTGAATGTGGGAGAAAGTAATAGCTGAGAGGGCCTGAGACAGATTCAGGATTCCCGGCTGGGCAACGGCACAAAAGGTCGGGCTGCTTTTTACTGGTGGAAGGGAACCTATGATTTAAGATCCCCTTTCTGTGATGTAAGGAAAAGGACTGGTGAGAGATGTAAATTCTTGGAAAACAAATAGGGCGAGAATGAACAGAGGGCAACAGAGACCAGGGGCCGGGGGCCGGGGACCAGGCCGGCGCACCAAACCCCATCTCCCCTTACTAATTTCCTCAAGCAGATTCAAAACTAAGTGAAGCTGATTCTCAATTTATCGTAAGTCTTCTTTATTTACAGTGTAAGTCTTCAAAAGGTCAAGGCAGTTTCATTTCTTAAATAACATGTCAATCATATAAAACAGCTAGAACCAAAGTAGAGAAATATATACAATATAATACATTGAATATTTTCAATATTGTTAATTGAATTTTTCACACTAAATTAGAAGAGGCTATAATGATTTACAATATCATTTCTCTAGTTAAAATTACAACCGTCAAAAGACATAATGTACATTTTTTACAAAATCACCATAGAAGCATTGATAAAAATGCTCATGACTGTAATTTTAATATTTCTATAATACACTGCACCTGTGTTACAAAAAAGAACAAAACAAAAAAAGGCATTGCACTATATGCTCTGAATACTGCATAAGTCAGTATGTTACTAAGGAATACTGAATGGCCCGATCTATTTCTCCATCAGGCTCACTCGCAATAGTTTCCACTCTATTAGCTAAGCAAACTTTTTACAAGTAGATTACTTTCCGTGGTAGTTTTATACAAGTGCACTGCTAAGGGGTAAAATGCCAAGGAGAAATTAATACCATAAAAACCAATCCAACCCTAATTTTTACACTATCCAATAAAAGCCAAAGCTAGAAAACCAATAACTGCTGAATCAAGGAAAAAATTATAAGCAGGACATTTTATAGGAAAATTTGAGTATCTATTAATTTAAAATAGTCAATAGACTACAAAAGGGTTTGCAACAGCTTATTCCCCTTATTTTTCTCAGGCTTGGGTAAGAAAAAAGTAAATCCTTTTATTTTTTTAATAAAATTTTGATGGCATCAAAAAGCTTCACATTTGTAAATAAGATTTTTACACAATACAATGTTTATATAGTTTTCTTGTGCTACGTACTAGCAATTAATCTCAGGCTTCGTATTTTATTCTAAGGAAGAAAGTATTAAGATTTCTTCCTTATTCTTAACTTTTCAGCATTAATATTCTCCAGGTCTCGAAAGGGAATTCAAGAGCGGTAACGTCATTCAATGCTTAACACTGAGTAGCACAGTATTTGAAATATTTCATACATATGGGTGGCCTAAACACGAGCAGCAGGGGGCCAGGGATACAGTTCTACCACTCCCAACAAATTACATTTTATATTCCTCCTTCGTTAAGACAGTTTTAAAAGGACAGATCACCCTTGCAAGGCAGCAAGTATCACTTCAGATTATATTATATTGGAATTTTATTTTAGTCACAAAAGTATCTAATTGGCAGGAGTACTTTAAAAAAATAGTTCTTCAAGTCATGGACAAGGAAAACAAAATCAAAAAGACACATTAATTATTTTCTGGAGCCATTCCAATGAAGGATCCAAGCCACACATATGGTACGGAGACTAAAACAAAGAGACAACCAACCTGATTATAGCCAGGGGAAGATACTTTCCACTGGAGTGTTCATGACTGGGGGTGCAGGAAACAGACAGGATAAATAACCCAAAGTATCTTGACAGAAAAAATGAACAGTGAGACAAAATAGTGTTTGCATTCAAAATGAGATGCAACATCCATCGTTCCTGGACACATAAGAAACTAATAATGTTCCACGTATGTTTCACTCCTGTACAACTCCTTTACTAGTTTTTGATATCAAAACTGAAATCACCAGTGTTTTGTATGTTTTCAAAAGGCACACCACATTTTTAAAAAAATGCTTATCATCAGATCAGTCATAAGTCCGTGGTCACGTTGCTTCTAGTTCAAAACAAACCACGTTTCTAATAAGCACCATACACCAAACTAATGCTTTCGTTCTCTAAAGCAAACTTTCCAAAATGTTCCTATTTCATGTATTATAGTCTCTGTAACTGGAATGTACCCAGATTTGTTCTTATTATTATGTGAAAGTTACAAAAAAAGTGTGCTATATTATAGGAAGCCTGAAAAGAGTAGAACTCTTACAACTTTATAAATCCCCGAAATATCCTTGTTATAGAAAGAAGCCAAGAGGAAATATTCAGTTACGTTAGTACGCTTAGTATTTCTGACCACTTTTTAAACAACCACTCTATTAAACAAGAGGTTCCTTACTAAGACTATTTCACCTTTTACGAATTCTCAGTAGTCAGAACTGGCCTAGAAACTCCTGCAGAAAGTTAGGAAACAGGGATGTCCACACTGGAAACTTTCTAATTTTATAGATATCACTTATATTGCTGGTTATATTGAAAAAGACACTTTACCGTTACAAAAAAAAAGCAAGTGCTTCTCTCTCACCCATTTCTTGGATAGGGCCTATTTTTTATATTACATATTTTTTACATGAAAAAAAAAATCCTTCATTAATCAGTCTTCCTAATCAGACTTTATACTAAAACTTTCGGGATTTAGTCATTGTAGACTCATTTACTGATGTTTCCCTGAAAGTGGAGGGAAAAAACCTAGAGTAAGAGTGTGTGCAGATAAGTGTTAATTAATAAGTGTCAGTTAACACTTATTAAGTGTTAATTGATAAGGTTAACATATTAATTGCACAAACGTGGTTAACAAGCTTTAAAAAGGCTTAAAGTTAATGGCTGTAGCCTCCTGTCATCCACAGAGAAGTAAAGACAGAACCTGAAAAACATCAAACATACTGGAAAACAGGGTAAGATACAGAACATGGCAGGATTCCCAATATAAGTCAAATTCCTTGGTAAAACAAGAACAGATTGTGTCCACCCATTTAACTGGCCATTAATAGAATAATTCAGAATTTTTTTAAAGGTTTCAGAAATTCTGATAATAGGAAACGTTAAACTGTTACATAAGAAACAACAACAAAAAATTCACCAGCTCTACAAATGAGTTCCAAGTAAAAAAGGTGTCAAATGTGATGCTAAGAGAACCACAATCTATGAGACCTTGTTTTCTTAACAAGATTGTTACCAAATCTGACATCTCATTTTCACCCTATCTCCTCATCTCTAACCATACATTTGATCTTAGCCCTTGAAATGTGTCTATATTTAAGCTTAAGTGAAAAAATGTGCACACAACTTTCCAGCCTAGGGATAGCCACTTTGTGGGTATCAAAAACTAAAGTGCAAATCCATAGCTTTAACCCTTCAGTTACAGGCATCCTGCATAGCCACAAAACTGAAAGGCCCTGGGAACAGTGGTGAATGGGAGGAAGAAATAAAACATGCAGCTTATTTTTGGTCCTTTGTTCCAGTCCCCTTGCCTTCACGGTCCATTTCCAACTGACTGCCTCATTTCAGCAGTTCACACCTAAGCCTGTCCAGTGGTCGGGTACCATCAGGAAATACTTGTCCATTGCTTCACAAAATCTAGTCCTGTACAACTCTGGAGAGACCACAGTTGGCATTTTACCTAAGATTATGAAAGAGAAAAAGAAAGCTATCACATAAATGATCAGCCAACTGACTTCAACAACTAGGTTCTTTCATGTAAACTGCCCGAAAGACACATACACCCCAGCAGTCTCAGAAAGGAGGCAGGGGTGTTGTTCACTGAGCCACATGACATGGGACAGGTCCTTCCTGGTAGGAGTTTCTATTTTATTTATTTATTTATTTATTTAAAGGAGGGCACAGTGCACAGTGGCCCATGTGGGGATCGAACCAGCAACCTTGGCAACCTTGGTGTTATCAGCACCACGCTCTAGCCAACTGAGTTAACCGGCCACCCCCCTGGAGTTTCTATTTTAAAAGACTAGCTCTTGCCTAGAGATGAAGATATATGAAAGCACAGGGGGCAAGCAGTGTTCAGAGAACTTCGAAGATTTCAAGTGTTAATTAAATACAGCCTCTCATTTAGAACCTCTGCCCCCCTCCTTTTTTTTCCAACTTTTCATTTTGAGAACCTCTGGCATTTTAACACAAATTTAAACACAGTATTTCCTCACCTAATTAACTCCCTTTATGATTTGATCATTTTGGAAATGATGATGATAGATAACCACTTATTTTTTAAGAATTTAAAAATATCCATTTTTTAAATGTCAACTGATAAGGAAAACATAAGAACAGTTTAAAGAGTAAACAAAACGAAAATGAATGCTGCTCACCTTGCCCTCCTAAAATTCCTGTTGATTTCACAACCATCTCAAGTTTTTTGTCCCATGTAAATGTTCGAATATAATCTGTTGCAGGGAGCAATATTAGCAGTAAAGTTATGTGAATAAACATAAGCAAATGACTATAGTGATTACTATTACTATTACTTCTACAATAGTTAATGTTTATTGACTTCTGACAATGTTTATTGTTTATTGACTTCTGACAATATGACAAGTGCTGTCCTAAGGGTTTTTTTCCCCCATATTAATTTATTTAATCCTCACAAAAACCTCATGGGGCTTCACTTATAAGTGACTTTTGAATACAAACATTTTTGGTAAAGATAATGAAAATGGAAATGAGGAAACTGAATAGAGGGTATTAGAATTTAAAAACTATTACTTTTGAATTTTCAAATGAAAGTTGGTGAAAATATTCAATAAGCTATCACTAGACCAGGTTCAGTATGATCTTGAAATTTTATTCTGTTTTCAATCATGAACATGAATTATAAGCAAGGTATGCTGTTGACTTACCTATAATTCCAACTACCAGCTCATTGCTGGTATCATCTCGTCCAACCAGCAAAGAATAATCTATAATGAGGTGACTAGAAAGGAAGTGGGAGTCGCTACGAATTGAGGCTCTCAGCACAGCTTTAGAATGAGAACGGATATACAGAGGATTGTCTCGAACCATCTTTAAGAGATTTTCATCCAGCAGGACTACATCACAACTCTCTTTCCCAGTATCAGTTTTTACATTTCTATTCCTAAGTGAACCCTTCAAATCAAAAACCTAACAGAAAGAAAATCCTCGGTTATTTTTGTTAGTTGCTACAAATGATTAGTTAATGTAATTAAATTGAAAAGGCAGAAAGGTTCCCTATAACTACTACCACTATATACACTTTTAAATTTAATTTAAAAACTTAATCATAACATGTATAACGTAAGTCATTAAATGCATGCATAATTGTATAATACATAAAATGCATAGTGATATAACTGTATCAAATGAAATACCAAGTACTCAGTTACTGAAACATTTCAGAAATAACTGACCCATTTAATCATCTTTAAAAAACATTACCAAGTAACTCCAAATATGTACCATTGGAATAGAAAGCAGTTTAAAAACCAGATGCAAATAGTCTTAGGAAACTTAAAAGTTTTGAAACCAAAACTCTGTAATTACTATGGCAGCCTAGAAACAACAGCGTATCTCTAGGAATTTTGGGATGGTAGCAAAAGCAACACACTCAAAGGTCAAAGGACTTAGGTACTAGGCCAGTGACCTGAGGTGTATTTGACAGACTGCTCCTAGTCAGTTGTTCCTGGCTCATGATGACGTAAAGGCCTAGAGCCAGGATGTAAATCAATTGTATCATGAAGCACACTGTTTAGCTGATGTTTTTCTCATAGCAAGACATTCTCAATGAGGAAGCAGTGCATTGAATTACATTCTAGTGCAAGCTCCTTATCTCTCCACATTCTGGAGACAATTCAAGAACCAGCACTTTGAAGGGTACTGTTCTAGAACACAGACAATCCAAGTTCTAGGCATATCTTTGTGACTGTCATAAAGTACTTAATTTCTCTGGGTTTTAGTTTCTCCATGTTTAAAACTGAGAGGTGGAAGTCTATCTGCCCTCTAATTCTGTAATTCTGTGTTTCTAGGATACTGAATATGTTAAATTTTAGGACCAGTCCACAATATTCCTGTTTATTCTTTCCTATAGGGTTCAACTAGTGAAAAGGTAAATTTGGCTGAGTAACCAGTTTAATATTAACCATCACAGAAGATGTTATTCTCTAATTCAATACATTCAGGGACCAGAAGTACAAAGGGCTCTAGTAGCTAAATGCTTTGCACAGTCTAATATCCTTACCTGAGCCATCTTTCTCCCATAGAAAAGATTTTCCATGACAAGGAGATCTAACTTCTTTTCAGTGTTGTTCTGAGAATTCTTATAACCAATTCTGTAAACTCCAAGAATTTTGGCTAATGCAGTGGGCCTCTGAATCAAGAAAAGATGAAAGTTAACTCTTATCAAAAAGGATTACTTGTATCTTAATAGTGATACCTGGATCATTCATGTAATATCCAAACAGGATTTTCTATGAATATGACTGAAGGACCTTGAAAGAAACTCGAGCCATTGAATCTCAGGAGCAAGTAGCAGCGATGCCAATAAAAATATTAGATCCTCAACATTCTCACAACTGCTCAAATTCACACATGCTGTTATGACATAGGATTTCCCCAATAACATGAAATAAATCATAAATGAAAAAAGAAAATCCATGTGACTCCCTCATCCTCTTACTGGAGGATCACTGCGCAGTGATAACTGGGCAGACCTGCGCCACAGGCTCCTCCTCTCTTCCTGCCTAAGGGACCCATGCACTCATTTCTCAACACGTTTCAAATGTCTGTCTCAGCAAATTACAAATCACTAAGTGGGCAGTTATAGTCATTCAGTCTTAATGTTTTTAATTGACTTTTATACATATACTACTTAAATGCAACTTGCTCGAGACCTCTTGGTTCCTCACTGGCAAAGGTAGGAAAAAGCTTGAAATCACGGCATTCTATCACACATCAGTAGCACACCAGAGATCTAGCCATGCCCTGTTTATATCTTAGCACGGAGGAAACTGCCATCAGGACTATCTCTCAGGATGTGAAAAAACCCAGGAAACTCGAATTACAGATCACAGTTTGGGATTTCTACCTTTTGTTGAACAGCATTTGTAATATAATTGAAGTAGTGTGGTGCAAAATCGAGGAATGACTGGACTTCCAAACGAGGCATTTGCTTCAAAATGAATCGATCATCTACAAGGCAGAAATTTCATGTGTTTATTCACCCACAGTATTTACTGAGGTAATCTATAATAAATCATTCCAAAGAGCCCAAACGATTTGTTTGCGTCATGTTTTCAAGGAATATTTTCTGATGTCACAGAGAAAATTCTGATCAGAACATGGTTCAAGTAATTCAACAGTTGAAAGAGCTTCTAAGGACTTATAGAGTCAAGAAGCCTGTTTTTGACAGAAAGTAACACCCTTAAATTCATAGCTAGATGACCTACTTTCTAAAACTAGTAACTAAAATTTTATAAACTCCTCTGTTAGCAATCCAGTAAGAAACAGTTATGGAAGTTCTTATCAAGCAATATTGTTCCTGCTGCATTATCTCAAATAATTTTGCTTTCAGTGGTCTGGAGAATGAAATGTGAAGCACAAATGGTCATGATCTTCTGCAAACCTTAGTAGGTTAGGAACTTGGCCTTCCTATTTTCAGGCCAAATATTTCTGTTTTTGTCTTTCTCTCATTAGCTCTGAGGTACCCTTTTGAATTTTCAAAAAGTTCTTATTTCTAATGACATTTGGAAAACTCAGTACTAAAAAATATTTAATAAGCATATGATCAATGTTTGTCTCTCATTACATACCATGTACATGTATATTCTTTTAAATATTTTATGATATAGCATAAAACACAAATGTAAAAACTAAACAACAAAAGAAACAAAAAAAACCCAGAAAACTTTGTTTGCCAACTGACAGTATCGTACTACCTCAGCTACAGTCATTCATAAACTGTCTGAAGGAAAAAGATGGGTGCTATTTAATTAGCTAATCATTAAAAAGACTTAAACCTTCGGTCGCATAGAAAGCAGCTCCTGATTTGCCTCCTCGGGCCTGCCAGGGCGACGAGTGGGAGAGGGAGCGAATGAAATCTTCTTCACTGCTTCCCAAAATCACTTCCCGCATCTTATGAAACTCTCCCGCATAGTAGAGCCGACAGTAAAACTTGGCATTAGCATCAGAAAATTCTATACATAGAAGTGTTAAAGAAAAAAAAAATAAAGCTTTTATGGATCAGAAATATCTTTTTCCTCTTGCCCACCTCCCCACTCACACCAAATACAACCATTTAATTTTCTCCATGAGTTTTTCATGTTAAGTCTACTATATCCCTAATCGTCATAATTCTGCTAAAATGATCTTCAGGGAGGATTAGAGACCATCTGATGACGACCTTTACATAGTGACAGAAAAATCAAACACAATATAAGACTCATTTCTCATTATATACCAGTTACTGTATTTTCATCACTGTACTTTTACATCTTAAATTTTACTGTATATATTATTCTGGATGATAAATTTTGGGGACACACAGTTACACACAATTCTAGATGCCTTGTCAAGGCTCTGTGGCGTTAGGTTACATAGTAAATAATTATTTAAACATTAGAAATTAAATCAAATTATAATTTATAAATTAAATTTTAACTTCAATTAAATTCATAAATTAACTTTCTTTATAAATGAATAATGTACATTTTATAAACTAAACCTAGATTAAATAAAACTTATGTCAACACACACACTTAATGTTCATTTCAAGAAAGAGGATCTTTACCTAGTATGAAGCTAGAAGCCACAAATAATAGTTAGCGCAATTATAATCCATGTCCCCAAACCAACAAGATTTTATCTCATACTTACGAAGCTCCACATGAGGGTTTGTGAGTTGTTTCTTTTGTGCATCTCCTCCATCTACTTCATCTAAAAGGTTTAATATCAGTAGTAAAGTCAAAGTTTTAAACAGCTATCACTTCATTTTGCCTGTTCTTTTTTCCCTGACATCACAATAAAAACTAACAAGTCAACTCTCTATCATAGTCAAATCACTTGAAGCAAGGATTATGTGTACAATTCAACCATGTAAACTATTACAATAAAAATGTGTGTACCCTTTGAAAGATCAATTTTTAGATTAAAAATAAGAGAATTTCGGTTAAAGAATAATTTTTCTTATATTTATGTCATTCCTATGGTAGCAATATACTAACTCAGTTCTTACATTAAGAGTTTCCAGGGCTTCTTTCTCAGAGTCTCTGAGCAATTTCCCCAAGTGCGGAACAATGCTTCCCCAATAGTTCGCCAGGCTTTCTTTATCGTATACTAAGATGTGTATATTATATGTGAAATAGACCAGTGTCTACTTCAGAGCTACTTCCTTTTTTATATTTGACAGATTTGTCTGACAAAACTACTGCCAGATGCACTCTAATTATTGTAGATTTGAGTACTTCTTATTATCTAGAAGAACAAGTCATCCTCCAAGTTTCACATTTCAAAATTATTTTTTCCGAAGCACCAATGCCTTTTAAGGATCACAGCCCAGTAGCAGTATGGTTTACCCCCACACTCAAACACAATCAGGTAGACATTTTTTTTTAAATATCAAAATGAAGGTGCACACAAATAGTCTCAACCTTACAGGGACTGGAAAAGACAGGAAACATCTGAGGGTGTAGCGGAAGAAAAACATTTGAATATATACTGTGAGTTACATAGTGAGACAAGTATTTTACATGTGTAATGTCACTTAGTCCTTGAAAGACATTGCTTTTGCCACTTTACAGGCATGGAAACTAAGGATTTCTGATTCTGCCACACAGTAAGTGATAGCAATGACATCTGAGACCAGTGGACTCTGCAAGTGCCATGCTTTCTCCACTCTACCACACTGAGATGTGAGAAGGAAGGAATGCCCTGCTTTCAGCACTAAGAATTATCTACTTAAGGCTTCAGGGAACACAAGCAACTAAAACCAGTCAGTCCAAGCCCAGAATAAGCACAAATGGTCTCCTTTGACGCACCTTGAGGTTCAGGGCCTTGGTTCTCCGTCCCCTCCTTGCCCGTCTGCCCAACCTGGTAGTAAGCACTGTCTGCTCCACGTAAGGTCTCTCTCTTCTGGGAAGAGAGATCAGGGCTTTTCCCTGCTGTCCCTCGGAAGAAGGACAACATTCCGGAAGCCTTTTTGGCTAAAAATAAGAGGAAACATATTAATTACAGATCGCTGCAGCTGGAAAAATTAAAAATTTCAAATCATTCCCTTGTTAGCAGTAACCATTTCATGAGGGTGATAAATATGAGTAACACTGACATTTCCATTTGCACAGATTATTATTCCATAGGTTTAAGGGATTTTGGGAGGGAGCAGTCAAGCATTCTTATTATCAGAAACAGAAAAAGAACAATGATCTGATAGCTATATATAAAAATGTGAGAAATTCTATTTGAAAAATATCTTTCCAAGACAGTCATAATATTTTAAGCAACAAGATTAAGTTAGGGCTGAATTCTTATAGTATTACAATACAATTAATTAAACTAATACAAAACAGTATTACAAGCTATGAGAATTCAAACTTAAAGGTAACATCTTTATGTCACATTTGTGGTCTTACATTTTAATACAGCAAAATGTAAGATTTTGTTTTTAACATGTTTCAGAAAGTAAGTAGTACAGGATGGCCAAAAATATTACTAAAGCTTGCTCTATAATTTTATTCTTGGTTTTGAGCTTAATATGTGTGATCTGTGTATGATCTGTGAGCTTAGTATATATGATTCTAATCTTGTACATTTACCATCTACAAAATCCATACCAAATGTTCATCGTAAAGTGCTTACTGAAGGTACCAGACACCATTATGGCCTTCTACTTGTTCCTTGCTAACAGAAGTCAACATTTGGGGCGGGGGGATACAGAAGGGAGGCATGTACAGCCCCAGGAAATGACTCATGATTTATATAAGCCAGCCAGGACAACGCTGCTCACCACTTTCTCCGTCTCCTTTGTAGGAAGCGGAGGCCATGAGACTCAGTTCTAACTAATGAGATTAAAGGGAAATCTCTACTTTCCTAATAAAAGGGAACAGTTTGCAGCTTATACCTCCCTACCTTCTTTCTCAAATGTAGACATTAAGAGGAATATTTTTGACCATGGGTAAAACTTAAAGAGACTCATAGAAAAACTACCCCTATGTTGTCATGACAATGCTGAGTAGCTGAACCACCGCAGACATTATTCGAGAAAAATAAACTGTCATTTGTTTAAGCCCCAATAGCCACGAGTTTTCTATTACTTGCAGTGAATACATTGCCAACTGACAAAGACCCAAGTTCAAATCCAGTGTTCTCCACCAACTGTATTGTATAACCTTGAGCAAATTCCTTAATCCAAGTCTAAACTTTCTTTCTGAAAAATGGGGATGTGTTAAATAACCCTTGTGTGGTTATTGTGGAGATTAAAGGAGATAATACATAAGAAGTTCTTTTCACAATGCCAACAACCAAAAATGAGTTGCTGTTGTATTTCTTAGGTTGTACACTTTGATCTGAAAACTCTACCTAGGAAGACAGATCCTGCTTCTTTCTGCATAGACCTGTGAGTTCCTAGGAGTTACAAATTCAATAAACTTAGGAATCAAAGAAAAGCAAAATATGTATAAAAATGGAAACACAAAAACATTTTAAATCCATATTATATTTCAAGACCAGAAGAAATAAATCCTTGCCAGATGGCATTTTTTATTTAATGTGTTTTCTTCTTCAAACCACAATTAGAAACAAAACTAATAACTATTTCTCCATTTGTAATCTTACTTGGTTGTGGTTCTGCTTCTGCTGTACGGTTTGTCTGACCTCCACTGCTCTCAGGTAACCTAATAGGGCTGCTACTCTTTGGTCTGCTGTCTAAAGTACTAAAATGAAAAACAAAGAAAAACTGGTTTTAGATTATTCAGACAGAAAACTACAAGTACTCTGATTCCTTTGTTAATCTACTCCCCACGTACCCCACCCACAATATCATAGATCTGATTCATAATTACACAGACACAGATTAGAAAATGGAAGAAAAAGTCTTAAAATGTCTATTGGACTTCAAAAAACAAAATGTTACACTATAAATGGGTATGGAAAAATATTATAAAAGCATAAGCTCTTGCTTTTATAATATTTTGCCCAAGTCCATTAGAGCTATATTAGCATAGAGAAATCAAACAATTACAGAAAATAACCAATTTCATAGTTCTCATATCATTGTGATATATAATTATATAATTCAAATAAAATTTTATCACATTAGTAAAATTGGAAAACCTATCTCTATAAGAATCAAAATACTAAGACTATGACAATTTCTGTCTAAATGTCTAGAATACTGAACACACTAAAAGAAACGGTTTTGGGGGCTTGGGGTTTTTTGTTTGTTTTCACTATTAGAATGTTTACTTATTATGGAAAATTCACAAATATTTTAAGTTACAAAGACAAACAGTTAAGTACCTTATTAATTTTACAAATTACTATTTTTAAAATGAAAATAATAAAGACAATTAAAAATGTTTAAAATTTAAATCTGCAATATACACTGCACTTTTGTGGCAATTATCAGAAAACAGTATCTGAAGAAAGAGTTTAATGTCTTTTGCTATACTTGAATTTTCTTCTATCAATTATTGGCTAAAATATAGTGTGTATCCTAGAAACTTTCATGTTGATAAAACTGAAGTGTGAGCATTTAGAAAAATGACATAGCTCAATTAAAATAGATTCTACTCAGTCACAGATCACCTATTGGTTGGAAGCCCTTCTTCGGCACTGGTCCGCTGAGTTGCTTTGGACAATTCTTCTAAGGCATTTCGGTATTCTTTACAACTTAGGGTAGAAATAGGTTAAAAAATGTTAAACATTAAGCTCTCCTTTTAAAATAAATAATATGCTTTTGAATAAGTATTGCAGTATAAAAACACAATCATTGTAAGTACCCATAATGAAACAAATACGTTTAGTGAACAAAAGTTACCAAGTAGGAACTTCATGAAGGTCAATGTCTTCAGACAGAATACAAAATACTACTCAACACACCAACCAGCATCAATATCCTAAACAAAGAATGTGAAGGCCTGCATACTAACATTTCGATCAAATACTTTGAGGGGTTAATTTAAAAATATGAAACTTCAGGGTTTAGCATAATAGAAAGGAAAGGAACTTGAGAGAGTTCTTTTCTATTTCAAGGTATTAAAATTATTTTTATGTTGCATTGGTGGAAAAAACAAAAATCCAACTCTTGGACTAGCAGCCTGGGAGCCCTAATTCAGACAAATCAGATGTTAGGGAACAAGAGAAGCATCTTAGGGTATACTATTTTGCCAGGACATTAGAAAAAGGTGACTTCAACTAGAACATTTGCTTCCTAATAGTACAAAATATGTTTTTGATTTGATTGACTTTCCTACCTTTCTTATCTATTAATGTAGTGCGACTAAGCAATAAAGCAAGAAGCAAATACTATCTTCAAAAAGGCCAAAAGGCAATGATAAAAAATCTTTCATATGAAATCTTCTAAAGTAAGAAAAGTCCTCATTATCCAAACAGTAAACTCTAAATACTGAGGCATATAAATCTATCTTGTTTACCCTTGTACATCCAATACCTACTATACCACATATTGTAGAATATTCATATATTTATTGAATAAGTGTACTCCTTATAACCAATATATAAAAAAATCAGAATTTCAACACCTTGCAATAAAAAAATTAATTAAACATCTTAGATTCTACTTAAACTAGGTTCTACCACTGCCAAGATACCGTTAAGATTAAAAAGCTTTGTTCTTTTAGAGATAACATAAATATTTCTAAAGATGGATGCTTCTTTAAGACACGTGCTTTACTGTGGGCATATAAATGGGCTAAGGCACAGAAACAGCATTACTCTAAGTAAGAAAACTACCTGCTATGTGTGAGACGCAGGAAGGAAGTGAAATGAAGAGTACAAAGAGATATTCACGTGCTATAAGGCAAATACGTTCTAAGTACTGTGTCAGTAAGTAAATCAAAGGAAGGGATACAATGGCACATACTATAGTATAAAGGAAGAATGGTTAGAGGATATAAGGACTAGTAAACAACTTGCCTAGTCAATTTAGTTATTAGGAGCTTTCTTAAGAATTATCCTGTAATTATGTGGGTAAAGAGTTTCTATTTTCAGATAGAAACAGAATAAGCTATCACACCCAAAGAGCATATGTTTTTACTTATATTTAATCATTTTGCTCTGTTCTATGTGACAGATCTCAACGAGGCGATTAATAAATACTCATAAAATATAGAAATATAACCACAGGAGGAAAAGCCCCATTAATAATACCTGAGAGCAAAGGCTATGATGGAGCTGGGTTCCTTCTCGCAGACTGCAATGGGTACCCGTTCATGTTCATGCATTAAGTAGTGTTTATCTGGATCACTGCTCAAAATTTGAGGTACATAAATAAATAAGAGCAAAATTAGCAACGAGTCACATATACAAACCATGAACACATTGCAAATACAGCTCAGGACAATCTTAAGTTAAGTACATACTGCACAATTATAAGAATGTAATTAAATAAGCCAAAATGTATGCAGAACTTGAACCAAACAGCCAACGAAAACATATCAACAGAAAGTTTTTGAAGGCAATTGAAAATTATCAGAATTAGTTTTCAAATCAGAGGGTTCTGGAATAGTTACTCCAAACAAAGCTTTTCCCACACCGCCAAAACATTAGGCCATATTCATCTCAAAAAGGATTTACGTAAGTGTAAAAAACTTTGCTCTATTAAGTCCAAAAGGAAAGTCTTCTAGAATTGTGGAAATGTGCTACTAGTCCAATAAGAAAGAACATAACACAGCCACTCTATTATCACATGGAAACTCAATGGTGTGACTCCATTTTAACCCAAATCTTGCTCCCTCAACCTCCACCCTAAACCCCCAAGGGAAACATACATTCGTGTAACACCTATTTACTGAGCAAAACTATTATTAAGCACCTAACATGCATAAGATGGTAACAATACAATAGTGAAGAAAAAAAAATAGGCATGGTAGAATATACAGCACAGTGGGGTAAAAAACAAATAATCCTATTAATTACCTTCTGTGGTAAGTACCATGAGGGAATCATGAGAGCACATAGCAAACAGACCTAACCTGGTTGGGGCAAGGAGCTGAGGGGAGGGTCTAGTCAAGTTCTCCTGAGAAAGACTGACAGAGTTAATGACTAAGAAGAAAGCCAGCGCATGTGCAATGGCCATAAAAAAAGAGAAACCATAACCAGTCAAGAAACTAAGATATTCGAGTCTGAAACAGAGTAAACGAGGATCTTTACATACGACTATCACAGTATGTAAGATTACTGTATCGTGAGTCTCTGCTTGTCTCCTCCCCAAGACTGTGAGCTCCCGAGAGCAGTGATTTCTCCTTATTAATCTTTTACTACATCCTGGGGCACTAGAGCTGGCAATCAATAAGTTTAAATATTGACTGAATAAATAAATACATAAGTCAGATTAAGAATAAAGTCCTTATTAACAAACATCCACCTTTTTTGGATACACTTGTACCAATGTAACAAGAGCGGCCGGAGAAGCAACACACTCACAGCCAGCTTGTATTTTTTCCCACTCTAAGGGAGCCCAATACAAACAAGATCACATAAACACTTGTATGAGTCTTTGTAATTCATCACCACTGTTAGAAAATGTACCATGTCCCAGTAAATTATTGGGTAATATCATCCTATATACAATCAGCAGTAAATTTTTAGGATTCTGAGATCAACAAATGTAGCAATATATCTTCAACAACAACAAAATATATATATATATGTATATATATATACACACACATATAACAATTATTTTCAGAACCAGTAATCTTAAGCATTAAGCAACATTAATTAATGCTTTTTTTCATCCACTCATCTATTATATAACATGTTCTACAAATTACATTATACCCAAAGACTATGATGAAGCGTCATTTAGGATTGAGAAATACCCACATAGAGTTAAATAAACATATTTAAATATGTAGAAAGTAAATCTATAGAGAGATTTTTTTTTTTTAATTCAGTATAAATAAAACCACCCAACAACCACTGGCTCTTTGTAATACTTACAAAGGAAACGGAATAGGGTTATAGCTATTTCCTGGAAGGAAATTTGCAAAGATGGCTTTCATGGTTGATTTCTCCTTCACCTGGCTGTCTGTGGAACCCAGCAAATGTCCATCAAACACATCTAGGATGAAAAATAATCTACTTATATGTTAATATTCAGGAAGAGTAAAAAAAAAAAGTATAAAGCATCGCCTTTATTTCTTTTCCTTTTTGGAACACAGGTATATGCACACAATAATTACCCACTGTAATGTAAAATTTCTGACCTAGCAATGACTATTATGGGCCGAAACAGGAAGCAACAATGAAGCATACACCGCACTGACTCCAAGGGGTCTCTTTTTTTATACGTCAGTATTTCTGAAATTGAGATCATCCTGCCATCAATGGCAGAGGCCAGGCAGTAGCCGCGATGGAATTACTGCCTGACCACCTATGAATTTAGTCACAGCTGTTCATGTTATCACTTCCCCTCAGTCATGTGTGTGCACTGGGGCCATGACATCTAAGTTTCATTACAATTTAAAAGTTATTTTTAAAGTCTGCACTACAATTAAGTAGTTACTGTTTAATAGAAAGCAAGGAAAGAGAGAAGCAAGGCATAAATTTGCTATTAATGAAACATTTGTTGTTGGAGAAATCCCTGCAATTTCTCTTATTTCTTACAAAGCAACAATTGTGCTTCATGGGACTTAAGAAAGGAATATTCCCCAGAAATTAGATGAAGCTGAATAATATTCTATTACTGAGATATTTACCTGTCAAACATTGCAACTGAATAAGTAATATGATAAGAAGCTACACCTAAAAGAGTATGTGTCAAAGCCTGCAAAGACTTTTTCTCTTTTGGAACAAGTACAGTAAAAGTGACGAACTGTACCTTCGGAAATGCTGGCTGTATCTAATTCAGAGGGCCCTCCCGCCGACTGCTCAGGCATGACTTCAGGTGGAGAAGGCAACTGGAGATGCGTAGAACTGGTGGAGCTCTGACTGGACAAGGTTGTTAAAAAGCGGTCCTCTAAAGAGAAACACAAACTTACATGAGTCATTTAAAAACATTAAGTCCATTTCTACCTGATAGTAATGTTTCTACAATGCCAACTCATATTTTTACTTCATAAACCAAAGGATTTTAGCTTCCTAAAAATTATTGAGGCCATTTTGGTGCCTATTTTAGAAACGGATTCAAAAATCCAGACAGGCCATATGATTTGACTAGAATCACACCTTGGTGACGGCACTGTGACCGGCAACCAAGGCTGACTCCTATACAGTATTCTTTGCACTAGACCAGAATGCCTACCTAAATACTAGTTGATTCAGTTTAATAGAGAATTGGGAAAAGAAAAAAATCACATGCTTATTTTCAGGGTAAAACTTCATTTAATTATAATAGGAAAATGCCATGAACTCTAAGTTGAGGTCTTGTTCTACGAAAATAGTCTAAGTAAATTTTCCAACAAATTTTCTAGGATGCCAAGTTAATGAACTACTGTGAAAAACAGCTAGAGGAGATTTTAGTAACACAAAAATATTAAGTTAAACTTTGTAAGATTTTTGCAGTGAAACCGGGAGTTGACTTTGGAACAAGCAAAACAGAAATTCAATCTTTCTTCTGTGTGGTCTTCCCCAGACAACAGCCTTCTCCATTTATAGTATATTTCAGGAACCTAATTTCTCTTCTTGAAATATACTTTATGACAATCTTATGATAAACTGACAGTGCTATAAATGCTGTACAGGAAGGAAAAAAATAAGTCTATGAACAATTGCATCAGAAAAAAATTCTCAAAATTAGCAGTTAAAAACAATTACTAGACTAAGAAATTTCCTTAAATCCAATGGCAGGTGATCATTAGACTCAAGGACCAACCTTTTTCTCCATTTTGAAGTCCCGGAGAAATATTTCTTGGAGACGCATCCACTGTAGTTATCTGTAGAAAAGAATACACTTTGTTCTTAATATGACTAAAATCACATTAAAAAAATTTTAACCAAGTGAATCTTAAACATTTGGGTCTCAGGACCCCTACAATTTCTTAAGAATTATTAAGACACTCAGCTTTTATATGGGTTGATCTTCCAATTTTTACCTTACTAGAAATTAAAACTGAGAAAGTTTTAGAATATGCATTTATTAATTCATTTAAAAATAACAATAAACCCATTCCCTGTTAACATAAACAATGTATCTTTTCATTTTAAAAATAGCTATTTTCAAAAAAAAAGGTAATGGAGTGGCACTGTTTTACACTTTTACAAAACTTTAATGTCTAGCTTAATAGATGACATTCTTAATAGATGAGATTTTCCTCTGGCTTCTGCATGTAATCTATTGAGCTACATTATTATGACTGAAGTGTATAAAAAAAATATTCAGCCTCACATTGATATGTAATTGAAAAAGGGAAATCTCATAGAGCCCTTGAAAGGGTCTTGGACCCCCAGGGGTCCTCGAACCACACACACTCTGAGAACATTGTTCTAAACAGTAGCTCACTTCCTAGTATTGAAGCAACTAGGAACTACTTATGATTATCCATTAAATCTAGAAACCTTTCATTATCCATTGGACTTTCTCAAGTCCCATTATTCATAGATAATATATTTTAGAATGACTATAAGCTCTGTGTACAATTTGATTACAAAGTAATTTCTTAGATTGCTGCTTAGAAGGTTCTTGGATTTACTCACCATACCAGAGAGACCTTTCTGGCCACACTATATAAAATAACCCACCATCACCCACTCCCTTGGCAATACTCTCCGTCTCCCTTATTTTTTTCTCCATAGCCTTTTTTCCATTGGTTTTTTAAATGGTTATCGATTCATCTGTTTATTTTCAATCTCCTCCTCATTACGCAAATGTTCACGGGGGACAGTGACTATGGCCTTTGTTCACAAATGTATGCCTCGTACCTAGAACAGCGCCCAAAAGCACTCAAGAACTACTTATAAAATCAATGAATATAAAGGTAGTGCTACATCAAATATATGGTGATGGAAAGAGAACTGACTCTGGATGGTGTGAACACACAGTGTGATAATCAGGTGATGTATTACAGAATTGTGTACATGAAATCTATGTAACTTTACTAACAATTGTCACTCCAATAAACTTTAATTAAAAAAATAAATTAAGAAATAGATAAAGGCAGTGCTACACATTTTCAAATCAACTTTCAATCTTTTAAAAAAGGACAATCATCTGTTGAATGATTTTGTAGTTTCAATTCTGTGTCTATATGTAATTAAAGGTCTTACACTACTAGCTCTGCAGTTTCTTCAGTGGGCAAATAGAAAAGCCACCAGCAATCTGTGCTAGCCATTGACAGCCCTAGACTACTTGGCAAATAGTACTATACAAATCACCTTCAGTAATCCTTATTCTTCCTATCACCTAACCTTTTAGAAAAAGTGATTGCTATATAGTTATGTATGAGACAAGAAGGAAGAATTCATTTATATATAAGTCACACAAAGATTTAAGGTACATGGAGCCATCATTCCATGAAAATATTCCTCTATAGATATTATACACTTGTACAAAAAGAGATGTGTTTACGGTCCCAAATCAGTAACCTTCAAGGAGGGAGAATTATCCAGGTAGGCCTGACCTGATCACAAGTTCTTTAAATCTGTCTAGAAGTCAGACACAAATGAATGTAGAGATCTGAAACATAAGAGGATTTGATGCATTGTTGGTGTAGACTTTGAAAATGGAAAGGGCCACATGGCAAGGAGAGCAGGCAGCCTCTTTGAGTTGAGAATCATTTCTGGTTGACTACAAACAACAAAAGAGGGTCCACAGTCTTATAACCACCAGGAACTGAATTATGTCAACAACCTAGATGAGCCAGGAAGAGGACCCTGAGCCTCAGATAACAGCCCTGGCTGAAACCTTCATTGCAGCTGTGAGGCTGAGAGAGAACCCAGCCCCACTGTGTCAGACCCGACTCACTGCAAGGTAATACCTTTGTGTTTTAGGCCACCAAGTTGGTGGTAATTAGTTATGCAGCAAGACAAAACTAACAGAACTAACCCAGCACAGACCCCTTAAGAAAAGCTTCTCACTTAAGCACAGAGACAAAAAAACACCCAGAAATGCACAGTAAAATAAATCAGAACTCTATTATACACTCACAGCATCCACAATTTGTCCTTTATAGCACCTACTGCCACCGAGATGCTACCCCCAGTGATGCCAGTAGACAGTGGCTTTTGATAAATGTTTCCAACAAATAAATTATAATATATTTTATTTTAGGCTAAGATAAAATATTAATCCAGGTTATGTCTCCTTGAAACCTCACAACTTTAAAATGAAAAACCCTATTTAATATTAATAAAGTATGTATTAAACTACCATTTCTAAATGTCATAAATGAAATTAATTATAATATTTATATCAGTGGAGGCCTGAAGACAAAACTACATTTTATTACCTTGCTTTCTTCCCCTTGTCTCATTCTTCCAGGACTTGGAGGAACTGAAGGCCGCTTTCTACCCTTTTCCTGCTGGAAAAGGTCCTGCAACCTACAGTTAAAGGGGGAAAAAAGAAAACAAACAAAGAAAACAAACAAACAAAAAGAATATGGTTTTTGTTTCTAATATCCTAAATAACATTTACAAATTTTCTCCTTATAGATTTGAAGCTACGATAATTAGATTTTCCTAACATTTTGATTGCAATAGATTTTAAAGTTGTACATAACAAAGACTAAGTTTTTGTCTTATTTCTAATCAATTAATCAAGAGCCATTACTGATATGACTACACTTACAAAGGAATAGCAAGTTATTATTAAGAGACGGCATAACATAATAAAGGCCATAGGGACCAGTACACCTGGGCTCAAACCCCAGCTCTGACAATTAACAGCTGTGTAACTTGGGCAAATCTCTGAAGTCTTGTAAGGCCGTAGTTTGCTCCTCTGTAAAATGAAAATAGTACACACGTTGTAGGACTCCTAAGACCCAATAAAAGAGTGAATGTTTACCACCTCTCATTTCTTAGAATGGCTATTATCAATAAGACAAGAAATAACAAGTGTTGAAGAAGCTGTGGAGAAAAGAAATCCTCATACATTGCTGGTGGGGTTGTAAATTGGTACAACCACTACGGAAAACAGGATGGAGGTTCCTCAAGAAATTAAGAATAGAGCTAACAGCAATCCCTCTTCTGGGTAAATACCCCAAAAATTTGAAAACATTTATTCGGAAAGACATATATACTTCCATGTTCACGGCAGCATTATTCACTGTAGCCAAGATATGGATAAAACAGTGTCCTTCGATGGATGATTGGATAAAAATGTGGTACATATATACAATGGAATACTACTCAGCCATTACAAAGGATGAAATATTGACATTTGTTGACAACATGGATGGATCTTGAAAGTGTTGTGCTAAGTGAAATAAGTCAGATGGAAAAGGACAAGAACCGTATGATTTCACTACTATGTGGGATATAAAGCAGAAAGTAACAAACGAACACGAACAAACAAAACACATGTAAACACAAATAACAGTATGGTGGTTACCAGAGGGGAAGGGGGCATTAAGAGGGAAATGGGGGGGTCAAATACATATGGTGGCAGAAGGAGACTAGACTTTGGGTGGTGAGCACACAGCGCAATACACAGATGACGTGTTACTGAATTGTACATCTGAAACTTATGTCATGTTATTCTTAACCAATGTTACCCCAAGGAATTTAATTTAAAAAAAGAGTAGATGTTCGTCTAGTGCCTTACTTAGTGCCCAGCATAATCCAAGTGCTCAACAAATGAACGCTATAATAATCTAACTGAACACTTAGATAAGCATAAAGGGAAATATGTCACAAAATAAATATTTAAATAAAGGTATAAGACACACAATAATTCACATATATTAGATTCAATGAGCACACACACTATAAATATTTGAAACAGCATTAGAGGCTATTCTCATCTTCAGTTTTAATCTTCACAAATTACCTAAAGATTAGCACATTTATTTTAAAAGATGAAAAGATTGTGGGGGCGGTAGTGGAGACAGAAAATAAAATCTTCCACAACGTGAGAGCACAATGAAATGTCCATAGTTAATAAAGACATTTAAATTAAAAACATCATGGCAGAGCAAATTTTGCAACATTATTAAAGAAACACCAGTCGGCAAAGTCATACCTGTTATTCCAGGCTTGTAGCACTTCACAGAGGCTCTGTTTCTTGGCAATGAGTGACTCGAAGACTGACTGTAGTTGCTGAGGGGTATCCACAGAGGAAGACATAAGCCTTGCTTGCATCTTCTCAATCCAGTTCTTGAACTCCCCTTCTTCCATCTGCAAGAAACAGAAACAATTCCAGCCACCTGAGACACACCTCAAAAGACACTTCCAATGAGTTAACAGTTAACTTTTGGGTTTCTGTCAAAGAAATAAATTACCTCTTTTTGTGCAAAGATGTCTTCCATTTTTTCCTCTCTTGTTTTGCTAAACGTATCAGTTTTCAAAGATGCAAGTCTTTCATCAATAGCAAGATAAACCTGTGAAACTCTTAACAGTATAAAGATTAAACACTTTAGAAAAGTAGAATCAAATTTTCTAATCTCATATAGATAGAAAAAAGAAGTCACAAACAAAACTTTAATGTTTTATATAATTAATAATCATATATCATTTTGCAGGAAAAAACAACCTGAAAGGATATGCATCAAAATTTTAACAGTTGTTACGTCTGACAGGGTTTGTCTTCTTTTTTAATACTTTTATGTACTGTCTACATTTTTATTTTTTTTACGTAACGCATATACAACACACAATTAGAAAAATGCAGTGAGTTACATTTTCAAAGAAAGCTACATGAACAAACCTGATATTTAAAACAGCTATAGACTACAGGCAGTACTGAACAAAAAAGATAATGAAAGAAATTAAAACTTACTTTTGAAAGAAGTCCTTTAGATCCTGAAGAAGGGACACTTTTAATGGGACCTGACGTTTAATGAATACTTTGGGGAGTGGAACACATACTTCAAGGAGCCGAATGGGAGAATAACTGAGAGAAGAAAATACAGGTAATAGAAAAGTGAAAAATATTTTAATATTCTGAATAAAGGTAAATCATGATGGTCAACTAAATCCTATGAGGCATAAGAAATAGTAAAGTTTCCATAAAATGGCGTTTTAAAAACAATTATAAAAATGCTGAACACAACTTTGAACCATTATAAATATTCTTCGCAATTTTGGAAGGATTTTGTTTTTTCACTGCACTGTGATGTCACCATTTATCCCTCCTGTGTTTTAAATACAAACATGACTAGGATACAAACCTCTTCAACTGAGGAGCGGGACTCCTTCCTACAATTAGCTGAGACAGGTACTCAGCACCTTCCTGGCTCCTGAGAATTCTCCAAGAGTCTCTCTTTCCTCTCCACCTGAAGGTGTAAGTCGTCTAGTAAGGGCTATACCCCACCTATGCCCTAGGGTCATGGTTAAAAGCTCTTGCTTCAAAAAGGAAATAAGGTCCAATTACAAATATCTCTTGAGGGCCTATTATGTGTCAAGTGCTGTTTTAGGTGCTGAGGATACAGCACTAAGCAAGGGCCAAATTCCTGCCCTCAGGATTCAGGAATAATATTTGGGTAACAAACAAGACAAATAAATGCTTAAAATGTGTATTATATCATATGGTAAGTGCTAAGGAGAAAAATAAAGCTGGAGGAAAGCAGGGAATGCTAGAGGTGATAGGGAATCAAGGCAGGTGAAATCTGAACAAAGACAGGAAGTAAGGAAAGCAGGCAGATGTCTGGGGCGTGGGGGCGGGGGTTCACAGAGGGAAGAGCAAATGCAAGGTCCCAGGGAGGAGCCTACCTGACATAACTGAGGCCCAGCCAGGACACCAGTGAGGGGGCAGGCAGAGCATGTAGGAGCTTATAGGCCATAAATGGACTCTGGGTGAAACGCCCATTAGAAAGTGTGGCCTGGCCTGATTTTCATTTAACAGGATCATTCTGACAGCTGTGTGGAGAACAGGGCTGCAGGGGTCAAGGCCAAAGGGAAACTGGTTGAGGCTACTGCAATAATCTAGTGAAAGATAACAGGATCAACCTAGAGTGGAAGTGGTGGTGAGAAGTGTTCAGAGTCTGGACATATTTTGAAGGCGGAACCTGAGGGCTTTCTCAAATCATTTAATACCGCAGTGTAACTACCCGTCTCTGAACTAGTGATTTTAGCTCTATCCAGAATATCCAATTATCCTTATGTCCGATTATCCGATTATCCTAGTTAATGTCTTAGCAAAAATTCTGACAAATTCTCAGATGCAAAAACAGAAATAGTGGTTAAGAGTAACACCTGTAGTAGCAGGTCTACTAGTTCATATTATGACTTCATCACTTGCCAGCTTTATAAGTGAGCTATAAGCTCTCCATATGAGGGTATGTAATAATAGCTATTTCCTAGAGGAAGGATGAAATAAACAACACTGAAAGATCTTCACACAAGAGTATGACCCTTTGCATTTGCAAAGGTGGGTGTGGGGAACGACTCACATCACAAATTAATTCAACCCAGTAGTGGAAAAGTCACAAAGCTTTCCAGGGAGTATGTGATTGTGTACAAGCGCTCTGATTTCTTACCTGAAAGATGCCACCATCTGGTTATAGGAGAAATACTGGTGGTAATCATGGTGGATGGAGTGACCACATGGCTCAGCATTGGCTCTACGAGTGTACTGGTGCCCATAAAACCTAAGTTCAAGGTATTTTGCAAATGACATGGACCAGGACTCATTGGAAAGAGCAACAACTGGTGTTACCTGAAATTCAACATAAATCACTTATCTAATCATATATTGAGAATCTCTCTTTTAAAAAAATAATGTATTTTCTTTTCTAATATAAATCTAATACATTCTGATGGCAGAAAACTGGCAAAAGACAGGTTTAAAAGTGGGTGGAGTTAGGGACGGCTGGGAAGAGCAGTATCACCAGTAATCCCACCACCACCATCAATATGCAGCATATTGACTTTCTGTATGTATGTACAGGAAGCATATTTGTATATAAAAACTCTTTCCTGTAACTAGTTTCATAACCTTTTATTTTTTACTAGCAATAGATCACAAATATGTTCCCACATGAAATACTCTTGTACAACTTGATTTTTAATGGCTACAGAGTATTCCATTATATGGAGATATTTAACCAATCCCTACTGATGTGCATTTAAGTCATTACAAGTGTTTCTTTATTTTGATGATGCTCTGATGAACTTTCTTGTATATAATACTCATAAATAACCACAATTATTTCCTTGGAATAAATGACTGAAAGTGGGAATTGGTAGGTCAAAGGGCATGAATATTTACATGGTCTTTGACACTGTCACATTGTCATCTAAAACAGGTGTATTGGTTTACACCATCTCCAATAGTATCAGAATAACACTTCCTCCACTTTCTCACCAATCTCAGGAGTTATGAATCTTTAAAATGTGATTTCAAACTGTAAAAGATCAAAGATTTCAAAGGAAAAAAAATGCACTTCACTGGTGTTTTATTTATATACTTCTTTGACTACCACTAAGTAAAATTTATTTGCACAAATCTAATGGCAATCTGTGTTAAATGGTTTTGTTGTGCCTTTTGCCCATTTTTCTATTATTGTGGCTTACAGAAATTTAATATTAAATATATTAATGTATTAATTAAAACTTTTTTTGATACATAGAAGTTTTTCATTTTGGTATAACGAACACTGTTTACCTTTTCCTTTCTAATGTAATCCCAAAGGCGGAAATTTATGTTTTAAAATAAAGTGCATATATCAAAGTATGCAAGTTATAAAGATCAAATTTAAGTATTCATTTAGTTCACTTGTCAATGCACAAAAGTTCATGTATTCTACAACAAAATATTACCAGCTGTCTAATAGAAACTAAAGGCCAATGAGAACAAGTATAAAAAGTAAGACTGATAATTGCAAGAAATGATTTCATGGCTGTACGTTTGCTACTGCAGGAAGAGCTAACTTTGATTTTGCCCTCCTCAACCATTAATATCGATACAGGCTACACTAGAATTTTACCTGTAATTCCCATATGTACCTTCCAAAAGCACACTCCAAAATAAGCCAATAAAGATGCCAATAAAGTTAAATTTGGCACATGCTCACTGCAAACAATTTGGATAAAAAACATATTAAAAACATAGAACTGGCACCAAATACTTCCTCTGGAGTTATAAAGGAAAAGCACACAAAAGAAATAAAACACATAGTCCTTTCCTCGAGAATGTACATGAAACACCAGTAGAGATCAATTTAAACATGGCCTCATCTATACCTCTTAAGATAGCAACGCAGATATAGGCTCAAACTTATACAAATATCCTAGCATACTGTAATTATTGTGTTGTAAGTCTGTCTGTCCCCTAGAGGACAGGAGCCATATCCTGTTCTTTTTTCATTCCTAAGGCCTAGCACAGTACCTGGCACACAGATGGTACTAAGTAAGTGTTTGCTGAATGAATACACAAACATAATTGAGAACTGTCAGGACTAGACAAGATAATCTGACAAATTCTAACATAGAATCTTCAAGAAACAAACATTAAATGGAACATACAACACCAGAAGGTAAAATAACTAAGAGCCCAATGACAACACATCCAAAATAAGAGACCAGCCTCACCCCCACACAAAAAAGAACTATATGAATAAAGAAATACATGATATCATATGAAATACTATAGCCACAGGGTACATTTACCTGTTTGCAGATCCTGCACCAGGAATAAGTGAGAATTGTATGTTGATATCCAGGTACAGGAGAATCCAACTCCTTCAGGATTATCTGCACGCAGCCTTGGCCATGGACAAAGCGCCGAACGTGATGCACCATGGGGGTATCACAGAACATGCTAGGACACTGATAAGAAGACCTTGACAAGAAAGTCCCCACATTAGCCATAAAGCTAGGAGTGATGTATAATGAATGCTGGCTAATCAGAGCCACTGCCAAGGAAGTGCGGCACCCTCTCTAGAGTAAGGACAATGGGTGGAGAGTCTGTTCCAAGTACCACTGACAAGTACTATTTGGGGCCTCCCGTCCAACATCCTGTCTTCAACTACAGTACGGTGACAGTTCCCACTTGTTAAGTGCCCTTAATTTGCCGAGCATTTTTAAAACATCACTTCATTTTACCTATTAAAACTCCTGGCATTTCTGGGGCTTGTTATTCTCTACAAAGGGGAGTGGTAAAGATCAAGTTACTTGCTCTTTGAAATATAACTGGCAGGTGATAGCCTTAAAACTTAAACCGAGACCCTGGGCTTCTGTTGCCTCTCATTTGAATCACTGTAAAAACAAACATCCTAAAAGAAAAAAGTTTTAGGGTTGGCAGGATAATTAGGTGGGCAAAGATTTGAGGAATGAACTGGGTAAGACACCCCAGGTTGAATATGAAGCAGACTACTACTTTTTTGCATGGGACACTCTTAACATGTGGTATGAAAGTGAAGGACAGACTACAATACTCTAATTCATGTTTATGTTTTAGGCATCGAAAAAGCGTTAAGTGGAACATAAAGAGAAAATTTGTTCTTACCTGAAACAGTACCTCTCTAAAAATATTCCTAATGTAAGATCATTCTTTCCATAAAATTCCATTGTTACAATCCTAAAAGAAGAGATCATTTCTTAGTAACATATCGTAATTAGGACCACACAGCAAAGACATTTCATGAGCTTACAAACCGATTATCTGTTGATGTGCTTATAATATAGTATCATATTAACGCAGGTAATATTATTTTATCGTTATAGGTTTTACCTTATCAGATAAAAACAGGTTTGGACTAGCCACACTACAGCCTCTTATCCACTCCCAGTCCATTTGTGTCTTATGAAACTATTTAATCAGGATGCATCAACTATACTATTAACGCAGTAAAACTGATTTGAGTTAGGAGGAAGTAAAAGTCTCTTTACAAAGCTTTAAGCCCTGTCACCGTAACATGGGACTCCTGTCTCTCGTGCTCTCTAGGCCAGGCCACTCCTGAGCATGGTGAAGTGTAGCTCATCTGCTTCAGGAGAGCCAGTTACTCACCTTACAGGTAACACAGCAATGCCCACAAACACGAGAGCTTGCCTACACCCCTGCTGACTCCCACATCTTATTCAGGCCTTGACCTAAGGAGTCCATAAACTCCCAGAGAAAATTCCTATGGGCTCCTCCAGCCCCCAGTCAGCCTGCTAGAACTATACGGATACTAGAAGAATCCCTGATCTCACTGGCAGAAATAAGTGTTTCTGGTGCCCAAAATTAAAATATAAAACACATTTTGTCATGGAAACAGTGCTCCAAAAACAAGTAGTTATGTTCCACAGTTCTTTTAAAACTAAAGGTAAACTACATAATAACTAGGTTTTTGTGACCATCATTTGAAACAAATAATTTATAACATTATAAAATGCATTTCTATCAATACTTAGAATTAAGTTTTGGGATAAAACTTAAGGCAAAAGACTGACTGCTTTTATGAAAATGATGCCTAAAGGAAAACCCGCCTAAATTGTACGTTATCAAAATGCTGAAAATCAGCTTTTATATATCAACTTTCTCGCTTTTATAACTACAAATTTCTCTTCCAGACTCACATTTTCACTCTTACTTTAAGGCTATCTCATTTACTTCTACCCATGAATAAACAGAAATTTCGTACTTAATTGCCAAGTTTAAAAGTTCTATCAATTCATACGTGGCCGACAGCGTGCCATGGACCGGAAAACAGATCCTAAGCATTTCTTTAAGCTGCTGGAATTCTGTTCTTAAGCAAGGTGCAATAGAGCATGGGGACAGGACCCTACCAAGGGCTGACACAGGCACTGGGGGCATTGCTGGACTGGGCCGATGAGCTGCTGAAGAGCACGCATAGTCGCTGGTGGTTAGCAGGGTTCAAACAGTCCACCTGGAAGAGAAGGAACAGGTGAGCACCTGGAAGCTGTTACACACCCCGGGCCCTCTGGACGCTTATCAAATCCAACACATTCCACTCGATTTTTAAAACCACCTATCATCACTGAAGGGTAGTTCTAGTGAAGACTTAAAACTGTAAGAAACTAAATAGAAGGAAAAAGAGCAGTTAGTTTTTGTGGTGAAACAATACAAAAAAATTTAAATTAAAGTTATAAAAATACAAACAGATGTCTACATAGGCTTGTTTTCTTAAATGCTCTTGATTTTTACAAAACTATATTAAATTATTCTGGAAGTAAATAGCTAATTAAATATGAAACCGTCCATTTGAATACCCAGAAATCTAAATTCTAAGGTATTTATTTATTTGTACTTTATACCTGTTTTTGATCATTACAAAGGTTAATACCTGCTCTCTGTTGAAATTCACATAGTACAGAGGTATATGAAAAAGTTCATGAAGTACATAAAGCCTCTCTTCTGTTGATGCCACCTAACCTCCCAAATTGACAGATTTGACTGGTTAAAAACCATGCATTCTTTTTTTTTTCTTTTTTTCTTTTTTTTTTTATTGGGGTGACAATTGTTAGTAAAATTATATGGATTTCAGGTGTACAATTCTGTATTACATCATCTATAAATCCCATTGTGTGTTCACCACCCAGAGTCAGTTCTCCTTCCATCACCATATATTTGATCCCCCTTACCCTCATCTCCCATCCCCTACCCCCCTGATCCTCTGGTAACCACTAAACTATTGTCTGTGTCTATGAGTTTTGGTTTCTCATTTAAAACCATGCATTCTTGTTGCTAGCTCATACACATACTACAAACAGAAACACCCACATAAGTATAAACAGGTGATTATTTTTATAAAAATGGGATGATGCTACATATACTAAACCATAACCTGCTGTTTTAAAACTTGAAAATATATCATGGGGCTCTATCTGGGTCACTAAATAAGATCCAACTCATCCATTTTACAGCAAGCAATTAGAAATGATGCTTTAGGAAACATCCTTGTACATATATTCCTATAAATTGTAAACATCCTTATACAAAATGCTTACTTCTTCCTGCAGGATCGATTATAAAAGATAGGAATCCTAAATCAAAGGTACATACATGCTCATGTAAACTAGTAGAGACCTACCTCCCTATTGCTTTTTATACATTTACGTAAATGTGTATAAACACAAATTTATATAAAATTTATTATAGGTATTTTCCCATACTTCATTAACCATGGCTCTTATCACTTTTCCTTTTTGCCAATCTCACAAATAAAACATGGTATACCATTATTATTTAGCACTTTCCCGACTACCAGCAAAACTGGACATTTTTTAATTTGTTTTATTAAACAACTGCATTTCCTCATCTAGAGATGAATTTGTTCATTAATTTTATTACCACCACGATCAATAATATGTCCACGAATAAATCTTCCTTAACCTGCCCTCAATTTCTGTTTAAAAAGTAAAGAGAAAGGGCACTGTCAGTTAAATAACAATGTAAAGTGTTTTATGTTAACCTAAATAAAATGTTTTTTTAAAAACATTTTAAATGGAAGGAAGGGTTTTTTAAAAACACCTCTGTTTCCTATAATAAGCTTCCGTCTCCCGTTCTCCCCCTCACTACCAGTAAAAGAATCAAAGATACTCCACATCCCACCCAAGTCATCCTGCCAGAAATTTTAAGCCGCTCCATATATCCCTCCCTCAGAGCTCTTCCTAGTTTACTGTGAGCTCAGCTTGAAACTCTCATAACCCAGTTACATTATACTCCTACTTCACACATTTTAAAAAACACATAAGCAGATAGACCTAAGACACAAAGAAAGCATAAAAGAAATATTTAATAAATAAATCTGCATGCAGTTTTGTTGTATTTGATTTTTTTTTTTTCACCCTGCCAATAACGGAGTTGTCAACACATTCTCAATTTACACAAGCACCCAAAGTGGGCTCGCTCACCTTTGTTGACCACACCGCATCGCTCGGAATCAAGCCTCTCTCTTCATCACCCTCAGTTTTGCTTCCTGATTTGCCACTTGAAGTACCTGATGCATCCTTTGAGTAAGTAAAAGGGTCTGAGTTTTTCTGAATTCTTCCTCCTCGGGCCCGATAATCGGCCAGCATTCTCCCCAAGCTCTGGCTATCACCCAGATGCGCGGCAATTCTAGTGCTCACGAGCTCGTGGGAGGGCAAGACTTGAATAGACCTGGCCTGAACACTTCCATTCATGCCCTGAAGGCCAGAGAGATCCCTGAGCAGCTGTTTCTTCCGCCTACTCTCCATTTCTTTGAACTCTTTATTGAGGAGAGGAGACCAGTAAACCTGCTCTACAAAATAATCGCGGGTGGAGCATTTCATCCCCTTTTCAGTTAAAAGGAAGGGCTCCCGAAATGTGATCACTGGGGAGATACAGAGGATGACGTCTTTTAATTCCTGCTTAAAGGCCAAAGAGTAAGTCTTTCGATTATCTTCAGAAGAGGTAACTTCCTCCGTAACATAGAGTCCGGTGTCATCCTGCAGAGGGTCTCTGAAGGCTTTCATCTGGCTTTGGGGGTCCTGTAGCTCATCTGTTTGCTGCAAAGTCTCTGGCGGCTCAATGCCGAGGGCATCCTGCTGGTCATCCACATGAAGTGGCAACAATGATTCCGGGACTGATGGAAAGAGAGCGTAGGGGATACCTGCCGGGCAAGCGGCTGTGGCAAACTCCGGATGCCTCACAGAGGCCACATCCTGTGAAACAGCTTTATTTTCCTGGTCACCCTTCTCAAACACAAGCCTTGATTCTAGCAAACTGCCATCATCAGAGGGCAGAAACTCCAGAGGGAAGCCAGGCTCCTGAGGGAGGGGACTCCCGCTGAACGGCTCCAGTGCAGCCTCTTCACCCTCTTGTTCCTCGATCAGAGAATGGAAGGAAGGGTTTTGCGTTAATGTAGGAGGCATAGCAAATTCATCCATGAGGAATGAGATTTCGAGTTGAGAATGATAAGCTACACAGATCATAAATATTAGGATCTCTTTAACTCGAGCCAGCTCGTAATCAGAGCCTCCTCTAAGCTTGATGGTGCAGCCCAGGTGCTGGGGACAGCCTTCAAAAAACATCAGTGTTTTGGTTTGTTCTACAAATAAACAAACAGAAAGTAAAGAATAGGTGGCAATGCAGTCCGAAGGCCAGACAGAATGAATTCACTATCTTACCATCTGTAAGAGAAAAGATCACAGTTGCCTATCCTCATGTAACCCCTGCTAACACGTTCACAGATACCTCCTACTAAGTAAACACCGTAGATACCACCTACTAAGTATTGATAGGTAACCAATATCCTCAGGCCCCCGATCTAGGGTGAATCGATGCTAAAGATCACTCACCATTAGGCAACTGAAACATCTGCATATAAAATTTGTGGCAGGTGCCCAGGTGGGGTTTTGTGAGCAGCTGGTCCATCGACATGACTAAATCACCTTGGGTCATTCGACTGATTCGTTCTAAAACTTGCTAGAACAAAGAAAAACATTATATTACAAAATTAGAGAAGAATATGATCCTTTGTAAATTTAATCTGGAAAGGTAATAGGAAAAATTAAAACTATCCTTTACAATGAATTTCCTTAATTTTGGTAATTATATGACTTTAAATTCTAGATTAGTCCACACGTACGTAGTAGCTTAGTAATCAAAACGTGCCTCTAAAATAAACCACACTCATTAATAACGTCATCAAAAGGCATTTAAGCACCATACACTGGTACAGGTTACTCTAGGGGCAGGGGAGGCACTTCTTGGGTTGGAATTCAATTATTCTGAAGGGAGTAACTTTTCAAGGGCGAGAGCATTTTCTGCTTTGTACAATTCCCCATACAAAATCAGGGATCAATAAACATACTTATTAACTAACGTCTATTACATCTTTGGTCTTGCAGACACCTATAATGAGGTTATATAATTAATCACATTTTCTTCCAGCCTGTGATTCTCCCATTTTAAATAGTGAAATAGCTGCCATGCTTCCTGTCCCACTTTCAATATATGTAGCTCAGCAAAGAAATAGATAATCAATGATCCCTGCATACCTCCCACACATGCATATAAACTTAAAAGATGTGATTTTTTTTTTAAATGATATAAAAATAGAAAAATAAGAAAACTCACTGATTTTACATTAATGACCAAAGTAATGCCATGCTCCAATAACATGTCCTGGGCAATCCGAGATACTGTTTTCTCTACTAGAACCAACGTGGGTCGAACATCCACTATTCGCTGAACATAATTCTTCAAGAATTCCCTTTCCTAAATAAGATAAATCAGAAATATTATATGTGGTACAAGTCAAGATCTAGACATTTAAATATCAGGATAGTTTGCCTATTAATATCAATGTCAGCTAAGTTTTCTTTGTCCATAAATAAGTCTGCAAGTAAGTTAATTCAAACACAATCAAGAATATTACTCATGTCTCCAAACTGTTGATTATGCTGGAACGAATTTCAGGAGAAATTCCATTCTCCAACTCACTAATTTTACTTTGATGAATTTTTAATTCTTAATGATCTGTAATATAAAAGCCAGAATCCAATTAGCTAGCTCTCAGAAGTTAAAAAAAAACAAAAACCTAACTCACAACCCCCCAAATGAAAGCAATTTCTAAGTGTTTTTGATGTAGTTAAGGATTCCACTTTTTACACTCTGTAGCACACCAGAGTATCTTTTCTTTTGGGTATCTGCATAAATAACTCTCTAACAGGCTAGTCCAGCTACTTCCTAATTTCAATCTCCCAGCAGATCAGATTCTACCTAGAACAGCTACAGTTAAAAATTAAAACACAATGCTTAATACAATTTCATGACAAAGACTTATTTTCAAAGCCAATGAATACTATAAATAACAACCAGTTAAAACAATACAATTCATTAATTGTTTCATATAATTTCTCAACTCAGACAGGAGACAACTAGACATGTGAGCAAGTTTGTTACTTCTGCCCCATATGCCCACAGTGTTTTCGGAGAGAGACTGTATCCATGATCAGCGCCACCAGCCAGGGAGGAGCCCATTCCCTACAATGAACCTGCCCCGTTATGGAGTATACTTCTCACCTTTCTCGGTTACACTGATAGAAATTGTATATTGTAACATTCTCCCATACTTAACAAAAACAGAATTTTTCTTTCCTGAAACGTGTTAACTTCCTACTCTGCTTACAAAATTGCAATTTAATGGCATTTAAAATGACTTTATTCGTGCAATTCCAACAGTATAACTGGTATAGGAATGGCAACTCCATATACCAGATGCAACTTCTGGCATCTGGTATAGGAATGGCAACTCCAGTCAACTATCCCGACTGTACGTGAAGCACCATGTTAAAGAAAGAGGCCTGGGCCAGGCTCCACACAGAAGGAGAATTAGAAGTAGGCCATGAGCACGGAATGGAGCAGTGGCAAACCAACACACCTAGCAAGGTCGGCCTGATGAAGACAGTAAAGCTTCAGGCTAATTATCTCCTTGCCCTTGGTTTCTGATCCTCCTTTTTCAATCTACCTTTTAGCTTCTTGGATTTTTCGGTCATTCCACACTGAGTGGACCAAAAAAAAGGAGGGGGAGGGAGAGGTCAGAAAAAATTTGCCTGATATTGTCTATCAATTCAAACTAAAAGCTTTAATAAGATAGGAATTAAAGATATAATAAACTATGTTTTAAAGCACTGATGAACAAGACACTATAGGTTTATGAATAAAGGCACGTTTCTTAAGTACATACTGCCCAGAGCATACTTCTCTAACATGAAAAGACTTTAGTCTGTTAACCTGACTACAACAATGGAGTAAAATAAAGTGGATAAATTTAAGTACAACTTTTTTGTAAATAAATAGCTGTAGATTTCAATGATCTAGTTCACCAATTTCGAGACATACAATTTTTCACATTTTAACATCTCTGAAACCAAGATGTAGCTTACGTAGTTGTGATCTAATCCTATAAAAGTCTTCTTCTGACACCTTTGGGGAGATAAGAAAACTTAGCATCAAGGATCTTAGATCGACAAATGATAATTGTGTTTCACCCCAATCCTTATTTCAGCTCTCCACTGAAGAGTCACAGTAAATCAGAGCTAGAAGGGATGGTAAAGACTTGTCGAAACCTCTCACTTGTACTGATACCGTGTTTTCCTGAAAATAAGACCTAACCAGAAAATAAGCCCTAGCATGATTTTTCAGGATGACATCCCCTGAACGTAAACCCTAATGCGTCTTTTGGAGCAAAAATTAATATAAGACCCAGTCTTATTTTCGGGGAAACACAGTACGTAGCTGAATTCCAAAGAGGAACCAGCCCCAGGTAACAGAGTTCATTAAGCAACAGAGCAGTTTCATAAACCCCGGTGCCTTTCACCACAACTCAGGTTCCTGTTGGTGTCTGAATTCAGTACAAAAGAGATTGCCTCTACCGCTCTTGGAAAAATTGGGCTTATCACCAATGAATTTTCAAGTATGTTTTCCCTAAATGTTTCTGGAACTGAATATAAGTGTTTCTGCTATAATATACACATTCCTGAAAGCCTTCCATTTTTAACAACCACAAATTAAAATTAATAGCATTTATGGGAGAAAAGGGGTTGGGGCAGAAAACTTTTTAAACCTATGCAACAGAGCACTAACAAAAACAATAATTGGCACCCGGAGAGAGAACCCAGACAGCCCAGGCGGGCAGCTCAGCATAGCTGGAACTGCCTCAAGAGAAATTTAAAATGTACAAAAGCAACTGCAACAGTACAACTGGAAGTGGAGCTCTGAGCAGCAGAGCCATTAACAGCCGTCCAAGGCTGGGGTGCATCTCTGGGGAGAGGGACCTTCGAGCAGGAGCTCACTTTTAATTTCCTAAAATAAAGCCAAAAGTGTCCGTGCCTGCATAGCCACTGAGCTGAGACTGTTTTTCTTTCCAGCTGAGTAGCTATTCTGGGCCCTCTTACTTAAGAAAAACCACATGGAAACCACAACTTCCATCTGACGTTATTCCCATTTACCAGTTGCGTGTAAACTAACTGATGTTCTAGAAGCATGTGTATAAATAGAAAACACTGTATTAAAACCAGATATTACCAGGGGGAACCTGACAAGGTAAGAGAAATCCTTAAAAAGTAAATCAATGACCCAAATGTGAAGGGCAATCAGGAACTGGATTTTCGCTTTTTCTTCCATATAGTCCCCAGAAGTCATGTGGTCCCTTTAACACTTTGAAACTCTGAAGAGTGACAGAGGTTTTGGTAAACTGCTAAAGTGTAAGACATAAAAAATATCTTTTATAATAAATGTGGAAAGTGAAACAAGAGCAAATAAGTTTCTTTGCCTATCAAATTCCATCAGCTGGAATGAGTTGTAAGATTTTGCAAGCAGCACAACATACAAACACCCCAGATTATTGCTTCAGTAAGTTCCTACCTGCAGCACAATAGGATCAATGCAAGTAAATTTAGTCTCTTCTCTGTAGAGATACTCAATGGAACACTTCAACAGAAGAATCTTGGGGTTTTTAATACAAGAATTCATCTACAAAAAAATGAACAGTTAGTTAAAGCTTTTCAAGTTTCTGCTTTGTAGACCTCCTTTAAGCATACCTTTACATCCATACTGTTCATAATTCCTGTTAAATAGATTATCTCATTATATTCATTTTAAAATACTCTCATTTTGTTCTTTTGTGATATTCTATTTTTTTCAAAGCAAATAATTTAGTTCAGGGCAATGCAAAATTCTTCAAAAACCTGCTTTGTTTCACTAATGCTACTTTAATCTACTCCTCTAAAATCTTAACTATTTTTTCTTTTCATTTCTAATGCTGCAATAATAGATAACAAGTCCAGAATAGAGGGCAATGGGGCTTAAAGACAGGCTATTTCATGGAAAACAGTACGGAGGTTCCTCAAAAAATTAAGAATAGAGTTCTTAATACGACCCAGCAATCCCTGTTCTAGGTATCTACCAAAAAATCTGAAAACATTTATCTGTAAAGATATGTGTACCCCCATGCTCATTGGAGCATTATTAAAAGTGGCCAAGACATGGAAACAACCAAAATGTATTCGACAGATGATTGGATATAGAAGATGTGGTATATATACACAATGGAATACTACTCAGCCATAAGAAAAGATGAAATACTGCCATTTGTGACAAGATGGATGGATCTTGAGATTATCATGCTAAAGTGAAATAAGTCGGACAGAAAGCATTGAGAACCATATGACTTCACTCATATGTGGGATATAAAATTGAAAACAACAAAGGAACAAGACAAACAAATAAACAGAAACTAACAGCCTCAGATAACAGTTTAGTGGTTACCAGAGGGTAAGGGGAGGAGGGTTGGTATTACAGAAGAAGGTAAAGGAGGTCAAAATATAAGGTGACGGAAGGAGAACTGACTCTGGGTGGTGAACACACAATGCGATATATATAGATGATGTATTATAGAATTGTACACTACTTGAAACCTATATAATTTTACTAATTAATATCACTCCAATAAACTTAATAAAGATTTTTAAAAAAAGACAGGGCATTTCATAAACTCTCAGAGATCAGCAATCTAGAAAATGTAATTTAACATTTCAAAAATTCAAGAAGTATACAGGAGGGAGAAAAGAATGAAAATGCGTCTTGAATATATTTATAATAGAAATTATTTCCAAGCACTTATATATTGGTAAGCCAATTGGGTAACAAGAAGTTAAAAAAGCCTCTCCAGAAGCCGAGATCCAAACAATATACCCTAATCATGCAACTAAAGACATAGGCAGACTGGCCTGAAGGCTGCAGTGGCGATTTCAGACTGACCAAGCTTAAGGACTCCAGACTGACAAATACTCCTGAAAACAGTGATTCACCAGCTAGGGAACTACGGTCAGGCTCTTTCAGTAACTACAGACTAAAGACTATCTCTAAATATGGTCAGTGCAGCAAGACAGTCATTCATACCTATGTTTCTACCACACCCACACACAATTTTCAATTCCAGACAAAAGCACCACATATTTACCTCTCTGTTCAATGAAGATCGTTTCATTTGGCTTATAGGACTGCTTTAATGGGTAATGCACTGTTTTAGTAAGACTCCACGTAGAAATACCGACTTTGGATTATTGCTATGAAATAATGGCAAGTCCAGGCATACTTTTTTTTATCTACTGCCATTAACAATTTTCAGAAGGCTTACTGCCTTACAAAAAATAAATCATCAGTCTCTGTTTAGAAAAGAATGAAAACAGGTCGTTCATCCATCTAGTCCCTCAGACTAGAAATCTGCCTGAGCTCTCACTGTAATCAAATCAGTATTCCCAGAGGTGGGGTCAGGGCGTCTCTATTTTCAGTAAGTTTCCTTAGTGATTCTGAAGCACAGCAAGGATTGAGAACACTCCTATAGTTCGAAGGATTCTCAGAATGTGAGGACCAACAAATGACATTGGAAATACTTCGAGTGCATACTTGAAAAGCAGCCCCACACTTCTCTTACACCCCACTCTTTCACTTCCCTAAATCTGAGTGGAAATTTCTAAGGGCTGGGCTTAGGAATCTACCGTTCTAACAAAGTCCACCCTGAAGCTCATGTACAGTAGACTTTGAGAATCAGTGGCCTTCAGAATAAAGTTCAAGATCCATAATGGGATTCAAAGCCCTTGCCTGCTTCCTCCGGCCTCATCTCCTTTCCTATCTTGCCTCTTAGGATTACTGAGTTTCCTTAATACACCAAGTTATTTCACCCCACTCCTTTGTGCGAGTGCTAGAAAGAGGCCTCCAGCCTGAAGGTAGAGATAGAAGGTGAGAAAGAACAGAATGCCAGTGACATTTCTGCAGCTCAGCCCTAGAAGAGAACAGAGCTTAAAATGCTAGTCCTGCAGAGAGCCTCCAGTCTGTTATGGAAAGCTTGCCTCTCTGAGATGTGGCAGGGTCAGGAGAGAAATGATACTAGTATCCTATCACTGTGTTGGTCTGGAAGCCTCTCACTCTTTCCCCCTTCTTTCTTTTGTCTGATGAATTCCATTATCGAAATCCCAACCCTCATCAGCTCGGGGAGACCTTCCCTGAACCTCCAAAATTTTGCCCCTATGGCAGACACTGCTAAGTTACTCCTCGATGCCCACTCTCCTTTCCTTCCACGATGAGGGTACTACAGCAGTTATAGCTTGCTGGACTTCGCTGTTGAAGACAATCACATTACCTTTTTATGTGCAATATTCTTGGTACAAACAAATCCATTGACAACCACAGAATCAAACTTTTTTCCACCTGGGATCTAATGAAACAATTAAGAAAACAATAAAATTCAGTGATACATTCTTAGACTCCAGTCTGACGGATACTATTATTTATTTCCATTTTTTATTTTATCAAATATGTAATCGAAAATCAGACCAAAAAGTTTCAGGATACAGTTCTTCCTTTCAACCAGTAATTAATGGCATCTAGCACAATTGTCTATTTTCACACCTCCCACTCTGACGTACTATCTGGTACTCTAAAATACTCATTTTAATAAATCGGTGCATTCTGGCAACTGAAACCACTAGTAAGTGTCATGGGTAAAAAACATAAATAAATACATATAGTACTCCATTGCTATCTAAATAAAGCAATTACTCACTGCTTTTCCTCAGAACAGCGACAGTAATCTAAAAACAGGCCTTCTCATAAGTGGCAAGTCAAGAAGAGGAAGCAAGAAGGTTAGAAACTATATTTATATTTGCTTGGGGTCCCAACTCATTCCATGCCCAACTCACCCCTGCCATTTACCTCTCACTTCCTGAGTGGCTTCCATGATCCCTAAGGGCAGAGCTAACAAACTGAGCAGACAGAAAATCCTGCCCCTCCTCACCCAGCACCCCACACGGTAAAGACTTTGTAGATTACCGTTACGAGACAAGTTACTACCGGCCCATCTCAGCAGTTCCCAGCATTAGGAAAGCATTAGCAGAGCTCACTTTTTTGATGTGGACAAACTGACGGATATCCATGTCATCATCACGGTTCTTGACATCAGGGTGGACTGTCTGAACAACCTGGCAGACTAGTGATACAATGATGTCCCTCCAAGACGGTGACAATGAATCATTATGGAGCAACTGTTGGAGTAGTGCCATCATGTGGTTATGATTAGCTGAACTATAAAAGTGTTACAAAAGAGAAGTTTGTGTAGTCAATACTGCCAGAGGCAATAATTGTGAAGATGCAATAAGTAGTCTACAAAGAAATAAGCCCAGGAATTAAGGCTCACACATAAGATCTTCGTGGTCAATTTTATTCTTGCATTATATCTAGACCCTAATGATTTGCTCATAAATGAAATTGTAAATATCTCCAATTAAGATAACCCCTTTAATGTGATAAAAATTTTAACACATAAATTACAGTGGGGACAGATAAGCACAGGTTAGGACTTTTGTTTTACAAAAACTTTCATCAGAACAGGCTTTATTTCCTAAGTAATCTTAGTATTTTGACTTTATAAGGAAAAGGACTATGCACATACAACTATGTCTGAAGATTATAAAAATGGAAAATTCCAATCAAAAAGCTCATTGCCTTACAGTAACCTCTCCATGGCCTGTTTCTCTCCATTTTCCTCCCTCAGCAGCTCCAGGTTGTTATGATGCCAGCCCAAAGGCGTGAAAGGCAGCTCTTTGGATTTTTCCTCGACTCGACGATTAAACAAAGATTCTAAGCAAAGTGTAAAAGAAGAAATACTTCAATGTAATGTATAATACCATCAACTCACAGATTTAGAAGTTGTCGATTTTTCTTTTTTTTTAAGTTGGCCAATTCAAATTGTTGGTGTGAAAAGGCAGGGACATATATAAATACATAAATAAAAGAATTAAGTGTGCATTGGAGCATCAGTATTTCCAACAGCTACAATCAGAGATAGAACTATGAGAAGCAAATTTACATAAGCAACTAGGACTCTCAAGCCAGTAAATATAAATATAGCTCCTGAAAAGCAAGTAAAATGCAATTTTTACAGTCCTTTAATTTATTTGGGGACATTAAGAGGGGGGTTAATTTTCCCTATAAAATCACAAATTGAAAACTGCATTCAACAGAAATCTGGATGCTGACAAAACAACATGTGATTGTGTGGGTGCTAACGTTTAAAGAAAAAAGCTCAGTTCTGATCCGTCTGAACCAGTACAAACCAGTGCAGAAAGTCTCTTCAGACAATCCTAAATTGTGTTTCTTTTTAGAGATTTGGACCAAAGGCTTTTTCTTTAGCAAAACTTTTACAAGTCAGACAGACCCAAAAATTAACTATAAAGAAATATTAAAACATGAAACATAACAATTTATGTAAAATTTTGTACAACCATTAAATTTTTTAAAAGAACAAAAATGGACTTAGATGAAAAATTAATAGGTAATACTAAATGCTTTACAAAAAAATTTGCTAAGGAACTGTTGAAAATGTGACTGAATGAATGGTAAGAGGTGGAAATGCTTATAAAAATTCTCTAATCCTTCCCCTTTAAAGCAAACCAAACCAAAAAAAAATGTTTTAACCAAATAGTCCAGCAGACTACACATTAAAGCATGTGTCCAAGACAAGTGAGATAGAAGGACAGCACATTTCAATTATGTAAACGGCTGTCTATAAACTTCTAGTTGAATCCAATGCCAAGACGTGAATTCAGAAACACTGCTAAGTTATGACATCAGCTGCAAGTGGCCTCCCTTGTACCAGCTTGCCCTACTTTCTCTTTTATTTGAAACCCTCCTATTATCTAAGGCCTAAGCTGTGGAGTGTTATGGACCAATTAAGTTAAGCATGTCTTTACTCCACAGTAAGCTAAGTAGAGAAGGTGTAAGAAAAGGCTTGTACTCTTCTATCCGTCCTTTTGGCCCCCAAGAAATTGATCAGCAGTTAGTTCTTTATCCCTGCTTCCGACTTCTCTTCCCAACTTCACAGGGCAAGCAGCATCCTCAACTAGGTAAGATCTGCCTGTGGGCTTTTTGACAAGTTTGACAATCATTGATGCTACGTGTATCAAAGCTTAACATTATATTCATGCTATCATGCTGTAGGAAAGCATAAAATAGTCATGCCTTTAAAAGAATAAAATTCAAGTTCTATTTAAAAGCTTTTAAACAATTACTTTTCAGATCACAGACCTTCTCTCAAACTAAGTCCAAGTTTATATTCTTGATTCTTAACAGTCTCAAAATTACTACATATATTAAAAACTGTGTTCCCGTGATACTAAAATAATCAAATACATTTTCAGTACGTACTCTGCACCACTCAGTGTGCTAGGCCTAAGTATATGCTCATGAACAAGAGACACCATCACATGTACAGCTTTTGATAAAATTACCTTTGATGAAGGCATCACTTATTGAGAGCTGTTGTCCTCCATTGTCAGAAATCAAATACTCTGCACACCAGGGAAAGAAGAGAGAGGAGGAAGGAAAGGAGAGACTTATGACTATAACAAGCCAGCACGATTATAAAGAGAACACACCCACATGCAAAGTATTACTCATACTACACCCATCACTGCCTGGCCAATTCAAGAAAGCTTCAGGCTAAAATGTATCTTTAAACTTGTTTCACAAGCTACATACTAAACTTAATAGACTTGAACTAATAATGTAGAATAAGAACAGTAATGTTAGATTAACTTTAACAGATTTTTTTCCCCTTATTAAAACTTAACCCGTTTTAAGGAAATTGAGATCTTCAGTCATGTGCATGACAAATGTAAAAAGTTATATAGTTTTTCTCATGTATTACTGTGTTATTTAATAAATAATGACTTTGTCTCTACACGAGGTAATTCACAGATAGAGAAACCACCTCACAAAATAATATACGGTGTTTTTTAATTTCAGGATATAAGCTAAAAACAAATTAACACAAAAGTGACATTGGCAGGGAATAAAGGATTTTTTTAGTTTTCTAATAAGTTTTAGTTTTTCAAAAATTCTAACCAAACACTGCCCAATGGTTGGTTGCGATAACTGCTGAACATACTCAGAATGTGCTCTTTTAGAACTTTTAGAATATTAATTTTCTTACAAGTGAAACTTATTCTTTACTTCCCCATGAACTTTTCTCTAGGTCTGTGACCAAGCATAGCTCAAGTGGGGTTCTTTCTACCATGCAAATTAAACCACAATGCATTTTAAGACCTTTAAGGTATAGGTTCTTCACAAAATTCTTTCCAAGTAGATTTCATTTATAAACAAATGGGCTTCAAAAGTCAATGTTTATAAGCCAATATGCTCATCTTTCAAACAAGAAAGCAGATAAAAAATTTTACTTAGAAAATTCAAGTGTTTCGTGACAAATAACATAAAATCAAGTGTGCAGACAGGTAAAAATAGATGTTAACACTTTATTTCTACACCTCCCTCACAGAAGTAAATAATGCTAACCCCTGTTCATTCAAGTAAGGTATTGGCTTTAAATGTTTACATTTCATACTAAAGCATATATGTGTGTGTGTGTGTGTGTGTGTGTGTGTGTGTGTGTGTGTGTGTGTGTGTGTGTGTATGTATTTCAGAAATGATGAATTTCCCCCATTTTATTATGAAAAACTTTCAAATACAGAAATACTCTCCATCTAGGTTCAATAATTGTTAACTTGCTAAAATCATTTCTTGCTACATACTCATATACATATGCTCTGTTTTCCCCAACCATTTGAAGTTATACATATCATTGCACTTTTCCACTAATATTTCAGCATGCATCTCTTAAAAATCAGGGCATTCTTCTTTACACACATTTAAGAATATTGACAATGAATGTCTTAATATCGACTCAGTCCATATTCAAATTTATCTAACTGTCCCTAAAATGCTTTAATAATGTTTTTTCCTCAAACCTGGATCCAACAAGGTTCATATACTGCATTCTCTTCATTCCTTTTTAATCTAAAGCAGACCCCACATTCGGGATTTGATCAACTGTTTCCTCATGGTACTGTTGAACTTGCTCCTATTCCCCATGTTTGCACATAAATAGGAAGTTAGACCGATAGGCTGACGGAAGCCACGATTTTCACTCTCCTTTAGGTCCTACTTCTTATCTTTCCAAGAATGCTTCAGAATCCTGCTTGCAGCACATAATAATAAAATACATTTTAATTCTATCACTCTCCAAGACCAGTAGTCACACATTAATCAAACCAGAAGATCACACTAAGTTTTATAAGTTTCTGACAATGAGGGGCTTGCTTACACAAGGAAAAAAACACAATTTTTTTAAGTGCAGATATTTCAATCGATTTTATAAATCCAAATTTTCTCAGCCTTAGAAGACAGAAAACGATCTGTAAGAAAAAATTTAGTATTACCTTAACCTCAATAGAAAGATTAAAAACCGCTCATTTCCATTTGTATTTTTAAGAGGAATGAAAAAAGAAGCAGGAGAAGTCTATTATTCTTTCACTTCACTACTAGATCATTCTGACCATCTTTACTTTCCGGTAATGAGTGTTCACCTTAACTACAATGTGGAAAAAAATCAATTATTGAATTTCAAAGTCACAAGAAAAATAGAAAAAGATTAATTCATTTCAGTATGCTAAAAACTATCAAAAGAACTGTGAAAACCAGGAAAAATTATTAAGGGATTTATAAAGTTCTTATATTGTAGATTCCTGAGGCTGCAAATGACCCAAGAGATCAATCTAATAATTACCTTCTTTCTGATGCTGGAATTTCCTGGATTATATTCTTACTGTGCAGGCCAAAGGATTCCTTACTCCCCCTAATAATTCTTTTAAAATTCCACATCTCAATTTTTCATTTCACGGATTCCAAATTAAAAGCAAACTTAGAAGTCACCAAGCCTACCTAACCTCCGTATCGATCCTCAGTAACTCTGAAAGGTGGACCTTCAGACACCATCTGCACACTCCCAGGGCACAGCAGCCAAAGCTCACTGTTCCTAACTACTGAACTGAGTTTTTCCCTCAGCCATATACAAAATAAGAATCGTTTCTTTCAGATACTCTTCAGATACTTAACAGCAACAACACATGAAATATTAAGAATGGCTTTCTCCAGAGTATTAATAGTAAACTTCTTAAGCCTAATTACATTCTTTGTTTGTGTTAAATTTCATCTTGTTAGTCTACTGCTTAAGATTTTTTTAAATTCTACTCCTGCTATCCAACACACTAGCAGTTCTTCCCATATTTTAATGATGTGTGAATCTGAAAGACATTCAAAATGCTGACCATAAAAGTTGTTGAACACAGAATATGGATAGACAAAAGACTTTAGCATAATCTAGAAGCATCCCCTTCCTGCTGACATCAAATTATTAATTACTCTTTCAATGTTTGGTACAACCATTAAACAAACTATGAATCCATGCATTATAGTAATAGTGGTTCTTACATTTGCCAAACACATTAGCTCTTTATGAGTGTTTTTACATAAAGAGGCTCATAGAGACTCCAGAGCCTGTGCTTTTAACAGGTAGATATGACCACTGCCTACAACTAACTACCTCTTTAACATATTTCCAGTGCAAAATTGTCCTCTTTGTCCACAAAGTTATTGAAAGACCACCAAAAGTCTTACTAACATGAAAGACGACAGTATCTATCACGGTCTCCTAATGTACCAATCTTATATCACCATAAAAGATGGAAATAAGGTTGTTTCGGACTGACTTATTTTAGCTAACCAACACTGTTGCCCAGTCACCACCAATTCCTTTTCTAAATATCAAAGTACATTCTGTTCATTAAATTTTTCTACAATTGTGCCAACTTCCTGTCACATCAAAAACCCATCTTTTAAAAATTTTTAATGCATCTATTACTAGTCACCTAAAGTGTCTTCTATTCTGCACAATTCTTCAAAGATATGCTCTGGCCTCATGGTCACAGCTCCAAATTCTTTCAATAATCTGGTATACAGTTTGCCTGAACCTAGCAACAGACATAACCAGGCACGGTCTATCTCTTCATTATCTTGAACTTCACTTTCCTCTTAACCATGTGTGTTCTTGTCTGATAAGATTATCTTGGCGGGGGATTAATACTAAAACAACTCCCCCAAATAACTGAACTAATTTTTCTTTCTTTCTTTGCATTACAATTTTTTAAAATCTTTGCTAAAATATCCTTGGCATTTACTCTAAACTTCAGTACAATCTGGACTTGTGGTATCCTGTCTTTTTTTTTTTTAAGTACTGGCCCCTCTTTCAGATCCATCCTTATAAGAAGATTGCCTCTTATAACTTTTGTAGACAATCTTCTTGAAGAGTCGATATCAGAAAGGTTCCAAAAGAGTCATGATGATTTTTTTTCAACTGCAGGTGCTTTGCCTTTCATTTTCCTTAGAGACATAATTTGAAGCTGTACTATAAAAATGTTGTTATTGGAGCCTCCTGTTCTACTCGTCTCCCAACACTATGAAGTTAAGTTTCCTAAAGTAAATGTCTGACTGTGCTCAGCAGTCCATCTTTTGCTATGATGAATTCTATGATGACAGATCAACTTTCATCATGATTTTTTCAAAACTTCGTAAAACTTTCCAAAAGGTGAAATCATCAGCAAGTCAATAATGTATGTTGCACTCTACTTGCAGCAAAATGAAATAGCCAACAGATATGTCCAGAGAACTGATATTCTCCACATGACGGATCCCACCTCTGACCCACATCTGTAATTTGTATATCACAAGGGCGTCACCCAATATCCTCCATGTGATCACAGTCTACAGTTAGTTCTCACACAAGTGTAACTCACGTCTGCTCATTGTCCTTCCATATTCACCCAAACGTTGTCCACCATTTTTCCAATTTCTGTTTTGAAGATTCCCATAAAAATGAGTATCTTACTCATGTTCAACACTACGCCAAGTCTCACTTTTCCCACACCCTCTCTAATTTTCCATTTTTAAATAAGATACACCTTTTTTATTACTGTAATTCAAATACCAGTTTACCACATCTTGATGATAATGGCTAATATTAACAATTATGAGAAATTTGTTGTAGAAATGTAAGTGGTTTCCAATTTTTTTTAGCACAGACATTTAAGGTCATAAGCTTTTCTTTTCTGATCATATTTTTAGGCTCAAAATAGGGAGTAGCAAAGAATTAAGCAAGTATTACTGATCTGAGGAGACAATTCAGCTTTAGAAAACTACAAGTTAAAAATTCAAACTCCAAGTGAAATCATAGAACAAATTCCTTCATCTTTATAATAATGATTTTTCAGTGACTATAACATAATGCAATCCCACGATTATTTATTTACTGACACATTTTTTATTTACTTACTTTTACATAATGCCATCTTATGGCTAAAATTTAAATTGGTTTTTAATTATATACAACCGAGAAAACTTCATCATGCATTTTAAAAAAGCATTCATTTCTTCTGCACTGCTATGTTAGATTTTAGTAACGGTTTACCTTATTTTTCTTTTATACCAAATGTTTTTTTGAATACAGCCATTATTATTTTTGAGTCAACAAACCCAAGTCTCAGATAAGATAGCTAAAAATAAAGAATGAATTCGTTTTGTAGCAAAGAGAACTTTGTAATAAACACAGCATGTACATAAAAAGCATTTTAAATTAGAGTAGAAAGATGTTTTGGGATATGTGAATGTTTTTCCCACAGTCTAGTTCAGGCATCTGAAAAGGTTTATGGAAATAAGCTACTGGGTAACAGCATAAGCAAATAGGCTCTAAAATGTTAAATGAAGAAAGAGAAATGAATAGAGCAGAACATCCATGTTATAAATGCAAAGAAATGCCACCTTGGAAGTTGCACATTATGCTAAGGGAAGAGCAGTCAGATGTAGTTCCTTTCAAAGACTACAAGCTTTCAACTGGGTGTGGTGGTCCTGAGGGAGAAAACAAGAAACAAAAGGAACCAACCAAAAAAGGTATGGGGAGGAGGTGTGGGGAAAATGAGAAAGGGTGGAACAAAACCCACACCAAATCCCCTCAGCCATCTGGGACAGAGGAAGCCAGAGGGACAAGCTGGCATGAGATCCTATGGCCCAGGTCTCCAGCCTGCATTTGGATTCCAGATGGTGACTACCTCCTACCTTTTTGGTCAGCAGGGTGAGGGGGCACATGTGGGTACTTGGAGGGCTTCTTGATATGGAAGTTCACGTTGTCCAGCTCCACGTTCAGGCTGATAGAAGCGGCTGAGTCACTGTCCACTGTGGACTGGAAACTGCTGACTGATGTACGCTTGCTAGGACTGGCAGAATCTTTTAGTGTTGGGGAGGGGAAAGAAATATAGGGAGAGGAGGGGAGTAAAAAATGGGTTTCATGAGGGTATTGGAGGAAAGGAGAAAAATGTTTTTTTTAATATACAAGCCCAATGTGCAATACCAAAATGGATACAGTATTTTCATGTACTTCTGTGTAGACTTAATAAAATTTGATCAAGTTAAGTGTAAAACGAATTTTTTTAAATGAAGAAAATATTGGAGGTTCTGCAGAGAGAAAGTCTGATATCATAGTGAAGAGGTGAGAAAGTTGTCTGCTGTGACATTATTAGCTCAGAGTTATTTTAAGCTGCTGCAAACTAAAGACTATGGCAAAATCTGAAAACGCCAGTAGCCTAACAAGTTGGTTTCTTAAGAAAATACTGTATCTAGGACGAGGATTGCTATCAGATGTTTACATTTAGTTGCGAGCCATAAATCTTAAAGTAGGACTGTTTCAACTAAACAAATAAAAACGTTATTTGATCACATATTATGGTAATGATTCATAAAAACGAAAATGTTAGAAAGTTAAAACTCACTAGTCAAATTCTCGTCACCTTCTTCTGCTATCTGTTCCGTGTCGCTGTCATCAAACTTTATGTCTTTAAACCACGATGGCTCTGAGTGTCCTTCCACCGAGTTCACAGAGTCACTGTCTGGAGAAGGGGTCTCGGAAAAGTCCGTGCTCTGAAAGGATCGAGACAGGATCTAAGCAATTCGCCTTCAATAGCAATCACAGGGAAGTTAGACTGTCACACTACAAAGAAGGTCTAGCCCAGTATTTTTACAAAGCTAACCACCAAATAAATTTATACAAAAATAAGCAAATTAGTAGAAACTAAGTTATAAACCAGCATCATGCTGACAATTTCACTCTTAAAACTGTCATTTTTATTAATCAGTAGGCTTAGGCAGTATGTTATGAACACAACATAATAGAGAGACCTCATGGTGTTTCACTTCATACTTTAGTCCTGAGAGTGAATGAACAGGGCTTAGAATTTATCCTAACCCTGTGCACCAAACTAGGATACATCCTGGAAAACAACTTTTAGATTTTAACAAATATCGCCACACCAATCTTTTGTTATTTGTCTTTTCTAACCACTGAGTTTCTAATTTTAGTTCACAAAGGTGTTACTAAACATTATATATATATACACACGTATACATCAAATTAACATAAACCAAAAGGAAAAGTGTATCTTTTTAGAAAGTTCTATCTTTCAATAATTTCCACTTCCCTAACTAAAGTTTAAAAAAAAGAATATTCACCATTTTACCATTGCTATACAATGTAATACTGCTAATGAGTATTAATTGTCACCTATTGCAACGGTGACATGAAATTTTTTCAATCATTTTGTTATGTATCCTCTATCTCAGTCTTAAAAACACAGACACAGTAAATCTGAAACCCACTGAAAGTAAATGACAAACTATAACACCACAAGGCCAAACTTAAGAAAAGCCACACCAACTGAATGTTTGAATCTGATAGCTTTTCCGCCACCACTACCTACCAAGTAAAAATGTTTTAACTTTCCTCAAACAGCAAGGTAAACATGTTAGACACACGTATCTTTGAGTAATTCAAGTACTTTTTATTCCCACGGATGAAGAAAGACCACAGCAAGCTCGCCACATTCTCATTAGCGGTGACACTGAGAACTACCTGCAGTGGTCGGTACAGCGCATACTCATCCCGGAAAAGCTGATCATGATGGCTCACACAATCTAGCCAACGTCCATCCACCATCGCTTGTCCAATTGCTATAGCTTGCGCCCTGAATCAACACCAACAAAAACGAAAACTTTTACAAGTCAGTCGGAAGAATTTTACAGGTACAAGATGAGACACAAACTAAATTTCTTTTCCCTGTCCTCATCAGAGTTGGAATTTCAAATCGTCCTTGGATAGGTGAGGGATAAAACAAGAGCGACTTGAAGCTAAATTAAAAGATTTTTCAAAGTACCATAGTAAAGAACCTATCGGTAAGTCAGTCCTAACAAAACCTAACTTAATTCCCGCATTTCTGAAGTACTCAAGGCATGCATGCCCCATACTTAAAACAAATATTGAGAATAGCCTGGCTCCTGCCCTCAAGGAGCTTACAGTCTTGACAAGAAGACAATACCAAATATTACAGATACAGGTATAAAATGTATATATCGTGTTTCCCCAAAAATGAGACCTAGCCAGACAATCAGCTCTAATGAGTCTTTTGGAGCAAAAATTAATATAAGCCCCGGTCTTATTTTACTATAAGACCGGGTCTTATATAATATAATATAATATAATGTAATACAATACAATATAATATAATATAATATAATATAATATAATATAAGCCTGGGTCTTATATTAATTTTTGCTCCAAAAGATGCATGAGAGCTGACTGTCTGGCTAGGTCTTATTTTCGGAGAAACACGGTATGTATATCCATGAAATAGACACATATTAACACATTGCATTTATATGGCATTTCACAACCTATAAAGCACTGTAGCCATGTTATTTCATTTCATCCTCACAGCTTCTTCTCAAAAAACTATGCATTTTCCTCATATTGGAACTGAGAGGTCCAAGTCTCAAAGAAATTGAGTAACTTGACTAAAAGCACAAAGCTGAAAAGAGACACTCAAAACTGGAATGCAAGGCTTCACTGCTTAAAGCTGTTTCTCTCTCTTCCTACATACTTGTTTGTTCCCATGAGAGGAGTCACTAACCTAAACAAGTAGAAAAGCTCGGGAACATGTTACCTTGAAAGGCAACAGGACCTGTCTCTCTTTTTTACAAATTATTTGTGAGATTTTAACAAATCTCACTAGGACACTCCAGGTGTGGCTCATGAACCCAATTCTCAGGACAGGTTGCAATGTCCAGATTAGGGAGCAGTGGCAGAAACCACTGTTGTCTTCGGGCCTACCTACATTCCCCAATCCTGCTTAACTACAGAGCTCAGTGTTTTGGGAATTACTATACACTCTGCCCTTAATAAATTAGGTAATTGTGACCCCATTTGGCTCCTTGCATCTATTCTCTAGTGGTTAAAACCCAGAAGGGAGGAGGGCTGATTAATTAGTACCCCAAACACCAAATGCAGAAAACAAAAGCACCCTACTCACAAAGAACCTGGTTCCCCTTATATGTACAATCATATGTTCGCATTAAAAATAAATTACTAAATAATACCAGTAAGTCTTTCTTAAGATCACATTACCTTGTAGTAATGTGTCCATTTCGAATTAACCAGTTGACTAATTCCTTTCCTACGATGCAGTTGGGATGCGTTCTCAGCCAGTAGCGGTGATCCTGAAACTCCATTCCACTGCTGTGATGGCAGATTTTTTTCCACAGGTCCTTCAACTGAACACTGTCCTGAAATTACAAGCAATTACTCCTGAGAAGGATGCTATATACCTTTTTGGATTCTTTCTTGTGACTTGCAGATTCATAAAAAGAATTCAATTCAGATGTCTTTGTCGTAGCTAACTTACACAATTTAATAGAAATGACACATGCATGGGGAACAGCTTGAACTCAGCTCATCTAATTCCAAACCTAACTTTTTCTCTTGAAAACCAACTATCCCAAATAAGTTTTTTCAGTCAGTGGCACATATTATCAGTCTCCTAGTTATCTAATTATAAAATTTCATACTCCTCTTTGGAGGTCGGGGAAGGCGGAGAGACTGAACAGACAACACTCATCTATAGTAAATGTCTCTAGTAGGCTTCGCTCCACCAGATCCTCACCATTCTCCCCTACACCCAACTGTCAGGTGAATTTTCCTAAAGAAAGGCCTTCGATGAATTATTCCCTTCTCCAAAAACTTCCAACATTACTCAGGGCCTACAGGTACATATCTAAACTTGTAAAGAGTGAACTCACCACCTTCCACCAGGTAGCTCCAAATACCTTTCCATTCTCATTGCCCACAGATTCCAACCTAATCTCTCTCCCAACCTCTCCCAATTAACAAATCCTACTTCAGTCCATGAAAAACGCCATGCTTATGCTCACCACTATCCCTTTCCTCACACTTTTAAATAAGGTTTGCTTTCCTCATTGCTGACCCAAATCCATTCCACACTTCAAGATCCACTCCAAGCCTTTCACTTCAAAACCTTTCCTAACTCCCTCACTACTAATGATCTTTCTATTTTTTATAATTAAAGTATTACTTCTTTTACTATTAATGACCTGCCCATCAACCTCATTTCTACTTTGTGAATTGTGAGCTTGAGGACAAAAGCCGTATCTTCCATTTCTTTGATTGAACACAGTATTGTAAATTAGTATTGTAAATTATTGTAACTTAGATAAATTCAATAAACAACTGATTAGCATCTCACATAAACATATAGTACTAACTGTCTGAAAAGTATTCCATGGATATGAGAAATATGTTCTAAAGCTTAAACAGCAATCTGGGACCTAACTAAAAGTTCAGCTCGCTTATTAGTAGGCACCTGAATTCTGATCTTGCCAGGTGAAAGGGGTCAAGAAAATATTAAGGCAATATGAGTATGGAATGCATGACCAATTGCTTATGTGATCCTAATAAAAACTTAAGCTAATTATTTCCTCTATTTAATTCATATGCTAACTGGCTATTTCATTTGTATGTTTCTTTGAAAAGGAAATCAGTGAGATAAACATTCTTTATGCTCAAAACTAGCAATGGCTCAAAGATACGGGAGCAGTACCAGAAGAATTTTGCGTTCATCCTCAGTGGTCTCTGTCCTAACATATGTTCGGTTAGCCTGGGGACTGACAGATGTCTCATATGAAGATACCATGGGAGAACCAGATCGATCCAGTGACAGGTTAGTAATGCTGGCTGATCTGGAAATAAAAACAAAAAATGAAAACACAGTTGTAAATTCTTCATCAATAAACAGCTACAGTGAAAATTCATTTTTAAATAAATGCTTATTTGTCAATGTTAAGGGTACATTTAAAAGTAGTTATGACATTATGTATGATAGCATTGGGAGAAGAGTATCCAGAAATTCTCTGTACTATACTTCCAACTTCTGTGTTAGTCTGAAATCATTTCAAAATAAGTTTAAAACAAAGTTGTTATAGAAAGATTACAGGAAAACAATTATAGATGTAGTTCATTTAACAGTAATATTTCAAAGGAAATAGATAAAAACTCCTTGCTAAATGCTGAAAATTAGTATTCTTTTTAAGTGACAAATATAAACAATCACAGTGTAAATGCAGAAATAATCTTACAGATCAGGGACAGGAAACCACGGCCCACCGGTCAAATGGTTTTTGCATAACCAGTGAACTAAGAATGTTTTCAGTTGAACATCTCTAATGTTCTGATGACAGAAACACTCACTTTGAACCCAAACTAAGCAAAATATCCCCCAAAAAAGAATTCCTTTCTTCTCATTAGTAGACCTACATTAAAAATATTGTCCTCAATTATTATTATATTTTGCTTTTGATCAACAAACAATTGGAGAAAATCTGTTTCCTCTCTTGTTGTGTGAGTATTTACACGATATCCTTAATGTTGCCTCTTGCCAAAGTTACCAAATAAATGACGTGTGAGTAGAATATCAATAGCACCAAGAAAACTTTTATGTACACAAAAATTTTAGCTAGAAATTTAGTTAGCTTCTACCTTGAAAAAATAAAACCGAGTTTTAGCTTCTATATAAAGGATAAAAGGCAGAAGTATCTTCAATGTGCCAGACACCATATACTCATTCAGTAGGGCAACGTACGTATCTTCCCTCATGTAATCCTCACAGCATCCTACGGAGTCAATACCACTAGATCCATTCCACAGATAAGGAAATCAAGAATCAGAGATGAAATAATTTGTCTAAGATAATTCAGCTAATAAATAAGAGAGCTGTCTGTCATTCAAAACCAGGTCTCACTTGAAAAACTATGCTTTCCTCAGCAGGAAGATACTTTTAAAATTTAAGAAATTACTCATAGGCTGTAACAGGCTTAGCAAAAAGTCATTTTTAATGGTTCATGAGAAACCTCTGATATCAAATAAATAATAGTCTATAAGCAAAATTTTTGAAATAATCAGGTACTCGTTTCTTGGCATGTTCTTTTAGTGAAGTTACCACTATATCTTATTCAGCTAATTAAAATCTCTTCCAAGGTGAGCATTAGCCATTCTACTTCTCTGTCTAACATTCTAACCATCCCTACACATCTTCTGATATAGTGGCAACAAGAATTTAAAAAAAAAAAAATTAGTCAATTTCATTGTCAAATATTTTAATAAGTAGCCTATGGTAAGAGTGCTGACTAAAATTTTTCTTAGAGATAATACTCACTGACTAAATTACATTTTTCCTAAAGACTTACATCAATCTTAGCATTAATTCGAAACACACAAAGACATACTGCAAATTGGCACAGCTATCTCTACATTTGTGCACATGCCAGCAGGAATACTGTAATTTGTCTCATCTTTTAAAAACATCTTGACTCCACACGCCTATGCTGCATTTCCCTCCTTCACCGTATCAAAACTCCTCCCTCCAATTCTTCCCTTCTCTCCTGAACCCCAAACAACCCATGGAAATTGCCTATCAAGGTTAGCAACACTGTTAAATCCAGTGGTCAGTTTTCACTCATCTTACTTGACATATCAGCAAGGTAACTCCCCCTTTCTTGAAAAACTGACATCACTTGGCTACTAAGATAACACACTCTCCTGGTTTTCCTCTCACCTTCTTAGGCTCTCTCCTTCTCAGGCTCCTATTCTGGTTCCTCTTTATTTCCTCAATCTTGGTCCTTATTTCCTCACTTTCCACAATCCTTTTGACAATCTCCAATCAGTTTCATAGCTTTAAATACCATCCACATGATGACAACACCCAATTTTATAGAAGGTTGGTGCAAAAGTAATTGCGCTTTTTGCAATTATTTTTAACCTTTTAAACCACAATTACTTTTGCACCAACCTAATAACTCCAGCTGGTACCTCTCTCCTGAACTCTAGACTCACATATCTGTCTATTTGACATCTCATTTGGATGTCTAGAAGGTATCTCAAATTCAACATGTGCAACCAAATTGTTCCTCCCAATCTTTGCCATCTCAGTAAATGGCATTTGCAACCACTCGGGCCAAAAGCCTGACTCACCTTTTACCTCCAGTTGTTCAGCAAATCCTGCGAGCACTATAATCAAAATATATCTAGAATCTGACCATTTCTTATCCATCCCTACTTCTCCTACTCTGACCTGAGTCAATTCACTTGCCTGGATTATTGCACACCAGCTTTATAAATGGTATCCCTGCTTCTATTCTTATGTCCCAGAACCTATTCAACAGAGCAGCCAGAGTGCTCCTTTCAAAACATAATTCATGTCATGTAATCCTCCCAAGCTCCCCATTCAAAATTCTTCTATAAGGAAAAGTTTATTTCGAGTAAAATGTCAACTAATAAATGTAGAAGGAATGATGGATAGGAGGTTACCATTTTGCAATCATCACAGTGTTAATCACAAATAGATGCTAAAACTACAGAGTGAGAGATTAATAAGGAACAGGGTATTTACTCAGTATCAAAGTATCTCCCCCACATATTGTTAATTACAAAGAGGCAAATGGTAATTTTACAGTGGAGAAACCCAGAAAACTACCTTAATCAAGAGATTATGTCAATATTACCAATGGGATAAACTTGATTCATATCCTCTCTGATATGCTAGATTAAAAGGGATATATAATTTATGTAGAATTCCCACCCAAAAATGCATAGCCTAAATGTAATCACGAGGATGTATTAGACAAATCCAAATTGATGACATCTTCTAACATACAGTTTGAAGAGATTGACCAAGCATCAGAACTACAGTCAGATATGGCAAGAATATTGGAATTCTCACACCAAGAATTTTTTAAAACTATGGTTTATGTGCTAAGGGCTTTAATGGAAACAATAGACGACATGCAAGAAGACACAGATAATGTAAGCAGAGAGATGAAAAGTCTAAGAAAGAATTGAAAAGAAATGCTACAGATCAAAAACACTGCAAAAGAAATGAACAAATTCCTTTGATGGACTCATCATTAAGCCAGATTGAGTTCACTGATGAATTCTACCACACATTTTAAGAAGAAATTATACCAATTCTCTACAACCTCCTTCAGAAGATAAAACAGAGGGGCTACTTCCTAAGTCATTCTATGAGGTCAGCATTATCCTAATACTAAAACCAGACAAAGACATTACAAGAAAACTATAGACCAATATCTTTCATGAACATAAAATCCTCATAATCTTAGCAATCCAATCCAATAATGTATAAAAAGAATTATACCCCCTAACCAAGTAAGATTTATCCCAAGTATGAAAACTGGTTCAACATTTGAAAATCAATGTAATCCACCACACCAGTAGGCTAAAGGAAAACTACATGATCATATCAATAGATGCAGAAAAAGCATTTGATAAAATCAAACAACCATTCATGATAAGAACACTCAGCAATCTAGGAATGGGGCCAACTTCCTTAACTTAATAAAGAATGTCTACAAAACACCTACAGCTAACATAATACTTAATGATGAGCAACATGAAGCTTCCTCACCAAGACCAGGAACAAGGCAATGATGTCCCCTCCCACCATTGCTTTTCAACATCATATTGGAAGTACTAACTAAGCCATAAGACAAGAGAAGGAAATCAAAGAAAAATAGATTGGGAAAAAAGAACGAAAAACTCTTTGTTCACAGATGGCATGATTGTCTATATAAAAATCCTAAAGAATCAATTAAAAAACCTCCTAAAACTAATTATAGCAAGGTTGCAGGATACAAGGATAATATACAAAAGTCAATAACTTTGCTATATACCAGCAAAGAAGAAGTGAAATTTGAAATTAAAAACACATTACCATTTACATTAGTACTCCCAAAACTAAATACTTAGGTATAAATCTAACAAAGTACATATAAGAGCTATCTGAGGAAAACTACAAAACTCTGATGAAAGAAATAAAAAAACTAAATAAATGGAGAGATGTTCCATGATGATGGATAAGAAGACTCAATATTGTCAAGATGTCAGTTCTTCCCAACTTGATCTATAAATCAATGCAATCCCAATCAAAATCTCCAAAAATTACTTTGTGGCTACTGACAAACTGATTATAATGTTTATATGGATAGCCAAAAGACCCAGAATAGTCAACGCAATATTGAAGGAGAAGAACAAAGTTGGAGGAGTGACACACCCAACTTTAAGACTTACTATACAGATACAGAAACCAAGACAGTGTGGTATTAGTGAAAGGATACACAAATAGGTCAATGGAACAGAAAAGACAGCCCAGAAATGGACCCCCATAAATATATTCAACTGAACTTTGACAAAGGACCAACAGCAATACAATGGAGCAAAGATAAGTCTTTTCAACAAATGGTGCTGGAACTGAATATTCACATACAAAAAAATAAATAAATAAATCTAGACACGGACCTTGAACCTTTCACAAAAATTAAATCAAAACTGATCACAGACCTAAATGTAAAACATAAAACTATAAAACTCCCAGAAAATAACATAGAGGGAAATCTAGATGACCTTGAGTATAGTGCTGACTTTTTAGATACAACACCAAAGCATGATCCAGAAAAGAAAAAAACTGATAAACTGGACTTGATTAAAATTAAAAACTTCTGCTCTGTCAAAAGATACCAAGAGAATTAGAAAACAAGCCACACAGACTGGGAGAAAATATTTGCAAAAGACACATCTGATAAAGAATTTATCAAAAAAAACAAAAACCACCTCTTAAAACTCAACAATAAGAAAACAAACAACCCAATCTAAGAAAGAGCCAAAGATCTGGACAGACACCTCACTAAAGATGATATATGGATGGCAAGGAAGCATATGAAAAGATCTTATTTTCAGCATCATAAATCACTAGGGAATTGGAAATGAAAACAATGAGATATCACTGCATACCAATTAGAATGGTCAAAATCCAGAACACTAACAACCACAAATACTGGCAAGGACGTGGAGCAATAGGAACTCTCATTGCCAGTGGGAAAGCAAAATGGTACAGCCACTCTGAAGACAGTTTGGCAATTTCACATAAAACTAATCATAATATTCACCATATGATCCATCAATCGTACTCCTTGGTATCTATCCAAATGAACTGAATACATGACCACAGGAAAACCTGCAGAAGTATGTTTATCGCAGCCTTATTCATAATTTCCAAAACTTGGAAACCACCAAGATATCCTTCAGTAGATGAATAAACAAACTGTGGTATATTCAGACAATGGAATATTCATCAGAACTAAAAAGAAACGAACTATTAAGCTGTGAAAAGACACGGAGGCAACTTAAATGCATACTACTAAATGAAAGAAGCCAATCTGAAAAAGGTACATACATACTGTATGATTCCAACTATACGACATTCTGGAAAAGGCAAAACTATGGAGACAGTAAAAAGATTAGTGGTTGTTGCCCTGGGTTGGAGGAGGGAGTCATGAATAAACAGAGTACGGAGGATTTTTAGGACAGTGAAACTATTCTGTACTATACTACGATAGTGGATACACGTTATTATACACTTGTCCAAACCCATAGATGGCACAACACCAAGAGTGAACTCTAAAGCAAACTATGGACTCAGGTGATAACGATAATGCCGACGTAGGTTCAGGAACTGTAACAAATGCACCACTCTGTGTGGGATGTTGACAGGGGGAGGCTCTGTGTGTTGGAGGTTAAGTGGTAAATGGGAAATCCAATACTTCCTGCTCAATTTTGTTTTTCTGTGAACCTCTATAATGAAGTTTATTAATTTTTTTTTAAAAGTAAAGGATGCTGATGTCTGCAACTTACTCGCAAATTGTTCAGAAAAGTAAAACAGTATGCACACTATATAAAAAGAGAATGGGTAAAATGTAAATTAGTGCACCTTAATGAAGAATATATGAATTTATTTTATTATTCCTGCAACTTTTTGCAAGTCTAAAATATTTTCAAAATAATAATTTTTTTATTTTTTTTTAAGTCAAAAGTCTCCAGTAGCTTCCCATCTCACCCAGAGAGAATGACAAAGTCCTTACAATGAATTGGAGCAATGCTCTACTCCAAGTACAACCAGGACCTCTTGCTATTCCTTGCCAGGCATGTTCCCTCTCAGGAATTTGTTATTCCCTGTTTTCTTGCTACACTCTTCTACCAAGGGCAGACGTGGCTATTCCCTCACCCCCTCAGGTCTTTGCCCAAATGTCACCTTCGCAGTGAGGGCTTCATTGAGCACACTATTTAAAACTCTACTCTCCATCCCTGTTCCTTATGTTTTTCAGTGTTTTAAATTTTTGTCTATTTAATTCACTGCTTTCTTCCATACACCTAGTTTGTAGGTACTTAACAATACTTGTTGAAAGAGTAAGTTGAAAGTACATTAAACCATCGTAATTTAGATATGTAGTTCTTGAGGTTTACAATGACTTATTCACCACTTAAACTTGTAAAAGGAAAGCGTTTTCAGTGGGGAAGTGTGCACATTAGTAAGAGCTAGTAAACTGAAAAAGGCTATGTACATGTGTAGAATGGTTATAGGCAACTATTTCAAGGAATTTAGCTAAGAACAGAAACAACTGAGAAAAAGGTAACTAGAGGTGAAACACAAAGGAGGGATTTTTGTTTGTTTTTAATAGGTAACTTAAGTTTGTCAATGCGGATGTTAAGGAGTCAGCAGAGAGAGAGGTGGACGATAGGGAACATCAATAGGATAACTAACAAAAAATGAGAAGGGATCAGATCCAGAATACAAATGGAGAATAAACCTTGGTCAAGAAGGGTAGAGAAGAAGGATGCACTCCAAATGTAATCAAGTTGGTGAGTGGTGTTAAGAGTGAGGAAGTCCCCTTCTGTTATCTCCTCTTTGCTACGTAATAGAAAGTAAGTTCATCTGCTAAGCTAGAAGAGGAAAGTATAAGTTCCAAGATCTCAAGCCAGTTGAGAACAGTGGAAAAGAGCCACTCAGATGGTGTAAGCAAAAGCTGACTAGCAAAAGGGAAATGACAGTTTCATTCAGCTTTTAAAGCTCAGAAAGTGTGTAACAATCATTCCCACCCATTTTTATGTGTCTGTTCTTCTCATTACTCTAAAAAGAAAGAAAAACAGACACAGAATACAGTGTTTTCATTTGGCAGTTTACCTATTTCGAGCAGGAGATTTCCCAGCATCCTCTTGAACAGATACAAGTCTTGTAGAAAGAGCAGTATTTGAGGAATCTGGATGAACCAAACTACAAACAAAAAAGAAAAATACTGAGATGACTTGGGACAGTAACAAGTAAATCCAATTTCAATGAAACGCTTTAAGATTTAGAAGCAGATTGTTTTCCTCTGCAATAATGAGATCCTGGGTCATTTTTGTTTTCTTCCTTTAATTAAGGTTGAAACAGTGTTTTTTTTTTTTTTATCTTAAGTATATCAAATACCAAAAGGTTGATTAAACAGTTTATTAAGTATATGGAATGCCATTAAAATAATATTGGTTGGATGGATACCTATAGAACTCCTTTTCACAAGGTTGAATAATTTGGGGAGTAAATCCTGAGTTAAAATATTCTCAGTCCCCATAACCCAATGGAACAGCAATGCAGAGTCAGAGAAACCTAGGTGCAAGGGCAGTTAGTAAGGTGCAAGTCTTACTAACTGTGTGACCTTGGGGACATTACTTACTCTCTCTGAACCACATCTACATCTGTCCAAAGGAGAAAGTGGTACCTACTACAGAGATATGATGACTAAAAGAGAGTGAGCATTAAACAATTAGCAATTCCCTCTGACATCTATCCTACATCTCTCTAAGGAAGCTTTCAAACCCAGTCTGTTTTATTAAATCACATGTGCCAATTCTGGTCTCACACAACAGGGCCAGGTACAACAAAACGGCACTACTAACTAAAGTAAGCAAGAACTGAAGAATCCATATACTTTGTTTTATTAAATGAAGAATCAACCTTTAAAATGTATAAAATACATGTAACATATAAAGAATCATGATGTCCCAAACACTAATGCACCCACTGAGCAATTTAAAAGACTCTGAAGTACCTGTGTTCCCCTATCCAACCCCATTCCCGTCGCTGACCTCAATGAAACTACAATTTCATATTTATCAGTTTCTTCCTTTTAAGTATACATACCATGTTAGTACCACTAGACAAACACTAGTGTGCTTTTTTCTGTATATTTTTGAACTTTATATAAATAGAATAATCACTAGAGATGAATGTGACTTTCTTTCCTACTCTACATTATGTCCCTGAGAATCATACACGTGGAATGTAACTATAATTCATTCATTTTTGACTTCTGTTAAAATTCTTTGGTTACCTACAAATTCCTCACTCCCTTAAGGGGTAATTGACATAAGAACTAATCAGAAAGATGTGAATTAAAACTCTAAGCTCTTTAACATGGCCAGATTGGGTATTATGCATAAGAAAATAATTTAGCTAAAGAAAACAATCAGAAACTGATGAATCTAGGATTCTAATTCAAACAATTCCAGGTAACTACCCAGAAAAAGTTAGTAACATGCTCCACTACCAGTGAGTATAGCATATTTAGACATATGCAAAAACATGAAATGTTCCTTAGGAAGGGGAAAATACCTATTTCATTTGTAAATATTATGAATACAAATCTTATAAGCATTCTCCTCTAAGAAGGCTACATTAGAAATTATTAATCAATAACTTATATTGCCTATTCAATAAATATTATCAAGATCATATGTAGGTCATACGCTGTTCTTGGTGTCAGGGATAGAACAGTGAATAAGGAAAATATAAAGTCTCTCCTCTTGTAGTGCTTACATTTTAATTAGTCAATATAATCTCTGTCCATACACATATTCTGGAGGCAACTCAAAGAAAGAGGAGAAAACAGGGAATTTTTAGGAAACAATTCAAACAGGTAAAAGTTAACTAAAAGCACTCATAGGTCACAAGACAACTAGTATCTCCCAAATATAAACTATATTTAAGTGACAGTACCTTTGCCAAGCAAAATCATCCTCTAAAAATATGTTGCGACTGGCTTTTCTACTCCCAACAGGTGTTCGGGGTTCATTTGGATCAAGTACAGACACAGAGGAAGCAGAATCTGAAAGAGCACTCAAGTCTTCCCCAATGGAATTACTGTCTGTGGAATGAGCATAACTTAAGGCTATTTTTCTACAGTATGTACAAGCTCGGAGGTCCCCTAGAAAGGGAAAAAAAAAACTAAGTAAAAGATAACAATAACATATTACCTAACTAGAACACATTAAATCTTGGGGTTAATAGTTAATCTAATAACAGGCAAATGTCTTCAAGTAAAGACTACCAAAAAAATATTTTAAAAAAGTTAAATAGTTTTGTTAGCTCAGTTATATACTTTAAAAACCATCGTTATGATAAAGTAATCCAAGTATACAAATTACCTCAAATTTTATAACAAGAAAATATGACTCAACTGTATTAGAAAACTGATCATACTAGAAAACTAATTATACTAGAAAACTGGTTTTTCAAGATTCTAAAAGTGAAATATGGGACAGAAGATTCAAAAAAATTTCAATAGAGTAAATAATCCAACACAAAGACAAAAAGGAAGGAGGAAAAATGTTATTTGGGTCTTCATTATGGAGTCATGAAGAGTGGCCTCCACAAGGGGGAACTGTTTTAAAAACAAACTGACAAAATGGGCTTACAGACAATATGAAATATGGGGGGGAAATTAAGGAAATTCTTACAGTGAAAGTTAGGATGAAAATGAAATATTCTTGGAAGGACAAACAACAAGGTTATTTATATTTAAAACTCTTAAATGCTGTAATTTTATTTCAGTTCTGCCCAAATATAAGTTGTCATTTCTACCCTGTTTTTCTGTAACAAGTATTTGTGTGATTCTGTAACATTTTAGTGTCCTAAAAAAAGAGGTAAGATAATTAAACCTTACATGTTATTTAGCATTTCAAACTTAAATTTTCTACCATTAACATTAGAAAACTGATGTGATGAGGAACAAAAGATTTCTTAAAGTCAACTGCACTGTGTTTTTGTCACAATTACTATCAAGTATAATTTATTTGTTTCATTTTATTTTTTCATTTTAAGACTACTATTATAAAGTACTCAGTTTTATTAAACTATGCATGTATTTTAAGCAAAATTAACATTTTGCTTAGTTTGTAATATTTTGCTATGGCAGCCCTAGAAAACTAACGCAAAAACCATATTAATAAGACAGGATTTTACCCTAAGGGTAATAGGAGCTCCAAAAGGGTTTTAGGCAGGGGAATACCCCCGACGTGATCGAATTAGCATTTAACAAAGAATACCAACTAGAGCATGAAAAATCAGAGGTAGAAAAAAACTAACAGTAAAAATATCTTTTCAAAGGTTGTAGCCACAATCCGGATAAAAGATTAATTCAGTTCTGAACTCTGTAGCAGTTTCGGTGGAAAAAAAAATAGTGAATATGGCCAAAAGGAAGATCTGCATGATAATAAAAATAACGTGAGAGATTCTAAGAGTGTTTTTTTTTTGATAACTTCTGCCCACTTTCCGCTCCCAAATCACTGTATAAATCCAAACACCATTGTTTAGTTTTTCTCTGCTTCAATAAATAATTTAAAATTTCTGTATTGCTAGAATTTACGGAAGAATGCAAGATGCAGTTTGCTAAAGCACAGTGTCATACAACTCAAGGAAGATCTGGATTTTGTAAAAATGAAACTCACACAGTAATATAAACTAGTAATCTACTCTCTCCACCTTGTCTAATACATGTTGACGTCCCTAGGGTGTTTTGACAGCATCTACAATACACTCTCTTTTATTCACATATGCACATCCATCCCTGTCTAGTTATTATTCGACTATAAAGTCTTAAAAGCAATGCTGCATCCCCCTCACCTGTGCCTCCCATGGTTCGCATGTAAAGCCCAAATAAAAACTGGCTTGACATCAGTTCTGTATTATAACTATTTTATAGTTATGACCTTTAACAATTGTAAAAGTGTCAATAAAATGCATTTACCTGTATAGCCCATAAATTTTCCCGGAATTTCTTGGTTACAGCAACGACTGCAGAAAATCTGCCCACACAGTCGACAATGGTGTCTACGCCTAAAGGTTGTAAATTTCTCACTACAGTCATAGCACTCTTTACATTGGCTATCTGGCATCCAGTATTGCTTCAGGTCACTATCCTGTAACAATAAAAATATGGGAAGCCTTCTTGAAAATACCGATTACTAAGTCACAATGGCAAAGGCAATGCTAGTGAAAATCCTAGAAGGTTTCCTTCGCAGAGTGACACGCCACTTCTAAAACTAGTGAAATGCAAAGGGCCAAAATGACCAAGACATTCTTCAAGAAAAAAGTTGAAGGACTTAACATTACCAGCCATCAAGACTTATTCTAAAGCTACAGTAACGTTAGAGAACCAGTTCGAGGATAGAAAACAATGGAGCTATGGAACAGAAGAGAGCCCCGGCACACCCTCACACACATATATGGACTTAGGGCAAGATTTATAATACAATCAGTGAAGGATCGTTTGTTCAAAACAAAAAGGAGCTGAGTCCAACGGGACAGCCTTTAAAAAAAAAGGAGGCTTGACCCTTAAACGTCACACAAATAATAAAGCTTCCTGAAGAAACCATGGAAGAATATTTACTGACCTTGGGCTAAATACTTCTTAAACGGGACATGAAAACCACTAACTATAAAGGGGGAAAAAATTGATCAATTAAAATTAAGTACCTATATGTAAAATTACGGTGTTCGTAGCTGAAGAAAGTACTAACTGAACTTTCTTTCAAGGACATTATGCCATTTTCAGTGAGCATGCCCTGAGCTCCGTATAACTGATTAATATGTAATCTTCTAAAGCCCTTACACAGTACCTGGCTTTTCCCCTCCATGATTTCCTTGAGGCGTTTTAATACTGTACTGAGGCTTCGAAGCTGAACAGCTGTACGAGGGTCATGACCTCCAAAGGTAGGTTCTCTGCTTTCCTTCTTGTTTCTGAGTCAGATTTGCCAAAAATAAAAAAATAAAAAGCAACCTGTTAATAGTCTATTAACAGTATCTATGCAAAACAATGTACACATGTGATGCGCAGTGCCTCTTATGGTTAGTACATATTTATGTTTTCCCAACGAGTGGTATGAATCGAGAGTTAAAACTAGTCTTTATGAAGGTAAAAGGTTGTTGAAAGTGTTTCTTATTACCATGTAAAACACTACTTCACAAGCAAGTAAGTGTTACCTAAGACAAGCACCGTGTGAGACCACGGATGATTTTGAGGCCTGGGACGGGTGGATTGGTTAAATGGCCCCAAATTCATTAATGATTTCTTGGGCCCTTTGGTCCCAAGACATAATAAATATCTGCTAGAAATTTAGCAGAAGGAAAAGCAATCCCAGTGAGTTAACCTGGCTTAGCCTCTACGGTCAAGCAATCAGCAGCGAGGTTGAACAGTCCAGTCGGCAGACCACATATCAATGTCTCATGCAGCAGGGGATCACAAAGGAATTTATAGCCCAGTCCCCAAAGAGTGTGACAGACTTCAGCACGTCCAGGATGGTCATTTACCCACAGAGTTTCTTCCTTCAGCAATGTCCATGTACATTAAAACTGCCAAAGGATTGCTGGAACTCCAATCCTACCTTTCCAGCTACCTCTTGACCCCTACAGCTCCAAACTGGAAGGATCACTGACACTTAAAACAGCAATAACTGAGTCCAGTCCTAACAATAATAAAACAAGCGCAAATTCCAGCTTTGCGGTCAGAAGGGGGTGTGCTGCCAAAACTGTCATATATCATTTCCTTATTTTAGAGCAAGATTACTACTGAAGTTTCTACCTATTCCTGGCTCCAGCAGTTAAAATACCTGAGGATGAAACGGAGGTGGCTTGACAAAAAGAATGAACTTCCCTATTCCTTTAACCTCATCAACCTAATAACCTATGGCAAAACAAGATGGAAAAGAGCCCACCTACATCTTTCTCAAACTCACTTGTTTGCTGGATTTGGTTTAGGTGTGCTTTGTTTGGGTTGCGTGGGAAAAAAAGAAAGAGGTTGGTATCTAAATATAAATTGACAAAGAACTTCCCAAGATAATTTAACTATAGAAATAACTATCTAAACAGCACCTATGTTAGAAAACTATCTTTTTACGAATAGTAATGTCCTAATTTCAGCAGACACCTGTGTTGTTACTCGAATAAAAATAAATGAGAATTAGAATCACCAAATGTTCTTGAGTTATCACAATATAAAGCAACTCCCCATGATTTATGAATGGAAAAAAGAGACAAAGGAAGCTGTTAGAATCCTAATGGTTCTACTTCACAATTAATTGTGAAGCCCCTTGCAGTTAGCCAGTTAGGAATACAAGAGAGTATTAATAGCATCAACCACTGGAAAAGGAAGAGCAAGACTGTTCCTGACACCAACATAATCAGAGATCTCAGATAAAGATGTAAGAGCCCTGAGAGAAAATCTGGTCCAGCACTCTGTCGGTCCTTAGACAAACCATCTTAGCTGCTTCTCTTATAAAACAGATATCAGTAAATTAAATGACTTTCCTAAGGTTACAAAACTAGCAAATTGTGGAATGACAGCCTTTTAGTAGGAAAAGGAACTTGATTGGTCAAATAGTCGCAGTTTCTGGGCCTCTCGCAGCTAAGGTCAAATCAAAGAATCAAGTGAACTTGATAAAACACAGTAAGGCATGGTGGGGGCTGCAGCAAACCAGACACTACAAACTCCACTCGGTGATACTTAAAGTCTAATTTATCAAAACACCAAGGCAAGATTTGGTAGGCTGTCAATTTGTAACCCCTACAAGATTAGATTAATCTTAATTCAGCACAGGATTTAGTCAGAAGAGCTCCCACAACAAAAATAGGCAAATTGCCACTGGTCAGGTTAAAAAGCTAAGGAGAGTTTACTGAGGCTAAAAGTTAAACTGGGGCTGGTCTCTTCCTTCCATCCCTTAGAGTAAAAGGAGAGCTCCTTTCTCCCTCGCCCCCTTCTCACCGTCTGATTCTTCCTTCCAAATGGCTGACATAACCCAAGCTGAGGCTCATTGCCCTAGGAAACCTGCAGAGGTGATGCAGCCAGCTCTGTTCCAGCCCTTAGAGAGAAACCCTTCTGCGTGATTTATCCTCCTCCTTCTGACCCACCAGAAGACTGTTCTGAACCAAGTCCCAACTAGCAATAAAATATCCTCCTCCACCTGCCATTACCTGCACCTGCCTAGTTTTCACTCGAAGATCTCATGGAGAAAATTGTGCAGACAAGACAGGATCTGGTGTTCAGGGCCATTTGATTTCCAAGGCTGCACCCTTTCCCCTCTATTCTGTCTCCTCTCACTGACTTTCTTCTATCACCTTGAGTTGGGCAAACCACAGCGCTGAGTTTAATACTCTAACAAAAATAAAACATCAACAACTCACTTTATCTAGCCTCTCACTTCAGGCACTGATCCCCAGACTATACTCCTCAGAAGAGCATGAAAATGAAGGAGCTGAACCTGTGTAGGAGATTAAACTACTAACCCCAAATTTCTTACAACAAAGGGGATCACTTTCTAATCCATTTCAAATACAGCCAAATATAAAGCAATGGAGAACAAGGATGGAGAACAAACAGGCAAGAGGAGCTCAGCTTATGCAGCCACACTGACATTTTGCACCCCAACACGACAAAAGGCCAAGAACAAGGGGCAGCCGACTAACGGAGGTGAGAGAGCTCTGCGGCCAGAGGCATGCACATCACATTTCACTAGCCATCTCAAGGACAGATGCAGGATTCATTCACAAAGCTGAAACTAACCTGTGTTCTCCTGGGGATGTTGCAAACTGTTCTCTGCTGAAAGCCAAGCAAGTAATTAATCAAAAAACAGTCAAGAGATCTCTGCCTGGCCTAAATTAAAGTTTAACAAAAAAATGTTTAAGAATTTCTCTTTGTTAGGTACCTACAAATTATTTCACTACCTAGGTAATAGTTTCACTCATTCTGAAGAGTACCTGACTATTCCAAATAGCAGAAAAGTTAAGTCAATAAGTCAATAAACACCCTGGGAAACAATGACTGGAAAAATCTAACACAGAGAGAGGAATGAAGAACACTGTCTTACCTAACACTGTTGAAGATCGTCGCTGGAGCTCCTCATTAAGCTGTTTCTTATAAGGTGTAGGTGACCTCACAGATTGCGCTCGTGAAGGGAGCTGAGGGCTGGTCCAACTTCCACTCAGAGACGGCTGCTCTCCCTGGACCCCTTCTGCTCTCTCTGTAGCAAAGGAAAGCTTGGCGTTATTTGAAAAACTAAGACTCAGAGTTCAGCAAAGAGAAGGAAATAGGTGAAAATTTTCAGGAAAGAACATAAGAACATAAGCACAACATGCATCATTAAAAATTAAGGTTTGAAACATTGAAAAAAGGTAGCAAAATTACAGGCCTATAATAAGATCACATCCTTGGTATATGTGATCTTCAGTTTGTTCTACTTTGCACTGGAAATACCTTAAGCACATTAAAGAAAACAGAATGGAAGCTACACATAAAGGCAGAGATTTTTTTGGGGGGTGGTGGGGGCGGTTGTTTTGTTTATGGACTAGATCCCTTGCACTATTAAAACAGTACCCAGTGGATGGTAGGTGATCAATAAACATTTGCTAAATAAAAATTGTTGTCTCATGATAACTAAATATAATGAAGGATACTGGAACAGAAAAAGGACATTAAGTAAAAATTGAAGAAAGATGAATAAAATACATGCTTGAGTTAATAATAATGTATCAATAATGGTTCGCTAATTATAATAAATGTACAATTATTATAATTATTAAAATGTACAATTACATCTTACTAACACAGAGAGGAATGAAGAACACTGTCTTACCTAATACTGTAAGATGTTAATAATAAGAGAAACTGTGTACAGGGTATATAAGAACTCTCTATACTATCTTCTCAGTTTTTTTGTAAATCTAAAACTAATCTAAACAATAAGGTTTACTTTTTAAAAATATAAAAAGATCATTGTCTTAAAGATGGACTAATAGTTTTTATAGAACTTTAAACATGACTACTAATAAATGCCAGTTAATACTATTAAAATTTCTACTGAGCTAATTAAACTACTAACCCCAAATTTCTTACAACAAAGGGGATCACTTTCTAATCCATTTCAAATACAGCCAAATATAAAGCAAAAGTTGTATCCATGTTTTCTTAATTTTTCTTCCAGGTGAAGAATATATTACTTAAAAAGAGCTCACTTTAAAAGTATCTTTTAACTTGCTAGTATTACATTTACACCTTATCTAAAGGGTTGAAGTCAACAACAGGCCTGCTGATAATTTCCATTTTTAAAAAATAAGAACCTTTTCTCCCGTGTGCTGACCCTTTTAGTTTCATTGCTTTAATTAAAATCTTTTTTCAAATATATGGTGATGGAAGGAGAACTGATTCTGGGTGGTGAACACACAATGTGATACATAGATGATGTAGTACAGAATTGTACACTTGAAATCTATGTTATTTTACTAACCACTGTCACCCCCAATAAATTTTAATTAAAAAAAAAAAAATCTTTTGGCCATTAACCCCTGAAAGAACAAAGTCCATTCTGTGAACTTAAGGAAATTGAAACATATAAAGAAAGGAGGGAAATGGTCACTTTAAAAAGAGTCCTCCTTTTAACATTTAGTTTCAATTCAAATCTTCAGTTACCAACAATTAATAAAATTACAGTGAAAATTCTAGCTTTTCTTAAGCAATAAACCCCAGTAACCTATAATTAAAGCTCTCTCTTTGTGTTAATAATTCACCTTTTTGCAGACACGACATTAAAACTGAACAAGAGAATTTCAGAGAATCAAAACTGTAGTTTCTCTGATCTTTAAGAATAAGTCTTACCTTTGTTAAATCGAAAGAGATTTACAAAAGAACTATATGCTGATTTAAAAGGAGGTTCGTCCTGATCAGGAGTCAAAGGTTTAAAATGTGTGAGATGAGAAGGACTAGTAGGAGATCGAGGCAAATCATTGGCAAAGTCCGGTGTTGGGGAAGTCTTATCATCTGTGGCCATTTCATGAGTCTAAAAAAAAATAATAATAATAAGCTAAAGATATGTTCCTCGGGAAGCCCAAACCTTAATTCCAAACAGCATCCCTAAATATCTGAAAATCTGACTCTGAAAATTCAGACCTGTGAAAACCAAAGAACAAATAATCTCCAAATTAAAGCTTAAAAACTCTGAGGTCTAGATCATAAGAAAGTCTCCATCACCTAAAACTATGATTACAGAGCCAATCGAATTTTCAACATTGCTACTAAAATTACAGAACATATCAAAATTATTTTTAAAAATTGGAGGTAAGGCATAAATGTGAGCAGATAAAAAGAAAAAAACGCATTTTTGCATAATTTATATATTTTTCATTTTAAGATATTTTTGGAAAAAGACATTCAATAGCTTTTTAAAATCATGAGGGGAAACTGGTTTTACACAAGCATATAAATTCCTCACAGCTTTATTTTACTTATTTCAATTTTTTCTTTTAAAAAATGTAAAAGATAAACATTTCCAAGAAAATGAAATAGTCATCCCTTAATGACACTTCTATATAACCTCCAAAATTACCGCAAGCTATGCCTCAACACCTTGAGAACTACCCAAATCAACAAGCTGTTCCCTGTCATCTTCCTCGTGGGCAAATGAACCTGGTTTTTCTCCTTGTAAGCCTAAATTCATATAGACATTAAAATGAAGATCTTAAAGGGCATTTTTTTTAAATAACCAAAATTCATAATTCAACCAAAGCGGTAAAGGAAAACACATCACCAGATGGAGATTACAGAAAAGCACCTATGTCTATTTTCTGCCATATTGATTAATACTTCAAATAAAAGACAGGAACCAAGAACTATGCATAACTCTAGTCATCAAAGTGCCATGGTGTGTAATCTACTTTATACTTTACAAAGGGGACATTACATTCTTATAAAACTCTTTTCACTTGCAAAATCATATCTACCATCTCATTTAATTTTTACAAAATCCTGGAAGGCTCACAGAACTGGTCTTATTACTTTATTTTACCTTTGAGGCAACCATTGTACACTTAACCTAAAACAACTTTCTTGAGGGTCACACAACGGGTCAGTGGTAGAGTTGTAACTAAACTCCAAGTTTCAGCCCAGAATTCTTCTTTAGAGCAAAATTACTTTTGTAGCTCTTCACAGACCTCCAATTCTAGCCTATCTGAATTCTAACTACTCAAGATGTTGCCTGATTAATAATTTACTTAATAAATTAATTAAACAAAGCAGAAATGAAACCACTGACTTGAACAAAATTTTGGCAGTAAATGTTTATGGGGATGGAAGAAGGGGGGAAGGCAAAGAGGAAGAAGAGGAAGGTGCAGAGGAGAGAAGAGGAAAGAGAGAGGGAAGAAGGGTCCCTAATATCTTGTGTTGGAAAGAGTAGTCAACAATCCTGCTAAAGTGTAATGACAATCCATAGTCCAGTATAAAGAGTTAGAAAATAAGCTGGAGATTCATCAAACGTAAACTTCAAAAGGTAAAAAGGGGTGGGGAGGAGCACTGTAGAGAAAGAATAATGTGATGGCAATAACCCTCAGGCCTCGGAAATCAGCCTACATTCTACTTTGACACAAGTAACATCAGAAGCAGTTAGCCATCTGCCTGAAGAGTCCTGGCATTACTTCTAAGGGTCACCCACCCACCTAAAACTTCTATTATGCTATGGAGATATGAGGATAAAAATTACAATGAAAACCATCAGCAAATGTAGTCTCTGAAACATAAATGCAATCACATAGACTTAATCTTAAAAATCACATCATGACACCAGAATCCTGAAAAAAATACCTTACAACATTTTATTCTCTGGTAGCTTAATAACTGTTATATAAACTAGGACTCTTTCCTAACTGATAATTAAAAGTATTAACTTCCTCAAAAGATCTCTGGTGTATCACCAATACTTTGCCTCTTCTCATTTGAAGGTTGCAATTATATGCAGACCCACTTCACACTATCTTGATGCTTAAGCCAGTCTGAAGGCTAATCAGACATTCAAATGTAAATAAACCCGATCTACCAGCCAATATCAAAATTTTGGCAGATGAAAAAATCCAAATATCAGTGGAATCATTTCTAACTAGTTTCTTTTTTAAGTACTCAAAATATATTAATATCAGGACAGCTGAATACTAGAAATGTTCCATCAACAAAGATTTTTTTGTTCAATTTTTGATCAACATGCCAACAGAAACACTAAAAGAAAACCACAGCGTGATGCATATTACTCTTCCCCAAAGAAGAAAAGGGAAAGTATGCAATGGGAGGCAGACTTAAAAACAAAAGAAAAAAAAAGAACGAGAGAGAAGAAGAAGAAGAAGAAGAAGAAGAAGAAGAAGAAGAAGAAGAAGAAGAAGAAGAAGAAGAAGAAGAAGAAGAAGAAGAAGAAGAAGAAGAAGAAGAAGAGAAGAAGAAGAAGAAGAAGAAGAAGAAGAAGAAGAAGAAGAAGAAGAGAAGAAGAAGAAGAAGAAGAAGAAGAAGAAGAAGAAGAAGAAGAAGAAGAAGAAGAAGAAGAAGAAGAAGAAGAAGAAGAAGAAGAAGAAGAAGAAGAAGAAGAAGAAGAAGAAGAAGAAGAAGAAGAAGAAGAAGAAGAAGAAGAAGAAGAAGAAGAAGAAGAAGAAGAAGAAGAAGAGAAGAAGAAGAAGAAGAAGAAGAAGAAGAAGAAGAAGAAGAAGAAGAAGAAGAAGAAGAAGAAGAAGAAGAAGAAGAAGAAGAAGAAGAAAAGAAAGAAAAAGGGAAGTAATTTTGCCCTACAGAAGAGACTTAACCTGCTCAATCTTTGTCACAACCCCAAATCCACTGAAAAGTATTTTTTTTAAAAATCCTGATAGAGTGGGAATTTTGGAGTGGCAGCAAACAAGATTCAAATAAATCAGGAATTAGATTCAAATACATCAGAAATATGACAGAAATACCAAACAAACAACTACCTGTACCGTCAATATCGTACCAATTTTACAACAGAGGATGCACTGAATCAATATATGAGAATTTAACACATACACACATCAAATAAACAAAAATAATTTGCTTAATACAGAATTCTAGCATTTCTCATATTTCTTGAGTGTCTTAAGAACAATAATCTCTACAATGGACATAAGACCCTTAATTCCTTAAAAATATCCATTACATTCCAGTCTAATCCTCTCGTTGGGAACATTTTAAGCAAAGGGGAAAATACTAATTGGGAAATCAAGTCTCCTGCTCAGAGACTTTGAAACACAGACAGAAATGGAATAGCTTCAAGTAGCACAGGCAAGCATTTAAGGAGGCATGCACATATTTGAAACCCCACTATTGCTGTCGTTTCTGCACCTGATGAACTTTCTTTTCCAGTCTACTGACTCATCTGTGACAGACAGACTGAGAGCTGCTCCACCAGAGGGAGGAGGAATTGGACTGTGCACCTCCAAAATAAGCGGAGGTCCACAGGAAAGAGAGGGAGGGACAAGGGAACTTCGAATGTTTCCAAGGAAACCTCTTCAGGAACAGCCCCATCCGGCTCCCTTCCCCACTCGCGTGACAAGGAGCAACCGAGGAATCAGGGGAGCCGGCTAACTGCACGCACAGATTATCTGCCCTTCGTTGCCCAGTCTCGGTCGCAGCCTGGCCTCCAGCCGCGGTTGTGGAGCTCTGGCTCTCGCCTTCACTTCAGCCTTCCCCTCCGCTCTGGCCCCCGAGCTCCCCAAACCGGCCTTCTCCCCTACTCTCCGCCCCAACCGGCGGAGCGCCAGTCCCCCGCCCTCATCTGCGCCTTCCGCCCGGGCCCTGCAGACCCCTCCACCCCAGCCGCAGCTTCACCTGGTTCAGACACAGGAAGCCGGCTCCGGATCGCAGCACCGGGGAACGCGGGCAGTTGGCGGTTGCCGCAGACAGCAAAGCTGCTTACCTGGTTGATGCGGCTTCTTGCTTCCCCCCAAAGCTCCACCTCCTGTTTCTGCTCCCCTCCAATCCGCGACTTTCCCGGCCACGTGCTCCGCCCTCTTCTCCCCCTCCCGCGAGACGCTTGGATCAGATGCTCAGGCAGAGGGAGTCCAGCCCAGATAGAGTCGTCCAGGACAATTTGGCCGAGGTTAGGCTGTCTCAGCCTTCCTACAGGAAACCAGACCGACTGCGCGCGTGAGCATCACGCGTGCGGCGTCACCAGATGGGTGAGTGCCAGACGGCAGTTACCGTATGTGTTCGATTATGTGGGCACTCATAATGTGTAACTACGCTCAATGTTCTTACAGAGTGATATTCACTTGTGTGGTACAGAGCACTTCTATCGAGAGACGACTTGTTATCAGACTTGAGAGACTCTGCCAATACCTACCTAGTCACATGACCTTAAATTACTGACTTCTTTAGGCCCAGGCCTCTTTTCTGTAAAATGGACCTAATAATAAATAGTACCCACTGAACAGATAGTTGTTTGAAAATTGAGTAAAACATTGCACATAAAGCATTTGGCATAGTGTCTAACCCAGAGTAAGTGATGGTAGTTCTGTGGACTGGACCAAAAATGGCCACATGCTAAACCTAACAAGTTAAGGGAAGACCTTCCTGACAGACCTTACAAATTCCGGAGACCCAAAGTAACCACATAGAATGGTCTGAACTTCCCAATTCCTAACTAAAAGCAGGTCTGGCGGCTAGACACATCTATGTTAAGTGAGCCTACCTGTTGTCTTTTTGCATCTAAATAACATACCTTTGAAATGTAGGAGTAATCTTTTCCAGACCCTTCAGGGCACAACCACCAGCACCAAACTACCAGACCACAGAACCCCTCAAGGTTATCTTGTTTCCCCACATTACATCTCTGTATTCTGTAAATGTTCATTATTAACTATTCTGTACCAGCAGTGTAAAAGAGAAGTATGTGTCTCTCTGTTTTACTTTTAGGCCAACCCCAGAGATTCTCCCCCCACTTTGCTTTCTCCTACTCTCTTAATCCACCACCAATGAATTTTATGTAACCCTCCTTACATCTCCACCTTTCATTCTAATGTATAAAATAAGCTGCCATTCTCCGAAGCATTTTTTTAATCCATTGAGATTTTGCTTCCCAGCAATTGTCATTAGTTTGGCTCAAATAAACTCATAAAAATTCTCTACAGGTTTGGACATTTCTTACATCAACAGCTCTATAGCTAATCTTTCACTCAAATTTTGAGTTGCAAAGACTGGTGCAAATAAAGTTACCAAGCCCCCATTTTGCTCAGCCTGAATTATCCATAATTTTGCCCTGTGTTGAGCGTTGTGCCATTAGCTGAAGAAAACATGTCAAAATCTGCTGATCGCAATTATGGAGCTTGGCAGGAGTGATTGGAAAGGAAATTAAACCAAAAGTGAGGTGCTATTTTAATTAAATTCTGCAAGCTCTTTTCCTCAAGAGTTTTGACAAATCCCTGCCCAGCTTTCCTTGAGTTTGTCTTCTTAGCTGCTGGAGAGTAACACCGAAGCCTGATGGCTGATACCAGTACAAATCTTCACCATCCTCAGCTGGGCAATCATCCTAGGAGTTGGCAGTCAGCTTCCTCTTCCATTCCTCACTACTGCTATTACACACACACACACACACACACACACACACACACACTACCTTGACTATCATTCTCAGCAGAGATTCTCATCTACCTACCCGGTTTTCCCAGAAATAAGACCTAGCTGAATAATCAGCTCTAATGTGTCTTTTGGACACATTAAAAAAAAAATTAATATAAGATCTGGTATTATATTATATTATATTATATTATAAAGCCTGGTCTTATAGTAAAATAAGACCGGGTCTTATATTAATTTTTGCTCCAAAAGGCGCATTATAGCTGATTGTCCAGCTAGGTCTTATTTTCAGGGAAACACGGTAAGTGAAAAAACGGAGGTTATTGAGTGTGACCCCTAATAACCTAAGCACCACCAACACCATATTTACCTGCATCCACATCTACCCTGGCCTGCCTACAGCCATCAACCTTGGGAGAAAGGGGATTCTTCTTCTTCACCAGCTCAATACTACCAGTACCAGTCTACCCTCTCCTAGCTCCCCTGGGAGTTTGCACCATATCTTCAACCTCTCCTTTTCCAATGACTCTTCCTCTCTTCAGCCCATAAATATGCTCAAGCCTGTCTAAAAAAAACCAAAAAACTCCCCCCTTATAATTAATCTACCAGATGTTAACATTTCATAAACTTACAACAAAATATAAATCAGACACATAGATCATATAAACAGAATAGTTAGCCTAATCAAGACCCTAATTATATAGAAATTCTATAAATGGTGTTAAAAGATAAACTGAGGCATATTAAAAATGTTAAGAATTTATTTGGGCAAAAATAAATTTGAATAGGGGAGCTCCAAATTGGAAGTGGTTAGGAATACTCCAGGACAGAAGCTAGAGGAAAGATTTTTATAGAGAAGAGGCAGAAGCACAGCAAGGAAATTATTTGATTGGCTATAGCTTAAGCAGATGCCTTATTTGGGAAAGCCTAGGTGGCTGTTTGTGATTGGTTGTTCTTAGGTTTCCAATTTATAACCTTGAGGCATTACAGGCTTAGGTTTTGGTTTGCTTACATAGACTACTAGGGCATTAAAACCACCTCAGTCTAACGGCCTCCTTGTTTAACAATGGTAAAACCAAACGGCCATTTGACAAAAATTTTTGAGTGACTGATTTGATGAACAATATGTTAAGTAGACACTAGAGATAAAATTCTGAACAGGACCCAGTCTATGTCCTCAAGAAGCTTACAGTCTAATATCTGTATTAGCTTACAGTTTAATTTCTGTGAAAAAGACATGGAAACCTGGCTACCATTTGGTGTGTGTGTGGGGGGGAATCAGTTTTAATTCTCACCTCAGACCAGACGTCAAATTAATTCCAGAAGAATTTTATCTGTAAAGAGATATCCTTCCTTCTCTAAATATCCTTCTCAAAAGCTTTCATCAGAGCACATATTTATGATTCTTGCCAAGTCAATTATTATTATAATGGAACTATGCTTGTAGTCCTCTATATGTATTGCATTTATACTAAAAATAAATAAATAAATAAATAAATAATGAATAGCTTTTCCTTCTCTCTTTTTTTATATTGGTTAGTATTATTGAATTAAAATTAATTTATCTTTGAACAGTATCGATAGGCATATCCCTCCTAGAAAATGATGTGATAGATCTAATAAGCACCTTAAAAGTATTTACACTCCTGGATCCAACTCTAGCAATCTAGCCTAAGGAACACCGAAGCCTGAAGGCTAATACCAGTACAATAAAGTATATCTAAATATGTTTGTCACAGTTATTTAAAACAGTAAAAAGGAAATAAATAAAAAAGAAACAAATTTCTAACCAACACAAACCACATGAAAGTAATACAATCAAATGATGGACAATTATGCAGTCATCAAAAATTATGTTTACTAAATAAAGCATTGATCTTCATTTCACAGTCAACCTTCTTTTCTCCAAATTTCCCCCCGATAGAATTAATCTTCTTAAAGGGCATTCATGAGGTCTTCCTACTTGCCAAAGTATTTTCAGGATGTATCTTCCTTGCCCTCTCCAAACGTTTTTGGAAACTTTCTCATCCTTTGGCTTCCCTCAGGCTCTACTGATTCTTCTACTATTCCCAGAGTCCTTCTCATTCTCTTTTGGGTGACCTTTTCCTCCACCTGGCTTTTTTAAAGATGTTATGTACTCCTCACAGTTCTTGCTGAGATAGACTTTTCTTCTTCTTCTACACAAGACTCCCACCTTATTTGCAGTTTCATATTCACATTTCAAGCAGTAATTTAATTTCAGCCAAACATTATTTGCTACATTTAATTAATGTTGTTAATGGTAACCTATTATACTTTTGTTTCTAGGCTTTCTATCTTTAAATTTGTTATTGTATAGTTGTATAAGGGCTAGCAACATAAGGAACAAATATCTAGTTTTATGCATATCTATAGGAATAAGTCAATTCCAGGGATCTGCAAAAAAGTTATTTTCAGTGAAAAAGGAGTTTCTACATTACTGGCTTAGGAAATACTGTTTTAGATGCTGAAACTCCCATAAGTTACCTTTCTTCCCACATTGGTTTAGAGCCAAATTTGCAGCCCCCCTCCAGAAGTGTTTGGGTTTGATGGAATATATTTTGTGATTAAATTCACTTTGGTTCTATATAATTTCCTATATTTATCCTCTCTTTTCCTCATTTTATATTCAATGTCTTTTATCGTGCTATACTGTATGTATCTTGAAGGCTGCCCAAATCCTTTCTGGGACAAGAATGAATATAAATACTTTCAGTAATGGGCAAAGAGTAATAAAAACTGTGAACCCCAATATAAGATGGAGTAACTTTACAATCTCAGCTGGCTTTGAGCCTCAGATTCGAGATGAAATACAAGCTCATACATCTCTATAATCATTTCTACAGGAATATATGGAGTTCATAGCTACTTTCTGTTAATCCACCTCAAAAACCAACAAGCCCCATACCTGTGTATTCTTTCTTCCTTTTCTTTTAGGAAAAATACCAGTGCCCTCTAGTGTCAAAAATGCACCTTGCATAGTGACTTTCATACCACTTGATCTTCAAAGAGTAATTGTAATAATCCGAGGCTACCGATGCTAGAGATAATTTTTAAAAATAAATGTTTGGGAACATTAAGTCCCGGGCAGGAACATACAAGCATGCTATCATTCTACACATCACTATCTAAAATACTGTTTTCCACTCATATTTTCAAGAGTAAGGAATACACAAAAAATAATTCCCTTCAGGGGTCAGAAACTGTTTTTAAATCCACTGGTTTCTCAGGCTTCACATCTTTAGTCCAGCTTCTGTGGAACCCAGATAATAATCTCCTCATTGCCTTTATCTTCTAATGCAATAACGATAAGGTTTATTTATGGTAGTAATTGGAATTACAGTAGTCCCCCCTTATGGGGGGAGGGAAAATACATTCCAAGACCCCCGCTGGATGGCTGAAACCTTAGATGGTACTAAACTGTTTTGCCAATACATACCTATCTATGATAAAGTTTAATTTATATATTAGGCACAGTAAGAGATTAACAACATGATAAAATAGAACAATCACAACAATATACAATATAGTAATAAAAGTTATGTAAATAGTTTGAGAGCATTATTAACTAAAATAAGGGTTGCTTGAATACAGGGAATGCTGCAATATCAGATAGTTGATGTAATAACTGAGCGGGCAGGCTACTAAGTGACTAAGGGAGCAGCGTGTAAATGCTGGACAAAGGTGTGATTCACCTATCGGGTGGGACAGAGCAGCAAGTCTGGAGAGTTCATCAGGCTACTCAGAATAGTACACAATTTAAAACTCATTGATTGCGTTTTTCTGGAATTTTCCATGTAATGTTTTCAGACTGCAGTTGACCACAGGTAACTGAAACCACCCAAACTGAAACCACTCATTTAAGGGGGGACTACTATGTACTAGGTACAGACTCTTCTAAAGACCTAATCATTGATAGTGGTGGAAATTATTTACTGTGGCATGTCTGCTTGTGTTAACTGTTCAATCCTTTGCATTCTAGCTGGGCACCGAGAAGACCCCTCCCGCCCCCCGACAACATCCCCGCCCAAGGCGAACCTGTGCTCCTAGTCTGGAGCACTGTTCCTCCAGCTAAAGGCGGTTCCAGATTAACGCACATCGGGAAGTGCCCTGAAGGGGACGGGTCCAGGCGCTCTGTCTCCCGGTTTTGCCTTTACTGCGGACCTGGAAACTCAGCGTTGTTAACAGATTGTTAAGCAGGCTCGCCTTTTGGCGGCGTGGGTCTCAGAATACCATCCCCAGAGCTCTCTGCTCTCCCGCCTGTAGGTGGCATTCACGTCCTTCCTCCATGAAAATACATTGCGGAATTTAGGGGGCGCTGCCGTCCTTCTCCCCACCTCCAGCCCAGTGAAGGCTATACAGCGGATTTGCCTGCTACTTTCAGGACGGACCCTTAGCCCCCTTGCCCCGCCCACTTCGGAGAGGTCGACGCTCGGCGATTGGCGGCGTGGCGGGGGCGGGGCTCCGGGAGGTGGGCTGAGGGGGCCGGCCCGGGAGGGGACAAAAGCCGGGAAGAGGAAAAGCCTACCCCACCTGCCAGTCTGTGGCTTTCTGCGGAGGTGGTGTCAGTCGCTGAAATAGCTGGGACCCAGCTGGGATTGCCAGAGTGTGCGCTTGTAAGTTTGAGCTTGTGAGTGGCTGTGGCGCCCCCGCCTCATCGTCATTGTACCTTCCCCTGCAGGTAACCGCAAGCTGCGAGGGCGGCCCCGGCCGACCCCTGGCTTTTGGAAAGGATTTGAGTCCGCCAATGACTGGAATGGGAGAAAGAAAGAAAGCTTAGATCTGATCTTAGGTATGGAAGGAGGAACTTAGCGGCGAGTTCTGGTCGCAAGGAAGGGAAAAACAATCCAGGTTATTGCACGTGGGAAAGGGAAATAGGGAGGAGGAAGGTGCTAGATGCCTGGAGGTGTAGAAGGCCCGCTCTTGGGCACCAGAGGGTGATATTGGGCGGCGTGAGGTTGCAAACAGTGACAAATAGAAGCTCAGATCAGCATGCAGAAAGAAAAATCAAGCGGTGGGCAGCTGCAAGGACACGTGGAAGACTAAGTCTTGGGTTTAGAGGGAAGAAAACGTGCGGCAGTGGAGAGCTAAAAGCAAAGAAAGGCAGAAGTCGAGAACCTGGGCGTGTGCAGCGAACTCAGGCTGCAGGGACTGGGGGTGCGGCAGGGTGGATGCGTCCGCCTGGTGGGCGTGTAGGGGGCGGTGCTCCAGCTCTGAGGGGTGTTCGCTAGGCCACCAGATTGCAACAGGAGCGGGGCAGGAGGTGGAGGAGACACCGCCACCTCTGCGGGGATTTCGAGTTCTAGAGGAGGCGTTTCCTGGCTGGCTCCCTGCTCCAGGGGTTTAAAGGTTCGGTACTAGAGAGGGAAGGGGCGGGCCTGGGAACCTGGAAGGAGGAATAGAGCCAGCTTCGGTTTCAACCCTCTTACACAAGTGCCACAAGGACGTATGCAGGCCAAGACCCTGCTGGTCACAGCCTCACCTAAGGACGTGCAAACCCCAAAACCAGCTAACGGACGACGAACTGGGGACGCACCATCCAGTGTGTGCAGGCACGGATATTGGTGCTCCCGTAATCTTTAGTTGCAAGGTGCCTACGGACCTAAAACTGCCCTTTGCCCCTGTGGGTACACTCTGCACTGTACTTTAAACGAGATAAACCCGGCTGTCTAAATCCTTCTGACGTGAGCGAATTGTATGTTGTCTTTCTATTCCCTGTTTGGTTTGTTTTGTTTGTATGTTTGTTTTTTAAGGACATAAACTGAACTCGCCTGAGCCTGCAAGATTAAGAGGATTTGGAGTGATTAGACGTTGACTCACTGTAAAGGTAAGAATTAGCAATTTCTCCCGTTCTGTATTTTCTTTGATATGACAATACTTCTTTTAATTGGTCTTAGAAGTAGGCGGAAGCACTGCAAGGGAATGAGTCAGGAATATTTCCAACAATAAATTACAACTGCTTCCTTGTTTCTCTCAGTCTAGCGTCTTTTCTGCAGGGGACTATTTTTTTGCCCAGAATAATTTCTGGTTCATGAAAGCAGCTAAAGAAAGAAAAATGGATAAAAATTTGGAATTGATGAAAATATTAAGTAGGGTAAGCAGTAGTTTTCTTAAACTACTCTGTAATAGTCCAGATTTATTTTCTGGAATTGCGCAAATGTGTCAGGGGATTGGAATTCAGCTGCTTTTATACTAAGTGAACTGGTCTTTTGGAAAAAGCCTTCCTTCTGAAGTTGGGGTTTGGGTGGAGATTGAAAATCTGAGTGGCAAGGGTAGAGAAGTGAAACAAGTGGAGCCTAAATTCAATCTCATGGAATTCAAATCTAAAAGACATAAAATAATGCCCTACATTGTAGTAAGCCAGGATCTACAATAAATTTCTCTTGTTTGTTTAACAGGTGGTAAAATTTTAGTTAAGTAATGTGAGAAAAACCTGAAATATTTCAGGTATGCATTATATAGAAAGACTACTGGACAAAATGTTTATTTCAACTAAAAAGGAAGTAATTTAAAAATGCTATCAGTATTGAAATTTCAAGTATGGTGTGTGATCTTCTGTTAACCGTATTTGTCATCCAGGAAAAATAGCCAAGTCATAACGCTTGCATAATACTTTATACGGATATGGCCATGAAAATGTAATATTAAGTCCAAGATGAGTTTACTGCCTCCTTTTTGTTTTGTCTTGTTTTAAATACAAGGACAGATGTGACAGTGGGATCAGTGTGCCTGAATCATATACTTTAAGCTGTACTGTAAATTATACTTGAAATTACAAATGGGAAGTAGTTGACTGACCCACACCAGTTTATTCATCTCTTTTTATTGTAGTTGAGTTCCAGATGGTTCCCCAGTAGTGGTCTAGGGAACTTCGTAAACACTAATAAGCAGGATTCTAGAATTGCAGATTTAGGAAGTGAAAATGAGCCTGGAGTGAGAAACACATCCTGGCTTGTCACAAGGAACTGCGGCTTACAGTCTACTGATCATTACATTTTTTTAATTTGTAAGCCAAATTACTTTAACTTTTCAAGAGGACTGTTTACAGGCCTCTGAGCTCGTAATTTTTTATGTCAGTTCTCCTGACTTTTCCAGTCCTCAGCTGTAACTTAAGGGGATAAAAGCAATTTGCAGTTGTGTTTGCAGGGGTTGTGGGGAGGGAGTGTCCATTAGAGCATTAATGAAAGGGAACAAATATCTTTAGCAGACTCAGGGCTTCCTCAGCCTCTCAAGGAACACCCCTCGGACAAGAACATGGCCTTCCTTTAAGCCTCATAATTTCGCTTCCTCCAAAGGGTGCACCCCTGCCCTTTCTGGGAATCAGATGGATTTGTATTTGCTACCCTCACATTCAGTTCCTCAAAATGACATCTCTTCCAGGAACCCTTCTGCTTCCCCATTGCCACACACTGGCAGCTTACCTTTACCCATGAACAGCCAGAAGAAAAGGGCAGGAATAGGGTGGGATACTGAGAAGAGGACTGGACATATTTGGGTCCTGAGCAGTGGCCTAGGAAATTCCTATACAGATGTCTCTCTTTGAGAAATCACTTTACTATTTAGCGCGACATCCCCAGTATCCATTATTGTCTCCAGGAAAACAGTTCCACCAGGAATTCTTCATCTTTCACTTTCAGACTTAAAGTTCCTTGAGGATGAGTCACAAGTACTTGCTGAATCTCCTCAAGGGTAGCTATTTTAACCAAAAGAGCCTCTTCAAAGAGGGGACGTATTAGCACTCAACATGTGCTCATCTCAAGGGCCCAGTAAAATGAGAAGTTGGATAGGAGTGTTCAAATAAGCATGAGATTGTGGAAATAATTTTATAAGACAAACCAACAGTGAAGAATAATGATTACATTATTAAGGGCATGTTTACAAGGTCAGGCTCCCCTATGCTCTAGCCAGGTGGCCTTGCAAAAGCTATTTTTCTTTGATCAAACTTACATAGGAAAATAACTTCCATCTTTCAGGGCTGTTGTGAGGGTTTATTCAAACCACACACAAAGCGTGTAACACAATGCTTTATAGAGAGAACGTGCTCAACTCTACTAGTAAATATAATGGTTATTACTAGCTTTCATGCAGTCGTGATATTATGAATTGTTCTTTTAATAGTTACTAAATTGCATTTTGTTTTTATACTGCAATGACATATCTTTTTTTTTCTTTTTAAAGGTTTATTGAATTCAAAATGTCTCAAAAAATCCATGGCGGTTCTGTGGTAGAGATGCAAGGAGATGAAATGACGCGAATCATTTGGGAGTTGATTAAAGAAAAACTCATTTTTCCGTATGTGGAATTGGACCTGCACAGGTAAATCAATTATAGTCATGTATAGCTTAACGACAGGGAAACATTCTGAGACATGCATCTTTAGGCAATTTTGTTGTTGTGCAAACATCATAGAAGGTACTTGCACAAACCTAGATGGTATAGCCTACTACACAGGGGAGTAGTAGGGGAGGAAAAATAATTTTCCCTCTACCCTTCTGGATTCTTGGCTGAGACATCCCTGTGATAAAAGACAGATGAAAAGGAGGAAAACAAACGAAAGTTCAATAATATGTATACCTCCTGTATACATGGGAGCAACCCAGGAAAACTGAGTAGCTCACCAAAGTGGCTGAAGCCATCACCTTAAAAACTATCTTCGACTGAAGACAAAAGATACTGGGGATGCCGGGGGCGTCAGTTATGGGAGTTTACCAGGAAAAGCACTGTAAACAAGGGTAAGGTGTTAGGTATATTTAAGTCTTCCTCTTCTGCACTGGTAAATTTCTAGAGATCTAGTAATCCCCCTCTTCCTGGTACAGCAGGGGAGAAGCCCTTACAAGGGGAGGTTTCCCTTACAAATGTAAATACCTTTTACAAAGGGTAAATTCTACTTGGTTTTCAGAGCTTCTCCCATGTCTGCTGTTTCTTAAAATTATCCAGCCTAAAATAATCCTAATGCCAAAGAGGCATATTTTAGGTGACAAATTCTGTTCCCCTACAGCTCCTACGCTGCAAGCCTCTACTGAATACCATAGGCAACTGGAGCACAATGGTTAAGTATTTGTGTAGTATTTACACAAGGGCTTAGAAGGCGATAGGAATTTTTCAGCTCCATTCCAATCTTATGTTGTATATGTGGTACGTGACTACAACACGTAGCAATCCATGTGATTTCAAGGTGTAACTAGTTTTTTTTTACATAGATATAGCTGTATCTTGTGAATAAAGCTCTTGGGGGAGAGTACCTAAATATATGCACGTGAACCTTCTATTTTAAATTTAGCCTTGCTAAAAAACTGGACTTAACTGTTCAGAAGACAAGAAGTGTGTGATGGAAACATGATTTTCAGGTCTTTCCAAGCCTCTGTTTCCTGTCAAAGTTTTATTTGTAGTACATTGGTGGCGAAGAGTAGCACAGGTGTTTGTGGAAAGGAAAATAATAGAGGTACATCCTCTGTTAAACAGTAAAGTAACCATAGTTAACAGTTTTGTCCTTTCAAGCTCTATTTTTCTATCCCGGTACTTAACTAGTCAATGGACCTTTTCCCCTTTTTATTTCTTCCCTTTTGCTCTTTTCATACAGTACAGAAAGAACCCTTGAAGTAACTTAATACAATCTTCACTTTTCAGTCGAAGTTCCCGTAAATCATTTGTGTCCTAAAGACTTGAGTCTTTGCCTTGTATTTAAGGACCTGTTATGTTTGCTTGGGTGTAGATTTTTAAATTATTCTAAGCCTAAGATGTTGATAATGTCTATATTGCAACCATGAGAAGGAGGAAATAAGTACCTACAGAGGTCAACCAAACGTGCACATATAGGAAATAAAGCATAAAAAAAAAAAATCATCCAAGTGGGTTACCAAAGCATTTTATAAGCACTCCCCTGTTTCAGAACTTTACATGGCAATAGATGAATAGCCAGAGTTCTTGGCAGTAGAATAGTTGCAAAGATGCTTTCAGACATAAGTAGTTTTAAAGGACAGTCTTTTAGGCTTAAAAGGAAAAGAATCGCTAACTACAGACCAAAGAATTTTTGGAGGCTCAAACAAGCTGTTTTTTTTGTTTGTTTGTTTCGTTTTGTTTTCTTTTTTGAAAAACAAAGCCAAGTTTATGTGTTCATTTCTTGCATGGGAAGTCCTCCTGATGCTATCCTTGGCCTGAGGCTCTTTGCCAATCCTTAACCACCACACAACTGCAACCAACCACTTCATGGGGCTTTCCCGCTATAGATTTTACAGAGGCCGACCCAATCCCCTGGCTTCTTGTTGTCGTCAAACTTATTTAGGTTGATTTGGTGTTCAGCATAGAGGGCCTCCACCAACTTGACATACAGATGTAGGTTCATCGCAGTTGAATGCAAGGACCCAAAGATGGGTTTGGCCTAAGGTTTTGCTGCTTCGCGAAGTCCACGTGCTAGTCCCTCATGGATGAGGGCGGTCTTCAGCGCCTCTTGTAAAGCAGTATTAACGTCCATTACACCTTCAGCAGCAGTGCCTTTCTCGGACATGGCAGTGGGTTACAGGTGGAGCTGAATCTTGAATGTAACCAAGCCTCTCTGCTTCCGCACTCTCCGTGGCGGCAGGGAAAGAGCTCAGATAAGTTTTAAGTTGGTAATTTCAACATTACTATTATCTGACTGATTCTTTTTGAGGGAGGTGAAGCAATTTATTTTTGTTTCCTGCAGGCTGGACAGTGGTCCAGCTATGTGTTCAGTCTTTCCTATTAGAAATATTAAGAGCGCAAAAAATCCACTAATTTGCTGGGAGGGTCTTCTGATGACAGATGGTTCCTATGAACATGAAAACTGCTGACCACACTTCTTGTTTGAGTTAGGAATAAACCTTTGTAGATACTCAGCATTTCCTATGCCAGAAGATAAGAGAGCTAGTGGCTTTATTTCACTTATGTGAATTATTTAAGGTCAAAGCAGTCTGTAATTATTTTTATTTGGAAATAGATCAAGATTGCTACCTTTGCGTTTGCATCATGAGTTGGGATAGCTAAAGACAGGAAAATACTAAAACTAAAAAGATATCTAGAAGCTTCATGGTCCAACAAGTTTTGAAAGCTGAAAAAGTTTTTTAAAAACTTGGAGAACAAAACAAATTGTCACATGACTGTTTTGTTTCCCTATTTTCGACAAACTATTTCATACTTTACAAAGCTTTATAATCAGTGTCTATGCTCCGTTGAACAACCAACATTCTTTTCAGCTCTGAATAACTTGCAGTCTGGGCATTGGTACGTATTAAGCTATAACTCTCTGGGGTATGTAAAACCGTCCATTGATTCCATTACTTAGTCAATAAACTAGAACTGCAGGCTTGTTTCCAGAACAGAGACTTGCCCAAGAATTAGAGTAAGGTTCGTCATATGACTACCGTGTTTCCCCGAAAATAAGACCTAGCCGGACAATCAGCTCTAATGCATCTTTTGGAGTAAAAAGTAATACAAGATCCAGCATTATATGTTATATTATATAAGACTTAGTCTTATATTATAGTAAAATAAGACATGTTATATTATCTAAGACTTAGTCTTATAGTAAAATAAGACCAGGTCTTGCATTAATTTTTACTCCAAAAGACGCATTAGAGTTGATTGTCCGGCTAGGTCTTACCTTCGAGGAAACATGGTAACTGGCATTTACGAAGGAGTCATTAGCATTTTGGGCACTGACTATCACATCTGTAATGCCCACTATTTTAATGCCAAAATACCAAAAAACCCATTACATTATTTTAAACCCTCTGACAGCTTTATTTTTAGAGCACAATATTTACTAAGGAAAAAATAAGGTGGTGCTTAAGCTTGCATTTTTATGCTAATTGTGTGGAAGGAAGTCCGCAAAAGGGTTGTTTCAGTGCTGTTACTGCCCCTATTTGGTGAAAGCAGGCAAAAGAGCAGAGCAGGACAGTTTCCATTCAGTTGCTGCTAAACAGCTTCCCGCTGCCACACGAGGAGCTGTGACCCAGCAGTCCAGCCTCTCTTAATGCTTTTTCAGTTATCAGCCATCTTTTGTGTCTAGGGTGCACTAATGTTGCAACTTGGGAGATTTATTAGGTTGGTGCAAAAGTAAGTGCAAAACCACAATTGCTTTTGCACCAACCTAATATGTTTAGAGGCTTCGCTTTCTGCAGGACGAGCTCTGCATGCCATCACCATGCAGAGATAGAATGGTAGCACCCTCAATCTCCTGTCAGTTTATCTGGAAAGTTCTACTTATGATTTTTCCCTCCCAGCTATGACTTAGGCATAGAGAATCGTGATGCCACCAATGACCAGGTCACCAAGGATGCTGCAGAAGCTATAAAGAAGTACAATGTTGGTATCAAGTGTGCTACCATCACCCCCGATGAGAAGAGGGTTGAGGAGTTCAAGTTGAAACAAATGTGGAAGTCGCCGAATGGCACCATCCGAAATATTCTGGGTGGTACTGTCTTCAGGGAAGCTATTATCTGCAAAAATATCCCCCGGCTAGTGAGCGGATGGGTAAAACCCATCATCATAGGTCGCCATGCTTATGGGGATCAAGTAAGTCATGTTGGCATAATTTGATTTTCTATTCCTTTTTCATGGCCTTTGGATGCCCAGCAGTTCTGATATGTATGTGTTTTATTCTTATCGTTTGGTGTCTACTCCCATTTAACAAAGCACACAATTAAGAAATGCATATATGTATATCTGTATATTTATGCACATTTAGATAAAAGTAAATGCAGGAAAACTTAGAGATAGGCACCCATCTCAACACAAATGATTTTTTTCAGACATGTTTTTTTTTTTCCTTATCTTTTTATTAGGTTAAACATATGATACTGATATGTTTGAATAGATAATTTTCTGTGGTTCAACCAAATCAGTGGTTCTCAACCCTTGCTATAAAAGGGTCCCTTTATAGGTTTTTGGTATTTGTTTTGTTTTGCTTTTTAAAAATAATTTTTGTTTGTTTTAATTCCAATGCCTGAGACCCACCCTATACCAGCTGAATCCAAGTTCTATGGGATTCAGGCATTTTAAAGCTGTCCGGGTGATTCCAATGTGTAGACAGCGCTGAGAACCACAAAAGATTATATTAAACATGATCATCTTATGCACAAAAGGAAAAACTCACTCAGTAGTTGAAAGCAGTCTCTTTAAAGTATTTCTTCCCTGCTTGGGAAAGAAAGTATACTTTCTGTACTTCTGTACAAGTAGGCTGGCTGCCAAATTAAACACAAAACCTGCCAACTAAACAAAATCAAAATTTCATGTTGAAACCGAGGTTTCAGACTTTCGCACAAAGCAGTGTATGTCTGAAAAGAGCCTTAAAAACAAGAGTCCCTACTTTGGAAATCTAGAGGTTTTGATGTAGTTATCTTTAAGAACAATCTGACCAGCGCAGACCACAATCTGTTTTTAGGGACAAGGTCAGCCGGCCAGTTCTTGAAGGATAGTTTTATTTAGTTCTAATCTGTGGCTCATACTATCCCTTCATCCTGGCCAGTCCCTTTACACATTACCTCCCAGAGGCCCAGGAGAGGGGCTGTCAGTGGGAGTAGTACAGACTCACTAATCCTGGGGACACCACTCTAAGTTCTTATGAGTTCAGCGTTTTCATTTTTGTGCTTTTTCTTTTTTTTGTTATTTCGGCATCAGTCACTTGAAAGAATGGTTGTTCTAGTCATTAAAGTTCCAGATTGCAGATTCTAAACCTCAGGGTGAATCACTTAAATGTGCATAAACCTCTACAAAGCATCCATGGTGCTTTGGTGCCTTGGTTTCTTTCTTCTGAGAAATGGGAATGAATTACCATCCATAGTAAAGGATTTTATATGTCAGACATATTCTGCATAGAATAGATATTGAACCTTTGTCATTATCTGACAGCTCTTTTATCAGCTGTCCTTAGTATTACTCTACACAAACAAATAGGTGTGGCTGGAATCTGCTGGTGCCTGACTCCAAAAGTATGTCTTTGTTAGGTCATGAGCGTCCCAAGGGAAAATACTTTGCTAATACTCTCTTCTCTCCATATCAGTACTCAAAACAGTGCCCTGTGCATGATGGCACCCAATAAATACTGAATTTTAATGTGCACTAACACTAACTAGCTTTGGGGATCTCTGGACGTCTTCATCCCCATCTCCACAATAAAACAAGGTTGAGCTACACTATTCTATTTGTCTAGGTGTCTTCCAGCTCTATATTCTATGGTTCTTTTTTCCTTGTAATTCCTGTTAAAATGTTTGGTTGGTTTTTTTTTTTCTTTATACCTCCCCTCACTCCTACACAGTACAGAGCAACTGATTTTGTTGTTCCTGGTCCTGGAAAAGTAGAGATAACCTACACGCCAAGTGATGGATCCCCAAAAAAGACATACTTGGTACATAACTTTGAAGGTATGTAATTAAAGTCTATCGTGATTTTTCTTTTTTTTTTTTTATGGAGGGCGCAGCTCACAGTGGCCCATGTGGGGATCGAACTGGCAACCTTGGTGTTATTAGCACTACGCTCTAACCAACTGAGCTAACCGACCACCCCAATGATCATTTTTTTTACAGATCATTTAGACAACATTATTTCTGGTGGTTTAAAATTAGTTGTGTAGCTGCCTAAAATTACCACTTAAATCTACAACATTTCTATGGGACCCAAAATCTAAAATAGTAATTGGCTTCTCTGCCTGCTTGTGGCACAGATAAAGGCACAAAAGGAACTAGCCATTTAATTGGAAGTGCATATAGGCAAAGACAAGTAGATAATTAGACATTTCTCGTAAAACACAAAGGGAAGGTTGGTGGGAATCTGTTATGCATGAATTATATAAATTAAACGTTAATAGCCCCAAATTACCTGTCATGTAGTCCTACCCTATATATACAAAAATGGTTGTGTTACATATTTGCTGAAATTTTCTTCTTGCCCATCTGAGTATTTATTCTGTGGAAGTGGAACATTTGTTTTTTGCCTATTTTCTTGTTCACCATCCTACTGCTTCAAAGGTCCATAATGGCAAATTCCACCCAAAAGTTGTTGACAAAACAGGACCCTTTTTCTCCACTATTGAAGCTATTAAAAGCACTCAATCAAAAACTCAAAAGTTAAAAAAAAAAAAAAAACCTCAAAAGTTATTTAGCTTTTGTTTTCCTTCCCCTCTCATCAGTAGCATTTTAATGGAATCTAATTCTGCCAGTTTTAGCACCTTTCACAGTCTGAGCCCACATTGGCCCAGGACAGTAGCATGGATTCAAGTTCTATCTTTCAGTAACAACAGAGTTCAACTAATAAGAGTTGTGAAACACCAGTGATTACATGTAGTATAATTATTTCTACTAATGACAGTATGGACTGTCAGTATCCTCTCGGGAATTAGGAGAATTTTCACTTTCTGGCTGAGAGTTAAGTGCACACTTAAGAGTTTAAAATACATGTTTGAAATTTTAAAAGTATGAAAAGACAATTTCAAAATTATTTGTCCTTTCTTGAGTATTTCTGGTTCATGTCTATAGCTTTTGGTATTTCAGTATCTTCAGGATCCTAAAGACCATGTTTTTCTCATTTCTCATTTGCCCTTTCAAAATCAGTTAGAATGTCCTTATGTAGAACTGACTTTCCTCCTATTATGTGCCATAGGAACTCATGGAATATTCAAGTTGGAAACTTGGCTGGGACTTTTTGAAGCCTGGGCTCAGATATGGGAGCTAAGAATTGGGTGTTTTGATGGTGGAATGATTTAGATTTCTTACAACTGTATCCCATTTACTTTTCTCCTTTTTTCTCCCATCTGTGTTCCCCTCCAGAGAGTGGTGGTGTTGCCATGGGGATGTACAATCAAGATAAGTCAATTGAAGATTTTGCACACAGTTCTTTCCAGATGGCTCTGTCTAAGAGTTGGCCTTTGTATCTGAGCACCAAAAACACTATTCTGAAGAAATACGATGGACGTTTTAAAGACATCTTTCAGGATATATATGACAAGTAACTATAGTTCTTTTTTCCTTTTTCTTTTTTCTCAAGTAAGCTGGCATATATAGTATAGAATTAGCATTCTTATCCCTTTGATCCTGGGACAAATGGAGTGAAAAGCCATCACTTTCCCTTAAAGACAAGGGCAAAACTTGATGTAACAAGATTGAAACAAAATCAGTCTAAGTTGCTTTTTGAAGGTAAATGTGTTTTCAAATAAGGGTCCCACATTTATTTTTTAGCCAGAATTGTTTAATGTTTGAATAAAGGTACCCTGTTAGTGATAGGAAGGTACGATTTTTCAAATATATGCGTTTCTGAGTTGGGCCCGTTTTCTTTCTTTCTGAAGCCCATTGTTAGGATTTAAAACTCTGCTTTGCTATAGTCACTTGAACTGAAGTCTACATTTATAACAACTTTAGATTCAACAACATGTGAGCATATGTTAAATTTTAAGATGGTGTAACTCCCTTTTAGATGCAAGTGTTCAGGCCAGCACACAGAATTTAGCTGTCTTTCGTGAGACGTTTTAATTCCTCTTCCCACTACCCATCTATACCAAGCCTAGAAGCTGTCCTAATTTGCTAAATTATATCCAGGGGTAGAATAGTCTTTTTCCCCTCAGTACATTCTTAAAGTAAGCTGAATCTTAAGAATCTGATCCATAGTGTATTAAAAATTGTCAAAGTAGTGCTTGGGACACTACTGTTTCACTTAATTCTCACATCTCTGCAAAGAAGGTGAAATCGCCCTTATAGATGGGGACATTGGGGCTTCACAGCTAGAAAATGATTGGGCAGCGATTTGAGCCCAGGTCTTTCAGATTCCCAAGTTTGTGCTGCTTCTACAAAAAAGTGCTGCTTCCAGCCCCACCTCTCTAACCCTTTAGAGAAGCAGATGGGGTCCTTAAAACCGATTTCCTCCTTTTTTTGTTGTTCTTTTCTTTGCTGGTTCTTAGGCAGTATAAGTCCAAGTTTGAAGCCCAGAAGATCTGGTATGAGCATAGGCTCATCGATGACATGGTGGCCCAAGCTATGAAATCAGAGGGAGGCTTCATCTGGGCCTGTAAGAACTATGATGGTGATGTACAGTCGGACTCCGTGGCCCAAGGTAAGGAGTTGAAGGACCCAGCAGAGATGGAGCTCGGCCTGTGGCAGGCCGGTCATGCCACAGTAGTTCTCCGGGTTATAATGGAAGGGGCCTTCTGTAGCCCTTTTTTGTAAACGTCAGGAAGGGTTAGCGCTGCAAGACATCTAGGTCCATCTTCTGAACTAACAGATGAAATGAAGCTCGGACTGGGGAAGCAACTACTCACAGAAGCATAGGAAAGTAACTCAGTGGGGTGAGACTCTTGGCTCTAGACTTAGATGCGTGAACACAGTTTTCTCTCTCAACCTTTTCCTCCACTTGAAGGTTCTGTGCCACCAGCAGGCAGCCCAAGTGCATGATCTGAAAATCAATCCTTTTTCCTGCCTTTATTTTTCCTCTGATGAGAATGTAAAAAAGGAGGTCACTCGGGCAAGGAAGAGGTAAAGTGAGAGGCCTGGGCTGTCTAATAACCAGGGCGGCTCTCTCTAAGAGGTCATCCATCTGACAACGGGTACCACTCATGCCTAGGGTTTCCGGGCGGGAATTTTTCTGGGCAGGAATTCCCTCCCATCCTCAGGAATTTTTTCCGCTTTCCCGTTCCGAATCCCGAGATATAAACTGTTTTCTGTTCTCCACCATGAATCGTTTCCACAAAGTGATGGCCGGTACTACCAACCACGTGGGTTCAAGGAGCCGGTTTTCCCAATTTCCTGACCAACTTTTCTCGGGATTCGGAAACCAAAAAGCGAAAAAAATTCCCGAGAACGGGTAGGAATTCCCGCCCGGAAACCCTACTCATGCCCTTTCTGCCATCCCTGGAGGCTATTCTGGTGCCATATGATACACAGGAATTCACTGCTTATCTTTAAGTACAAAGGAATTGAGCAAAGAAGCCCAGGGCTGTTGACAGAAATTCAGAAACCAGAAGCTTCATGTCTGGAGTAATCAACAGAAACTCTCCCTGATTTCCTCAGCACTGAGTTACCCTTCCATTTCAGTTACCCATGGCAGCTGCGTCAACTTGAAACTCCACTGATGAATGTTTGTGTTAACTTTAATCATGTTTGCTTATCCCCAGGAAGTATTGCTTTTTCTTTCTCTTGTGGAAAGTTAAGCGTCTCCTATCAGCTTGAAAATCAGTAGCTCAACTGGTTAAAGATAACGTTTATGTCAGATAAATGAGGTGCACAACTCTGTAAATCCTCGCAGTACAGTGGAGGAAGGAGTGTTGCCTGTTGGTGACTCCATGCTGGATGAGGGGAACTTCCTTATAATCAGAGTTCTTAGAAAGGGACCCCAGTCATTCCACTGTGTCTAAATGTCCTCATGGCAACAAGAAGAGAGTATGGGGAGGGATATTTCAGATGTAAATGTCCAGTTATCGAGGCACAGAGCACTTCAAAATAGGAGTTCTGAGGTGCAGGGTCCAATAGCACACTGATAAGATACGATACCTGGAACCTAGGCGGTCTGGGCAGAGCCTGTACAGAAATGTGACCTCCAGGCAGCTAAGCAGATTAAAGGCAGCAGAGCTGTCCTTACAGTATTCTTCTTTCTCTAGAGGCAGGAACTGCTTTGGACTCACACCAAACACTGCATTTATTTCTTCTGTTTTGACAGTGGTACCAACTAATGTTTCCCAATATTAATAAGCAGACAAATGCACCATAGAGATGGTCTTACACTTCTGCTAAAGCCTCAGACCGATTCAATCATACGAAGGGAACTAGAAACCCCATGCAGAAATTTCTAACTATATTCGAAGATGTGTTTAAAACTATATGTATATTGTTTATTTACTTACTCTCAGACATAAAAAACAAAAAACAAAAGTAGCAGCCTATTATAAATTTGCATGAACTCTAGAGATGCTATTGGGAGACAGCAAAAACAGAGAAAAGGATTCTTTGAATACAAGTGTAAAAGGGAATAAAAGAAGAAAAATCAATTGTATAGACTTAAAAGTTGTAATACGGTTCTCTAACTAGGAAACTGTTACAGAATAGAATTGTGGCTGTTAAAGAGAGCAGGGCAAGTGGGATGTTCTTGGATCCATCCCATCCTGTCTTTCACCTGCCTTTTCTTACCTGTCCTAATGAGTCTGTGAGCAGCTTGATGGCAGGTGACAACTCATTCATCTTTATTTTCCCAGAACAATAAAGCATCTGCACATAAGAGTAACAGTAGTATATTGAGCTCTTCTATAACAGATACTATTCTAAGGAATATGAATATACTTTACGTATTTATTCGTGAATAGATGTGTATTTGTCTAATTCTCACAACAACCTGATTTAGTAGGTGTTTCTATTGCTCCCATTTTATAGGTAAGAAAACTGAGCCACCGTAGCTAGGAAGTCACAGAATTAGGCTGGAATGCAGGCACTCGGACCCTGAGCCCTCCATCGTGGAGCAGGTGCCTCTCACATGGAAAGTGAGGGCAGAGTGCGGCCTTTCCAGACTCTGGCTCTGAGATCTGAAAGCAAGGATCCCGCTTTCTGAATGGCAGTATTATCAATGAGTGCACATGCTCATGTTTATTTTGTTTACCAAGACCTGTGAAGTTGAAGTCTTTTGCTTTCATCTCTGAGCGACCGATGCTCTTTGTGCAGTGCAAGCTGATATGTCCTGCTCTACCACTTACAGGTTATGGCTCTCTTGGCATGATGACCAGTGTGCTGATTTGTCCGGATGGCAAGACAGTAGAAGCAGAGGCTGCCCATGGGACTGTAACCCGTCACTACCGCATGTACCAGAAGGGACAGGAGACGTCCACCAATCCCATTGGTAAGATAGTGTTCGCAGCTTTCTACACTGATTTCCAACCAGAGAATGAAGATCTCCAAAGGGACTCAGACATATTCTTTTGGCTATCTAAAAGTTTATGGGTAAAATTAACACCAAACGGCTGATTTGTTCTAATAAAAATTGTTTGAATATGTTTCTTAAAATATACATAATATATGTTTTTCCATGTGGTGGGAGAATGCATATTACAGAAGAGAATGTTATCAACAAGCATTGTCCGTTTTCCTCTGGTGCAGTGAGATGTCACATATGGCTAAGAATCTCAAACCCACATGGATAGATTCTTCTAACCAGGTTTCAAGGACAGCACGTTAAACAGAGATTACCACCTAGGAAGAGAAGGGGAGACCAGTATAAACAAGGGGAAAAAATCTCTTATTTGGTAAAATATTTCCAACTCCCCTAAAACTTAGAGTGCATGTGGATAGTATGTACTGAAGTCAGTCACCTAAAAAAAAAAAAAAAAGCAAACCTGCTTTGGGAACTGAAACATTTGGGAATATCTGTAGCTGGTATGATTGACATGTGTTTTTTTCTCTCTCTTTTAGCTTCCATTTTTGCCTGGACCAGAGGGTTAGCCCACAGAGCGAAGCTTGATAACAATAAAGAGCTCGGCTTCTTTGCAAAGGCTTTGGAGGACGTCTGTGTTGAGACCATTGAGGCTGGCTTCATGACCAAAGACTTGGCTGCTTGTATTAAAGGTTTACCCAAGTAAGTATACGATACCGTGAGCTCTGTGGTCAAGTTACCACTTGTCCTCACAGGGCTCAAAACATCAGTGCTTTTTGGAATTACAGGAAGTGTTATTCATCATCTAGTTCAGGGGCCAGCAGACACAATCTATGAATTACCAGATAATAAACATTTCAGACTTTGTGGAATATACAGCCCTTTTGAAACTAGGCAACTGTTGAACTTTGTCTCTGTAGCATGAAAGCTGTCATATGGGTAGATGGACCAGAAACTAATGGATGTGGCAGCGTTCCAGTCAAAGTATGTACAGAACTAGACTGCAGCCTGGATTGGGTCCGTGGGCCAAGCTGTACTTTGCTGATCCCTGATCTAGTTGATAGTCATTGGGTGACAAGGTTCCATTTAATTTAAGAAGAAAATTACAGACAGAAACAAAGGAACCCCCAAGATTATGGTATTCACTCCAATTTTCTTCAATTTACAGATAAAAGTAAGCAACACAAGTATTAGATTCCCAGTTGTCACAGTCCCTTCCTTAAGTTGTAACCAGCAGTCAGATCTTCCAGGGCCCAGGTATTGCCCAGGATTTTTCTGAGAACCTGATCCCAGATGGAATAACTGCTAATCAGACTCCACCCTCAAAGTCAGGGTTGGTTACTACTGTGTTTCCCCAAAAATAAGACCTAGCCGGACCATCAGCTCTCATGCGTCTTTTGTAGCAAAAATTAATACCCAGTCTTATATTTATATTATATTATATTATATTATATTATATTATATTATATTATACCCGGTCTTATATTATATAAAGCCTGGTCTTATATTAAAATAAGACCGAGTCCTATATTAAGACCTAGCTGATGGTCCGGCTAGGTCTTTTCGGGGAAATACAGTATGACTCTCACCTCCAGAAACACCACTAATGTTTAACACTAATCCCATGTCCCAGCTATGTGTCCAGAAATCTCAGGGTCAGTATACCTCAGTAATGGGGATATACTCAATCACTACATTTTTCTTTCCTTAATTTCCCGCAAGAATTACAGCATTTGAGATGTTTTTATCAATATGGTACATTGCAACCTATTTGAATTATGTTATAAGCAGGATTGTTAGCCAGTCCCTTGTCCTTTGGGTTTTGTTTGTTTGTTTAAGACATTGATAGACATAAGATCATTAAAACTTTATTTAAGGACATAACAATTTGTAGGGTTATGGGTTAAAAGCGTGGTTTTACACTGAATAGGTTTTGTTATTTTTTTAAGAAGGAGGAACATAAAGTGGGATGGTTCCAGTCTCCCAAGCGATAGTCTGAACTAAAGCTTTGTGAGACTTTCACCCTCCAAGCTACATGGCCAGGAACCTACTGCGAATGTGTGTATGGCTGGGCTTCCACTGCAGGCCTCCTGGGCCAGCCCCTTAAACCTTGAGCACAGTCTTCAGCCATACATTTGTAGCTTGTTCACATTAATCAGTTTTCTTCTAGAAATAAATAGAAAGCTACTTTAAGTAGCATTTCTAGGACTTTTCCTCTGTCTGCTTGTTACCACATCAGAAACAAACTAAATTGCCTTTTTTTCTTTTTCCTTCTCTTACCAGTGTGCAACGTTCTGACTACTTGAATACGTTTGAGTTCATGGACAAACTCGGAGAAAACTTGAAGATAAAACTAGCTCAGGCCAAACTTTAAGGTCATTCCGCAGCCTAGGAGGACAAGTGATTTTTGGTAACTAGGGCCACCGGTTTACACTTTTCTCTATAACACTCAAGGATAAGGGCAAAATCCATTTTGTAATTTGTTTTGAAGTCAGAGTTTATCTTTTCTATAAGTTTACAGCCTTTTTCTTGTACATACTGTTATGCCACCTTCATGAATGTGGCTGGGGACTTTTTAAATTTTTATTTTATTTTCTACTAGTAGCTTAGGAATTACTTTAGTGCTGATTGGTACTTACTGTCACTTTTTCTCATGTTCCGATCAATATAAATGACCAAAATGAAGAGTGCTTGAAAGAGTAAACTAAGCCACGGTATTGGTCCCTAAAATTGTACAAAGTAGAAATTCACTCCCTTCCCCACTTTCCATGGCCTTGGGCTCTGGGTGGTTTTGGTGTAACAGGTGTCCCATCATGTGAGGTAAAGCTGTACCTTAAACTTGCACGTGAATTAGAATGAAGAGTATGGTTGTAACCAAAACGTGTTGAAGACACAGCAGTCATTTTTGTGAAGATCTCTTAATTGAATGTTTCGAAAATGCTAAAGATTTTGGAGGCCACAAACAGTTTGGAATCCAGGATAAATGCTCCCTGGGGGTTTGTCCCCTGTGTTTGTCCCCTCCTCCTGGCCTTGTGTGGCCTAAAGATTATGCTACCCTGAACAGTATATTTCATCCAAGTGCAATAACACAAGCTGCACCTTTTGCAGACTTCTGCTGGCCTATTTTATTTCCTTTATATAAATGTGACTTTTCAGAAGTTGGTTTTGAACACTATCCTAGCCTGTTCTTCATTGAAACCATTACTTTTAATTAAAATTAAGTGCTAATGACGAATCTGAGTATTTATTTACCAAGTGCATTTTAGTTGCCCGGCGCCATGCTAGGTCCTAGTCGACAGGAATTTGATTTTGAAACGTCTCTGCCCTCAAGGAGTTGACTGTGGGGAAAATGGGTAAGTAAACAGAAAGATAAGCATCCTACTGTGAAAGGAAAAGCAGGTCAAAGAAAGAGAACAAAAGGGGTAACCACAGACTGTGAAGGCACGAGTCTGTGCACATGCTAAGGAGTTTAGGGCTTATCGTGTAAATTAATAAGGAGCCATTGAAGGCTTAAGATGGGAGGGGCGTGATCATAATTTCATTTTAAAAAATTGCACTCTGGGCAGCTTTTATGAAGAATGAATAGGAGTGGAAGGAGGGAGTGCGGGAGTGGTGGGCACAATGAGGAAGGAAGACCCTTTACGAGGCTCTTGTAGCATTTTGGGTGGGAAGTGACAGATCTGAACTGAACTCACAGTGGCCCTGAGAACGGAGAGAATGGGGTAGATCCTGAGCAATGAAAGTTGAATGGATGGAGATTGGTGGGTCCCAGGAGATGTCGGGATTGAGGGACAGGAACCAGTCAGAGGTTTCCCAAGCGTCTAACCTGGAGAAAGGCTGGTCCACATCCCAGCATTAGCAATGTACTATGGGGAAGGAAATTGAGGCATTGAGAGGATCTCTGATGAAGCTTACATAATACATCAGTGGCCATTTTGGCCTAGAGCCCAGGAATCCTTATAGCTGAGCCTAGGATTCTTTCTACTATACCCGCACATTTTCAGGTTTAGATGGAAGAAGAAAGCATCACATGGAACAGAATAATGGCATTGGATTGGATGATCTTAAGTAGGTCCTTCAGTGCTCACAAATGTCCTGGGAGTTGATCAGATGAATTTTTGTGGCCGCAAAGCCTTGCGCCAACATCAGATTTAACACTTGTCCAAGAACCAGTTCATGTTCTAAAATAATCAGCAAATGAATAGATGCTGACCAATGCATCTAGAAACTAATGGATTATTTTGTAACAGCATCAGGATCAGAATTGTTGACCCGGAAAATGACTGCTGCTTAGCATAATATTGAATCCAGGGGCAGAGAAGATGAGAGTTCTAGACTTCGAAATTCTCTAAATAGCAAGTACTGTTTCTTAAGTGGAATTTTTAACTGAAAATATTTAAATTTTAATCTTAGCAATTACAATCACAGCTCCTCTGTATTCTTGCCTGATACATACAATCCTAAGATACTCCTGACAAGTGATTTCCCATACTCCATTTGAATATTTATATAACAAAAATTTCCTCCAACTTAAGGATCTTGTCTCTTCCTGTTAAAGAGAGGCTTAAAAACTAACATAAACATATTAAGGAATACTTTGACTATTTATATAAATACTGATGAAAAGGTACTTTTATCACCTGTCTGCTATTAGAGGTTTTATTTCATAGTCCCTATTTTTAATATTAGGGAAAGTATACCGTCCCATTTGCTCATTCCTCTGGAACAAGAAACTTGAACAATTCTGAATTTGGATGGTATCTCTGAGGTGAATTTTGCAAATGCTGTAGTATATTTTGTAACTTTTAATTTTGATATTTTAAGCTTACAGAAAAATTATTAAGACTATTATGAGGGTCTAGCTGTTACATTGCTTTATACGCCTGAAACTAATTTAAAAACATAAATTTAAAAAAAAGGAATAGTATGAGGAAATCCCATAATCTTTTATCAATTTTTAACTTTTGCACCATTTGTTAATACCATATTCTCTCTGTCTTCCTTTCCATATACACACAGGTTTTTGTTTTTCTTTTCCTGAACCATTTTAGAGTAATATGAAGATATTGTGCCCCTTTACCTCTAAATAATCTATTGTATATTTCCTAAGAAGAACAAGCACACTCTCTTACACAACGACAATGCAATTATCAAAATGAGGAAATGTAACTGATACAATATAATATAGTCCCTATTCAAATCACAACTGCTCCAGTCATTTTTACAGCTTCCCCTCCAAGATCCAATCCAGGATCGTATATTGCATTTAGTTGTCATATCTCTTAAGTCTCCTTTTGTCTGAAATAGTTCCTAAGTCTTTGTCTTTCTTGACTTTGACATTTTTGAAGAATACAGGCTAATTATTTCATCCCTCGATTTGGGTTTGTCTGATGTTTCCTTGCAATGAGATTCAAGTTTTGCATTTTTTATTTTTGGCAGAAATACTACTAACATGATTGGGTATGCTTCTCAGTGTATAATAGTGGGGAGAGGAGGAAAGGATATGAAGATGGATTGTCCTGATATTGGTGAAGTTAGCTTTGCTCATTTTGTTACGGTGGTAGCCACCTTGATTTCTACTGTGAATGTACTATTTTCCCCTTTGTAAACATAAGTAGCATGTAGGGAGATGCTATTTAAGTATACTTCTCTTCATCAGAATTCACCCATAACTGAAGCATGCATTGGTGATTTTATAATTATCCTAACTTCTATAGTTACATATATTGTAAATATATTACATATTTAAATTCTGTAAAGAACAACTTTCTCCCCATTTATTTATTCATTCATATCAGTATGGATTCATGGATGCTTGCTGTATTCAATGGGTTATACTCTAACACTGTAATGTATTTTGATGCTCAAATTGCCTCACATTTGGCCAGTGGGATTCCATCAAGTTGGGTCCTGTCAGCATTGTAATATATTTTACAAGCAGTTAATTGGGTAAAGAAAAATACTGTCTTGTATATTAGGTCACCCAGTATCACGGTTTACTTTTCTTAACTGAGACTTCCTCTGAGAAGGGCCTTTACACGCAATCTTCCTTTTCTACCAATAGAATGTATTGGTCCTTTCCAGGTCAGACCCCCCCCCCCGCCCCCGCCCCGCCAGTGGCTCAGCAGAAAGTGTTGGAAGACTACCATTTTCAAGGTGCATCTCCAGAGACTGGAGAGGTATTTAACAATTTAATGCTGGCAGTAAGGGACAGATCTGAGTTAGAAGCAAATGAAAGTACTAGAGTGCTAGGGTCACTAGTTACTGATCCTTTGGAGAAATAAGTATGTCTGTTTATAGTTTTGTGTGACTTCCTGTATCCATTTTATTTTACCATAAAAAGCTTAAAAAATATATTAGGAAATTTGTTTTGAATCCCTTGGGCTAATTGCACAGGACCACATTCTCCGGGATCACATCCAAGGACTATCTCTCCAGTGTTGGCGTACGCTCCTGCCAAAGCCTTTTGTTTTGCCTTTAATAGAGGGACACAATGCCACTCAGCTTGTCTTTAACTTTTTAAAATATACACTAGAAAGTGACTCTCTAAAATGCCCTGCCCCTGTAATTTCACCTGAATTGTACACTGAGAATTAGGAGTAAAGATGCTTAAGGGCCTTTTGTGGCATTTTGGACCTTGCATTTTTTATTTTTGGCAGAAATACTACTAAAGTGATTTGGTACACTTCTTGGTGTATAATAATAGTGGGGAAAGGAGAAAAGGATTGATGAATCCATGACATGTTCTTATTAGGACTCTTTGGGATTGAAGCTTTCATTTGTTTTATGCATAGGAATTGTCTTCCTGGTTGGCCTTGCTTTGTTTTGCCTTGTGCATTATTTACATGTGCAGAGACTAAGCTTCAGAACATTTTTCTAAATGAATCACATCTTCCTGTTTTCAAGTCATTAATTGAGCTGTTTTTCCTACTTCAAGATCTTTTTAAGCATTCCCTACAGGTTTTGATACTGCAAATTTCCCAAGTAAGTTCTGAAATGTTTGAACTATATGATAGAAACTGAAAACTTAACTTTGACTCTGAATTTTTATTCTAATATTCTAGAACTACTCTCACCTATTTAAAATTTTCCCTATTTTCTGGTTACCGTTACTCCATTTGCTGTAATTATTTGAGTTTATTTTTCTTTCAATCATTTTCTATTTTTATTGTTTGAGATAGCCTGCATGTTGGTGACTTGTTTATTCCTGCAAATTAATTACCACACCCTGTACTATTCCAAGAATACCTACGACTTGGATCTTAGCCAAAGTTTTAAATCTGGTTTTTCCATCTGGGTCAAATTCTTTATATGAGGATTTTTTTTTATTTCTCATATCTTTGAACACAGTTCACCCAACAAATAGATTTTAGTATGTCCTCTAATCCTGACACTCTTGGGCTATCAGTGTCCCATAAGACCCAGAACCTTTAGATATGGGTACTTCTCTTACAAGTCATGCTGTACCAGGTACTTACATTGTGTCAGTGCTAAGAGCCAGGAACCTTGGGGTTGGAGTCAATGGGTCTGTTACAGTGTTTCAGTAGCTCCTTGACTGGTATCATGGGAATGCCTTTCAGAATTTATTTGAAGTTAACTTGAGTCTAATTTTCCATGACTACATTCTTCAAGTGTCCTATAGCTATGCCGAGAAAGCAACATGTTTATCTGTACAATGAGTGCTTTCATCCTTGTTCTTCTGCACAGTTGTGACCGTCTCACTTGCTTCAGTGATATGTGTTCCATTTCCTCAGACAAGTGCTGGAAAAGAATCAGGCCTGATGTGACAGCTTCACAAACTCCCAGTTGAGCACAGGCGGAGATTTAAGATACATCAAAGTATGGAATTTTCCTACTTACATATGAATTCTTAGTCTAATTCCCCATTTTGGAAAGTGGTTTGAGTTCACATCTTTCTTTCTCTCCAGCAATGGACTCACTAGTGATTTTGTATACAGAAGTGGTATTCGAATTTTATCATTGGCGTTGTACGTGAGGCATTAACCCATTTGGATTCTCAACTACATTTGAAATGCTTTCAGTTTCCCATGAGAAATAGACATGCATGTAATACCTTCTCAGAATCAAGAAGACACAAGCCTTTCCACTTGAAATAATTTGCAGAATGAGAAAATTATGTTTAAGACATAATTATGCCAATTAAGAGTAAAACTTCAAGTGCCCAATCACTTTGTATTTACATAAAAAAACAAAACTGAATCATCCATGTTCAATTTACATAGTTAATAAATGGATTTCACAAAAGGTGCCTAGAGAAAGAGATACACCTCCCTCAAAAAAAGAAAGAAAGAAAAAAGAATCCCTGCAGAGTCCTGAGCTGGTGAGAGGGTAAAAAACTCTAAACATGTTAGAGTGGTTGGGATGTGTAAGTGGAATTATCCCATGTAATCTAGAGTGATGGAACAGCAGTGTATAGGCTGAGTTCTATGCAAAATTAATGACCTTAGCATTTATACTGCAGTCTATAACACTACAAAGTAAATTCTTCTCTGGACGCATGGTTTTCTGTAAATAAGTTTAACCATATACCAGGTTCAAGTTGCAAGCTTGCAAATAGACTGTGTTTCAAAAGTTTGGATAATTCAGTTGTTTGTCACTAGAACACAACTTCTTGCAGAAGCAATATAGTAAGTGCTCGATTCCTTAGTAGGGTAAAAGTTGAGGGAATTCATTTTTGTGTGTGGTCCTTTATAGGCATTTTCATTTAATTCCTGCCACAGTCCATCACTGCATTTTGCTCAGGGGGAAACTGACCCAGAGAATAAAAATGACTTGCCCAGGGTCAGCTAGTAAGTAGCAGGATAGAGGCAAAATTACCATTTTTCTCAGTCATTGAGACAAAACATGAACCAAGGGCCACCGAACACCCATTTGGAGAATTCTATCGGAAACCCCCAGTTGGATATTAAAATGCAGATTCCTGGGCTCCACCTGCTGAATCAGATTCTGAAGGCAGCGCTCCAGGAATCCCCAGGTAATTCTTATGATTGCTGATGATTGAGAACCATGGAAAGGGATTAGGGAAAAGCCACTAAATGTAAATTTACACACAGTTTTGATTGGGTAATATAACCATTTCCAAAAGAGGAGGTGGATGATTAATTGCAAGTAATCCCTAATGACTACAATTTAAAGTGTATTATTTACTTTATGCCCCTTGCTGTCACCAGCAGTTTTCATTTGTAGGAGACTTTCTCTGAGTTCCACCATTTAACCTGTCTTTTTCAGCTTGCTTCCTTCCTTCCTTCCACTTCTGAATCCATAGACTCTCTCAAATAGTTCATCTGGGCTTACTGTCATTGTCATTCCCTTAAGAACTCCCAGTTGTGGGGTCAGGAGAGTGGCAGGGTCAGCTGTGCTCCTTTGTAAAGCAGGGTCCTTTGTAAGGCAGGAGTTCTTGATTCTCTAGCTGCTGGGATGTTTGTCCTAGTTTTCAGGCAACTCTATGATATTTCCCCCCAGAATCTCCTGTATAAAATGTATATTTGCATTTAATCACAGATACGTCAGGAAATGTGCTATCATAATATTTCACACCTTCAGCAAGAAGACGTAGTAAGCTCAGGTTGTATTTTAATGTTGTTTTGTGATAACTCAGATAAAGAGTTCAAATTAATAATGCAGAAACTGTCTCACTGGGTGGACATGTGTGTTTCTCTAGACCTCTGCTTTTCCCAGTCTCTCTCTAGGGATTAAGTATTACATACAAGGTTGACTCGGCTGAGTAGCCAGAATGAGTCCAGATTCCAAAGCAACCTCCAAAAACACACACAGATGGGGCAAGGACCAGAACTTAAGGGTTAATGATTTGGCATTTTTCAAAGTCTGAAGTTCTAAGTATTTTTCCAGTGCTACCTGCAGGCTTCACTTGCAGCAGCATATCCCTGCCAAGCAGCTATAGTGAGTGAGCATCTTTGAATGAAATGACCCCTCCTTGGTTCCTGAACAGGCATTAGTCCTTGAGGAAATGCAGACTCCCTGCAGGTGGTCTCAGGACCCCAGGCTGCTCCTAATCAATTCTGCCTCCCCTTCTGCCAATTCTTCCTTCCAAAGATGGTCTGCTGACCTGATCCATAGGGACGCTGACATTAACTCTGGTCAGGAGGTACACGCAGGGTGGGAGGTAAAGGATAACTTAAAAGTAATAATAAATGGTGTAGTGAAAAGGGGGCCTCAAAGAATGTGATTTAGCACACTCTGTGCTCAAACAAAAAAGAAAGAAGTACAGCCTTTTATAATGTTGTGTATTACGTAATAGACTTCCAAAATAGCTCAAGCGTTCAAGCAACAGACATTTTCCATTAAAAAAACTTTCTTTGCAAGGAGCGGATTAGCACCCACGAATACTTTTAGCTCTGAAGGCTTTTATTTATATAGAAGGAAAGAGTAACTCTGGGGTTGGGAATATCTTAAGAGAACCATCATTTATATTTAGAAGGTACATTTACCCCACAGACAAACCAGAGGACAGAGGTCATCCAAGGATGTGCTCAAGATAGAAGCCACTCTATCGCCAAGTTGTAGTGCTAACTCTCAGTCTGTTGGGTTAAGGGGAGACAAGTCATTTAGTGTCGTGTTGGAATTGACCCAGAGCTAAATGGGCTATTCCGTATCTTGTTTGTCTTTGGTTACAGTTTAGATACGCAATAATAATTGTAGCTAACACCTATTAACCTCATACAAGCATGACCCTAGATCTTCACTTGATTACTGGCTTCACGCAATAACCTTGTGATGCAGGTACTATTTTTTTTTTTATTCCATAAGTAAAGGGGAGCACAGGTACCCAGACCATACTGATGATGTTCTGGTCCTCCGTTGAATTATTTCAAAACTTAGCTTCAAACAATAACAATTATTTTATTGTTACCTCTCATTAGTCTAGACATTGGCTGGGCCCAGTTAGGCAGTTCTCACTTAGTAATTCGCACTTGGGGCCTCCCATACAGTTGCGGTCACATGATGGCTATGGCCGAAGTCATCTTGAGTGTTTCCTCATTCATGTGTCTGTTGGCTGAGACCCCAGGTGGCGCTGTCACCCAGAACCCCACATGTGTCCTCTTCATATGGCATTGACTTCCCCACTGCATTACAGCTAGGCTCCAAAAGCAAGCATCCCAAGAAGACAGGTAAAAGCTGTGTCACCTTAAACATTTTTTTTAAAATTGTGACTAACAATTTTTATAAACTAAACAAAATGACAGACTAACAGGAAGTTGCTAATATAGTAATAGAGTCCTATGAACGCTTCACTCAGCTTCCCCCAAAGGGGAGAGATCAGCTGTAACTGTAGGCCAGTCTCGTAACCAAAAATTGACATTTGCACAATACTGTTAACTAGACTATGAACTTACTCTGTTTCAGTAGTTTTTATATGCCTTCTGTGTGTGTGTGTGTGTGTGTGTGTGTGTTCTGTGCAATTTGAGTCCATGTTAAGACGCATATAATCACCACCACAATCATCATAGAAAACTGTTCTACAAAAGGGACTCCCTTGTGCTACCCTTTATAGTCACACCCACCCTCCCCTCCCCCATACCTGTCTCCTTGTATCCCTTATCTGTTCTCCATCTCTCTGGTTTTATCATTTCAAGAATGCTAAATAAATGGAATCATACACTATGTAACCTTCTTTGATTGGCTTTATTCACTGTACATGATGTCCTTTGGATCCATCCAAATACACGGGTATTAATAGTTTGCTGAGTAATAGTCCATGAATGTGTTTGAAAACCTAGTCTTGGAAGTCACAGTTTCACTTCTACAATAATTACAAGACTGTCCAGATTCAAGGGGAGTAACACCCTGCCTCCCAACCTTAATGAGAGTAGTGTAAGTATCCCTTTTTAAGAAAAGCGTAAGGTACAGGAGAACTGTGTGGCCATCTGGGTAAACGTAACTGCACAGATGGCAAGTGGCAAAGGTAGGATTCAAACCCAGGTAGTCTGACTCTAGAACCCATATTTTTAGAGTGACAACTTGTGTGTTCTGGCCAACACAATGCAAGTAAATTCATTGCAAACTTAATTGAGGAATAAACATTTTAAGTACACAGGTTTAATTTTTAAAATTTAGAGACAAATAGAAAAGGCTTGACAAAGTTAGAATCCTGCATGCTCATTGGGCAAAAGTGATAGTAAGAACTGTTTATGGGAGAAGGGGGGTTATCACTTTGTGAGAGGTGAAATGTCTAACTATTACATTGTTTTGTACACCTGAAACTAAAAGAAAAGAAAGAAATGTTTAGGTAAGCAGCCTGGAAGTAAAAATGTTTAGGTAAGCAGCTGGAGTGGGGGGGGGTAGGTAGGGGTGGGGAAGCAGGCGTGATGCGGAGGCAGGAGTAAACAAATTTAGCAAGGTCAAGGCTAAAATTTCCCAGGGGTCGCCTTCGTACCAGGAGCATCTCTTGAGTAGGAAATTGTGGAAAACAATATAGAAGAGGCATTAGCAACATAGTGTCAGTAAACTGAAAAACAATTCTTATGTTTATTCTAATATTTTATGTATAATTAAAAATAAACCGTAAATAGCCACACAAGAGGAAAGACTGAATTGTCTTTCCAATCTCTCAATAGAAAATAATATTCCAAAATCTTTGTCACAGTAAGAGGTAATCAAAGAGTATGCAAGAAAAAAAGAATTTTAGGATATGTCAGTTAATAATAAAGATAATATTGTGATTTTTTTCCCCTACATTTTTAATGTTTGTGGTATTTGTTAGCTCTTTAAAATATATAACTTGTGATTAATGATTCTAAATAAACATTTAATTTTCTATTCAAAATTTTGCAACCTTTTTCTTCCATTTATGAAATTCAAATTGTATAACCTTCAGGCTCACAAAGCCTGGAACCTTCTGGGTACCATATAAATTCAGTGTGGTGTGAACAACTCATCTATAAAAATCCAAATCTAGACTTTTACTGTCACTCATAGAACACCTGAGATCTGAGGTAACCAGGAGACTTGGTTGGTGGAGAGGCGTGGGAATGAGGATTAAGTGGTATTGATAGATTCCCAGGCCCAGATGGGCCAGAGCAACAAGCTGCCTCCGTCCAGGGGCATGGAGGAGACTCACAGGCCATAGTTAGGAGTGTAGATCTTATTCTAAGAACAACCAGAAACCATCGACAAGGCTTTAAACAAAAGAGGAAGTATTTACGATGAGGAACCAAGTGGAGAGACCTAGCAAAGGCCTGCACCAGGGTGTGGTTCTTCGGGATTTCCACTGCTCTGTGTCTATAGTGATAAGTAGAATCACCCTAAGTGCTTGGGGGAACCCTCGGCCTATAAGGAGCCAGAGGCTCACTGCCTTCCTCAGAAATCCTTGCTCGGCCATTTGACTCCTGGATCTGCAGCCAAGTGCTATAAAACACCCTGCAGGAGGTGGACTTCTCACATCCTCTCGGCTTTCCAATTAATCATTTAGATGGGAAACTGAAGCCTATTCAGGTAACAAAAATACGTGAACTCCAGGTCAGGATCACAGTCCTGTCCCAAATGTATAACTTTTTCCTCCCAGTTGGGGAGTTGGGGGTGTATTTAAAAAACCAATTATTTTTATTCAGTCACCGTTCCCTAGCAACCACAAAAAAAGCATCTGTGGTCCTGATGCCTGTGAACACTAGTCCAAGCGGATGCTTACGCACGCCTCCAGAAGCAGGGAGAGAACAAAAGCATAGGAATCAGTCTCCTGTTGGTGAGAGATTCTAAATGGGAAATTTCTTAAGAGCCAGGCATCTGATAGAACATAGCATGAGAGATGTAGGGGTGCAGATATTCTTCAGGGCATATAAAAGGGGCTGTGCCTTTTGTAGGGGTTGGCTTCTATGAAACAGCTAATGCCTGAGACAGCGGACATCTTTCCAGTCCCTCCTTTGTGTGTCTTTCCAGCCAGAGTCTTGTTTTCGTTAAAGCTCTATAGACAGAAAAGAAGGGTGACTGGCTGAATTCAAATCTAAACTGAATAGGGTCTCTGCCAATGTCCCTCTCTTTCAACCAGGCATAGCTACTCAATGCATGTCAGTCACTGAACTCTATAGCTAGAAGGGATCTGTCCAACCATTCAATGCTTGTTTTACAGAGGAGTAAACACAAAAACGCTGAGAGGCAAATTCACTTGTCCATGGTGACCAGCTAGTTGGTAGCCTCCCAGGGTCTCCGGACCTCCAGCCTAGTGGTTTTGGGGTAGGAGAGGCACATATTTTAAAGATGTAAACCTTTGCATATTACGCCACATTGAAAGGTAATGGGGACGAAAAGTCGGTCTAAGAGGAAGCTGTCACAGCAACCAAGAGATGCAAATCTTGTAATTTGTAAGTCTGAAATTCAAGGGCTGACTCAGAATTACAGAACAAGAATTGTTTTAAAACAAATGCTACGTTTTTTAGCTTTTTTTTATTAAATTAAAGTTCATTGGGGTGACAATGGTTAGTAAAGTTACATAAGTTTCAGGTGTACAATTCTGTGACACATCATCTATCTCTCACATTGTGTGCTCACCACCCCAGAGTCAGTTCTCCTTCCATCACTACGTATTTGGTTTTTTGCTTTTTAAAAAGGCATCGAAGCTAAGTGAGTGCCCCCACCCCACACACACACCAGTCAAGGAATTGAAGTAGGACAAATGTTCTACCAACAAATGTTTTTCCAACTTATTGAATTAGAAAAATGATAATACATGCTAGCCTTTGTGGAATTGTAGAATGTTAGGGCAAAAGGTGCTCTTAGTTACGTCAATCAGGCTCATCATGTTTTAGATGACATCTGAGACTGGAGTGCAGAGGAGCCACGGGCTTGGCCGGCCACACTGGTCAGTAGTGGAGTGGACACCATATCCCGGCATCTGGCCTCCCCAGGTCCAACGCTTTTCCTTCTCTGGGCCATGAGGCCAATTCTCTGGCTTGCAATATTCTCTCCGGATTTATTCTCCTGTAGAGAGCATATTACTGTCTTTATATACTGTCTTTATATACTGTCTTTTAATCCATTTCCAATGGAATGCTACTTCTTTCTTCTCCTTTTTCATTTTTTCCATATCACATCCAAGGCTGACACAGATGTAGCAGCAGCAAGAATGGTACAATATAATTCAGTTGATCTGGTGAAGAATTCATTTAAATCATCTTGTGGCATCCTGTTTTCCACCTGCTTATTCTTGGAGAGTTGAATAATATGAAGCTTAATGGTTAGATGCTACCATCTGAAAAAAAAAAAGTTTCTCAAGTTTTTCCCCAATCACTTTTAGAGTAGTGATTTAAAAACAGATGCATAATTTCAAAAGTACAGAAAGTAATATAATGAACATCCATGAATCTATAATCCCAGAGTCAATAAATATTAACATTTTTTCTGATATTTGTGTATTAGGGTTCTCCAAACAAACAGAACCAACAGGATGTGTATATATACATAAAACTTAGTTTAAGGAATTGGCTCCCATGATTGTGCTGGCTTGGCCAGTAAAAAATCTAATAAGGTAGGCTGGCAGGCTGGAGACTCACAGAAGAGTTGTAATCCAACAGCAGTCTGCTGGCAGAATTCCTTCTTGCTTGGGAGAGGTCAGTCTTTATTCTTTTAAGGCTTTCAACTGATTGGATGAGACCCACCCACATAATGGAGGGTAATCTGCTTTATTCAAGTCACTGATTTAAACATTAATATCCATAAAACATCTTCAGAGAAACATCCAAAATACCATTTGACCAAATATCTGGGGGCACTGGCCCAGCCAAACAGACACATAAAATCAACCATTACAATTTATTTTAAATCTTTTTTTAAGAAATAAAACATTGCAGATATAGTTGCCGTCCCATTTATACCCCTCCCTGGGCACCCCATTCAATAGTGATAATGCTTTTTTTGGAAACTCCTTTTTGTGACTTCAGAACCCTTTTGACGCTGAAACCAGAGGCCAAAGAAGTCCAGGGCCCGTGCCGCCTGCACCGCTCAGCCAATAGACTGACACAGGAGTTGCGTCCTAGAATAAGCGTTTATTATCAGAGCACCTGTGGTCCGAGAAGGCAGCAAGTTAACACCTCCAAAACTGCCTTAATATTCTCAGATTAGCATGAGATATTTAAGGGAAAATCTGGACATTCCTCTAGACGCTACATGATGGTGTGTGTTTATGGGGGGCGGTCTGCATGGAGCCTCCCCTCTGGCAATGCGGCTCTCTATGTGGTCACCTACCTAGGAGCAGTGATGTTAGTAACCTGGAAAGAATGCTAGGCCATAGAGATTGTAATCGGCAAACACAGGGGCATGGGGTGGGGGCGGCGATGGGGGCTGGCCTTGTGACTGATAACCAAGCATCAGCAGCAGTGAACTGAGACAGGGGACATCCTAAGCTCAGGAACTGGGACAGGGGATATTCCAAGCTCAAAGTGAAGGGAGGGGGTTGATCAATTGTTAAGCTCTAGGGCAGGGAGAGGCAAGGCCACGGAGTCTTCTGTGGGGGTCCCAACCGGGCCCTGTTTCAATGCATCACTTAAACTCCAATTTCTGGCTCAGTGTGGGGGTGGGATTGAAGACATGGCCTCACATTTGCCATCACCACGTTCTTTCCCTGACCTCCTGGCCACAGGAAGCTGTACATGGGTTCTATAGAAAACTCCATTATAAGCCACTGTACCAGGGTGGTTATTCACTGGGAATCACTATGTTGAATGTGCACGACTCAAACACATTCAGATCACAGGCCACCCAGGTTTGGATTGTTCTGCCCAAATAGTCTCATTCACTATTACACGAGCCATGTCTGTTTTACTTGCTAGTTTATTGCAAGGATAAGTAAACGATGACTGTTAGAAAAGCTTGGAAGAAAGAAGAGGTGTCAGATAAACTCAAGGTACAGTGCACTGGCCTCCAGACAGCTTTCTGACCTGGAACCTGCTGGATAAGAGGCCCGAGCTCTGCACACTCTCGGATCCCTTCCAGAGCCGAGGACTCCATGACTGGTATTTGGAGTGATAGCATCCTTTATTCAAATTCTCTCTGATTTGCTGCTGTAGGCTTAGAGAGGCTGGTTCTTCCCGAAGGATATTAGGTGCAGTGTAAGCTGCAGATACCTGCTCAGCTGGCTAAGTCTTTAATCATGGAAAGAAGGCTCCTAAAGAAGGAAATGAAAAAGCTCCTGTAAGTATGATTGAGAATAACTTTCATTTATGTCACTCAGCAGTTGCTGGGTTTTATGTCCTAGATGGTCTGGATATTGGCAGGATGCTAAAAATCTAAGGAAAATTCTATTCCTGCATCATCAGAGAAAGCCAGATGACTTGGCCTCTGTCTCCAACCAGAGAGTATTCACAAAGCCAGATGCTGAATCTCTCGGGAGGATGTTTCTGCCAGCAGTGTGTGCTTCTGAGGCATCCCCATTCTAGAGCCTAAGATCTGGGCCCACAGCTTAGTCAGCCTGTGCTGGGTGGGGTGCGCCTTAGAAACAGCCCTGCTGGTTAAAGGTGTAGGAGAGATTTCTGAAAAATGTATCCAAGGGTTCAGCATTTAAATCGCAGCCTCTGCCTCTTTTATTATCAGTCTTTTCAACTCAATAATTCATTTTCTTTTTCTTGCCATCTGAACGTTTTTTTTTAATAAACAAAGAAAATATTAAGTTTTCCCATGGAAACAATTTGTTCTCCTCTGCTAGCTTTTCTTTGACTTGGTACTTTGTTAAGAGGTTGGTGAAAATCACAGGCCACATAAAAAGGAGGGAAAAAGGGTTACGTTGTATTTCATATGTACTATAGGCATAACAATAATACCCTTTTCATCAAAGACCATGTCAGTCCCCATCAAATGTCCTTTCTTGGCCAACTAAGATAATTATCCTTTAACAAGTCCTTAAGAAATGCTAGCATAAACAATGTTTGAATCCACGCATGTTTACATGTATGTGTTTGGAGGCCAACATACTAAAGAACAAACCGTAATCAAGAATGCCAATTCCTCCACATAGAACTGGAATTTCAAAAGTGATATAAATACAATTTTATAGCCAAATAATACATTTAGGCTACTTTGAATAAAGTACCTTGGAATTACAAAGCTTAGCGACTTAGAAGAAGAGCTTTTAAAAGCCAAAAACAAATATCCCCCAGATGGTACTTGCCCAAAATGAGTGGTAAAGACCTTGACAACCAGAAGTGTGGCCTTATGTAAACTTGAGAGATTTGCAGAGATCGACCTCAGAGTCCCAGGGTCCTTTAACCTGCATCCATTCCTCTTCCCGACTTTCCCAAAATAGCACCCTTTCTATCTTTTTTTCTCTCCTTGCCTTATCAAAAGTCACTGTTCTGAAAAGATCTGACAAGGATACACTAAAGTGGAATTACTAATATATTTTTATGCATAACTCCTCCTAAGGGTATCTGCAGTCTAATGGGAAAAATCCTTCGGGCAAAAGAATACATTTGCACAAAATATCACCTATCGAAGTTATCAACTTTGGACATTCTGCCCAAGTTTAACACGAGCAGCAAGGGTATCTTTATTTTTAACAGTGAGTCTCAGTCCTTTCAGTTTTGTCAAACCTTTTCTGCATGTGGGGATTTATCATACTCCCTGCCTTCCTATAAATTCTATTTGGACTATGTGAGTTTAATGTTTGGATAAATGTGATTTCAGTTAACGATGGTTAGACATGTTGAGCCTGCAGCGCTGCAGAATCGCTATTTAAGTCCAAGTGAAATATGAACTCAGCTACCAGAGCCATCTGTGACTACTCTTGTGTTTGGTAGAGGAGGGAGGGACTGGGCAGGAACCGTCTCCTGCTGACTGAGCCCTGGTGTCATTCCCAATGGTTCAATCCTACTCTCTTGCTTTTAAGGGGAGATTATATTGGCATCAGACTTCGGGAAAATGAATTTGACCCAAAAGGAAGAAGGCAACTCACCTTTCTAGATGATATGGTAAAAAAAGGCATGGGGGTGCGAGTCACATTTGTGTTATATGTGTATGAAGGGGACAGAACAAGGATCCAATGTGTATAATAAGGCGAACCATGATCCCCCAGAATGTTCTCTTTCTCATCTTCTCATCCTAGCATTCTCCATACGGTCTTTTCAATTCATTAAACTGAAAGAAAAAAAAAGAGAAAATAAAAGTCCTGAGACTTTTGCTATTAGAAAAGATTCAAAAGCTAAAGGAGTGCAAGGATAAATGTTACATACAAGATGTTAACATTTTTTTTGGACAGGATTAGCTATCATGTAGTTCTCAAATGTGATACTTTTTTCTTTACCATTTGCATTAATGGACAAAAACCAAAGGACTGAATAATCCGAAAATTCTTTGTGTTATTGTTCAGGTTGAAACTCAGGTTCATGTTATGGAATAAAAGTTTACTTCGCATAAAGTAAGGAAGAAAGTGTGTAGAGAACTAATTCAAAAGAAATGAGTAAATCCTCAGCTTTTCCTATTCTTGCACTAACAAAGAAGAAAGGATCTCTCCCTCCCACACCCCCTCTCCCTGTCTGACTTCCCTGTAGCTGAATAAGCATTTGGTATTCTAAAGTGCTTCTCTGTGCATGTATTAAATAGAGAAATTAAATTGATTAGATTAACTGCTTCTCAAACTTTAATGGGGTCTTATTACAAGGCTCTGTGATTCAGGAGGTCTGGGAATTTGCATTTCTAATGAACAAACAGGTGATGTCAGGGCTGCTGGTCCATGCATCAATCTTCGGATTAAGTTTCAACAATTGATCACTGTCTATTTTTTCTTTCTTTTTCTTTTCTCTCTCTCTCTCTCTCTCTCTCTCTCTCTCTCTCTCTCTCTCTCTCTCTCTCTCTCTCTCTCTCTCTCTCTTTCTTTCTCCTCCTCTTCCTTCTCCTCCTCCTCCTCCTTCTTCTTTTTTTTTTTGGATTCACTTTTCAGTTTGGTTCAGTCCCTGGAAGAAATAGAAATAATTCCATTGTTTAGAGAATGTTGGCATTAGACAGAACCTTAGAACCCATCTTAAAATACAAAAACCAAACCAACCTTCCTTTTTCTGGGGGTGAGAAAAGGAATGGACATTCGAATTGGTCCTCAGCTTTTTACTGTCTATGGGACTCTTAGCAGGTCACTTAATCAGGTCTAACTCAGACCTTTGCTCACGCGGGCTCCCCAACCTGGAGGTCCTTCTCCATCTACAGAAATTCTCCGCATCCTTCAAGCCCCAGCCCTACCATGGCCTCCTCTCTGAAGCCTCCCAGGATTCCCCAGGTGGACACACCACTTCCCCTCTGCCCGTGGGAGCGCATTTCTGTCAGTCTACTCACAGAATTAGAAGTCATTTTCTGGGTCCCTCTTCCTCCACCTTCACCTTTTTTTATTTCAAAATTTAAGAAAACGGAAGCCCAGAGAGCACCAATTGCTCACCTGAGGATATACTACAAATTGTTGGCAGTACCTAGATTTGAGCCCGGATTCCCTGGTTCCTAGTTTAGTATTCTTTCTAAGAATCTATCCTTTCTTTTTGGACCCACACAACCCAGAACAACTGCTCTAGTGGGAGATAAATGAGATGCCTGAAGCAGCCTAATGATTTCTGTCCGAGCCTCAGGTTACTGGACAAGGTTGATGATCCTCACCATTGTGGATATGACAAAACAGTAGACTAGGCTTAGCAGTGCCATTGTCATTGGGCCCAAGAAGTGCTTTGGCCAACGTCTAAGCCAGTTCCTTTGCTCTGTGTGCTTCCTGCTTCAGGCACACTATGACCTGGCCATCAGTGTTGCTTTGCAATGGCTGCATCGCTCAGAAGACCTAACTTGGCTGGAGTGGGAGAAAGTGTAAGTTGAAATAGTTTTGCTTTTTAAATCTGTGACTATGAATAATTATGGAGGAAGTTCTATCTAGGGTCTTCTACCATGAGGCACTCTGATTTGAAAACACTGCAGGGGGAGTATCTCTCTCCTTCTAGAAACCTGAAGAAATCCCAGTTGTCAACTTAGGGAAGTTGTAAAACATATGTGTTTACATATGTTGCATCTCTGCTAATTTTTATTTTTAAAAAAATTTTATTGGGGAAGGGGAACAGGACTTTATTGGGGAACAATGTGTGCTTCCAGGTCTTTTTCCAAGTCAAGTTATCCTTTCAGTCTTAGTTGTGGAGGGTGCTCCAGGTCCAGTTGCCATTGTTAGTTGCATGGGGCAGAACCCACCATCCCTTGCGGGAGTTGAGGAGTTGAACTGGCAAGCTTGTGGTTGAGAGCCCACTGGCCCATGTAGGAATCGAACCGGGAGCCTTTGGCATTAGGAGCACAGAGCTCCAGCCGGCTGAGCCACAGGGCCGGCCTGCTAATTGTTTCTATCAGATGAAAATCTTTCTTGCATAGAATGTTCTGCCTTAGAAACATGACTGTGCTTTATAATGTACATGCCATGATTTTAAGATGGCCAATTCTGTGGTTAAAGGCTGCAATCTTTTCATAAGGACAATCAAACACAACTTCTTAAGCATTTAATCAGAATGGTACCTGAGCTGAGCTGTTTGAATCACAGAATAATTTCCTTTCCAGGATTATTGGCATTTTCTCCATGTAGGCCAGGCAGACGCACTCAATTAGTAAGAACGTGAAACTAATGAGGCCAGAATTGAATAACTATTCCAAAGGCCTGTTATTTTTTCTGTTTTCATGACCTTTGAACACACACCTGGTCCTGGATGGTTGTATCCACATGTAGTTGTAAGAAGCAGAAAATCCAGTTTGAACAGACTTAAGGAAAGGAAAAAACAAAGGAGGAGGAGGTGGAGAGAGATTTATTGTCTCTGTTTGAAAAGTCCATGGGTCGATCTGCGTTAGGCAGGACTCAATTCAAAACTCAAACCATGTCATCAGTGAACCTGCCTCCTGACTATTTCTTCTGTGTGGACACTACTCCTTTTCAGCCCACTTTATTGCAACATTCAGTTCAGGAGAGAATGGATTTTTATTTTTAAATCACAGAATTGTGTCTCAATGGCTCTGTTTGCCCTGACTTGTCTGGTGGTGGAGTGGGGGATGCTGACTAGCTTAGTCCACAGTTGTTGTCTATCTTTGGAATCCAGGGTGTTGTCTGCTTCCCTAGAAGCACATAGGCTTACAGTAGCGTAAAGCAGTTCCCCCCCCCAAGCAAATTGCCACAAGAAGGTAAAGGTTCCTGGTTGGCAAAACTGTAACTGTCCACAGTTACAGTTGTGGACTAGTCTGACAAGGTTTGATAACTGCAAATCCATGGATAGATGAGGGCAAGTTCATCACCACTGTTGGAAGATTCAAAATTCAAAATGTGTACTTTACTGATGGCAGATTAATCATATCAATTTTGTAAACAAGTACATAGCACACAGATATGGGAGATTATTTATGGACTATTATCACAAGTATCAAAAACAACAAGAATAAAACATTCATATTTATTCATATTCCCTCTTAGGAAAAGGCCATTCCGTGCCAGACCCATATATCCAAACCATAGAGAAAGAGAAGCAATGATTTTATCATCTTATGCTGGAATCTTAATGGTAAGGAAAAGAACACTATGTGCATATATGGAGATTGTATATTTCCTATGCACAATGTACTATTAATGCGTATTTATTTTCTTTTTTCAACCAATGTTTGTAAATGTTTAGGATTTATTAATTGTAAATGTTTCATTTTTTTAAAGATGTACTAAAAAGACTTTGACTTCTATTTTGTATTATGAAAACATTCATTCAAGGGGGAAAAAACAAAAACAAAAACAAAAACCAGATGAAACACATAAATAATTGGAATCTGGATATTCTGATGTTTCCATTTATTCAAAAGTTATTTATTCGGTGCCCATGCCACTCAGGCACCATACAAGACATACTGAAGCTATAATAGTTTTGTTTTGTAATAAAAGAAAAGCAGTGATATGATAATGCATATTTTTGTTGTTGTTTAACAGAACAGCATCCCAATTGAGGAAGTCTTTAAAATTTATGGGGCTGATTCTTCTGCCAATTCTTGTGCTACCAAGGTAGGGGTGACCTGAGACTATCAATATAAGGGATTTTTAGAGAGAATTTGTTTATTTGATGCAGGTATAATGTTGTATTTTCAGGCATGAAATAACAGTTTTAAATAAAAATGGACAAAACCAGATGTAGTCATATCTTAATTGGGTAATAAATGTTTGTAAAATGCTTTCCTTAGATAGAAGACTGTATTGTATTTGTAATTACAAATGTGTTTCGCATAAGGCTGAGTAGAGGCAGCAAATAAAGCACCAGGCTTGGAGTCTAGATTCTGCCTCTGTTTCTGATTAACAGAATTTTTCACATATACTTTTTGTAACGTAGATCTGGTTAGTCCAAGTGCTACTCTAGTACAATGTACCATAACATCTAGAACTAGGACAAGATCTACAAGTTTCGCTCTCATGATAAATTATCTAGTTGACGGCTGCCACATTTCTCCTTCCCATCAGACTCCTTTGAAATCGCTGAAATAGAAGCAACAATGATGTGGGAGTCCAGGCCCCTGGGTATGAGTTCTGACTCCACTACTACGGAACCCTGGGTCCCTTTCTCTCTTTGGGCTTCCATATACTGACCTTTAAAAAGATAGAGTATTCTGAATGATCTTTATGGCCAGTTCAGCTTTTGCTGTTTATGAATGCGTAAACATTTAATAAACATGTAAATATGGGCTGCTATTTAGAGGTGAACTACTGATCCCTGTAGCTTTAGATGCCTCTAGAAGAAGGAACAGGAAAGGGAGAATGGGGTGGGCAGGGATGTGTAGCAGGAGGGAGTCAGGGAAGGAAGCAGGGAGAACCCGCCCCTCCCATCCAGGCCTTTTATTGCTTTCCATGTCCCCATTGGATTTGGAAGGGAGAGCAGGGAAGGGGCAGGGCTATGTCTACAGGAACATCTGCCTCCCTTGTTCTTTTACCTGTAGACCATACTGCAAACAGTGAGGCTGAATAAAGTCAAGAGCCCACCAGGTCCAGCTCAGGAGTCAAATATTTACTAAGAGTTGTAACTTTGAAACAAACTGTCCTGTTATCTGAATCCACATGTAACCTGGCTGTAGTCCTGAGACTTGGGTTCCCTTGATCACTCTAGGTTCAACTTTATTCATTCATTCATTCATTCATTCATTCATTCAATATAGCTGTAGATGCAGGGCATATAAGGGTGAGCAAGTCAGACAAGATTGCTTTTCTCATAGTTCCCATATCTTATATTGGCGCTGACATTTTATTTTGGCCACCCCAGGCCTGATACTGTTCAGAGACTAAGCTGCCCTTGGCTTTTAAAAAAAGCCCAGCTCTCTGGGTTTCTTGGAGATCCAAGCAAACCATACTCTTACATTCCTGCTTGTTTTTTTCTGCGGCTTTCTTCCTTTCAGGTTGTCCTCCTCTCCCCTTCCTCTCTGCTCCCAATCCCAACACATACACATAAATATTTGATCTCCAAACCCCTCTGTTTCCAGTCACTGTGTTTCCCCCCTTCGTCTTCTGTTGCCTTGGGGAGGTCTAGGTCAGGCCTCAGGCATGTCTGATCTGTTCGTCTTGACTCACATGGCCAGAGGGCAAATACGGACAATGACATTCTGGAGTGGATGACATTGTGAACCCCTCCAGTGGCCAGGACATCAATCAAAAAGGTTTGCGAACATGGGTGTCTGAGTAACTTGGATGAGCCAGGTTCACGTAAAGGAGCCAGAATGGGAAGCCACAATGTTTAGAGGTGGGCCAGCCAATCTCTATCTATGCATCTGATCACTCACTTATTCATTAAAGAACCTTTACTCGTCACCTTCTCTGTTCTGCTGTACACAGTCTCTGTCCTCACCACAAGGACCAATAATAAAAAGCCCAGATGTGCACATCGACTACATAATGAGCCGCGCCGAAGGGAAATAGATAATGTACTCGTAGAAGGGACTTTCCTTCAAAGGTCTGCGTTGGCTTACTGACGCAGTGGATGAGTGTGGGCTCATTTATTGATGTGTACATGAAAGACACTTTGTACAATGGGTAAGCACAAGGATTCTAAAGGCAGGCGGCTGGGGTTTGAACCCCAGCTCCCCCAGCTACATAACCAGCAGAATAACACTAGATAAGTCTTCTCAGATCTGTCAGTCTCGATTTCATTTGCAAAAAGAGGAACAAGAAGATGGGGTTGTTGTGGCCAATGAAGTGACTTAGAACCCGTAAAGCCCTTAGTGCTTGGCTCCTGGTAACCTCAAAATATGAGCTATAGTTAAGGTTCTGATATTCGGGGGTTGGGTATCTGATTTCCTCTATGTCCCACTAACTCAGGGTTTCTCAACATTTTACACCACATAATTCTTTGTTGTGTGTGTAGGGGATGGAGTCAGGCTGGCCTGTGCCTTGTGAGAAGTTTACCAGCATCCCTGGGTAATCCTGTACCCATTAGATGCCAGTAGCTTCCCCTAAGTCATGACAACCAAAAATGTCTCTAGACTTTGCTAAATGCCCCCTAAGAGGCGAAATCACAGCTGGTTGAGAACCACTGTTCTAAATATTCAAAAATTAAATAGCTCATCGAGCATCCATGTGTATTATTAATATAACATAAACTTTGTGTATTTTAGACAATGAAATATCACAAAGGGTTTGATATGATTTGAGCTACAAATACAAGAGCCAGGATCATCTATCTCTGTGGGCCTCCCACGTTCCTCCCGCTCAGGGCTTTCTCCTGTGGCCACACATCTGCTGCCCTCAGGGATCTCCTCCACATCTTAAATAAAGAATACCAGACCCTCTCGTGTGGCAATTCAAAGATTGCAAATTATAAGAGCTATTCTAAAACAGTCTTTGGCGCTTAACAATTTCAAACTTTTTAACTAGGAGAAGGGTTGCTCAAAAAAAATAGTTATTGCCAAAAGTTCTTCTCTAATTGCTTTATATATTTGATTGACCCTTTGATTCCTTTGGATAAAATGTCTCCCAGGCAACAGCTAAAATCCTCCCCAACAAGACCTTAAAGCCCTTTTGAATACTAATCAGATTATGTAGAATTTCCAGCCACCAGAATTGGCCACAGGATACAATACGGGTACTGTGCACAGGCTGGATGGCTTTCATCAGAACTATTTGCTGCCACCTGGTGACAGAAAGGCCGAGTATTATTCACTAATCTATTAATATTAGCTTCAGGTTTTATTCCTGATAAGGAGTCGTGTTTCTGCTGAGGACCTTGGATCCATAGAAGAAATCTAAGGACCTCACTAAGAGGGAGTTATTTACAATTAGGTTCAGATAAATGTAAACGGCCCTACTTAATTTTAAACTAAAGAAAACATAAGCATAAATCTTCCTTCAACAAATAAAGCAAGCAATAAAAATATTCTTCAGCTCCATTTAATGGAGAAAGAGGGGAAAAGGAAAAGGACTTTACACCTCTCATCTTCTCCCCCTTCCCCTTGCAGTTGGAAGAAATTTTTGCTGAATGTGCTTTGGACATGATTTGACACTCAATAAGTACTTGAATCAAGAAATACCAATCATAACAACACTTTTACATTGATACAATGAAGGTATTAGTAAGTAACATTAAACTGAAAAAAGAAGACATGATTCACTCTAAGTTTAGGATTTAAATTGCATCCTACTTTTAAATAATGTTTTATATAAACCACACAGGAAGCTACATTAACTGCTTGCATGAATCGTCAGATCATCAGGACTCATAGACCATTTCAGCTGGAAATGACCTTTAAAATCATTGGGTTCTATCTTCAGTAAACAGAGAAACTAGAACGTGGGAAGCTTGTATCTTCTAAGTGCAGAAATGCAGCAGAACGACATATAACAAGACTTTCTGAGAGGATCACTTCATAAGCTATATAAATGTCTAACCACTAAAAAAAAGAATGACATATGAGCCAATTCTCTTTTTCTTGTATCTTGCATACATTATCCTAAAGGACTATTATCATAGCTATAATTGCCCCATACTAATATAAAGCCTCCTTTCAATTACTTTCTGTGCTTTAGGGTCAGCTTTCTGAATAGATTAAGTGCTTCTTGAGGTTAAAGGCTACAGTTTATGCTTAGGTTTGCTTCTTTACAATGCTGGATATGAAGTAAACTCTCAATAAGTATTTTTTGTCATTTGAATAAAAGACTGAGGTCAATTTTAGAACTGCCCCTGCTAAGGGGGCTCTAACTGTTCTATCAATAAAAAGAACAAAGACATCCTCATTTATTGTTTAATACATGTTTTCTGTAGGATACAACGAAAACCCATAGTACGAAAACCCATAGTAATATTGAAAAACAGATGTTTACTTCTCACACAAAAGGATTCTGGAGGTAGGCAGACCAGGGCTGGTACCACAGCTCCACAAAGCTGTCAGGAACACAGGCTTCTTCCAGGTCTCTGCTCAGTCATGCCTGTTGCAATTACAAAATAATACATAAATATAGTCCTTTTCTTAAAGAAAAAAAAAAAAAGTCCCCAAATACCCACCTATATATAAACTACACAATGATCTTTGAGCTCAAATGCCTGCGGAAATACAAATTTCTACCTACTTCAAAGGGATACCAATTATGTAGGGACTTGATCATTAAAAGTGTGATCATTAAGAGCTTTGTATGATAAAAGAGAGTAGAAAATTTTCTACTGCCCTACTAAATCTAAAAATAGTTATTTGTTTTGTTGTCCTCGTTGTTTGCTGTGTGCCTCAGTTATACATCATATAAGAGTGTCCTACTGATTAAATGGCATATTTGTGCAAATGCCTACATAAAGAGAATTGTGTAATCAACTTTTACTCCTTCGAAATAAGAGTTCTGTAAATATAAAACCTGAATCTCTATCAGTGAGGAGGCAGAAAATTGTTTATCTTGCAGTGAAATGTTAATTATTTTCGGCCTCCTGGCTCTGATTAGTTATTTGTCAGCAATTCACTCAACCATTCTCTGGATCCTATGAGGGAAGTGGTGGCCACGTTGCCGCCATGGGTAACTATGCAATAGAGAGAATTGAGTCAGGGAGAAAAATGATGATGATGATGATGGACATCAGTAATAATTATTATTGTCATTACATTTAAAGCTACTATATTGTATTATGTGCCACACACTATTCTAAGCACTTTACATATGCTAACTCTTTAATCCCTACAATTCTATAAGGTAGGTACTGGTATTATTATTATCACACGAAGAAACGGATACAGAGAAGTTAAATGACATGCCCAATATCACACATTTTATAGATGGTGCAGCCTGCATTCAAATACAGCCAGTTTGACACCAAAGTTCATGCTGTTAACCACTATTGCCTGTACTAGAATCATAGTTATTCAGCTAGTCAATAACATTGGAGTGCCTACTATGTGCTAGGCGCTCTCTAAGGCAGTGGAGATAAAAGGTTAAATTAGCTAACCAGCCTCCCGCCTTCCACACTCCAATCCATTCTCCACATAGCAGTTGTTTTTCATTTTAAACCTAAATCAGACCTTGTAACACTACTGCTTAAAAATATTTCAATGGCTTCCGTTGCTCCCTGGAATCAATTGCAATGTATAACTCTGTACCATGACCAACAAGGACCCACGTGAGCTGGGTCCTTCATTCCTCTTCCGCCTCTTCTACAATTTCCCCCTTTCTCACTATGGTCTAGACACACAGGATTCCTTTCTATGTGTGGAAAGCACAAGCTTATTCCAAGAAATCCTTCTTATTCCCTTTGCCTCTCCAGGTCTTCCCATGGCTGGCTTCCGGCTCATCCTGCCAGTCTCAGCTGAAACATGGCTTCCTTCTAGAGACTTTCTCTGTCCTCTCCATCTGAAATGGTGGTTGCCCAGTAACTCCCTAGCACATCATCTGTTTAGTTTCTTGATTAAACTTATCACAATGTATAATCACCCTGGTTGGCTAATAGTTAGTTTTTTTGTCTCTCCTCACTCGGCCCTAGAAAGGCAGGAACTTTGTCTGTCTTACTATCTACAGCTCCTAAAACAGAGCCTGGCCCATCGTAGGTGCTCACTGAAAACTTATTGAATGAATGAAGGAAGGAACAGTTCTAGCCTTAAAGAAGTGTCCAGTGTAGTGCAATAGACAGTGGATTATAACTAACTATAACACACTTGGTTTGTTCTATGTGACATCATGCTTTGAATTCACAGATGAGCAAGTCAATCATTCTGTCTTGGGGTGGGGTGAGAGGCAGGAGGCCAGCATGGGAGAGTTGAGGCCTTGAGATGTCGGGGCAAGTTTCTCAGAAAAGGTGACATTTGAGCCACATCTCAAAGGAAAAGTAGGAGCCTCTAGGCAAAGTAAGAGCCTCTGGGCAAAAAAGAAGGAGATCGCTATTCTAGGTAAAGGGAAATATTTGAAGAGCACCAGTGTGTGAAATGGCATTCTAGGTAAAGAGAACCCAGCGGGTAGAGGCAGTATGTGAATGTGCATGATGAATGAAACATGAGCCTCACCAGTAGACTGTAGTAACATCTAAGGACTGTGTCAACAGGCCAAGAGCGGTAACTACTAGGCATTAACAGCACAAAGTGTGTGCAGCTTTTAAAAGCAGCATTTTTTCTCTTTCAGGTTCCCCAAGCTACACCTTTCCACCTCTCCTTGCATCCTTTTGCCATGTTAACAGCACCCAAGGCAGCAGAATATGCCCGCAAACAGAGTAAGCCTCTTCACTTTCATCTGCTTAGAGAAATTTAAGTAAAACTGGGAGGGAAATTCAGCAAGTAAATTCGAAGTTGTTATGGTAATCGGATCTCTCTGGTTGAATTAAAAAGAACTGGGAGCATTTGTGACTTGATTTCCCTCCATTATTGAAATCAGGGAAGTCTTATTTCTCAGACACTTTGGTGATGGGACCAAAGCACTCTGGAATGGAACTTGGGTAGACCCAGTTTTTTAAAAAAAAATTGTGCAGATACGGTTACTACATGTATTTCTAGGTGTGAAGTTAAGAAGAGGAGCAACGAATAAAAATGCCACCAGCAGCTCTGTAAGGGAAGCAAATGCCACAGAACAAAAATCATCCAAAAATTTATCTTTGGACACACGGTCAAAGAACAAAGTAGGTCTGAAAACATAAACCGGACCAAACTGATACCAGATGTTTTGGGAGTATTTTACTTATATGGTAGTTAAAAGTCTGGTCTCTAGAGGTAGATGCTCTGGGTTTGAATCTAAAGCCCACTATTTATTATCTGCGTGACTTCAGACAAGTTACTTAACCTCTCTATTTCTTAGTTTCCTCTTCTGCAAAATGGGAAGATTGTTGGATTGATTAACTGAAATTGTGCATGTTAAGAGGTTAGAACAGTGGCTTACACAGAGTAAACCATAAATAAATATTAACCACTATTACCTTTCAGCATTTGAGAAATGCTATTCACAAGTTAATCAGCTGTTATTCTGTGGGTTCAAATAAGTGTGTACATGGTTATAGTAAAAATTTCAAACAATACAAAAATTATAAGTGAAAAGTAAAAGAATCCCCTTTTCCCCCCCACACCTTTCCTACTCCTCAGAAATAACCATTGTTAATATTTCTTGTGATATTCAAATATTACTATACTTATATATATAGAAATATGCATACATGTATGTCTCACTGATTTGTTAGAAATAACCAAGAAATAAATTAAAGAAATAAATATTTTTAGTAAGAGACAAATATTTTATTAAACATATAAAAATATGGTTTCACAGTTTATTGTTTGAAGAAGTTTTTCATTTTTTATACTTGAGCTTCTTTGTCTTTTCCTTTATGGCTTATGGATATCACATCATGTCTTTTAGCTAATAAACAATTTTTTAACCTTAAGATGAAACAATGCTGTATTCAGAATCTTCTATTTATTTTCAGCCACTGAATTTCTTCATAAAGTAAAGGAAAAGGAGAAACTACATTTTAAAAATCCAGGTATTCTGGCAAACAGTTTTAAATATTTCCTTTATACTGTCTTGGTATTAATAGCACATTATTAGTCAGAATAGGTATAAACAATACCATATCCTAGGACAGTGTCAATATTGGGCAGATTACTAGGAAATGAATTTGGAATGGACAGGGAATTGCATGATGATAAAGGTCAATTCTCCAAGAAGACATAACAATCCTTAACATGTATGCACTCAACAATAGAGCAAGCAACTACATGAGGTAAAAAAAACCTCATGGAACTGCAAGGAGAAGCAGATGACTTCACTATTCTACTCAGAGACTTCAACACCCCTCTACCAGAAATGGAGAGAGGGCAATTTAAGTAAAAGTTCACAGCAGTATACAAGAAATTCTAAATAATATGCTGCAAGGGTAACACACAACTGCTAAGGGGCAAATAAATGATTTGCTTTGAGTATGGTTATCAAAGAAAGCATTACCTTTATTATTTTCTTTTATTTGGAAATAATTTCAAGCTTAGAGGAAAGCTGCAAGAATAGTAAAAGAACCCTCATACACCTTTTACTCAGATTCACCAATTGTTAACATTTTGCTCTGTTAGCTATATCATTTTTTCTCTCTGCCCTTCTCCTTCTGTCCTTGTCTCTTTCTCTCTGTGTATAGATATGTCTTTCTTTCCTGAGCCATCTGAAGTTATATTACCATATCATTTTACCCCTATATACTTCAGTGTGTACTTCCTAAGAACAAAGTCATTCTCTTAAATAACTTTGATAGTCTTATGTAATCTATGGTCTATATACAAATTTTTAAGGACCCAAAAATGTCCTTATTTTTTTTCTTTCTTTCTGTACAGAATTCAGTGTGGGATCACATATTGTACTTAGCTGAAAAATATAACTCAATTTCCAAATGCCTCAGAACAGTTCCATGGAAATTCTTTTGTACCTATATCCATTTTAACTCATCTTTTTCAACAACTTAGTATCTGATATTTGACCTTAACTTCCTATAGATTGAAAGCTGATGGTTGTGTCCATGTTGAATTGACATGCTTGATACCAAAATCATCTTTTTATTCTGCAGGTCACTTAGAAACTTGGGATTGCACCATGGGGCTTTGTAATAAAGTCTCTGGGAGAGGAAAAGAAACATCATCTTAAAACTGCACCTCTTGACAGTACGTTTTTTTTTACAGTTAGCTTTTGATGCAAACTACATGGAAGTATTATTTTTAGATGTTGAACTTTCTTCTCTTAGAATCATATTGCATGGCTACATTTGACTTAAAAACTGTATGTATCTTACACTACTTCATTGTGAGTGGAAGACTATTGGTTGGAGAATTCTAAGAATACAGAGAATTTCTATGTCAGAGCAGGCTGGCTTTGTAGCACATTTTGTTTAGCACTGAATATTGCAGAGTGGTGAAATAGAAGGCAATTTTCTGAAGTTTCTATCCAAAATAAAATTAATCTGTCATTGATAGCCTTTGTTATGTTCTCATATGGAAACATTTAAAAACATTTCAATAAAGCATTATAAGAAGAATGAGTGTAGGCTTTCTTTTGCTAGGAGGAAAAGAAAATATTCCAGTCTTTCAGTACCTTTCCAAAATGCTGATTAGGCACACGCCTAAGCTTGTAAATATTTGAGTAACAATGTGACCAAATGAATGTGAGTACAGATTATACTTTTCTTAAGGTTTTCATGTGCCATCTTTCTGCAGAACAGTTTTTCGTTTGTTTGTTTTTAATGTGTGCAAAAACACATGTGTGGTTTGTTGACTTCTGCTAAAAATGGTAGTGTGTTCTGATGTGGGGTTGTGGCTGGAAAGACCAATGCGGCCTTTCCCATACTGGTTTAGTTATGGCTATAACTGAGGTTTACCAGTAGACCTGCAGCATTAGGTGAGAGACAAAGAAGTGTATCAGTGACCTATGGTCCCTGGGTACGCTGCCAGGTGTCTAACCTCATAGGACTTCACCCAGTTATTTTTGTGTAGCACTGCTAGTCGCGAGGGTACATTTTTTCTTTGTGGCTATTGCTGTTTCTCCTTTTAACATCTGAACACTTGCTTCACATGCTGCCCGAGGACTTTCACAAATGGCATTGTGGACATACTGCTAGCTCCAGTTGCATATCCTTTCAGAGTCCCTTCACGGGTCGCGTGAAGCACACAGGTGCTTGATTTTTGTCTTTCTACATACACAAGGGATGACAAAAGATGAGCTGGGGGTTGGAGTCACCCCTGCGTATCTGAGGAGTGCTTTAAAATCAATAGGTTGGCAGAAAGCACTTTAGGCTGTCATCTGGGCTCTGTGACACGTCAGGGAGGGAAAACTCAGGCAAATCATGATACTAATTTCAGGACATCTCTTTATTTTAGCCCAAGAAGACGTGTTTAATCACAAGACAAAATATGCCTATTTTCAAAAGTTTCTGCTTTTCACCATCAACTCAAAGTTATGTATTTAAAAATTGATTTTACTGTTTCAACTCATGAAAGTAATATACATTTATAATACAAAATGAAGTCAATAGAAAACAACGAAAAGGAGAAATAAAAACATAAAACTAGGACCTATCATCTTGCCATTTATTCATAACCATGACTAACATTGGTGTATACATACAACGTTCTAATCTTTTTTCCCTACATAAACATGTGCAAAATATTGTTATCAAAACCATATAATACTGATGAGGTAATTTAGGAAATGTAATTGTTTTAGAATGAGAGGATTTTTGTTGCCCTTAGCACTTCAAGTCCTTCTGAACTCATAGGAATGAAACGAGTCGCCCCAGGTGGAACCACCAACCTCACCTCAGCAGTTTCCATAGGCAAACATTCCAGAATGCTGGGCAGGTCATGTATTTCCAGAGTGCGACATAGGATGAGAAGTGTGCCCGTTGTCTCCAAGGTCATAATGGCTCTGCTGACTTCAGTTCCTTTCACTGGAGCTAGTGAGGGGAAGTCGAAAATGCCAGAGAGAATGAGAGCCCCTGGCCCATGATCCTAAATGAAAAAAAGAGAGAACATAGAAATCCCCTCACGCAGTACCCCCAGGTCCCTTTTGTGTTGTTCTAGCCAACACAGCAGGTGTCCTGCTATATATACCAGCTGCCACTCTTGTTGTCCCCATCACACTGGACGCTGATCATCTGCGATCAACAACCATGGGAAAGGTGAGTCAACCCAGGTGCCATACCATGTCTATTGAGTGTCTCCTGTGTCTGGGGATGTACCTCCCAGTTGACTGCCTGCTGTCACCTTGTTTTCTACTACAGATCACCTTCTACAAGGACCAGGGCTTCCAGGGCCGCCACTACGAATGAATGCAGCAGCGACTGCCCCAACCTGCAGCCCCACTTCAGCCGCTGCAACTCCATCCGTGTGGACAGCGGCTACTGGATGCTGTATGAGCGCCCCACCTATGAGGGCTACCATATTTCCTGGGGCGCGGCGACTACCAGGACTACCAGCAATGGATGGGCCTCAGAGATTCGGTCTGCTCCTGCCGTGCAATTCCTTACGTGAGTCTTGCTTCAACCAACTGATGTGAAAGTATCATTGATCTGTGGCCATAACTTCCTGTTTATAAAAGTCAGTTTGTTCCAACTCAGGACTAGTGTTCACAGTGAGGATAACAATGCCTGACTTTCGAGCATTTAAAAAAAAAAATGTGAGCAGGATCATGAAACACTGTAACCTCTATTTATTTCTTACTTAAGGACAACAAATTATTTTTAGGGCACAAGAAATCACAACATAGCCTCTAAAATTAAATTTGGTAGCATCTGGCTGATCCCTAATTTTTAAATAAAAACCACCTTCTTCAGTAAAGAAAAAAAATCTATCGAGGTCACTCTGTTTTAGTAGTAAAAACACAAACAGACTATGGGAGAACAATACAAGCATAATGTATTCTAATTGCATTGGTGATTGTTTTCAATACATTATCTGCATTGTTCATTAGTAATTTGTTTCAGCTTGTAAGTGGCTTCTTATTTTCCAGGAGTCATTATCAACTAGTTTCATACAAGGGTCAGAGACAACTCATTAATTAGGATTTCATAGGACATGGTCCTCACCAGTGTTGCTTAGTGTATTTTCATCATGTGGAGATTCTGTTTCTGCTTTCTGGTGACATGAAATCATGTGATGTGGCAAGTAGATATAAGAATTGAGACCAAAATTTGTAGCTGCAAAAAGAGATACACATAAAATAGGAATTTCTTGGAGGCAAGAAACTCAAATGGTACGAGTGACTCGGCACAATGTCAAACATGTGGATTCAGAGTAAATACGAATTGTTGCACAATATGAGTGCAAAGGGACTTAAAACAAGCTTGATAGGACTCACTTGAAAGCAGTCTTAACAGAGAAGGGAGTTAAAATCCTCTCTGCAGATCACAACACCAAATACTATCGTGATAGATGGTTTCTTACAGAGGAGCCCCTTTCATTCTGTTTGTTTCAATGTGTGTTTCTTCCACTAGATAGTCCACTGGTCAGGTGAGTTTTATTTTAAGACTTTCTAACGTGTTAGACCAACAATGTAAAGAGAGGGGGTAAGGAGGAAACATGTCAGGATGGTTTGAAACCATGCTTGATGAAGATGCAGGCTAACTGAGTCACTTTTATGGACATCAAGGATGCACACAATTTATTTATTTCTTCTTTGGTTTATTGTCACAACAGACCAGTGCTCACAGGCTAAGACTGTATGAGAGAGATGACTACGGAGGCCTTATGTCTGAGCTCACTGAGGACTGCTCCTGCATCCACAATTGCTTCCGGCTCAATGAGCTGCACTCTCTCCACGTGCTGCAGGGCTACTGGGTCCTCTACGAGATGCCCAACTACTGGGGGGCGGCAGTACCTGCTGAAGCCGGGGGACTATAGGCGCTACCACGACTGGAGGGCCACGGATGCCAAAGTGGGCTCTTTGAGACGGTCATCGATTTGTACTAGGCTGTGTTTTTCTTGTTATGATCCAAATAGAAATGCAATAAATAGACCAGTTGTGTTCCTGACACTATGTGACTCTTGCTTATCTTTAAATAATAACTCAATTCTAATAAATGGTAACGCGCAGGCACTTACCTGTCCTTGAAGTTCAGGTGTTTTGAATGTCTACTTACCTCCTGTTGGTTAGGCAACAGTATTTATGGCTTCCCCACCCACTCATGTCATGGGAAAGAGAGACAAGCACTGTTTCTGCCTCTTTGACCAAAATCTGAGGGAGAGAAGAAAAACAATAATAATGAAAAATGACTGGAACGCATATAAAGGAGAAAACATAGAACCAGTTGTGGCTGGGACACCAAACAGAAGGGATTGCTGGAGAAGCTAATGCAGCTGAAGTCTCGGATATTAGTCAAGAGAAGCTGAGTAAAGAGACGGGTTTTAAGCAGAATTCTCAAAGCAGAGAAAGTCAAGTCATTTGATGAGGTCATCTGGTTAAAAAAAGGGTTAAACTAAGAGTTACAGGGCCTGAATTGTTATCCTGCCTCTGCAACTTACTAGGAGAGTGACCTGCTCAGACTAGTTTTCCAGAGACTCTCCCAGTTTTAGCACTGAGAGTCCTTACTTACATCCTGGAAATCCCCTCAATCTCAGGTCAACCAGGATGCGTGGTTACCCTACTTACTAGCTTATCATTTCTTATCCTCTCTGTGCCTAAATTACTGTATTGAAAACTACAGGTGATAATAAATTCCTGCCTCACTAAATCCCAGATTATAATGACAAGATGAAGAAGGACTGTAAACACACTTCGTTATCTTTAAATTATTGTACAAATGTACATGTAAGAAATTAACGTATCTTCAGTGTCCCCTTAAATCAACAGTGGTCAACTTTATTTTGGACTCCAATGTGAATTTTTATCAAGACTCAATTATCAAAAACTTTATGCAGCGTGAAGTATTAATATTTGCTACCCTGCATATCTCTACGAGCTTTCCAAATTTACATAAGCAAAAATTGTGCTCTGTTCCAATTAACTTCTTTGTAGAAATTGATAAGCTTATTTCAAAATTCCTGGAATTGCAAGGGACCCAGAATAGCCAAAGTAATCTTGAAAAAAAAGAACAAAGTAGGAGTACTCACACTTCTCAATTTCAAAACTTACCACAAAGCAACAGTAATCAAGACAGTGAGGTACTGGCATAGGGTAGACATAAAGATAAATGTAACAGACTTGAAAGTCCAGAAATAAACCCATATGTCTACACATTTTTAACAAGGATATTAAAACTATTCAGTGGAAGAAAGAATGGCTTTTCAACAATGGTGCTGGGACAACTGGATCTCTACATGCAAAATAAAGAAATTGGACCCCTATCTCATACATATATAAAAACGAACTCAAACTACATCACACACCTAAATGTAAGAACTCAAACCGTAAAAGTCACAAAAGAAAATCTAAGCATACATCTTTGTGACCTTTTATTAGGCAATATTTTTTAAATGTGACACCAAAAACACAAACAACCAAAAAAAATTGGATTTAGTTAAAATTAAAACCTTTTATGCATCAAAGCACATTACCAATAAAGTGAAAAGACAGCACATAGAATGAGAGAAAATGCTTACAAAACATGTTTCTTACAAGGGTCTAGTGTCCAGAATACATAAAGAACTATTACAAATTAACAATATAAATAATGCAATTAAAAAATGGCCAAAGGACTTGAATATACAACTTTGCAAAGAAGATATGCAATTGGCCAACAAACAAATGAAAAGATGTTCAACATCTTTAGTCCTTTGGGAAATTCAAATCAAAACCACAATAGAATACCACTTAATTCTCATGAGGATGGTTACAATAATTCTAGGAAGGGAAAAACAGAAAATTACAAGTATTGGTAAAGATGGGAAGTAATTGCAACTCTCACCAATCGCTGGTGATAATGTAAAATGATGCAGCCACAGTGGAAAACAATTTGGTAGTACCTCAAATAGTTAAACATAGAGTTGTCATATGACTTAGCAATTCTACTCCTAGATATATACTGAAAAGAACTGAAAAAGAGTGTTCAAACAAAAACTTACGGATGAGTATTTATAGCAGCACTATTAACAATAGTTAAAAGTTGAAAACAACCCAATGCCCATCAATAGATGATTAGATAAATGAAATGTGAAATGTCCATGCAAGGAAATATTTGACCACAAAAAGGAATGAAGTGCTACAACATGGATGAACCTTAAAAACACTATCCTAACTGAAAGAAGACAGTCACATAAGACCTTATATTATATGATTCCATTTATATGAAATACCCAGAATAGGCAAATCTACAGAGACAGTAAGTAAGTTAGTGGTTGTCTAGTGTTGGAGTGATGGGAGGATAAGGGATGATAGCTAAAGGGTACAGGGTTTCTCATTGTGGTGATAAACACACTCTAAAATTGACTGTGGTGATGGTTGCATATGTCTGTGAATTGTACACTTAAAATGAGTGAACTGTATGGTACATGAAGCAGCTCAATAAAGTTGTTAAAAAAAATAATGCCCTGCACAGAACCTTAAATAATGAAGATTCTTTAAATTAAGATTCCTTCTTGTTGAAGGAACATATGGGATAAACTATAAATATGAAGATACACATATAATAGTCCCCCTTTATGCATGGTAAGATTTACTTTTCAAGATTTCAGTTCCCAGTGGTCAACAGTGGTCAAAAAATATTAAATGGAAAATTCCAGACATAAACAATTCATATGTTTTAAATTGCGTGCCATTCTGAGAAGCATGATGAACTCTCACACTGTCTTGCTTTGTCTAGCCCAGGACATGAATCATCCCATATCCATGCTTCATACACTATCTGCCCGTTAGTCACTTAGTAGCCGTGTAGGCTATTAGTTATCAGAGAGCGAGCGAGGGACCACATTCACATAACCTTTATTACAGTATATTGTTATAATTATTTTATTTTATTATTTGTTATTCTTATTAAACTTCCTGTGCCTAATTATAAATTAAACTTTATCATAGATATGTACGTGTAGGAAAAAACATAGTATATATAGGGTTTGGTACTATCTAAGGTTTCAGGCACACTCGGGAGGATTGGAGCTACTGTATTATCAAAGTACTGTGACTCTTACCAATATCAAATATGCAGAAGATTTGGTGTTTCACTGCTGGTTATCTAGATCATAGTGCATTGTCTTCTAGCTGGATGACTAATAAAATATGAGTTCTTTTCTAAAAGGAAAGAACACCGAAGATAATTTTGTTATTATTTGTTATTAACTTGAACTTTTGCTTTATTTTAATCTGGTGAACTGAAAGGTTTAGAAAACAGCATTTTATGTGACAAAGCTCAGTATGCCACAAGTTTCCTTCTCTATAAACTGAGGGATGTGGACAAAATGAGGTCCCTGATTCCTTCACCGTAAGACGACATTAGGTTTCGAGGTGGTGTATCTCAGTGGTTACCAACGTAGGCTTGGACGTCCGTGGACTTGCTTTCTGGCTTGATCACCTAATGGCTGTGTGATCTTGAGCCAGTTACTTATCCTCCCTAAGCCTCAGTTTTTCCACTGCAAGTTCTCAGGGGAAATAAATGAGGTACCTCCTGTAAAGGAGCTAGCGTATAGCAAAGGCTCAATAAGTAGCAGTCATCACTCCATTACTTTTATTTAGTTATGCTATATATATATGGATTTTATAAGGAAAAGGGGCCAGAATAAATTTGGTATTTTCTAAAAAATTCTCCTAACTCAAGGAAGAGTGAACATTCTCGGTGTCCTTTTGACAGTCACCCATTACTGCTGTCTTAGAAGTTTACACATAAATAAATGAATCAAGAATTACAGAACCCTTTATAGCCAGTTAATGCTGAGGTCTTAGAGACAGGCTGAAGAGACCAGCCTGGCAGCAGACAACTGAGCAATCCACTAGAATTTACAGGAGCTTATGTTAGGGCCAAGATTCTCAGGGTTGGTAGGGACACAGCAGGCTACTTGGGTGTCAGGCCTTCTGACACCCAAATTAAAAAAAAATATAAGTATGGCATTGAACCTACTATAAGAAGTATACAATTTAGGGGAGATATAAGACGTGCTCATCTAGAATGATATCTAAAACAAGCCATTGGTATATGTAGAGGCAATTAGGCATTGGCAGCTGAGAAGACTGAGTTTCAGTCCCAGTTTCTCCACTTACTAGCTATCCGGACCTTTTTGAATTTGTTTCTTCATAGTGATGAGTACTGTGATTAGACTTGGTCAGTCAGGGTTCTTGGCCTGAACTGGTTGCTTCAGAGAACTCCATGTAGCCTTTTCTAGCTGCAATATTCCCCATAGGACAATAATCTGTGGGGAAATGGGTACAAGACCACAATTCTCCTACATCACACTTCTTAAGCTTGGAGCTCAGAATTCTCTCCATTTAGATCCTTGATTCCAAGACCTAAGAGAGAATCTTTACCTGGCCTATCCACCTGAGGATACTGGTAGTCAAAGGGCAGCTGTTTGTGAGAAGTAAAGGAGAGAGGAACATATGGGTGGAGTTTGGACATGTGAGGGAGTGAGGAGAGGAGCATAGTCCATGGAGTGGTGGAAGGGGGCTCTATTTATGCTCTTGCCCCAGGTCTCTCAAATATTTGGGGCAGTCCTGGTAATAATTGTGCTGTGTGGGCTACTGTAGTGCAGGGGATCCTGCCGACTTCGCCAAGTGTCGTGCGGGGTGTCAGGCGGGGTCTCCGGTCCCACTCCCCACATCAGAACGCAGGACATGGTGAGGCCAAAAAGGAACACCCACGGAGCCATAGGTAGGGGAGTCATACCACTATACTCTCACTGGCGACTGGGTTGGAGACACAGGAACGAGGAGCCACACAATTCTCAACCCTCACTGCACCGCTTGCAGGCTCAGCCACCATCTTCTTGTTAGCTCCCCCCTTTCTCCTTTTCTTCTCTGCTAGCCTCTTCTCCTAGCCTAGCCACGGCAGTTATATTCATGGCTAATGGCTCACTGGTTACAGCTGACGGCCAACTAGCCACAGCTGCTGGCCATTTGATCACAGTCGCTGGCCATTTACTACCTGAGCCAGCACCTTTCTATGTGAGGCCGAGAGCCTGGAAACTGCTTTTTGGGGCTCTGTCCCCACACTCCACCCCTACAGGCTCTCGCCTCACAATCTACGCGACAAGCGTCTTCCGCGAGGGGCCCTTGTGCGAGGAGCCTGGAGGTGAATGCTATTTCCTGGACACAGCCAAGCTCTCTGGTCACAACCAGGGTTTCTCAGGGCACCACCAGTACTCCTGGGCACAGCCAGACTTCCTGGACTTCTTAGGGTACCACTAGTCTCCCCGGGCACAGCCAGGGTTTCTCAGGGCACCACCAGTACTCCTGGGCACAGCCAGACTTCCTGGACTTCTTAGGGTACCACTAGTCTACCCGGGCACACGAGGGCCTCTCAGGGCACCGCCACTCTCTCTGGGCACAGCCCGGCTTCCTGGACACAGCCAGGGCCTCTCAGGGCACCGCCACTCTCTCTGGGCACAGCCCGGCTTCCTGGACACAGCGAGGGCCTCTCAGGGCACCGCCACTCTCTCTGGGCACAGCCCGGCTTCCTGGACACAGCCAGGGCCTCTCAGGGCACCGCCACTCTCTCTGGGCACAGCCCGGCTTCCTGGACACAGCCAGGGCCTCTCAGGGCACTGCCACTCTCTCTGGGCCTCTCAGGGCACCGTGCCGGAACAACAGCGGCTCACAGGCAAGGTGCTTACATATTCTCAATGGTGGCCGGTCAAGACACAAAAGCAAACATCCCCCAGTTCCGCTACACGGTGGTATGTTCCCAAACAGTCAAGCTGTCCATTAAATTAGGGATGGAAGGCAATTCCCCATAGACCATAGTCATTCGCCAGGGCTGTCCTGGGGGTGAGGGATGACCTTGACCTCACCCTCAACTCCCAAAGGACTCAGCAAGCCTTTTCTCCTGGGACTACAAGTCCTGCATCCGGGCTGCCTCAGCAAGCACTTCCCAGCTCACAGGGCCGCAACAACCTTCGCTTTCTCCGGCCTCTGCTGGTTGGGGAACAGTGGATGTCTTCCCACCCCTCCACGGGGTTCCAGCTTTCAGGCAGCTGCTCCTCCTGGTCTTCCTCAGACTCACGCACAAACTGCTCCACTGCCCTTCGGAGAGCTTTGGCAGGCACCGTACCCTGCTCGCTGCGCCATGTGTAGTGCAGGGGATCCTGCCGACTTCGCCAAGTGTCGTGCGGGGTGTCAGGCGGGGTCTCCGGTCCCACTCCCCACATCAGAACGCAGGACATGGTGAGGCCAAAAAGGAACACCCACGGAGCCATAGGTAGGGGAGTCACACCACTATACTCTCACTGGCGACTGGGTTGGAGACACAGGAACCAGGAGCCACACAATTCTCAACCCTCACTGCACCGCTTGCAGGCTCAGCCACCATCTTCTTGTTAGCTCCCCCCTTTCTCCTTTTCTTCTCTGCTAGCCTCTTCTCCTAGCCTAGCCACGGCAGTTATATTCATGGCTAATGGCTCACTGGTTACAGCTGACGGCCAACTAGCCACAGCTGATGGCCATTTGATCACAGTCGCTGGCCATTTACTACCTGAGCCAGCACCTTTCTATGTGAGGCCGAGAGCCTGGAAACTGCTTTTTGGGGCTCTGTCCCCACAGCTACATGACATACTTTGTATAAGATTCCCAGCATAATGTCTGGAACATAGTAGACACTGTTTATACAGTAGGCTATGATTATTAACTATTATTATTTTCATCACTGTGAGTCCCAAGAGTGCTGCGAAGTTTGCTGCAGGTTCAATCCCACCCACAAAAATGGGAGTAAACATGGCTTCCTTCAACAAGGTCATGTCAATTATGTGCTGATGAACTCAAAAGGTTTCAGTTGGGAGACATGTAGGTGGTTACCAGAGAGCCAGGAAAAGAAGCCTGTAAATGCTTCAGAAAACCCAGATTATAAACAGATTATAAACCCAGATTTAAAACCCAGATTTAAAACATTTGTGGAGAAAGGAGAGGAAGGAGGGTGATGAACTATTTCTATTGAGGCTTCTAACAGGCCTCATGTAACTTTAATGACTCCTAAATGAATGGTTTTGTTTTGTGAAGAAGCCAGGTTTATATTAGATACATTCACGTATTTTGATATGTAAGCTTATATATCTAATTATACAAGCTTATTTAACCATGAGTTACCAAGCTTTATAATTTTTTTACTGATTTAAATAAGACCTGTCTTTTTAAGAAAGAGTTTTGCAGTTATTTTTAAAGACAAAAAAAAAAAGCTTGTATATAACTTTAGGGTTCAACTCAGTATTCAAATATTTGTGATAAAAGTCTCATTGATTTCAGAACCTTAACCTTCCTTATATTCTAGACTAAGGTGTTGGCTGATTGTGGGAACAGAGCCAGGAATGCAGTTTCCAGGCTCTCGGCCTCACGTGGAAAGGTGCTGGCTCAGGTAGTAAATGGCCATCAACTGGGATTGGATGGCCATCAGCTGTGGCTAGTTGGCCGTCAGCTATAATCAGTGAGCCATTGGCCACTAATATAACTGCTGTGGCTACGCTAGCAGAAAAATGGGGGCTAGCAAGAAGATGGGGGCTGAGCCTGCAGGCGGCGGAGCGCGGATTGCAGTTAGCAGGGCGGATTACAGTTAGTAAGGAGAGTCGTTGGTCGGTTGGCAGAAAAGCGGACAGCAGATTGCACGTCGTGTGAATCCAGCCTCCAGTGATCCTATAGTAGTATGACTCCCCTATCTATGGCTCTGTGGGTGTTCCTTTTTGGCCTCGCCACATCCTGCGATCGTATGTGGGGAGCAGGAGCAGAGACCCCGCAGGCCGGCCCCGCACGACATTGATACTAATACAAAGAGACATAACAAAGCATGTCTTGGAGCCTCCAAGACCAAATGTCTCATTCCATTAACTCATCCATCTTCTAAAATTCAACGAAGTGGCTAGGAACCTCTTTCATTAATTTCCATCACAAAAAAGTTGTTTAACACATTTTCTTTCATTTTGATTCTCTTTCTCAGGCCACCTCTCCTGCCTCCCTCTTTAGCTGCAAGAACTAAGTTCTGAGACCTTAACAGAATAGCTATGTTAGTGCTCTAGCGCCCCCCTCAGGAAGGCCTCCCTCCTGTCCGCTTACACCAGCCTGCAGGTTTTTGGGCCATTTTTACCTCCCTTCAAGTCTTCTCTGGCCACCAGGGCAGGGCAAAACTGGAGAGTATCAGAACCAGGGAATATGGTAGAGGAGTGAGTGGAAGAAAGTGGCTTCTCTGTCTCTGAATGGGTGACCTCATGTGGGAGAGTTATTGTTTTCCCAAAAAAGGATTGGAATCATTATTGGTTTAACTGTTCATGTTTCCAGGGCTCTATTTATCCACCTAAATAATTGACAAGTAATTATGAGGGACAGAGAAGTGTGACCTGGTCCTTACCCTTGAGTTTATAACCCTGTAGAAGACATTAGACCAGAAAAAGAAGAAATATATGAGCAAGGCAATGCTTAAGTGCTAAGCTGGGTGGTAATGAAGTGGATGTAGACATTCAGAGAAGGGAGAGACAAGTAAAAGCTGGTTCTGAGAGGAGGCGTCCTAGGAAGAGGGACTAGACTGCCTTGAACATTGGGTGGGATTTGATAAGCTTCCAGAAAGTGAACAGCTCCCTTCCATTGGCCAAGATCATCATAGACATCTTGAATTTAGAAGACAAAAAGGGAAAAAATTCTCCCTAGTTAGCCCTTCTGGACTGCCAAGATTGAGAACAAATTCACCCATTGTTTTCAGGGTGAATTGTATCTACTCTTACTATTTCTCTACGTAACCATAAAAAGATTCAATAAAATAATGAGAGAGAGGACATTTCTTCTGACTTGTTCTTTATATATCAACTTTCCTTTTCCATACTGCTTCGAAGACCTCCAAAGTAATTTAATAGAAAGAATACATACGTAGCTATAATGTAATGAAGAATCAAAGTGATACAGAAATGAGAAAAAAGGTGAAATTCTGCTGCTAGCCAAATCAGTCCTAAATCAGCTAACAGATCTGCTACGTGCACACACACTCACACACAACCACTCACATCCCTGAGCCTCTGTTATGGCTGGTGATGCCCCTGGGTTTTGCATCCACCGTCCACCAGCCACAGTGAGGTGGGTTTAGAACAGATGCTGGTCAATGAACTCATGGTAACGTTCTTGGGAGGATTTCCCTTACTGTTGGCATGTTCCATTGCAGATAAACCCCTATGGTACAGCAGTGACCACTTCAACCTGTAGTCCTGCTTCAGCCAGGGCAGTTTAGTGCATGCAGGTGGACAGAAGAGCTGGATGCTCTGGGCTGGGGCAGGTATATTCTCCACCAGCAGTGGGCAGACTTCAGTGACTATCTTCTCTGACTGCACAGTCCTCGCATTATATTATTCCTCCTCTTGGCATCTTGCTCAAGGTCACACACAAACAGTAGTCATCATTTGATTGTGATATCAAAATTACCAAACAGAAGATCTTTGCTAAATTAGGCCAAAGTGTTCCAACACATGAAATTATCCACCGATCATATTCAGTCTCCGTACCATAAGCAAACTTGTGGACACTATGACATTGAAACCCACAAACACAAATATGTTTATTTTTTATTGATGTACCAAGGAATTCTGTTAATATTATCATCTCCAGCATTATTAAAATATGAATAATATCATATATTTACCACCACTATTACTTTACAATTTACCATGTGCTTTCGAGTTTATTATCTCATTTGATTTTCATTGTCATTCCTGTTTTATAAATGGGAAAACTGAGGCTTGAGGCAGTTAAGGGACTTTCCAAAAATTACACAAGCAGTAACAAAAACTGCAGAAGTGTGTGTGGATGTATGTAGCCATCGCTCCCTGAATGTGTTCTTCACAGATAGCGCCTATTAACTATTTCATGGTATTTGTTAGTACTGTGAAGACAAATAATTTTAGAGGAAACAGTGTGAAAGGAAGGCCTTGGGACAGGTAGGACAGATGGTCACAGGGAGTTTGCAATACTTATTCCTCCACCAAGCAATGGTGCAGGCCCTGGAAACACCAGCCACCCCACTATCTAACCTAGTCCACATCCCTGATGCTCTAACAGAAGCTAACTATACAACAGAAAGGACTTGAGTATAAGCCTCTAACTCAAGGCCCAGACTTTCCCATGACTTTGGAATCCATACACAAGGCTAACTCTCTCAGCAACCTCTTGACCCCGTATCTTATTTCTAGGTATTTCACTTGAATCCCGAATATTCCTTAATGTAATTGTTTGCCTCAGGGCTCCTTTAGTGCTGCCACTACTTTTGCAAGAGGCTGGGATGAATTGTACAATGTCACATGGCATTGGCTGAGAAGTAGACCGGAGCCAGCCTATAACCAGCCCATACTCTTTATCAACCCACAGAGAGTCATGCCAAGGCCTGGGTATCTTCTGGATACTATGTCAGTTCTATTCCAATAGAGAGACCTTCTATCCACTGTGGGTTTTCCTTTAGTAGGAAGGGCCTTCGACAGTAAAACTATTACATGTTCACATACATAACATATGTTTATGAATAATAAACATATTTTCTAAAATAAAAACAATGAAAAAACAATTTTATTGTTTTATATGTTTACAAATTTCTTTAATGTCAATAGCCTCTGGAAAATACTCCACTCTACACTTGTAAAAGAATGAGTGAAAAAGGCAAATAACATCTTGGTATTGTTTTGAAAACTTTTTTGACCTTATGAGCCCCTTGAAAATGTCTCAGGGACCTCAGAGGTGAAAGCCATACTATCAACAGGCACTGTTGGCTGGCGAGCATCTCACATGTCTGAGGAAACAAACAGGTGCGGTATTTTGAGGGTTTATACATTATACCTTACACTAACTCAAATCACCTTTATCAAGGAAGCAAGAGTTTGAAATGTTGACAAGGAAAGAAAGATCTTAGAACATTTGAAGGAGGACAGAGACACCAAACAGGCAGGACTCTGAGCAGGGACCAGCAGAAGGAAGAATTTAGGCTCCCAAGATGAAAGAAAGAGAAAGGGAGGAAGGCCACAGCTATCTGCTTTCTTTAAGGTCAAAGCCAAGTATTGAGGGCCTACTATGTGCAAACGCTTTGCTCTAAGGCCGAGGGACAGAAAGGAACAAGGAAGAATTTGCAGCCTTCAGGAGCCTATGAATATCCAGTCAAGTATCAGTTTTACTCAAGATGAGCACCCCAAAAAGCAATGATAATCACAGAATCTAGAATTTGAACTAAGCTTTACGCTCTTCAAAGCACTTTCACAGATTACCTCACTTGATTCCCTTTTCCTTAAGATTCCTTATTGTTTAAATTCTGGTTTTTAATAAATTTTTTTTCTTAAAAAAAACACCAGTCCCTGAGCAGAATACATTGCTCCATTTAATTACCTTTGAGGAGTCAATTAAGCAAAGTAGGCTATAAAAGAAAAGCATGAGGATAGAATTTCGCTCATCCTTTTGCTCAACTGAAAGAGTAAAGACTCTTTTCATTTTGGTGGCAACAACAGCTTTAGTGAATTAGAAAACCCGAACCTGCCAGAAAGAATGAGAGTAAACCATTCAGCTAACCCCAATGACCAGGGGGGAGAGAGAGCCAGAGTTTGCAAATCCCCTACTCACCGAAATGAACCCCTTTTGTGTGATTTCCTGCAGAGGCAGCAGTCAGGGCAGCTATATACACAGCGGCCGTCGCCCTAGTCCCACAAAGCACCGAGCGAAACCTCCTGCTCACCCTATCCAAAATGGGAAAGGTAAGGAAGTACTGGGTACCTGAGGCTCCACCTTTGCCTTCTCACAGCATCTTCACTTGAGGCAAATAGTTTCATGCTCCCACATCTTCCATTTGCAGATCACCTTCTACGAGGACCGTGGCTTCCAGGGCCGCTGCTACGAGTGCAGCAGCGACCACTCCAACCTGCAGCCCTACTTCAGCCGCTGCAACTCCATCCGGGTGGACAGCGGCTGCTGGATGCTGTATGAGCGCCCCAACTACCAGGGCCACCAGTACTTCCTGCGGCGCGGCGACTACCCCGACTACCAGCAGTGGATGGGCTTCAGTGACTCCATCCGTTCCTGCCGCCTTATTCCTCAAGTAAGTGTGGCTCTGTCTTTGTCTTCAGTCTCTTTGGAAATGATATCGTTCGGCAACCAAATGGTTCCAATTAGGGAGCAGAAAGCGCAAGTGAGACTAGTTAGTGCATGCAGTCCATTTTAGATGAGTGTCTCAGATGGGAAGCTGTTCTTCAGGAAATGTTTCTTTTTTTGAATTATAAGTTTGTAGATTTGATATTTTAAGTGTAATCAAAATTATAAGACCAAAAACTAAGAAAAAGCAGAACATAGAGACTGAAATTACCATCTGTTCAAGATAGAATTTCTTAAAGTGGTGATTCCAAGCCGTATCAACTCAGAAATTCAATATAACAAAATTTAGAAATACAACCTGGGTCGGTTTAGTTGATAAAAATATGTTTGCTTGCTTTGGCTCACTTTTCTATTTATTTTCCTGGAGAAGATAGGACCCTGTCTTCTGGTTTCTATTCTAATTCCATGATCAGTACTTATCAGCTCACTTAGAGGTATGAATTCATGGAAAGGCCAAATCCAAAACTTTAGTCTGAGAGTCAGTATTTTCTAGAGAGTGATTGTAGAATTCTTAGAAGAATGAAGTAAGTGTAGGAGGCAGGGCATATGGTGTCATCCAAACTGAGCTTAATGAAAATGATTCTTGCAGCTGAAGGAAATGAGTAAGTTGAGGATAGGAGTACAGAAAGGAAGCTGAAGAGTCAAATAGGTTGAAACCTGAACTGTAATTGAGGTTATGAAAACAGATAAGGAAAATGTGGCATCTTAATTTTTTACAAGAGCTTCATAATCCTATGTTCCATAGTGTACGTGAATACTAAAACATTGGTTTTAAGGAAAGTAGCTAAAAATTGATTCCTTTTTAATAAGAGTAATACAGAGGGTGCCAAAAAAAGTTATACATTTTAAGAAAGGAAAAGTATTAAATTGTGATACTCATGATATACTGATAACAAAAGATAAACACAAGTCATCTTTGACTTAAGTAATTACAAGAGGTGCTCAAAGTGGTTACCATCAGTGTCCAGACACTTCTGATTACAGCGAACTACTGCTGGAGCAACGTTGACCAAAGTGTTCACTTGTATACATTTTATTTTGGCACCCCCGGTATACAAAATGAGACTGGGCTTTCCAATGACTCATTTTTTACCTTTGAAAAGGACTTTCTCTAATGACAAGCACTAAAGTAATCCATTTTATTTTAGGCAAATCTTAATTCCCAAGGACAGACACTGGTGGGTAGCAGTTGAATGGCTGCTGAGTTCTGTTTCTTGCTTTACCCATAAATCATTAGATTCACTACAGTGGGTGATCAGGGCCACGGAAAGCTTTTTAACTCTGCAGCAGACTGTTCTGGAAGCAAACTTGAACTCTGAGAACTTCTGGGCAGGTGTGGCCAGGGAGGTGCAGGAGTAGAACTTTAATTTCTCTCTATTTGTGTTCATGTACTTTTGTTTTTCTGTCTGCCACCTCAGCACTCTGGCACCTACAGAATGAGGATCTATGAAAGAGATGACTTCAGAGGACAAATGTCAGAGATCACAGATGATTGTCTCTCTCTTCAGGATCGCTTCCACCTCAATGAAATCCACTCCCTCAATGTGCTGGAGGGCTGTTGGGTTCTTTATGAGATGCCCAGCTATAAGGGAAGGCAGTACCTTCTGAGGCCAGGGGAGTACAGACGATATCTTGACTGGGGTGCTATGAATGCCAAAGTTGGTTCTCTTAGACGTGTCATGGATTTTTACTGAAGTATTCACATTCTCTATGTGTCTCCTTTAGAACCTAATAAAATTTTGTAGCTTCTGTCTCTGGCACTAATAGAGTCCTGCTTTTCTTTCAATCTACTAAGCATTCGTATGCAATAATGGCACTTGGCCAAAATAATGACATATGTTTTTAAGATGGGGAAATAACGTTGTATAAGGGAGATAAAGTAGAGGCTATTATTGCCAGCGTTCTTTTAAAGATTACACCATGGAAGCGCAAAGAAAAGTTCAATTCAGTTGGGCTGAAGCCATTTGTGGTTGGTCTTACAAGCATATTTTTGCAGCTACAATGATGAATTACTTCTTAGAGACATCTCAAGTTCTCCTTCCAGGTTATCCCCACCATCGTCCTTATAAAGTCCAAGTCTTAGCTGATGAGGAAATTCGTTTTCAGCATCTAGACTCTTCCTTTATTAGCTCTATAAACAAACTGGTTCCCCTCACCTATTGCACTTCTATCCTAACAGCCAGTGTCCCTTTTCTCCTAATTCCATTTCAATACCCCATTCCTCCATGAGATGTCCAGTCCAAATTTAATTCACTGTCGGCTTATCGAAGAATTGTGCTTTGTAGAAGAATTTCAGGATTTTCACCAAAACCCGATCAGCACAGGGAAACTCAGCCTCATCATTTTAATAGGAAATTGAGTGACATGATGACTCTACACAGAAAATAATACTAAATGGAAAATAAGGAATTGAAATTTTCTGGAGAAGTTTGATTGTATGTTTGTTTCCTTTATTTTTAAAGAATGGATTAAAGTCACTGAAAAAAATACACATATAATAAATTAAAGAAATTAAAAATTGATGACTGAGGAAATTGGGTCAGAGGATAAATAAAAGTAGGAGAGAGAAAGAGAGCCAGAGGTGAAGTAGAAGCCAGCTTTCACTCTATTCTATAGGTGTTTTTTTGGCTGTAGATAGAACCAGATTTGGATCCAGCAGCCAAGGCAGAGAGAAACAAGATCAGTTCCACAACTCATCGTCTATAACAAATGAAAGAATTATTCAAGACAAGCCCTAAGCATTCCCAGTAGTAAAACCTAAAAGAAAATTTTCTTGTGGGTCCTGGTGAAGAGGGTACTGAGTAAACATGCTCAATAACATCCTGCAGTACTTAAATATATAGTTCTTAGGACTGCTTCTTGTAAAGTTCCTCAACGAAGCTGATGGCTTCAGTTCAAAATTTATCTGAAGTAACCCATCCTTTGAAATGACTCCAATTCATATATATATATATATATATATATATATATATATATATATATATATGTATATATATCTCCAATGTCTCATAATTCTAGAGAGAGAATGGGAGAATGGATGGTTTATGCTTTTCCCAGTCACCATCCACTCTGATCATTGGGCATTGGGTGGATCACCTTGCCTTTCCACATATGCTTCCCCATCCCTCCCATGCATCATACTGACCCAGGTGAGAGACATAGTTCCTTTTCCTTTAACTCCTGAACCATTTCCCACATGAAGCATTAATGTATGCAGACAGCTGAATTATAGAGGTTTTAGGGGAGAGAGGCACGTTTATATCATAGTACAACGATATCAGATTTAATAGTCGATGGCCCAGGTCTCGACAGTTGTCTGCAAGCTCCATCCTGCTGCTGGGTGGCCTGGTCTTCTTTCCCTTCCTTGCTCCTCTCTTCTCTGTTCTTAGCTGTAACCACATGGTTGTTCAGTTTTGATAGAGACTCTGTCCGTCCCGTGCCCTCAAGTTGTCCAAATCTACTACCCAAGTGGCTAATAAATAGAGCAAGCGTATAATTTGTTTCTTAAACTGAGCCATTTTTGAGAGTGAAAGGGTGTACTATCAAGGATTACACTGGGGCAAGAAGCATGAATCAGGACTATTCCAGGTAAACTGAAGCACATGGTTTAGCTATTTATAAAGATTTCTTCCTTGGAAAATAGGTTCTTGAATTATTTGGTATTGCTTGTTTTTAAATCCCAGTTCTTTAACCTTTAAACTCCCAATACCAGGGCTGGCTTCCTGGAGACATACACCAGAGACCTCTCTTTGCAAATAATAATATAACAAACATGAATTAGAAAGCCACAAGTTCCTTGGAGTACTAAATTTTACACTATTTGTCTAATAGACATAGTATCACAGACTTCAGACATGGAAGTTATCCTGAAACACCTGAATTGGAAGTTCATAAAGTTAGAATCCCTAGAACTCATTGATAAGTTTTTCTTCTTGAAAATCAGGTGCTTCCATTTCTGGGACACAGGCAGAGAAAATGATATCCTCTCTTTAATCCCAAATAAAGAAAAATTCATCATGATGAGTGATGGTGGTGCTGGAGGAGCTTATGCCCCAACTAACTCCTAGCTCTACCCTTCCGTCTTCTCTCCTTCCACGCTCTAAAGTAAACCCTGGGACCTCACAGAAGAGAAAGGGTCTGAGCTGAAAGCAGCCTCCCAGAGTGGAATGGGAGAAGGGATACCCTATAGGATCCTTCTCACCTTTTCCCCATTAAGATGAACCAACAATTTGAGATAACTCCAGTGTCAGTCTACATATCCTACACATACCAGTGTTTCCTGCAAATCCTAGTTTACAATACTAAGTCCAGATTTTTAATTTTATTCTTCCTTTTTTCGCCTCTTCTCTTCCTCTGAATCTACAATGCCTTCTGGCCTATTTAACCTTACAAAAGGCCTACCAAGCAAAGAACCTGAAGTTGCAGCTATTCTACAAAGGAGTGCCAAGAACTGCTGTATTGAGTTATACTCTCAAAGGGTTCTCCTCCCTAGGGTTCCCTCTCCTACTGTCCAGCTCTGCTGCCTCAGGGTTAGGTCCTGATATTAGTATGTGTCTTATTCCCTCCCCTCTAGACTTTAGAAGTACAACTTTTTTTCTCTGTTGATTTGTCAAAGCAAAAGTGACAACTACCTGTTGCTTAAACCAGAAGTAATGTATTGTTTTCAACACAAAAGTCAATTTGTTCCAAGAGGAATGTCATAGGAGTTAAGCAGAGGTGGCTCAATGATTGCTCTCTGTCTTCTTGTCGTTTATTGAATGGTCATCAAAGACAAGCTGAGAAAGAGAACCAGAGGCTGGTGCTATGATGGTGATCTTTGGTCCTTTACCCGGTCTCTTTGTTAGGGCTAGTTTGGTCTATATGGCCACTACTCAAATGACCTCTGCTCATTTAACCAATCGCATATATGATATAAATGCTACATTAATTACTATGAAGCAGACAGGTGGGTGGTAAGGTCACCTGCTGGCTGGACCTCAGACACTAGCAAAACTCTGGAATTCGCTGCTGTTGTAACATTAATTTGACATCTCAGAAAATATAAAAATTAGAATTACCAAGGAGCAAAAGGTCTTGGGGACAACACAACACTCCCGTTTTCACTCTTTTGCTTACTCATCTCCCCTGTTGTAAAGGCCCATTAATAGATCAAATGTTTGTGTCATCCTACACATTTCTTTTGTAAAAGTTTTACCACAAAATGATTTTGTAGCAGAGAAACTTTTCAGACTTCTTTGAGAGGATTAATTATCTTTGAGAGACATAAATAGACTGATGTCATTCTTAATAATGTCACAGTATTACCAGTGTAAAACATTTATTCAGTACTCATTTTTGCCAAGTCAATGCCAAACACATTATACACATAATCCCATTTATTTATGTCAATGTCCTTTTGCCAAAGACCGCCAGGAACCTCTGTCATGAAACAAATTGAGTTTATTACTTGTCAGATCAAGGGAAGACACACACCATGGGGAAGCATGAGCTGTCTCAGTAAGAGGGTGTTAGAAACAACCTATTATAGAATTTCTCCTTTGCTTGGGAGATTTGGTAAAGGGTCTAGAAAAGCAGGGGTTCACTCCAGATTGGATGTTGTCAGAAAGCAGGGGTAATTTTATGATTGGATATCTCAGTAAATCCACTCATGCGGAGGGGAGTCTGGAACAAGAATAAAGCTTCAATTGATTTTTTTAAAAAAGTAACAGTTAATCATTTTAGCTGAGAGAGGGGATGTTTCGTATTTTGCGGGTGGCACACTGACTTTGTTTTTGCCTGCACTTAGACAGAATTGTGGAGTGGCGTTATTTTGTCTCATTTCATGATGATCTCAGAGTCGCCTTGCCTACAGTTGGTATTCTGTGAGTTTGTTTATGTCTAGTACGGGAATAACATGGCCGAGCTGTGAGTGCCTGGCCAGCTTCCAAATATCAGGTTTTTCTTTTTTGCTTTATCATTCAGCATACTATATCTCATGAGTATTATGAAATAACTCATGCTCTGCGAGGTTATGTGGCTTGCCAAGTGCATGCAGCTACGAAGTGGACATTCTTAATCCATGAAGCTTTGCTGCCTCCCCCAGCCCTGGAAAAGGGGGAGCAACCTATAACACAATAAAATTCTCAGTCTTGGACACAGCGATGGTAGAAACCTCTCCCTTGGTTCTGACCTCAGGTTGATTACCAGTGGCTGACTCTGGTTACATAAAGTACAGCTGCAAAAGGGGAAGTCAAGCATCTGATTAACACAGTCAAAACTAGCAAAGATCAGAATCCAAATTTGTATCCATCACGAGACTGAAAAATCGTGTAAAGAAAGAAATCTTAAGTTAGAGTGGTCTCTGTCATCAAGGGAAGCTAGTCCGTGCTGTGGCATTCTACTTTCTGACAGCCTTTCTGCAATTTTGAGGCACTTCTATAAAGGCATAGATTTTTCCCCCCCAGAAAATACATGGGGCATACGGAATCATATGTGTAGAGACATGCTTTTCAGGTCAAAAGTTCAGGCTGATGTGCTGATACATTTAGAAAACACTAAGAACCCAAATAAAAGCAACTGTAGGGACTCATCTAGGATACGTAGAGGACAGCATTAGAATATACCAGAGAATGAGGGAAAACTCTACAGGCATTTCCACTGAATGCAGCATGTAAAAGGAACCCATGAAATCCCCTTACTCACCCCTGGGGCCCCTTTTGTGTTGTTCCTGCCAACGCAGCAGCCATCCTGCTATATAGGCCCTCTGCGCTGCCGGCTCCATCTACTGCACTCACTTCATCCGTGTCGACCAGTCAGTCATGGGGAAGGTGAGCAGCACACAAGTTAAATAAAAAGAAAAGAAAACAAAATGCCTCTGTGGAAGATCAACCGGGGGCAAATGATTTAATTGGGAATTATTCTTCCTTTGCAGATCACCTTCTACGAGGACCGGGGCTTCCAGGGCCGCCGCTACGAGTGCAGCAGCGACCACTCCAACCTGCAGCCCTACTTCAGCCGCTGCAGCTCGGTGCGTGTGGACAGCGGCTGCTGGATGCTGTATGAGCGCCCCGACTACCAGGGCCACCAGTACTTCCTGCGGCGCGGTGACTACCCCGACTACCAGCAGCGGATGGGCCTCAGCGACTCCATTCGCTCGTGCTGTCTCATTCCCCAAGTGAGTTCGGCCTGATCTCGCTGCCTGAGTGTTCTCACAAAATTACTGTCGGGGGTTAAGCTGAGGGAGGTTTTCCTTTAAAAATACCTAAGGATTAAGTGGGCTTTACATACCTGCCTAGATACTCACACAAAACAGCAGAGGATATAGGGAAGAATTCACGTAAGGAAAAGAGTTTTATCTTCAATTTTAGCTACCATTAGGTCAATCAAAAGTTGTCTGTAACAAATGTAACATCATACGGGATATAAAACAAAACTTGCAAATGGGAAGCTGGTTGGGCATAAGAAGACAGTATTTTCAACAAATTAATTTTTACCTATCGTAAAGGAATTGACAGTGAACGAATTAGGTAGGTCTCACTATAAACTATTAAAATTTGGAAATTCTATGGTTAATATATGCAATTCAAAGGTAGTGTCCAACTTTGAGGAAAGTAATTGTCCTTGATTTGGAAAATCAGTTGAATTCTGGTTCCAAGTGACAATTTAAACTAGTTTTCACTGAAGGATGTGATTTTTAAAAATTCTACTTCAGTGGTAAATCTATATGGATATACATTTGGGAGATAATACTCATCTTAAAAGAATGCTTGTCGAATACTTTACATTTCCCCCCAAATATCATTTTGAGTTGACACTTAGAAATCAAGGAATTAGGAACTTAAGAAACAAGATATTTGAGTTCTTGATGGACTCTAATCCAGACTTTGAGCCTCTTCAAAATTCTATCTCCTAGATGAGAAATAGAAAACAAGCATGCAACTATTTGTTAAATGCTAGTAGGAAACAGATCCATACACAGCAGTCACAGCAATCTCAGAGTCTCTGTTTTTACATGGACACTCCCATGCCCCAGCCCACCAAGTTCATCTGTTGTGTGGTTGCTTCTTCTGCTCCTTCTTTCTGTGGACCAAGCAGACAGGCTCCCACCGGCTGCGGCTGTATGAGCGAGAGGAACACAAAGGCCTCATGGTGGAGCTGAGCGAGGACTGCTCTTGCATCCAAGACCGCTTCCACCTGAGTGAGGTCCGCTCCCTCCGTGTGCTGGAGGGCTGCTGGGTCCTCTATGAGATGCCCGACTATCGGGGGTGGCAGTATCTGCTGAGGCCGGGGGACTACAGGCGCTACCACGACTGGGGGGCCACAGATGCTAAGGCTGGCTCTTTGCGGAGGGTGGTGGATTTATACTAAAATAGGGTCACATTACTGTTTTCTCAATTTGGAACTTAATAAAGTATTTAGTCTGTATTGTTGGCAATTGCTGGCTTGTTTTTCTTTCATTTTGTGTGCCAATTAATTCACCTGTAAATGCCCCCTGGTAAAGGTTGAGGAGTGAATAAGTGAGGAGGAGTCTGCTCTAGAAGAGCTTCAAGGTAAAATGAGTCTTGAACAAGGCTCAGCAGTGAGGGTGGAGGGAGCAGGTAGGCTGTCTGAGAAAGAAAGGCAGGTCATCCTGAGAAATGGGGGAGGGTGACGTGAGAAGTGAGGCATTCAGCTGAGGGTGAGAGGAATAACATTCCAGGAATTCCCTTCTAACCTAAGAGGTGCTTGGAGGCCACAGAGCGTCACAGATGAGGGTGAAGAAAAGCCCACTTGGCAAAAAGCCTGATTAGATCATAAGAGGAATTGTAGTTTTGTTTACTTTCCAGCACAGTATTATATAACTAATGCCACTGACCATTGCCAAACTTTTGGACTCAGATAAAGACCCTCCTTCCTATTCTAAAACAGCTTCTGACTGAGGTGCACCCCTTGGCCTGTACAGCTGCTGCATCAAAAACTGCATGAAAGGCAGAAACTGCACACAGCTGTGCACGGCACCCGCTAATACAAAAAAATTAATGAGATATACATTAACATTTTAAATAAATATACACGATATACAGCACTGTGTTCCATTTTTTGGAGGTCCCTACATTATTTCACCTTTGATTCAGCTGTGATTGGGCTTTCCCAATGTTGCTTTTACAAACAAGGCTGCAAAGAATATTGTATATATATATCTTTATCTACATATGCCTTAATCATTGGAAGATAGACACCTGGGAGTGAGATTGCCTGCTCATAGCACGTGATAGTTTTTCTTTATTTTAATAGACTCTGCCCAATTGTTAGCCACCAGAGATCCTAACTTCTTTGAGTTAGGATCGTCACCATTTATTGGGCACCCACCATAGGCCTGCCATATGCAGCACTGGGAATGAACAATCAACCAAAACAAATGAAAGGCATTGTCCCTACCACCACAGAGCCCTGCACAGAAATAAAACGACCTGCTAACATTGAATAAGTATGTAATCACTTTTTCTAGAGTCAAGTGCTGCCCAAGAACTAATTAATACATATATAATCACTTTCGTTTATTGAGTACTTTTACTTAGTACTTTAAAATCATCCTGTGACAAACTTCTAGGGCAAATACATGGAGTAATATTTATTTGCATACCTCTCCTCAGATGTGTTTGTATTCCTTAACATTTTGGGAGAGAAACATGTTTTCTTGGTATGACATATACATTTAACACCTCCTTATACACCTAACATTTCTGTAATACTTTTTTCTCTCTGCTTTGGGAAAACATCTCCAATGAAAATAACTTCCTGTGAATAGGAAAAAATCTGTCTGTGCCACAACAGACAGAGTTGCACAGGAGCATCCGTTTCTGGCTTTAGTCCTTGGCTGGGGAACTGGAAGCCAGAAAAAAGCTGGTCACCATTTCTCTACCACTTTCTCCTCCAGCTATTTTCCTTTCTTTTCACTCCTCCTTCTACCACCTCCCTTGACCGCCTCCCTTTCTGCCCCTTTATTCCTTTCTCTAGCCCACTGGTCTTAAGGTACAAGCAAAGTGAGTGTTCTAATGTCCCTCCCACGTTTTGGGAGAAATTTTCACAGTGACCCAGTCAGAGCTACAAAAGCTGCCTGTTTTTTGTACTAAACATGCTTGGGACTCACATATAAATCTTCTAAGGAACAGGAATTCTAATAATGATCCAAACATTTTGTAAATGAGTCATTTTCTCTCTTTCTTTCTCACATACACAATTATAGTGAACTCACACACAACATGAAATGGGCTTTTTCTTTTACAGAATTCCAAATGAGAAATGTTGAGAAACCAGGTTCCAATCACTTTTTACAATCAATTCGTGCCTTTACTTTAGTAAAGAGTTCTGAGAATAACAAAGATTAATGACAGCTAATGATAGTGGTGGCAGAGAAGGATGAAGATACTTGAGTAGTATTACTTCAGTTAAGATGAAAATGTCGTGTGACAAAGAATAGGACAGTTTATAGTAACAGCTGTACTAAATGGAAAACATTATCTTTTTTTCTGGTTTTATTGAGAAACAATTGACATAACACACTGTAAAAGTTTTAAGTGTACAGCATAATGACTTGGCTTACATAAAAGAAACATTATCTTGAAGGTGAAAAAAATTAGCTTGATACAAGCAGCTTGTATACTAAACAAATTAAGCCTATTATTTACAATACCTGTGGAAAAAAAATAAGGTTACGTTACATTAAATAACATGCCCAGGGTCCCACAGTTAGTAAAAGGCAAGGATGAGACTGTAGCTCAAGTTTGTCTCATGTTCTTAACTGCTACACTGGCCCTAAAGTGGGGAGTTCTATGGAGGAATAATTTCTGATGTAACTCTGGTATAGGATTTTGAAGCATCATATAAAACGGAAGGTTACTTCCTGGACCAGAGCTCAGGACAATAGGGTGTCTTGTTCTCCCTACAAAGACAGTCCCCATTAGTCATTCCAGGCAAGGAGTTCTGCTTCTGTGCTACAGGTGTAAGGATTCGCAGGTCTTAAATTCTGTTTACTTAGCACACTAACTTGTGGCTTCGGTCTGTCAGTCTGACACACACTTGTCACTTGTAGAATTTGCTGTAGAGCATCAAAATTAAGCCCCATTTTGGCCCGAGCCATTTACTTTTCAGTTCTTTGAGAAGTGTAGGGTCTTTTCCCTGTTTCTTTCCCCAGGCTGAAATAAAACCTCTCTTCCTACTTAATGAAAAAGTTAAGCCCAAGGTCCCTTTGTTTTGGACCTCCAGATGTGTCCTAAATTTCGGTTGTAACCACATGTCAGCTGAGGTAGTAGTCCCCACAAATTCTCCCACCACGTCCGCTAGATGCTCTCTGGGACGTTTTGCATTGGGTTCTTTCTCATATTTTATAATTTTCATCCATCAACACTCTTCTCACATAAACAGCTCTGAGCAGAATGATGATCTTTTAAAATTCATTTAAAAATTATTCTTATATTTTAAAATGTTTAATTAAAAGGATGATCTTTTTATGCTTTAGATTCTGGCCGCTTATTTTCCACTACGTAAAAAGTAATTTTGGAAATACGTGCCTTTACGTAGTGAATAACAAGAACTGAAAATCATCATAGTGTCCATAGCTGATGTTTAATTCACAAATATTGACTTAACAAAGATGTATGACCCAAAGCCAAGACGAAGTATTTCCGTGTGACAACACAGGGCTGTGAGTGATGTTCTGCGCATGAAAGAGGCCAAAAGGCAGAGATCATCTTCCATTCCAGTGCCCTTCCCAGTCCATCTGACTATTCACTTCCAAGCTGACACTTTCTAACATCTTCCTAGAGTCCTGGCTTCTAGATTCTTATTCGTCCCACTCCCTATACCATTCCAGCTAACGCTCCTCTTTGTCTTCATGTAATTAATTTCCCATGAGTCAAAAGCTTGGCTTACTCTTGAGAACATAGGTGTATCTAGACCCTACCAGAAAGGGTTTCTTAGGCATTTGGTTTTATTTTATAATAACCTAAGAGGTCACTTGTTTGTGTGTTGTAAATGTATTACTTTTTCTTATTTCCTTAAACTTAGAAATTTCTATTTTAATTCTGCTTTCTGAGATTAAGCGTCTTAAAACTATGCCCCTTTTGAATCACAATTAGCCAAGATAAAATGTCTAATCTTCAGTGTACTTCCAGGCAGGACTGCAACACAATCAAAATCAAACCCAATACTGAAGATCTGGGCTTGCCGTGGTTTTGTTTGGTTTTGTTTTTGTTTGTTTGTTTGTTTGTTTGTTTTATCACACTGGAAGTTTGAAATTCTGTGAACTCCCATGGTAAACATTCCAATTTCTTACACCCTGTACTGATGTTTTCTTAAAGGACTAATTTAAAATGTTCCACATTCAGTCAAGGTCATTTTCTTCTACAAACAATTAGTATTCAATATTATGGCACCTAAGTAATATGATAGTTCTTACAGATTATATTTGCTATATTAAGACCCTGCCTTTTTTGCTCCCGCACTTACACTTTCCCCCCAATCTATACAAATAAAAGTGTAGACTATATGTGAAATGGCTGAAGCTCTACTTCTATTATTAAATACACAATGACCCAAATGACGTTTTTTTCCCCCAAACAGTCTCAATAGCATCAACCAGAATACTCCAGAGAGAATGGGACCAAAACCCACAATGAGCCCCATGGACTAGCCGGCAAAGAGAAAAAAGAGAATGCGAAACTCCCCTCCTCACACCGCAGGCCCTTTTTGTGTTGTTCCTGCCAACGCAGCAGCCACCCTGCGGTATAGACCCACGGCGCCGCCGGTCCATCCACTGAACTCGCTCCATCTGTGCCAACCAGCCATGGGGAAGGTGAGCCCAGCGCCCAGGCCAGGAGGGGCCCCTGCATACGGGGGTGGGATGAGGCCCTCGCCTCTGAGCCTCTCTCTCCTTCCCTTCCTTGCAGATCACCTTCTACGAGGACCGCTGCTTCCAGGGCCTCTGCTACGAATGCAGCAGTGACCACTCCAACCTGCAGCCCTACTTCAGCTGGGCAACTCGGTGCTCTTGGACAGCGGCTGCTGGATGCTGTATGAGCGCCCCAACTACCAGGGCCACCAGTACTTCCTGCAGCGCGGCAACTACCCCGACTACCAGCAGTGGATGGGCCTCAGCAACTCGGTCCGCTCCTGCCGCCTCATCCCCCACGTGAGTCGTCCAGTTCCCTGCGTCCTTCTGTGCCCTCTGGTCACACCAGAGATCCAGATGCAGTATTCATACTAAGGAATAGTGGCCTTCTTTTTCTGGTTCTAACTATATTCTCTTTTCCTAGAAGTAATGCAATGCTTCTAACTGGAAAGTTTATTTTACTTTGTTAAAATTAAACTCACTTCTACAGGGAACAGGTAGTGCATGGTGTTAGTTCAGAGTGTCTATGCAATAGGTGATGAATAAGTAACAGATCAACTTATTGTCAGATGGCCTTAAGCTAGTTACTCAGACTATTTCTCTTTCCTCATCTGTAAAATGGGTCCAATAAGAGTAGCTAATTCATAGAATTGTGATGAGGATGAAAGCACGGTACCTGGCACATGTCAAGCCACCCCCTCCCCAAAATATAAACTATGATTATTAACATCAAGGGTTTCTCAAGTCCTGCCTTTTGATTAGGCAAAACAAGTAACCAACAATGTGACACCAACAGTTCCTGCAGAGCCCACTCTTACCCAACTAACGCCCCAGCAGCCCGGAATTCCAGTTAGTGATTCTCTAACTTGACTGTGACAGAGTCCTGGGAGAAATATACCACTTTCATGAAGGTTGAAACCCCCTCGGAGGGTTAATGCCTGGATAGGACCCAGACTGGCATTAGGAGCCTGAAAATCTGGGCTTCCCCCTCTCCAGTCCTGACTCTTCTAATTACTGACCGCAAGCCCTGTCGTTAGTTTTTCATAAAAGAAGAAAGAGCTTGTAATGGTCCTCCACAGGTGTCGGGCTGTGGTGAAGATCAAGTCAGAAAATGTACACGTGAGTCCTTTACAAATCATGGACGATACATTATCAGCAGTCTTTTATACCGCAAGATGAATCGCTTAAGAGAGCCTTTCCTAAAGAGGATTTAATGGTGGAAGAAGAAAGACATTGAATGGGTACCTGCTGGGAAGGAAGATAAAAGAACAAGTACTCAAGGAAAGACAGACAGGATTTTCCCAGGACTAACAGCCTGGGCTGTTTCCATTTTTCCAAAGGTTTTATAAGCTATTGATCTGTAAAGAATTCTTTCGTGATCTTGAGCTTCCATTTTTATTCATTACCTAAAACGGTTTTGCTGGAGCATATATTAGGGCTGAGAACTGAAACCTAATCTTTATGATGGCTCTTGTTTTCAAAATTTGAAAGTAGCAGCATGTAAAGCAGAAAGGAAGATATTAAAGAATTGCCTGTGCTTAATTGCCACCAGTCTGCCTCCCCGTGGGAAAGCAATTTGACTTCCTCCCTAGGCTCTTCCAATACTGTAGAGATTCAAAATAATGCCTTTTGACAATGATATATTTGTCTTCTTATTTTAATATCTATTTTTTTTATCATCCAAGGAGAGCCCTAGACCACCATAAGTGTATGAAGAAGAGAGCAAAAATATATATAAAAATTGTTACTTAAGAATGGTACTAAATAGAGCCCATGCATAGTTCGTGTAGCTTTTGGCCCTAGAAAACTCTAGGGAGCACCATTTATATCTTGGTCTATGTGAATGGTGCCCCCTTCAGTTTTGCATTGTACAACCTACCCAAATGTACACAGTGGCCCTGGTGTTGGCTGTCATTTTCATTTGTCACCTTTGAAATAGAAAAGATAAAGACATGGCCATCCCCCCAGGTCTGTGTGTGATTGGTTGCTAAACGCTAGGTTTTCTGACTTTTCTGACTTTTGCTGATTGCCGAATCCACAGAGCAGCTCCCACAGGATCAGACCCTACGAGAGGGAAGGTTGTAGAGGCCAGATGGTGGGATTCACTGAGGACTGCTCCTTGCTTCATGACGGCTTCCAGTTCAATGAGATCCACTGCTTCAACATGCTGCAGGGCTAGTGGGTCCTCTATGAGATGCTCAACTACCGGGGGCGGCAGTACCTGCTGAGGCAGGGGGTCTACAGGCGCTACCATGACTGGGGGCCATGAGTGCCAGCGTGGGCTCTTTGAGGAGAGCCATGGATTTCTACTGAAATATTTTTCCTGGACCCTTTTCTCCATCTGGAAGCTAACAAAATATTTCCTGTGTGTTTCATGCAGTCATGTAGTCCTGTTTTCCTTCAGGCTCCTCGGAAGGGCTCAGCAAAAATAAAGGTGGGACTAATGAGAGCTTTCTTACATGTATCAGTGGAAAAGGTGGTCTGGGGTAGCAGTTAAGGGCACAGCCTCTGCAGCCAGAATGCCTGGGTCCAAATCCACCTAATAGCTATGGATGATGGAGAACGTTACTTAGCATTTCTGTGCCTCAGTTTCCAGATTTGTAAAAACTGTGGTGGGTGATACTCTTCATCTCATAAGGCTGTGATGTGGATTAAATGAGCTATTATTTTTAATTCTCTTACAATAGTACCAAGCACGAAGTAAATGCTATACAATAAGTGTGTATAATATAAAAGTTCCTTGGTTATTATTGAGTATTTAGACCTTATAAATCAGTGTTTTTTTCAGAGTATCAATAGTGAGTTAAGGATCAACCTGCATCAGAATCACTTGGGACACTTGTTAAAACGCAGATTCCCAGACCCCACCCCATAGGCAGAGCAGCTATCAGATTGCAGGTGCCGTTCCCAGGGACAGGCCTGCCCTGGTGGCAGAGTCAGGCACAGCAGGAAAAGAGCAGGAGGCCTGGGCAGAAAGCCCCTGCAGGTAAGTCACAGAGACCCTGCGACCTGGGAGTCATAGCCCTTTCCAATTTGGATTTTTTGTTGATTAGGCTAGCTGAACCACCTGAGGACCAAGGAGACATTTACCTTGCTTATAAACAAGATGTTTAGACTGTGAAGAAGTCTTTAGAACCCACCTATGCTTAAACTCACTATCAGCTGAATTTGTTAACAAGACAGCTTTCCATTCCCAAATCCTCGCTCTTTCTCTTTGTACCCTGTTTCGCACATCTTTCTTTATTACTGATTTAGGGTTCTGTAATTCTTTTTTTTCTCTCTCTCTTTTTTTTAGTGAAAAGTTGGAAGACTTTTGTGCCAGAGAGACTAAACAGTTAAAAATTCCATAAATACAAACTATGTAAAGCAGCTTCCTTTTCTTCAGCTTAGAGGAGGCTTTTACTTCATCTAGAGAAGAGCTCCACCCAGTGTTCACCAGGAGGAAGGCAAATATGATTGAAAAACCTTTTCCAAAATCATGAAGGGTAAGAGATTAGTTTGCACTTTTTCAATGTACTCTGCTATGCAAAGTATTCAGAGTAAACTTATAATTTAGCCAAAGCTCTTATTAAGCAAGTGTAAATCTTATTTTAAAGGCAGTGTTTGAGAGCTTTGTGACACATTGTAAGCATTTCATAAAAGAAGGTAAAGAAAGGCATGACAATTGATTTGTTTTCAAGAGAGCAGGTCCTTTGGGACCTGCTGAATTGTGCCCTTTGGGAATCCAACATTTGTACTGTGCCTTTTAACAGAGCCCTTTGTCTTCTTCAACGTTTTACAAATCCACTTCTAATTTATGAAACTTTGAATTCATGAGTAAGACATCCTGCATTCTCATTCACATATTTCCTCCACTTAACCTTCAAACCCAACTCCTATTTACTTATGATTTCTCAACCAACTCGATTTTAGATCCTTTATATTTTTTTCTTACCGTGGTATGCATATGAATTTTTTTTTTTTACAGACATCTTCATTAATGTCCTTTAGGGGGAAAAAAAGATACCTATTCCAAATTTCACTGGCTGACTTCCTGTGTTTTTCAATGTCTACAGACATATAAGAATATCCTCACCCCACTGGTCTTAAAATATCCCAAATCAACCTAAGTGTGTTCAGAGGTACTGCCTACCCTTGCATTTGAAAGACACAACTTGGCTCTTTCGAATAATACCTAAGCTGTGTGTCTTGAAGCTGTTTTGAGTAGTATCCTCCAAGTGATGTTTGTCTTTCTGCCTGAGTACTCCTACTCCCAGCTTACGCATCTCGCAGGTGGGAACTGGGAACTGTTGATGTAGCTCGCAAATATAATTCATGCTCTTAACCCCTTTGGGCTTTGTGCAGCATTCCAGAAAACCTCCATCATACGTACCACGCAGAAGAAGAACACTAAGCAGTTCAGATCCCAGAGCCCTGTGACTATCTACCAGACTCCAGCTTTGCAATACGCCCTCTCCCACTCACTCTGACTTTGTGGCCACCTGCCTCACCCTCTCAGCGTCCTGGCTTGGAAAACAAGGTAGAGCCTATCTTACCTCATCATCTTTTCTTTTCGTGAAATCAAACTAGTCCATTCTAAGCTGTTTTACCCTCAGACTCTCCACAGATCACCACTCTACTGCCCATGTTTCAGACTCTTCTCCATGGTTTCTAGGTCCCACGGTTTGCTTTTCCACCTACTTTGTAATCTCTTTCTTTACAACTCTTCCTCTTTAATATTTATTTAAACAGGCTTTATTTAAAATTTTTCTGTTGCTCCCTCACCCTCTATTACAAACCTCCATTCAAGGAATCACAGTACACTATTTTGTTTTTTTCTTTTTTCCCCAGCATTATTGAGATATAATTGATATATAACATCGTATATGTTTAAGGTGTACGGTGTGATGATTTGATACATGAACATATTGCAAAATGTTGATTACAGCAAGGTTAGTTAACATATCCCTTACCTCACATCATTACCATTTTGTTGTGATTATGGTGAAAACATTAAAGCTGTTCATAATATTTTAAGTAAAATAACACTTATCAAAAGAACATGTAAAGTATAACCCCAGTTTTCTTTGCATGTGCATGTAAAAAAATAGTCTGGAAAAAACAACACTGAAATATGCATGGTGTTTGTGTCTAAGGTGTGGGATTCAAGATGACATAAATTATCGGTTAGCTATTTTTTCTTCAATAAATATGAATTATATAATAAAAAAGAAATAAAATAAAACTGTACAATTTTTTTCCTCCACACCAAACTGCCTTAATCATGAGTGCCTGAAGGTCAGGGGACCAATTTGGCTTAATATATAACAGACAGTGATTGAGCCCTTCTATATACCAAACATTGTAAAACCTCAGAAAATCAATATACGTAGACATATTCCTTTATATCTAACAGAGATAGGCATTCACAAAACTGATTTATAATGGGAAAAGAAATATGTGCCATGAGAGATTAACATATTTCTGTGGGAATGAGCAAAGAGAGACACCCAGGGGGGTGGTATGTAAAGTATTTAAGAACCGATAAAGGAAAGGCACTGACCTACCAAAATGGATGCCAACTGCAGGATCCTGAGGCTAAACTGGGATTCCAAGGGAGAGACTTGGGTGAGCCTTAAGGGTCAGGGCAAAGGTGATTTGCCAAACAGCATGGAAGCATTTCAATATTTTTACAACCAGTTCGGCAAGAAGGTTGCCCTGGAGCTGCACCATGAAAATTTAGTACAAGGAGTAAGGAAAGAATATTCCAGGCAGAGGGAAGGACAGGTCTAAAGGCATGGAAAGGAGGAGATGTCCTGTGTAGTTTCCCAGCGTGCTTAGCCTAGAGTTAGGTAGGACATAGCTCCTTGTTAAATGCTTGTTGACCAGGAGGATTAAGTACCTTAAGAACCACCACCACTGTCTGCCCCCTTGGTCCCTTGCTCTGGTAGGAGTTCCCTGTGGGGCACAGTTGGTCAAGAGAGAGAGAAAAAAGCAGCCTCTGACAGATGGCAGTTAGGAGCCATCGTGTTTTCCTGTCAAACATAAACAATTTATAGAATGCGACCACCAGTTGAGGTCACTCGGCAACCGTGAAGCAGCGAGACACAAACAAGACCACTCCCTAACCGTGTCTGAACACTGAACGCAAGAACAAGAACCTTGCAAATGACAAAGATGAGCAAACATCTCCTTCTTCCAGATCACAACGAGTGACTGCTATTTCTTTCCCAATTACAAGTTTAGTCCCCACTCCGTTCCTCCCACCTCCTAGATAATTTTTAGATAATAATTTTTAGATACCCAGTCATAGAATTGATCCCACCTTTTGATCCTCCCCCAAAGCACCTAACACAAGATAAACTCCTGTAACGGCCCCTCCTGGCACCTTCTTACTGAAATGCCCCATAGTGCTAGCCCCTTTTCTTGCAATGAATACAAGAAGCTCAACTTTGCTCAACAGCAGCTGGTCTTGGCTGCTGAGTGAAGGGTATCAGAGTATGCCACCCCAAAATATGCCTCTTTGACCTATATAGCAAACCTCACCGTTGTTTATCATGCTTTTCTTGGTAACCCTAATAACTGGCCTCCTTCCACCCCACCCCCACACACACCCTAAATTCTTTCTTTTGTCTTTAGCAGAAGATGGTATTTAAGGTGGTGGCTTGGGCTGTCTCAGAGAATTGGCAACCTCTAATCAGTTTTCTTGGGTCCCTCCCATGTATACATGCGGTCTACATGTTAATACTCTTCTATTTGTTTTACTCTTGATAATCTATCTTTCATCACAGGGGGTCTCAACCAAGAACTCAGAAGGATAAAAAGAAAATTACTTTTCCTCCCCTACAGTTTTGTCAACTCAGATGGGACCTGCCGGGACACCCCTCTTGCTCCAGAGCCTGCAGATGGGATCCTGGAAATCTGGCAGAAGTCGGCGAAGGATAAGAATTTTCACCAAAGCCAGCGCCCCTGGATCTCTTTCTTTGTAGTGCCCAATCAAGAGAGCAAGGTAAAATTTTACTTTGACTTTTCCTTTCCAAATTCAAATTTGCAGGAGAAAAACATTCGTAAGAATTAGTTCTTTGAATCATGACTTGTGAATTTGGCTTTGGGGTACTCATTGGATGTTGATCTGTTTCCTCCTAGGAAAGGTATCGCTTTTGTGTTTGTCTCGTTTTGTGTCCTGAGAACTTAAGTGACTTTGGTAAAAGCCCTCAGGATGGGTAGGGGCTGGTTGCCAGGGGAATTGACCTGAAATTAGAGGGTTGGAAGTTTCAGCCTTATCCCCACCATTTACTTCTGTGGAAGGGAGAGGGGCTGAAGATTGAGTTCAGTTACCAGTGGGCAATGATTTAGCCAATGATACCTGTGCAATGAAGCCCCCATAACAACCCAAAAGGACAGGGTTTGGAGAACCTCTAGGTTGATGAATACATGGAGATAATGGGAGAGTGGCGTGCTGGGACGGGGTACAGAAGCTCAGAGCCCCTTTCCCCATACCTTGCCCAATGTGTCTCTTCCATATGGGCTGTTCTGCCCAAGAATTTTAAGTGACAAGAAGTAATATGTAATAATCTGTATAACTATAGAGTGTTTGGAATACTAAGACTGTCTTAAGAAATTTTCAGAAACACTTAGAGGAATAGCTACTTTTTGGGAAAGAAACTACGTTGATAGCCATGGTCTTATTACTGACTGCTTTTAGCAAAAGCCTTTCATTAAACCACTGTCTACAATCTAAACAAACAAATGAAAGCTAAAACCTCTTTAAAATCCTTTAATAAAAATCCTTTTGTAATAATAAACCTGTAATCTAGTAAATAAACTTTAAAAAAAAATTCTGTCAGCCTCTGTAGCAAATTATCAAACCCGAGGCGGGGGTCATGGCAGCCTCTGATCGGAAGCACGGGTGACCATCTGGGCTTGGGGTTAGTGTCTAAAGTGTGGTGGGAGGCATTCTTGTAGGACTAAGCCCTTAACCTGTGGGACCTGACGCTATCTTCAGATAGATCGTGTCAGAATTGAGTTAAATTGCACAACCCCCAGCTGGTGACACAGAATTGTTTGAGGTATAGAGAGACCTCCACACATTTGGTGACTAGAATATAGAAGTATTCAGAGTATTGTGTGTAGTGTACAAGGAGACAATAGTGTGTGTTTTCTTTACATCTCAGCACCATTCTCCAATAAAAGGAACCAGGGCTCCTAGGAGAAGCGGTTAATTCCAGGACAGGAGCAGAGAAAATACAAGATGAGTCTGGAACATTTTGTGGTACCAAAAAGTAAGAAAACTCTAAAAGAAAGAAAAGGGGAGGGGGGAGAAAGGGGGAGACATAGGAGCCAGCCTGATGGAGCTCCTAATGATAAAAACTGGAACAATTTAAATTGTTATATCTCAGCTTGATCCCTGCTAATAAGGATTCATTGTAACTGCCACCCTACAGGGAGCTTTTTAAAATGGTGACATGGTGGGAAGGAACCTCTTCCTTAACCTGCTGCTCATTGGAACTATCAATTTTAACATCTCTATTGGCTCAGAGGCAAACAAAAAATTCCCCATGAGGTCTAATACACATTATTGTAATTTTAGATATGAAACCTAATTGGTGCTGTTGAGATGATTCTCCACTGAGGTTTTATTACACAGGAAAGCACCAAAATTCTTTAAGCATCTGGAATGGATTTCCAGACGTGGAAAGCTGACCTGTTGGCACTGTGCCCTATAACCCACACGTCAGTGAGCAAGGATTGAGCAGCTGCTGAAAGCACAGCAGCTTTGGAAGGCTGGTCTGCTGAGTTGACAATGTTTCTTTCTGCCATGCAGCCAATAATAAAAATTGACAATATTTATAGTGTTTCCAATGTGTCGGGCACTGTGCCAATCCATTTGCTTGTTCAATCCTTTCGCCACAATTATGTAAGGTAGGTACTGGTAGTATCTGCATTTAACAAGGATGCAAGTTCAGAAAAGTGCAACGATTAATTCAGTGCCATATACAGATACTTGAAGGAGCAAGGCCAGGATTCGAAGCCAGGTTTCTCTGACTTCAGAATCTTCGCATTTCACCATTAAGTTATACTGCCTCTGTGCAGGATAAGGACACACTTTGACATAGGAAGATGGGGGTGGGGGACAGAAACATACATACTATTTCCCGGACATGGCATTTCTAGCAGTAATTTACTCGAAAGTTGTAACTTGTCTTCCACAAGGAGAAGGAAAGGGACAGAGGGAGAGGCAGAGAAAGTGCCCCACGTAGAGGACTGGAAATAAAAGGGAGGGATCTTTGAAACAAACAAACAAACAAAAAACAGCTCTTTGGGGGAGATTTCAGTCCTGTATCCCTCATAAAATCAGACCAGATGTTGTCGCTTCTGTCATTTTATACAAGATTGTCAGCAAGACGATAAAGATGTGACTAGTGGGGTCCCTGCTTCTGAAGAACATTCTTGCAACACATTTGCAGGCCTATACTGGCAGGAACTTGCCCTCCCGCAACAATCCTGCCTTCATCTGGGGAGGAATGGGTTTGATCAACCGTCACTCATGTTTCGAGGGCACGATACCCTAAGGCACAGGCTGGGTCTTCTCAAAAAGACACTTTGTACGGTTAAACAAGGGACGAGAATGTAGAAGCGCTGTAATATCCCAGTAAGTTGCTCTCAGGCAGGGAACATTCAAGAGGCTTTCAAATGTTCCTGTCAGAGAACAGAGGAAACCTGTTTCTTGGTGCTTCTGACAAGAAAAGGACAGGTAGCGCAGGATGTCACCATCTTGTGAATAAGGAGGGAGTTGGGTCACTTTACCCCTTTAGAAGCAGGGACCAGCTCGAGTGTATGAGGGTCGGCCACGGACCCCTTCTATGACACTGATACTTAGAGATGGGTGATCTCTTTTGAATGTTTTATAAAAGAAAAGAAATTGTGTCAGCCCAGGACTGAAAACCCATGTACGTATCATTTGATTATTATTCCTTATCTTTAGTTGAAAATAATATGCACATTTTTGCTTGTTTGTTTTTTATAGAAGGGCAAGTTTACCTAGATAGTTACTTGAAGAATTAGGTAGTCCATGATCTTTAGAAGACAGAAAACTTCAACTTGGAAGTAGAAGCTGAGAGGAACCAGGGAAAGGGTGACAGGCTCTGGAAGGCATGCTGGGGGTTCCCGGCAGGAATGGAGGCAGCATGTAGCTGACAGCAGTTACCTAGGACAGGAGCAGAGAAGGGCTCCCCACTCCAATGGAGGGTTTGCTGCGCAAACCGCCAAGTCAGAGAGAAGCACAAATGCTAGTGAGTTCTGAGTCTTCAAGAAGACCGGGCAAGACGTGGTGGTAGAACTTTCATAGCAGTGCCTAAGGCTGGGTCAATAAAAGGGATGATAGGAGCCCTGAAGATGGACATGGAGAACTTGGCCAGGTGCCAGGAACCCAAACCTCAAGTCTGGGCTTGCAGCCCAGTAGAGAACTCAGACAAGAGGGAGAGGCCGGTCAAGCAAAGTGTAACTCCCACTACAGGGACAGGAGGCTGGCGGGCAGAAGGAGCTTGATGTCCAGTGGAAATCTGGGATTTTGTTCACCTCCATGGCTTCTGAGAATCCTGGCTGTAACTTATACCGGTTCCCGAGTGGCCGACTTCCTAATGTCTTGGCAAGCTGACTTTCTTATTAGTTTAAGATTAGAAGAGCAGAGCCTGCAAGCAATAGGTATTTCGGGCAGCTGAGACACTTGAGCAGGTAGGGACTAAGAAGCGTACTAGGAAGGCCAAAATCAATATGGGCTCAAACACTGGTAAAGACCCGCTGTGCCAGCCACACATTCTTTCAACCAATAGTTCAGCACAGGTTAATTGAGCATCTGTTATGTCACAGGTCCAAGTGCTGCTGAGAGAAGCAGAGAAATTTCAGAGATAGTGAGATAATTACTGCCATTAAGGAGACGGGAGAAGGGACCACCACTGATGGAGCCTTACTCTGTGCCAATCGTAGCAGGTTTGAGGAATGCAAAAAGGAGTCAAATAGGGCCTTCCCTTTAAGGAGCTCAGAGTCTAGCAGGAGAGCCAGACCCACAATTAACTAAATGAGGTAAAATGTGGTTAACTGGGTAGAAGCTGAGGGTGAGAAGGGCTGCAGAGGTGCAAAAGATGCGAATTCTTCATGGGTAAGTATTGAGAGTCCCAGATGGGGGCGTTTCTATTTCCTCAGGAGATGACATTGGAGGCGGGTTTAAATTTATAAGGAAGAGTTTAGCAATTGAGAAAGAGCAGAAGGCCGTTGACAGCACCAGAACAGCATGAGAAAGATACGAATACACGGAGGCCTGAGCGGGCCTGGTGCATTAGGCGGGCGGTCCGTGAGGAACCCAGCGTGGCTGTAGGACAGGATATCAGGAGTGGTGGAACAGGGTATGAAGTACTTTCAGATACAGAGAACTATGGAAGGTATTCAGCAGGCTTGACACAATTGGACCTGTGTTTCCTTAAAGACAAAGGACAAATGGGAGGAGGGGGGCAAGTAGGAGACCCAGCATGTCACTAGAGCATTTGCGGAGAACTGTACCAACTATGCATAGACCTGCCCCATCAAGAGGGGGCCGCTGGACATAACCCCTGCCTCCCATCCTGGGGAAAGGAGGGCCAGGGTGGCTAGGTCTTACAACTTTTCATGAAAATCTAGAACTGTACATTCTCCTGTTAACTATACACCCACCAGCCTGATTTTTTTTTAATATTGGCTTAAACTTTTAAAAATCTTCACGTAGGGCAAGCAAAACATCCTCAGTTAAATTTGTGTACAATTAGGAACAAAGGAGGGATTGAAACTCCAGAGAGTGGTAATCATTTGATAATTCAGCGCTAGAATCAGACAGACCTGGATTTGAATGCTGGTTTTCCCACTAACCAACCAGGAGGCTGAGGTAAGTTATTTAGCCTCCCTGAAGCTTATTATACAAGATGGTTGGCAGGGTTGTTGTGAGGGACAAATTCAATAGTGCATGTTAAGTATTTAGGACAAAACCTGGCATATAACGAGTACTCAGTGTATTTAAGCTTCTGTTGTTGTTATGTCTATTGTATTATCATTATACTGTGCATTGTGTATTGTGTAGTTGTGTTATTGTGTAGTCAATGCATTATTCTCCTTTTCATAAGTTAGAGTTGAATTTTTTTTTTTAAGATTCAAAGCACCACTAATTACCACTATAACCTTTAAAAAAATTTTAAAAACCCTCATCTTTCCCTAGTTTTAATACTCATAGTAGTAACTGGCATTATTTATCCTCCTTTGGAAAACAAGCCAGAAAATATGAACCTGTCATGCAGGGTGGCATGTGGGGTGTCAGGTCCCACTTCCCACATAAGAACGCAGGACATGGTGAGGCCAAAAAGGAATATCCCCGGAGCCATAGTGTCATATGACTGTCATATCACTGTATTCTCGCTGGCGGCATCCGCCTTTCTGCAATCTGCAATCCACACTCTGCCCTTGCCAGCCACCATCTTCTTGCTAGCCCCTATCTTTTTTCTGCTAGCGTAGCCACGGCAGTTATATTAGTGGCCAATGGCTCACTGGTTACAGCTGACGGCCAACTAGCCACAGCTGACGGCCATCCAATCACAGTTGATGGCCATTTACTACCTGAGCCAGCACCTTTCCACGTGAGGCCGAGAGCCTGGAAACTGCTGTCTGGGGCTCTGTCCCCACAAATCTGAAATTCATTGAGCCCTTCTCCCAAGAATATGGGAGAACAACTACATTGTTCAATGAGCCTCATCCTTTCTTTCCCTTCTTTTGAAGTTTTGCAAATAAGTTTTTAACTTAGAAAATTTTTCCAGCTTACATTTTCAACAATAATGGAGTTCTGTAGACATTTTAATACCCTGTTTCCCCGAAAATAAGTCCTAGCCGGACCATTAGCTCTAAGGCGTCTTTTGGAGTAAAAATTGATATAAGACCCGGTATTATGATATGATATGATATGATATGATATGATATGATATGATATGATATGATATAAGACCTGGTCTTATATTATAGTAAAATAAGACCAGGTCTTATATTAATTTTTGCTCCAAAAGACGCATTAGAGCTGACGGTCTGGCTAGGTCTTATATTCAAGGAAACATGGTAGTATAATCTAAGCTTTAAAGGCAAAATTGACTGCTTAAAGAAGCCTGAATGAACAAATAATCTCACTTGTTAGAGCTAAATTTTCAATGCTTTACACTTAATCCCCCAAATGTTTTGAATTTTGCTGAGAGAGCATTTAGTGCAGGGGTATCTAAACTTTTTTCAACGTTTTTCACCAAGGGCCATATGCAGTAAAATACACAAACAGCCGGGCCACTCACTCGAGGTGAAGTACGTATTGCCTCACCTCGTTTATTTAAGTAAACTACATATATTTTTGGAATTTGCTGCGGGCCAATTAACGATGGATGGCGGACCGCAGTTGGCCCGCAGGCCGCAGTTTGGACACCCCTGATTTAGTGGAAGATGAGCAGCAGCTGTTATGTTTGACCTACACTGGGGTTTCATTTCTGTCTTCTAGCAAAATAGGAAAGGTACGATCAGCCTACCTGGAGTCAGAATGCAGAGAACTCTGAACTGAGATTACTGCTCTCTTATGTTGGACAGGACTCTTCCAGTTGCATGTGACTGAATACTGACTCACACAAGCTTAAACAAAAAGAATTTATTGGTCCACATAATCTAAAATCTTCTGGCATGGCTGGATGTGGAAGTTCAAATGGGGTCATCAGGAGTCCTTTTCTAGAATTCTCTATCTGTGTTCCTCAGCTCTACTTGCCTCTGTGTTGGCTTTACTCTCCACAGGCTTTCCAGATGGTGGACCTCAAAGCTCCAGGCATACTGCTTCCTAGATCTCAGAATCCCAGTGGACAGCCTTGAGTTTCATTGGTCTAGCTTGAGTTAATTTCCCTTTGCCTGAGCCAGTCACCATAGTAGAATACTCTAAATGGCTAAGATGAAGCCTGAGCTCAATCCTGGAGTTGGGGGATAGAGTCAGTGAGATCTAAGCTACATGGCATGAGAAGGGGTGTTCACCCAAAGGAAACGGGTACTAGAAAATAGAATGGATTCCAAGCAGGAAAAAAACCAGATGCCTGCCACTCAGGTGATGCCCACCACAAAACCCAAAGAAGACTGATCATTTGTTTTGTGCCACAGCATGTGGTAAACACCCCTGCTAACCAGTGGGCAAACCAGCTCCCAGTGCTATCTACGAGGAACACAGAAGCTGAGAGTGGAGGCTATGGATAGCATCTCTGACTTCTCAGGTCAGCACCCTAGCAACTTCGAAGCAGAAAGTGATTTCTTCTACCTTAGAATTTATAATCTTTTCTTCCTTCCTTTCTTCCTTCCTTCCTGTATTTCTTTGTTTTTTTTAACATGTTACTGCAAGGATTTAGAGTTCAGTAAGAACTTCCCATTGATAAAAGTAAGTAGACCCTGGGATGGAATTACTGTTTAAAGTTGTAGGATTGTTCTACCGCACACTGTCTGAAAAATAGGGCTGAAGAAATTGCTGCTCTCTTCAAGGCAAGGTCTTGGAGTGACCTACAAAATAATCCCATTTTTTGAATGGCCAAGTCTCCCCACAACCCTATACTAATGTGGTCCTTGACTCTGTCATCTCATTTTGGAAATCAGACTTTGAAGTTCTGCAAAGTTCTGAAACCAAAGCTTTGTAAACCTCCCGCTTGTAACTAACAGCAGGATTGTGCAGCAGGAAGAGGTTTAGATGTGGGGTCACACCTTTTGAATTCGAGTCTACAATCTGCTTCTCTTTTTATGTCTGATTTGTGCTTTATTTTATTTTTTATTATGATATAACTGACATTCGAGTATAATGTTATAACGTTATGTTAGTTTCAGGTGGACAACATAATGATTTGATATTTGTATATATCAGAAAGTGATCACGATAAGTCTAGTTAGCATCTATGTAACCGCCCATAGTTATATACTTTTTTCTCGTGATGAGAACTTTTACCATCTACTCTCTTAGCAACTTTCAAATATACGCTAACAGTATTATTAACTCATTATTAACTTTCATCAGGCTGTACATTACATCCCCATGCAATGCGCTTCTTGTTAGTTCCATGGTTTTGTGCAACTCTCTGAGACTCAGTTTCTTTTGCTCTCAAACACCCACAGGAATTCCTGCCCTATTTGCCTCACCAGACTTTTGTGAGAAGCAAATTAGATAATGTTCAAGAAGCCAGTATTTAAACTAGACAGTGTTCTACTTTATTGTAAGGTAGGCACCGTGGAGTTATTCTATAATAAATCTGCTGTTTACAGAGCCACTCTACCTCAAACACATCCTTATTCTCTCCCCCGAGTGGGCAGCTATTGGTAATCAAATATTTTAATACATGTGGATAGAAGTTCGCTTAAAGCTTAGCCTGCCTTCCTTTTAAAGAAAAAACCCCCATATTTTCTTCTTTAATATAGTTGCAAATTATTTAGTGGATTTTTATTCCTTTCTTTGTAACTAATCTATTTTTTACCTTTAGATGATGGAAGTGTTGCTGGAGAAAATATTTGTTTTATGTGTATGTTACTTCTGGCTGCCATTTTTTCCATCTTGGATCCCTTTTCACTTCTGGCCCTCATGCTCCCACACACTCAACTTCACGCTCCCTGCCTCAATTCTCCATCCACCTTCAGGCAGGAATGGAACACACACACACACACACACACACACACGCACACGCACACGAGCAGAAGAAGCATACAGGTCAAAAGACTGGAAGAAAATTAGGGAAAAGACAAAATTCAGGGGACTGAGAGAAAGGTGTGGACCTTAGAGTAGAATTTCAAGCATTTGGACTGGGAGAGAGAAGGCCACGCACTTTGGAATAAAATGAATTGAAGGGAGGAGCAGGGGATTGAGTTCTCGCCTAGGAAGCCCAAAGCTCCTCTTTGCAGGTTGTTTCTTGGGCTGTTCAAGTATATGGAAGATTGTGCTCAGTTTAGGAGACACTGCTGTGTTATCACTTGGGATAATTTAAGCAGCCTTCTGTCATTTTTATGGAAATGTGATTTTTGGCTTTTTGAAATTTTCAAAAAGTAATATACACAACATGGATGGAACTAACAAATATAATATTTGCAAAAGAAGCCAGGTATAAGAGGGTACATATTGTATGGTTCCATTTTTATGAAATATAAAAACGGGCCAAATGAATCTATGCTGTTAAAAGTCAGGACAGTGACTACACTTGGGGTGGGGTAGTGACCAGAAAGGGCACAGGTGGGTTTCTGGGTTTCTGGTCATGTTCCATTTCTTGATCTGGGTACTGGTTACATGGTACATTAGTTTGGGAAAATCATTACACTGTACACTTACAACTTGTATACTTTTCTGCATATAAGTTATACTTTAACTAAAAATTTTTTAAATAGCATCAGTTGCTTTAAGAAAAGTTCAAGCACAGATGCCTTGAACTTTTATGTCCTCCTACTTACTGCAGTCAGCTGGAGTGAAATATGAAGGTACTTGACATTCAAGCCCTTCATTGTTCAGTTATTCATTAATTTAACACGTGTTTAGCCCTCACACAGAGTACAATCAAGTTAGAGGAGGAAGAGACGGATGCCAATGAAGTGATCACATAAATCAACATGTAAGAGATGGTGAGGAGGGAGAGGGCATGCCGGAAAGGCCTCTCTGAGACCTGAAGGATGAGTAGGTGTTGGCAGATGATGTTAGAAATGAACGGTTGTCAGGTGGAGTGTAAATGTTATGTATAACTCGTCCACTAGAGGGCGACCACAGACAGGCATTTTTGGCAATTCCAAAACAGGTCAAGAAACTGGAAGCTGGAAATTCCTGTAGCTTTTGCTTAATTTTAACTCTCGTTGACAGTGTTAGAGGAGCACAAAATACCCAAGAGAAACTAAAACTGAAGTGTCAATTTACCTGTAAATGTTGCTGTATAATCTTGTCCAATAGTATAATGCAGATAGATTCCTACCAAATGTCTAATGACCTTAAAAAGAAAAAAGATAAGAAGCTGAAAAGGAATGATGAAAGATTCTTTCTCGGCTTTCACACATCCTGCAAGAACTGACCACACGTCGCAGATATGCTATTACTATTTCTGATGTATTAGTACATCCCTGCCCTCCCCGCCACCAGCCCAAGTCCCTCATATCTGCTGCATCCCACAGCCCCACAGAAATTGTTCCATTGTGGAGCTGCACATGATGTTATGTTCCTGTTGAGGCAGCCAATGAGCAAATATAATTTCACATGTTGCCTATAGACAAAGAAAAGGCAGAACAATGAATAATTGGACACATCCTATTAAATGATCAAGGATGAAATCCGGATTAAAACCAAAACATTTCCAGTGTATTTAAGAGTAGGTTTCTTTAGCATCTACGATAGCCAAGCTTACTCTAGTAAGCAGTTAAGGCATGGCACTCCCTTCCTTTAAACCTAATTCCTAGTGCAAATTAATTTTTTTTTAATTAAAAAATTTTTTTAAATGAAAGCAAAGTTTTCACAGCGACAGGTAAAAGCCTGTAGTCAAGCCATTACCCACCCACCTCTGAGACTCTCACTTCTTATTCCTTCCTTTCTAATTGCTTTTCAATCTCACTGATCTTATTTCCATGAAATCACCAGACATTTTGCATTCTCCATCATCTAACTTTGCTTCTGCTGTTTCCCATGCCAGAAATGTTCTACTCCCATCATCTAACAAGAGGCTTCTTGTTCTTCAAGTTTGAAATTAATTGTCACTTCCTAGGAAAAGGCTTCCTAAACCACCCACTCCTGTCTGCCCTTCCCTGATCTTGAGCTGGGCACTTTGCTGCCAACATACTCATCCATATTCCTCAGCCTTGCTAGCAGCTGGTTGTGATCATGTTTCCAGTTAATGGGATATAAGTGGAAATGTTGAATGGGACTTCTAGAAGACTCCTTAAAGGGAAGCACACAAGCCCTTATCCTATTTTCCTCTCTCCTATTATTTGGAATGCAGATGCAATCACTGCAGCTTGTGGAAGCATCTTGGACCCTGAGATGGCAGTGAGGATGGGGAAAAGGGCAAATAGAAGACTGGAAAACTAATGACACTGTGAAATGGGGGCAGAGTGTGGGATACCAGCCTCCAGGTATTTTTTATGTGAGAGAGAGAGAGATAAGCTTCTTACTTAAGCCAGGGCTACTGGTAGCTCTAAGATGTCACCACAACTCAATTCTAACTAAATATACCACACTTGCCCCCCAGGGACATGGTCCTATTTTCTTCAGTGTCCCTTCACTAACAGAAATAGCTCGTTCATTTGTTTATATAACACAGGGAGCTGGTCTGTCTTGTTCACTGTGATGTGCCCAGTACCTTCTACAGTGTAGCGTTTCGACACAGCAATTCCTTCCCAAAATTTCTTGAAAAATTGATATTTCTGAATCCTGAGAAAAATCAGTTGTGAAATCAGAGGCAAGTATTATAATTCTTTGTGCAAGAAATAAAGTTTAACAATGTTCATGGAGATGGTACTGGTTCAAAGGAATCCACTAATAACTGGTGATGGCACAGCAGTCATGGAAAAATCTGGAAAGGTTTTGGTAGTTGTGCTAACTTCACTGTGCTGGAACAAAAGTGTTTTATTCAACACCTTGAAAGATGAAACCTCAAAAACAACTGGCTGAGGAAGCAAATACAGTACAGATTCTGAACATGATATGAAAGCAATTAGTTCAGATTCAGATGATGTAGCAGGAACCTTGGTATGATCTGCAAGACGATGTCTTTCTGGCAAGTTTTAGAATGAGAAAAATTGTAAAGCTGTTTAAATTTTCTCCAGTGAGAGATTCTCTTTTTTAACAAGAATAGGATAAAAAACTTACAGGTCATTTTGGACTGCAAAACACTCTGAAACACACCAGAAAAAATGATTGGAATATTTTTACAGATCCTAAATTGTATAAAAATAATTTTGTGCCTACTGAAGTTAGGACACTTAGGAAAAGAGGAATGTTACGAAATTGCAAGAGAGATATCACATTGCTTTAAAACTGGTTGGATTAGAAGTCAAAGCATTAAGTAACCATGATGCAAATTTTTAAAGCAAAAACAGAATTCTGCTTTTAAAAGAAATTAGAGTCAAATTGCTTAGAGCAGGAAAAAAGATCTGAGATCCTTCATTAAATATTTAAGCAATGTTAGTAGTTTATATGAGGTGGATAACGTTTTTGCTTTGGCAAACAATAATGTAATAGCTCAATTAGCAAAATCATTAATGGAAAGACTTTTGTGAAGGAAAATACGCTTTATCAGAGGAAAGGCAAACAGGAGTAAATGTTGTTGGAAACTGTTTATTGTAAAGTCCAAAACTATCTGAAACCTGAATCAGCAAAAATAATACGAACTTTAAGGACAAAATCAAAATCAGAGAAAGAAGACAATATTTTAATCATTAAAAAAACAGGGAATGAGCTTACAATAAACAACATGTACCTTAATGACCAACCTGAAGATGCTTCTGTTGATATACACTTCCAAATCTGTAGAGACTTTTTGAGTTTATTTGAGCCAAACTGAGGTGGGGATTGGATTACAGGATAGTTAACAAGATTATGTGCTCTCTTGAGGGTGGTTATTTCAAAGGTGTGTTCACCTAGATGCACAAGAACAATGGACAGGGCTTGCTTATGGCAAAGATAAATCTTTTACTAAAGAAGTTATATGCCTGGAGTGTGACTACCCACCAGGACCTGCCCAGTTAGGAATTTATGTTCAGATCTCCCTGTGAGGTTACTTTTGGCCACTGGACTTGTCAGATTTGTTATAGAACCCCTTTTTCATCCACACTTTCAGACACATTCTGAACAATTCAACTAATGTTAACGCACAATGAAAGAACATTTACATCTGGAATATTTGTTGTAAAACAAAGATGAAGACAATCAGATAGGGCAAGTCATGCTTTATGGTTTTTAAATTTTATTTTAAGAATGACAACTTTTAAAATTTAAATGTGGTATTTTTATTTTTAAAATCACTTTATTTGGTATCTGGTTTGTGTTATATTTTCTATTTTCTATTATCAAACGGCTAGATCAGGTAGCGATCATTTTTACATGTCATTGATATGTAGCATAATCTTGTACTAATAGGTATTTTCTTAATAATAATAAGCCATGCATTTATTATAACATTTTTCTTTTTTCAGAGTTCACAAACTTTTAGTATAACCCTATCACAGAAAAATGGTCCAGTTTACTATTATGGACAGTCATTATTTAAAAACATGTAAAGGAGGTATTTTGGAAGCATACAGAATAACTTATGATTGTGAGAATCCCCAAGAATTAGGAATTCCAATTCTTTTGTTACAGAATCCTGAAGATTAATATCTGTCGGGAATTTGCAAGCACTAGTACAATGCCGGGCACAGAGCAGATACTCACTATATATGTACAATGAATGATATTATTTTGTTTAATAGCCCCAGAAGTCCTGGGAAATATATGTAAGTGTGCCCGTCTTACACATTTGAAATTCTGGGCCTCATCAGAGGCCAATATGGTGCAACACCCTTAAGATTTTTAGAAGTACTTCCATGCCTTCCTAAACTCCTTCCGACAGTGCATCTCATAGCCACACCCTGGATTTGATCTTAGCCGTGAAGCCATTTCTCATCTGAGAATCTTTTAATGGGAGAGACTAGATGAGCAAAAGTTTTTATTTTAGAACCCAGTAAATCCTAGTTTCTCTGTATTTCTTTCCAACTCTGCTGAAAATCTTGAATAATTTTTTCGTTAGAACATCTCTCTGGTCTCAAATTTTATCAAAGGAAACTAGGAAAAGGCAGTTGGCATTTTCTGCACTGTGCTTGGACATCTCCCCAGTCAATCTCAGATTTATGAAGTAGCCTTTCTACTTTCCACATCACTGCAGGTAACTGTTGCTACGCTTTCTGCCACTACAAAAAAGGAGTCCTCTGTTGTCTAGCCTCCAGTAACATTTTTGTCACCGTCCTTCATATCCTCATCAACAGTCCCCTCACGGCCTTTTCTGCTTCTCCCTGCCACCCTGTCGCAAAGCCAAGTCACATGGTTTAGGTGTTTGTTAGGGCAGCATCTACTTCCAAGTATCAAATTCTGTTCAAGTTATCTATTGCTGCATAATAATCTTAGGGACTTCAAGCAACAACTTATTAGTACTGCACCTGGACAGGGCACAGCCCATATCTGCAGCAGAATGCCTGGGACCTCAGCTGTAAAGCGTTGAATAGGAGGATAGAGTAACTGGGGGTTGGCCAGGTATCTCTTACTTTCTCCGTTTCCCTCTCACTCCATGGGGTTTCCTCCTGTGGCTGGCTTAGGCTTTCTTATCTGATGGCAGCCTCTGGATAGTTTGCCTTCTTACCTGGTGGCTCAGGGCTTCAGTCAGTGTTCCAAGAGACAGAAGTGGAAGCTGTCAGTCCCTTAAGGCCAAACCTGGAAACTGCCACTTCCAGAATATTCTGACTGATTAAAGCAGTCAGAATCTGCCCCAAAAAATCAAGGGGAGGAAAAGTAAGTCCCATTTCTCAATGAGAATAGTGCCCCAAATCTTTTTATCGTTTATCTGCCACACTTTTATTCCTAGGATTATCTAATACAGTACAACTTGATGATAACACAAGTTCAGGTATAATCAACTCCTGCCCATTCCTCATTCTTAAAGGGGAGTGGCCTCAAGTTCTTAGGGTACACATTCTTAGGCTGTTTAAAAAATTGGTGTTCTGCATATTCCTCCTTCATCTCTCCAGGCCATATCTTTACCTTCTATTACCTACCCGGTGTCCCAGGAGGTTTCTGGTTGAGCTCCACCACTAAGTGAGATCAGCAGGAGGTCAATGGCTAGGATGTGAATGAAGTCACTGTATTTATTGCTCCAGCTTCCTGCCAGTTGTGTCCTGGTGGTTTGGCCTCCTGGCTCCCCAGGCGGCCTTCTCCAAGCGGCAGACCTAGGGTAGTAATGTCTTCCTGGTTCTTGGTAGCTCCAGCGTACTGCATCATTCTTTGTGAGTGTGGGGACAGAGCCCCAGAAAGCAGTTTCCAGGCTCTCGGCCTCATGTGGAAAGACGCTGGCTCAGGTAGTAGATGGCCATCAGCTGTGGCTGGTTGGCCGTCAGCTGTAACCATTGAGCCATTGGCCACTAATATAACTGCTGCGGCAACGGAGGGAAGTCGAGGAGAGAGGAGGAGAGAGGAGGAGAGAGGAGGAGAGAGGAGGAGAGTCGGTCAGTTGGCAGCAAAGCGGACAGCAGGTCGCACGTCGTGTAAACCCAGCCTCCAGTGAGACCACAGTGGTGTGACTCCCCTACCTATGGCTCCATGGGTGTTCCTTTTTGGCCTAGCCATATCCTGCGTTCTTGTGTGGGGAGCGGGACCAGAGACCCCGCAGGCCGCCCCACGTGACAACTGGCGCAGCGAGCCGGGTCCCCTGCATGACAGTGAGTTTTCCTTAATCCTGGCTCTGTATTAAACTCTCCTAAATTGTTCTGTTTGGGTCTTCTGTTTGCTGATGGAGACTGATACAGATGGTCTATTTCTTATATAACCAATAAATTTTAAAATTTTAAAAATTTTAAAAAATGGGGAAATATATTTTTTCCCATTCCTATCAGGGTTTCATCCTCTGTTTCTTCACTTGTAATAGTTCTTTACAGATTAAGAATATTAGCCCTTGGCAGGTGGTAGATGAGGGTAAAAGGGATCAAATGTATGGTGACAGAAGAAGAACTGACTCTGGGTGGTGAACACACAATGTGATATATAGATGATGTATTACAGAATTGTACACCTGAAGCCTATGTAACTTTATTAACAATTGTCACCCCAATAAATTTTAATAAAAAAAAGTTTTAAGAGAAAAAATAAAAAGAATATTAACCCTTCATCTGTGATATTATCTTACAAATATTTTCTCCCAATTTGTTTGTTGTTTAAATGAGGTTTTTAGCCATGCTAATTTTTAAAAAAATGTATTGGGGTGACAATGGTTAGTAAAGCTACATAGGTTTCAAGTGTACAATTCTATAATACATCATCTATATCTCACATTGTGTGCTCACCACCCAGAGTCAGTTCTCCTTCCATCACCACATATTTGACCCGCTTTACCCTCATCTACTACCCTCGCTCCCCCTTTACCCTCTGGTGACCACTGAACTATTGTCTGTGTCTATGAGTGTTTCTTTATTTGTTTGTCTTGTTCCTTTGTTGCTTTTAGTTTTATATCCCACATATCAGTGAAGTCATATGGTTCTTGACTTTTTCTGTCTGACTTATTTCACTTAGCATGATAATCTCAAGATCCATCCATGTTTTCGCAAATGGTACTATTTCATCTTTTCTTATGGCAGAGTAGTATTCCATTGTGTATATATACCACATCTTCTTTATCTAATGATCTGTCAAAGGACACTTTGGTTGTTTCCATATCTTGGCCACCATAAATAAAGCTGCAGTGAACACTGGAGCACATATATCTTTATGGATAAATGTTTTCAGATTTTTTGGGGGGTATATATCTAGGAGAGGGATTGCTGGGTAATATGGTAATTCTATTCTTAATTTTTTGAGGAACCTCCACCCTGCCTTCCATAGTGGCTGCACCAATCTGCATTTCCACCAACGGTGTATGAGGGTTTTGTTTCTTTTCTCCGCAACCTCTCCAACACTTGTTATTATTTGTGTTGTTAATGATAGCCATTCTAACTGGTGTGAGGTAATATTTCATTGTGGCTTTTATTTGCATTTCTCTCATGCCTATTTTTAAAACATTTTTTATGTAGTCAAATATATTTTTTTAATGCTTTCAGATTTTGAGCCTTTCCCCAAACCAAGGTTAAAGAATTCACTCATGTTTTCTAGTATTTGAATGATTATTTCACATTTAGATCCCTGGCCATTTTGAATTGATTCTTGACTACGGTGTGAGGTAAGGGTTTAGTTTTATCTTTCTCCAAATGTACCATTTGTCCCAGCATCATTTATTAAAAATTCCATCTTTGCCCCAGTGGTTTGAGGTGCCACTTCATAATATACTAAATTTCCGTATGTACTTAGTTCTCTTTCTAGGTTTTTAATTCTATTCTTGTTTAGGCATGGGCCAGTACCACGCTGCTTTAGTTATAAAGGTTTTACAGTATGTTTTAATATCTGATAGGGCTAATCTCCTTCTTAATTTTTAAAATTGTTTTCCTGACTATTTTTAATCTTTCCCATATAAACTTTAGTATTAAGTTGTCTGGCTCCATAAAAAACTTGTTGCTCTTTTTACTGGGATTATGATAACTAATAAATTGACTTAGGGAAAACTGACATCTCTGTGATGTTCAAGAATAGGAGATGTTTTAATTACAAGGGCTTTATAGAATATTTTATTATCTGGGAAAGCTAGTCCCCACTCAGTTGTTTTATGGTGTGTTTTTTTCCTGACTATTTTTGCCTATTTATTTTTTATATATATATCGCTTCTTGGCCTTTTGGCTAAGATCAAGTGTAATATTTTTTATATAAGCTTTAGTATTAACTTGTTTGGCTCCATAAAAACTTTGTTGGTATTTTTATTGGGATTGTGATAATTAATATATTGAATTAGGGCAAACTGACATGTCCCCGAAGTCTGATCATGTCAAAATAGTTTTGATTTGAATGATACACACACATACCACACACCCCAGAATCTAAAAATTCATGCTAGATGTGAAAACAACCAGTTTCATTCAATTCAACAAGTATTTACATATTACCTTCTATATGTAAATTTCTGTTATAAAATATATGAAATGAGCAAGCTATGTTCTCTGCCCTCAAAAAGATAACCATCTGAAGGGAGCCACAAGGACTTACATAAATGACTATAATGTGCCTGATCTAGCATTTAAACCAGTATATTTGTTGGGTTAGCATCTCTGAGCCACAGAAATGTACAGCCCAAATATCCATGTGAGGTGCTCACATATATCTATGGTGATTCATGGTAGAAATGCAATTTGTTTGCTGTTGTATATGCTGCATGCTGACTTATTATTCTCCAGGTCACCTGATCACCCCAAAAATTGTCCCTGTAATAGAAAAGAAAGGATTAAGATGAGACCATTTGTTCATGCTGCAAATATTTATTGAGTGCCTTCTTTGTATGAAGAACTGCTCTTGGTGCTGAGATCCCAGTAGATACAAGAAAGACCACATTCTTCCTTGTAGTGATTGCATTCTAGAGGCAGAGACAGAAAATGAACATTTAAGGTATTTGAAATATAACAATTTCAGGTAGCGACAGGAGCTATGAGGAAGAGTAAGGTGAGTCATGGAGACAGAGTGAAGTACCATCTCTCCTGGGGAGAAAGCATTTAGGCAGAGGCTTGAACGACATGAATAGGTAAGCCACTTGAGGGTCCTTGGAGACAAGCCTTCCATGCACATGGGAGTATCTGCACAGCTAGGGACAGACAGCATGGAGGCCCAAATAGCTGGAGGAAAAAGCAGGGAGGAACTGGAAAAAAAGGCTTGAGGCAGGCAGTGCCAGAGATCAAGTAGGGACTTGAGGCAAAAAGGAGTTTGGATTTTGTTATGTGCGAAGGGATGCTTTGAGCAGGGACATGGCATGCATGATCCGTTTATATGTTACATCTGGCCGACTGGTTACATGAAGAGACTGGACTGCAGTGAAGGTCGAAAGCGGGAGACTGGTTAGGAGTCACTGTGTTGTTCTTGTGAGAGATGAAGGGGGCTTGGACCAGGGCACAGCTGTGGAGAAGAAAAGAAGTGGAAAAGGGAGGAATGTGGGAATTTTTTGGAAGTCGAGCTAACAGGACTTGCTGATGAGCCAAATTTGGGAGTAAAGGGAAAAACGGGAGCCAAGGGTGGCTCTGTGGTTTGGGGCTTGAGCAACTGGGTAAATATCAGTAACATACAACGAAAAGGGGTGACTACTGGAGAAGGAGCAGATTTGAGGCAAAAATCTAGAGATCTAGTTTGGATACATTTTGAGATACTTGGTTACTTCCAATTAATTTTTAATATCCCTGCATAAGTTATATGTTCCTTTTCTAGTCTTCTCTAGTCTCCAATTAGAGTTGTTCTCAGGGAGATGTGTAAGCCAGGTGTAAAATAAGATATGAGAAATGATCACTTGATCAAACATCCTTCTATAAAAAGGATTAAATCAATATTATTGTTGATAATAAAAGTGGTATGAGTCTAACTGATTTCAACTGTAATCAAGCAGGAAAGAATCAATGGAGGTTAAACTTGGTTGTTTGCAATGTTTTACATGGTCAGGACCAGAGATGAATTTAAAGTTCTCAACCGGCTCAGGCCAATGGAACATTGGTTACATGAGGGCAGATACCTTAAGAGATAACCAAACTCGGGTGTAATCTCTGAATTGGAGTCTCTTAGTCCCAGAACATTTTCTCCGCCTCATAGGCTGGAAAGTGTCACCATGTGGGATATTTGGCACTGCTATTGTTATTTTTGGACAACTCTTTGTTCCCAGAGGGTTTCCCATAATTTCCTAGATGCAGTGATCATTTAGGTATTGTTTGTGGCACTCTGATGAATCTATGAGACCAAACACATAGCATACTGAGACCATAAATGGGTTAAGACACGTGAAGTACTTGGAGGTGTTTAGGTGTGAAAAGCTCTCAGAAATATGAATTAATATTATCTTTACCTTAAAAGTAGCTCTTAAACAAAATAATAAGCAAAATGTGGGTCAAAAAAAGCCGTGAAGGAAAATATTCCTTATAAAAACTTTGGGTTCCGCAGTCAATTCTTTCTTGGCTAAGTAGCCGAGTCCCTGATACTTCATGAACGATGAGGAAGGCTGCAGCGCTAAGTCTTACCAGGTAGTAGAGCAGAATATATATGGCTATTGTGAACCATAAATTATTTTGCATTTAATGGGAAGAGAATGGTGGGAGTGGGGCAAGTATGAATGATGTACATCTTACGCGTCAAACTTACACATTTTTTTTTCTAAAAATAAAAAGCCATTTTTTCTTATAAGGAAAGTAACATATATACGTTTAATACAGAAAATTTAAAATACAAAAAATTATCAAAAAGAAAATGTATGTTAAGTATAACTACTACTCAGAGATTACCACTCTTAATATATTATTTATATCCTAGAATTATGTGTATGCATGTATATATGTGTATATATAAATCATCTTTTAAGAATATTGATTTCTACGAGTATATTCTTTAAGAGAACATGATTTGAAAACTGAAATATCAACTTCTAAAGAACTTCAAGTTACAGTGAAAAGTTGCATAGCATGGACATAACAGTTACTTGCATTTTATAGCACACCTTCTGTGCGTTAACTCTTTTATCACTACTATAATAATAGCTATTATTAATATCATTAATAACAATATTAACAATTAATAATTATTGTTGAAATATTGGTAACAGGAAAAGGATACCTTGCCGGGAGACATAAGTCTCATACCCAAGTTATAAGACACAAGGCAATGAAATCTATTAAGCCTCGTTTCCTCCAGGAAACAATAAAAATCTTGGACTAGATTAATTCTGAGTCCTTTCCAGTTTTAAAATCCTGTCCAAGTCTTGTTTTGGAATATAGGCACTTACTGAGATGCATTTCCTGAGATGCAAAATTTTCCTTTTGAATATTTTAAATAAAGTACAGCTATTTTTAAGCAAAGAAAAATGGATTACATTTTGAAGACTATTCGAAGGCTTTGAAGATGGGGCCTATTTACAGAGACCAATTTGTTTCTCTGCATTATTTTAGCATGCAACTCTGCTCCATTCCTGAAGCTTCCTAAGTATCTGAGGCTTCGAAAGTGGAGGTGGAGGAAGCCTATTACCATGGAGATAGATGGGAGCAAATGGTCACATCATCAAAAGCAAACTAGAAATGTACAAAGCTTTTGTGATGCTGATCCTTTTTTTTTTTTTTAAGTAAGAAGAAGAAGGAAAAAAGGCACAAATAAAAGGACAGATCTCTCTCATTAAATCCAACACTAATTTAGTAATCAGTGAAATAAAGGTACCCTTGAAAGCCCGCTGCCAGAAAATACAGTACAACAAAGAAGCACAAAAGGTTGCTGGCTGCCAGGTGTAATTTCCAGGTACTCCAAGTGCATTTGGACTCCCTGTTCTCTTAGCTTTTCTTTACAGATTGCCATCTTCATGGGAGATTCCAACTATCCATTTAGCCACCCTAGTGTGTTATCCAAATATTTAGGAGGAGAAAAATTGCAGGAAAATAACGTTTAATTTTATGGTTCTCCAAAGGAAACTGTTCAAAATTAAGAGGCATAAGAACCTAAGAATAAGTGCAAATTTGTTTTTCTGTTTATTACCTATCACTTTGGATAATCTGGAAATAATATTGACAGTGGCATAAGAGTCAAAGTTGGGGTACGAGTCAACATTTACATAAAGTAGCTTGTGTCAGAATATAGTCACCCTCAATTAGATTGCTCGTATTTATATCGCTTTTCTATTAACCCCATCCATTATTTCATTTTGCTCTGGCAGAGGCTGCCAAAAGCTTAAAGATGGGAAAGACTTATTCTCAGTTCTTCATAAATACTCAAAAGAAAAAATGTAAGAATGAATATATAAAAGTGAAAGAGCTTAGCCAAGATTCTACCTTGGGCTTTCCGTCTATAAATTATAAACAGTAATTTCATGTTCTTGGGATGTTTTAGAGCTTGACGTGATGTTTTAAAAGTGTTTTGTGCTATTCAGAGGGAAAATGCAATTTACATTCTGTTTTAAAATGTGAATTATGAAGAAAATTGTCTCTTCTTTCTTATCTTCCTCTCCTTCCCCCTCTTCTTCTTCTTCCTCTCCTGACTTCTCTTTAAGAGAAAAGATTATTCACAATTATAAAGACATGAATTTTCTTAGTTGATCTATAGATTGAACGTGGAACCAAATAAAACACCAAGGTGATTTCTTTTTTAACTTGAGAAAATAATACTAAAATTCACTAGGAAATGGACATAGGGAATTAGAAAAATTCTGGAGAAAAAATAACGTGAAGTAATTAATACAACCATATATTAAAAAGTATTATAAAGTTACAATAATCAAAATATGTTATCCTAGAGAGGAAATAGATAGCTGAATAGACTAGAGCAGAATAGAATGATGAGAAATAAACCCAAATACATATGTGAATTTAATGTGTGAAAAAGGTAGATGGGTCAAATATGTGGGAGGTAAGGAAGAGGAAAGATGCATTCGTCAATAATAGTGATGAATACACTGGCTAGGAATGAAAAATAAAGTGGGTCCTTTACCATACTCGTTTTATCCAAAATATTTCCAGAAGATTCAAAGATTTTATATGTAAAAAAAAAATTAAATTACAATATTAATAGTTCAAAACTTTGGTGAATTTATTATTTGCCGAACAATCTTGGCATACAAAAACACTTTCTAAGACAACCCTAAAGTCTTAAAGGAAGAAAAAAAATTTCTTTCCAGTAGTATCTCCCACAATTTCACCGTCCGTACCAGCATTACTGTTTGATGTACAAAATGTTTGCTGTATCCCTAGATCAGCCAGTTCCTTCTGTTTCTGCCCTTCTTATCACAATCTTACTTCAAGATCCAGCTTTAAGCCAATATTTTACCTAGAGCCTTCCCAGACCAGCCCAGCCCACTGCAGTAATTACAGTTACTTCCCCATAAGCTCATCCAACAATTCACAATTTTGTATCCACTCTGCAATGGAAGAGATGCCAACGCGTCCACATAAGCTTGGATTTCATCTTCTCTCACCCGACCAGTAACCTCACTCTATAGATTTTTCCCTTTCCCTCTTCCTCTCCCTACCCCTCCACCTTCTCCCCCTTCTTCTCCCTCTCTCTCTCTCCCCCATCTTTAATCTCTCTCTTTACTGGTTTCTTCCCATCTCCATTTTAAACTTTTCAAGAGTGTCCTGTTAAAAATGAAGCAGAAAATGTGTGGCACAGTGAAAGTTCTGGTCCCCCTAAGTAAAGTGCTGAGAAGGGAACAAAGAGAAAAAACACCCGAGCAGTGAATTCTAGAGCTTGCAGTTTTCCATGGCCTGTATTAAGCTTAAATCATCAGAAAGTCAAGCAATGGGCTGGTGGGGTGGGATGGGGTAGCCCCAAACTGAAAGCATGTCAAACATCCATCAACAGTAGAGTGAATAAGTCAAATATGGTTGTATTATAATATAGATAAGTGTCTTGTGGGGAGTACCAAACAGAATACTATGACGGGTGAAAATGAATAGACTATAGCTACATGTGATGAAATGGATGAATCATATCATCCAGAGAAATGCAGCCTCTGATATTTAGGAGCTAGTCTGATACTATCAGCCACTCAAAGATGCACTTTGATGTTCTGTTGAACATAAATAATTTCACACAGTGTTACATCAGACAAAGCCACTCTTTGACAACAATAGATCAAGACAAAAACAAGACTATGGTGTAATCACATCTGACCATAGACAAGACATGAATATTATTACTGAAACCATTAAAATGACCAAATATCCTCTTATCTAACTAACATGAGTGACTGCTGCTTCTTTCCCTATGATAGCTTTAGCCTCAGTCTAGTCTTCCTTCCTTTCAGGTGTGGCTAGAATTACTCCGCTTCATAACCAGGGGTATCCAAACCAGAGCAAAGCCCCAATTCTTTAAACTCTCCCCCAAATCGCCTAACACAAGTTCAAGTCCTATAATAAATCCAAACACCCTCTTACTGGGATACCCCCTGCTTCCCCAGGTATGTATTCTCGATCACCATAATGAGTGACAAACCCAACTTCCTCACCTGTGGGAGTGTGCCTGTTTGGCGGGATGGCATTGATGTGGTAAATTGAGTGAAAGAAACAAGTCCCCTGAAAATATAAACATCCACATAAATGAAGTTAATAAAAGTCCATATTAATTAAATTGTTTAGGGATGCATTACCACATTGTTGATAAAACTATAGAAGTAACAGCAAGGAAATGATTATGACAGGTGCTTGTGTAGTGTTAGTTCTTAGGGGAAGAAAGGGAGGGGAGGGATTGAGGCATAATCCTGGAGTGGGCAACAGTGACAGGTGCTACTGCAAGAGAGCGTGGGTGAAAGCTCCAGAAACCGGAGACTGATCTGAGCGCTGTGTGTGTGACATCTCCAGATGTACCTGCGAAGAGGATTCAAGCATTATTACACGTGACAGGGAATGGATTCGCGAGCATGGCTAGTGATAAAGCTTCAGTCTGGACACGGCTTACCTTATTCAAGGATGAGTAAGAACAAAACACAACGGCCTAGGAAAGAATTTTTACAGAATAGGAGAAAAGAAACAACCTCCAGGAAACTCTGGGGAAGAGCTTGCCCCAGGAATTGATCCACTGCAGTGTACTGAACAAAATGTCAGGGAACTGAGAGCCTTGATCGACCCAAGATGGACTTTTTAAAAGGGAAACGTTATGAGTTATTAAAAGGGGGAAATAATGTGAGAAGACATTGGGCTGAAATGAAAATGCAACAAGATTTTTTGTAAGGAAAGATTGGAAGAAAGTTAAAATTGAATGCTGGAATAAAAAAAAAAAAAAACTACATTGGAGGTACAGCAAAATTGGTGCTGTAGTGATGTAGAGGGCAAGTTAAATAACTCCCAAAATACAGAGAACAGGACAAGGAGATGACAAAGTTAAGAAGATGGAAACAGAGCATAAAGAACAAAGAAGAGCGAGTCAACTATTCCTTAAGAAGAACCTGGAACAAGTGAAAACACACAATCACCAGACTTATGATAGGAGAGAGATTTTGCACTGGAGGGTGGAGATGAACACGCATGACACAGCCCCAGGGGACACATGATCAGAATTGTCCAGGTGCTTTTATATGGCAGAAATGAGCGACTGCTTGCTGGTCAGGTTGTGTCAGAAAAAAATGAAATCAGAACCGTTGCAAAGTTGATCCCAGATAAGATAATGAATGAATGAATACATATGTTTAACTAGATCAAAAGTGCTAAACCATGTGCCACACTTAGACACATTTGGCCAAAATTTTGGAACCACAAGATTAAGGGGAGGAAATGCTACCACATCCATTTTCACCCCTTAAAGAAAAACTACCTAAAACAAACAAAAAGATTAGACTTGTCAAGATTTTCTTTCTCTGCCACACAAAATGCCTGTTGACCGTGAAGCAATGCTTACAGAATGCTAAGGAATGAGGTTGAAATTCAATAGTACTTAGCTATGTTTTCATTCAGAGAAAGGTAATATAAAGATGTCTTCTATTTGGAAGCACTCCAAAAGGATGCCTCCTAAGTACCCTTTTAAAAAATTACTTAAGTGGACTCTAACAAACTTACAAATTGGTAAATCATAGAAACAATTGGTGGTGAGTACTAAAATCAATTAAAATTGAGATCCTTTTAATCAGTGACAAAGTAGATTATTTTTTAACATCCCCACCCTCTGACAAAATTAATTTCATTAATAATCATTAAATCAAACAAATAATAGTGCTGGCCAGAAAATAAATCTAGACAGTGGAAATAGTTTATTAAATTGTATATATATAATTATACCAATAAAAAATTATTATATTACACAAAAAAGGTACTATGGATCAATACTTTCTAATTACAATGATGTGGCTTTTTCGCAAGAAGAAAAAAGAAAAAACTTATACTTTTGTACCTATTGGTTGGTCATGAAAGATAACATTGCAATTTAATGATAATTACAAAAGACCAACAAATTAAAGACAAGAAGAAATTTCTATTTTAAAGGTAATATTTAAATTCAGTGAAACATATGAACTAAATTTTGATACTTGCCACTCAAAAATATCATGCAGTTTGCATTGTTTCACTGTTTTGTATTTTAAACACCCAAAGCCCAAATCGTCACAAAGCATGACTACTGAAGTTAACTCATGTTCTGATTCTTTGTCTTTGCAATCACTGTGCTATTATTTATTTCAATTCTACTGTTTAAACACAGACATTTGAAGTACTATAGGGGTTGGAAATACAAACGGGGCCCCTAAAGTGAGTTGGAACTGTCCTGAACCATTACAAAGTTACCTTCGAAATGAGCCTGTGTTTGCTAATGGGTTAGATGCCCAATGCACACCTGGAAATCCTCGTAATTAATGTCCATGTAGAATGCACTATTTACTAAAAGATAGGTAATAAAATGTGCTCCGTTGAAGTTTATATGCATATTATTAAGACTCCGGGACCTCAGCAATTGTTTGGGATTCAGGCCAAAGTTTTTTCAAGAAGGATTATTTTATCACTGACGTTGTTGACCTTTGCTGGCACATGGTGATAATTTGTGGAGTTAAGAATGGTCTCTCTTAAAAAGATACTGTCTGAAAAGTTTGGGCTAAGGTCTTACACTTTGCTTTTACATAGCATTTAATGCTAGATAGATATAGGCATATACATATAGATATACATCTACAAATAGAGATATAGGTAAACATATACATGGATATAGATATAGAGGACTAAGATTACTACCAAGTCAAGAGATGGCGGACCGCTTTGAACCTACGGGCCTCCATTCCAGCTCATCTTCTCAAAGTTTGAGCACACCACATTGGACAGCCATCTTCACAACTATATTCTAAAACACCCCTGTCATCAGATTCTTCCCAGCATAAGAGGCAACAGTGACATAGAATGGCACTTCATTAAGCAGTACCTCACGATGCAGTGAAATACTGTGGGGTCATTGAAAAGAACGAGGTAGACCTTTAGGACTAACAGGGAAAGACAGGCAGGAAAAAATGTGGAGAATGTATTGTGAAGCTAACAAAGGGGTTTGCAAAGCTGTGGATAGAGGAGACTTCAATTTGTTGGGTTTTGTTTTTTGTTTTTGAGGGGGGGAGGGTCTTTTAGACTACGCATAGAAAAAATTCGAAGGGACTATACATAGAAGTTACCTTTTTCTCCCTGGGGAGGAGATCATGGGAAAACATTCTACATTTTCCTATATTAGATGCTTCTGTAATGTTTTATGCTTTTATACAAAAAATGTATTACCTACAAAATGAGAAAAATACTATCTCAATATATATATTTTCAATGTGCAACATGTTTTCCAAAACTCACTTTCTTACAAGATCTGGCTTTGTCTTCATAACACTCCCAGACTTTCAGCTTCAATCAGTCTCCCGCCATGCCACGTTTATTTTTCTCTCCAGGCTTTTACTCCTATATTCCTTCTGCCTGAAATGCCCTTCCCTGAGCCCTTCGTTATTCTAAATTCTGCCCATCTGACCTTCAAGGATGGCCCAGACTAAACTCAAGGGTCTCCTTGAAACTCTTCCCCTAGCTCTAAGTTCACTTAGACTCCTACTTTCCTCAACTTTAATAGTAACGCCTTTCATACTTCGGTGTGTATCAGAATCCTCTGGAGAGATTATTACCGCTCCTGTTACCCCACCCTCAGATTCTAATTCAGTAGGACTGGGGTAGCACCCCAAAATTTGCATTTCTAATGATACTCCCAAGTGAGGTGATGCTGCGAGTTGTGGATCACATTTTTAGAGGCACTAGTCTAAAACTCAACAATTTAGGGCTCATTATATTTTGTTGCTTCATTCATTCTATAAAACACGTACGAGTGTCTCATTCATTAGATTGTCAGTTCCTGTGGCTAGACACCTTATGTTACAGTCTTCTGTGTCCTCTGCAGTTCAAGATCCGAGAAGTGTTCCTGAGGTAACTGTTAACTGAGGCTAGGACGTTTGCAGAATTTCCCAGTCATTTAGATAGGAGTAAAGATTATGTAAGAATTTGCAGCAGTCACTTCCACTAGTACCAGCTCCCGAAGACTTCCTGGCCCTGCCTCTGAACTTGATTGCTTCTGGAGTCCAGGCATGTAATCATGTGACTTAACATAGGTTAAGGGACAACATATATACTGGCCTCGGGAGGACGATTCCTTTATGGAGCCTCAGATTTTCTGAAAACACAACTTCATAATAGGCTTTCTTTAATTTCCAGACTGTTCCTAAATTAGTGGAATCTTGAGGCTACGTGATGCAAGTTGCTTATAGTAGAACAGTCTGAATTTAGGTGGCTATAACTAAATGTGAAATGCAAGTGTGCAACTGACTTGTAGCTTTATTCTTTAAAAGGAGAAATGGGAATACGTGGACTTGGTCAGCCCACTGTAGGAATGCCTGCTCCCACTCAATGTAAGTCAGGTAACGCTCAGCTGGCCCATATATGCCAGTCTGGTGACCTCTTCTCCGGAACAGTCCCAAGCAATAGAACACACATGCAATCCATGCTGCTACTTTGCACCTGCTGAGGCCCACCCTTCTTTCTCCAACCAGTAGAGGAAATCCCCAGCTTTCTTGGGGACCATAGACAATTAGAATAATCCCACCCACCCATCTCTGTGCCAGTATGTCTGGAGTGCTGAGAATCTCAATCCTTGACTCTCCTCTTGGCTATACACCCCATTTTCTTTCCCACTGGGTCTTGAGAAGAAGGAGGCTTCATTAAAGCTGTGTGTGTTTATTTGTGAATCTATGTTATTGCATAAAGGCCCACTCATTAGGAAATAAGAATGTGTGTTTAGTTCTACCCCTGTACTATATAATTAGTTTTTCATCCCACAGGAAATGAGACCTGGCCCTCTATACTGATACAGGAAAATATGGGACATAGGTAGTTCCCAAATATAGTAGTCATGGGAACCTCTCAGGGAATAAACTTTGGTTGAAAAATGGAAAATGGGCATGAAGGAGTGGCGCACAGTACTTTGAATTGCTATCTACAGCATGACAAATATTTACTAAGCACTCAGTCACAGATATTGTCCTGGGCACTGAGGATAGAATAACACACAAAAACAGACATAGTTATGGCTTATGGAGCTTATCGTTATTCTCACGACACTTACAATCTCAAGAGAAAGTAGTTATTAATATAAAACCATTCAAACAAATGTAAGTTTAATTGCAGCATTGCTGTGAGGGAGGAGTATCTGTTGCTATAAATGCAGGAAATAGAAGTCATCAACCTAGAAAGGGCACTAAGGAAGAGCTTTAAGATCTGACTCGAGCTGAGAGCTGAAGGATGAATGCGGGCTTTGAAGACAAAGAGTGTTTCAGGTAAGAGGATGTGCAAAGGCCCTGGGACAGGAATGAGCATGACATGTTCATCCACTGAAAAAAGCCGCAGTGGCTGGTCCAGTTGGAAGGAGCATGATGCAAGAGGATGAAGAAGCCAGACCATCTCTGGGTCTCATTAATGATAGTAAAGATTCTTAAGGATAATAGGAAGCCATTGAAATGTTTAATTAGATTTCTGTTTTGAAAGAGTCACTCTGGCTGTTGTAGGGAGAATGTATTGGGTGGGTGGGAGGGCAATAGTGCTGCTGAGAGACCAGCTAGGGGACCATTGCAGTCATCTGGAGGACAGAAGATGGAAGCTTGGTCTAGGGTTAGAGCAGGAGAAATGAGAAGTGGACAGCTTGGGCCACTTCCCAGCCAAAACTAATGACACGTGAGAGTCTCCCTGGGTGTTTGAGGCCCTCGTTATAAAGCTGGCTGATTATAATACAACAATTTGAATTCAAGTGGCCATTCTAAGTTTGAAATGTAAGTGCATGATTGACTTCTAGATTCATATTCCAAAAGGAATAATGAGACAGGCGATTTTTCTAGGAAAGCAGACCACTGGGAAATGAATAGGAACAGCAAGCTAAAGGAGAAATTGCCCAGGAGTGTCATTCTGCTTTATTACCACTGAGTGATGCTGTTTCCAATAAGTTCCCCTGCAAACCAAGGGCCAAGAACCAGTAAGAGGAAGGGGGTGAGGGAGAGTGCCGGGGAGGGGGTGCGGGGGAGGAATCACCTTAGAACAGGAGAAAAAGACAAAGATGTTTCCTAATTTTGAAAACCTGAGTTCTAAGCAGCAGGGGGCCACACCAAGTTTTTGTGAAGGTCATTTTGCAGTATGGTAACTTCTGGCTTTACTGCCAGTATCTCTAAAGACAGTCCCCAGAAATAAAGGGGCCAAGAAGGGGCTTTTTTACAACCATTAGTGTGCCCCCTCCCCCACAGTCCCATTAGTGGGCCTTATTAAACCAAGTCAGACAAAGAGCAAAGATGCCCTAGTTAATGGAGAGTCTCAGATAATTACTCTGCTCAGCCGCTTCTTTTAGGGTCTGAATGGCCTTTAAATAATGTTTCCCTTGCTGTGGTCGCAGACAATGACCTAGCAGTCTGCTTTAAGCGTTGCCAATCCCATTAGCTGAAGAATAGCAAACTCTGTGTGTCTGTGTACCAATGAGTGTGTGTGTGTGTGTGTGTGTGTGTGTGTGTGTGTGTTGTGGGGCTCAGCTTATTGCAGAGATCAGATTTAAATGTTGCTTTCTTCCTTTTATTCTTCCTTCATAAACTCATCCCTCCTAGGAATCTGTGGGGGTTCAGAATGAGTCACCCCAAGAAGTTCCTCAGTGGTATGCAGATTACTTTGAGCTAAAGGCAATTTTAGCTTCAGGCTCAAGAGAAACTTCTGCCCTTTACTACCTAGAAGAACTTGACTCAGGGGCCTTCCCCATAATACAAGATTATCAGAGATCACTTCTTTTGACTCACCTATAGGGCAGAGCAAATGTCTAATTACCAAACACCTGTTCTTACCATCCTGCAATGATGTTTGAAGCCCCCAAAGTGCATTGCCTCGTCCCTAGCTAAAAGATGTCATATCCCTCAATCCCCCTTTCTATCCTTGAACCTCTCCTGCATATGGGATCTCTGACTCTCTCATGTACATGGGGTTCCCATACATATGTAGTATTAAATTTGGTTATTTTCTCTTGTTGATCTGTCTCATGCCTATTTGATTATTAGACCAGCCAGAAGAACATCAAGGGTAAAGGAAAGTTTGTTCTCCCCCATAAATCAAACGCACCACTCTGTCTATTGGGTCATCTACTGGGTGAAAAATCTCTTCCTGAAAATAGCAGGGGACCCCCTCAAATGCTTGAAGATAATGCTTACCATTGTTATTTACTAAAGCATTTCTCTGCAGGATGTGATTTTAAATGTATCCCTTCTCTCTAAGAACTTTAAGGCCTAAATCACAATAATGCAAAGAATATAAAGTCACCCCAATACACGTCTACTGGTCAGAGCTGAAAAATGTGAAAAGCTTTATAAATAGCTGTGGAAGAAAAAGAATAGAGGACAAAACTAATAGGAGGAACACTGAGATCCTTGGAATATTTTTCTTGGCGGCCCTCTCTCCTGATGCTTGCCACTCTTTTTTTTTTAATTCCTGATAATTAGACTATGTAGTTATATTTAAAGACTAATTATATCCTGGACTGAGAATGTAGGAACAGAGAAAATTAATTTATTTAGGAAGGGTTAGATTCCCAATATGATAGTATGAATAAGTTCTATCTTGAGCAACTGTGTAATAAAAATGTGTAAAACAACATCAGAAACACAACAGCAAATTATATCTGGCCAAAACCTGCTCTTGCCCACCTTTGTCTGAAGGAATTTTTCGGGGGTTCCAGAATGGTCTGACTCCACAATTTTTGAACAAACTGAGTGTGAAAACAGGTTAGCATAAGGAAGTGGGATGACTCCAGTTACACAAATACAGGGAGTGAGTTATGTGCAGCTCAGGCAAGGAAATATTCTCCTTCGGAAAACTAAGAGAATGTTCCATTCCGTTCTCACTCCCTTTAACTTTGATCTGCCTTTCATTTTAATGACGGTGAACTGCTTATGCATAGGGCTCCTTCAGTATCGTTTAAATGTCTGAAGTTATTTATTTTCAAAAGCATAAACTTACAGGCACTTATCTGAGTGATGTTGGTTTCTTGTCTCTGCACCGTTAACAACCTATCTGTTGGGTAACAGCTTCATTTGCATAATAATTAGTGAAAATGTGTGAAATAAGAACTCACCCTGCAGAAGCTAAAGAAATCACAGTTTTGGTCATTGGGCTCTTTTGTATCGGTGTGAAAGTTCATTATAGATCATGTAAAAAAGGAAAAGGGCATCCAGCTTTTAGGGACCTTGGGATAGATTTTTAATTTTTTTTAAAAAAACCTTTTTAAAATTCACTCTTGACGACCAAACTTAATTCTGGTGTCTCAATGGTCTTCGACATTGCAAATATAATTTTTGTTCATTAGATCTTATTATGGGCTGTCATGGTGCTCAGTGCTATAAGAAATAATAACTATAGTAAGTAAAATTCATGCTCCTAGGCTTTGTGGCTAGGATGATAATGGTGGCACTGATCCCTAATCCAAAGCCTCCCTTATGACGTGATTATTTTACCATAATTCCATATGTACTAAAGATGGAATATTGCTTTAAAAGAATTGATCCTCCATAAGAACTTCTGAGTGCTGCCCTTAGATCTGGGCAACTGGGCTGCTGACCTAGTCTCTGCTTTCAGTTCTCCTATGGCTGCATCTCTCTCTGGTCAAGGAAGTGGCTACCTGGAGCCCCGCCCTTCGAGACCAGATACCTGGGGCTTCAGAATTACTTGCCCCAAAAGCCAGAAAGCTGTCCCTGAGCTGCATGGGCTTTTCCCCCAGGGCTAGTCTTTGAAGGGGCTGATCCAGCAGCCAACGTGTCCTCATAGGCCTGAGGAGAGACTACAGCTGGGGAAGCAGTAGATGAAGTTAGGACAAAGCAGCTGAGGTGTCTGCATGCACATGGGGGTGGCCTTGTGATGTAGGACAGGGTCTGGGCTGGGAAGCTGAGGGGTTTCCTTTGTTTCCTGGCCCTTGTAAATAAGAGCATGCGCCTGCTCAGTCCCGTGCAATGAAACTTTGCTGGTTTTTATTTATACATATCTATGTATTAACACTACTCTGCAATGCAGTGTCTTCCCATTTAGCTCCATGCAATACCTTCTTCCAACACTTTGAGGTAGTTAATATTCTTACTATTATTACATTGTTGTCATCACCATCCCTGTTTTACCCACGGGAAAGTGAGGCACAAAGAAGCCATTTTTTTCAAGGCCTGAAAACTGGGAAGTTCTAACTGCAAGACAATGGAGCTTCTATTCCGTCTCCTCTGCTTTTGTACATCAATTCTACTTACTCTCGAGGCAGGCTCAAACCCTTGCTTTTTTTTTGTAGAGACCTATCTGAGCAGCTTTATCAGCCCTCCAATTTTCTCAAATTTTGGAGTTTTTCTTGCCTTCAGTACTCAGGATATTTACAGTTTGGGACAGCTGGAAATCTTTTCATATGTTTATATATTAGCTCTACCATGTAAAGGTAAAAGATGACTAGACTCTTGACTGACAGGTGAGCGGGAAGGTGAGTGATTTTCCAGGACAAGTATGATGAACTCTGTGATGGGTGGCCCAGATGCTCCATCAGAGTAGGACTTGTTGCCCGAGTTGCTGGGAGTACTTTCAGTAGATTGTCTTCGGCCATCAGCCCCTGCAGGGATTATATCAACAGCAGAGAGACCCCTTGCCCGAGGCCATGCCCCCACCCCCTCCCAGTGGCCCGCATCCGTTGACTGGTGGATGTGGGAGTGTGAAGAAGACCTGGTCAGTATTGTGCTGGCTCTTGGGGCCTGACTGTGTACATCGTCAACTTCCTGTTCAGTGACGCAACATCCAGAGCTTGAAATCAGGTACGATGTGGTATTTACACCATGGAAACTGGCAAACACTAACAAATCAGAGCTTTTATTTCTTTTTCTGAGAGTCAATTTGCCCACACACTATTGTTCTTGGCCCAGTAGAGGACTACCCCGAATCCTCTGAGGGGCCACTCTGCCACTGAGGTCTACATGGGTGTTAAAAACAAGACAGCAGGCCCAAAATGGAGTTATTAAGCTAAACTCCAAGTCACCAAATCAAGACTTAATACTTAATTACAGTTTCAACTTTTCTAGAAATGGAATCTTAAAGTAGTCAATCAAGATTTACCTAGTGACACTAGGGAGGTCATCTGCCTGATAGACTCTTGCTGTCCCATAAAGGAAAGTGACCTTGCTACAACCAATCTACTTTTTGAGTTCCTTGTCCCCTCTCTGCCTTTAAAAAGTCTTTCATTTTGTACAGCTCCTCGGAGCTCCTTTTTATCCACTAGATGGAATGCTGCCCAATTCATGAATTGCTGAATAAAGCCAATAAGATCTTTAACATTTACTCAGTTGAATTTTGTTTTTTAACGTGGGACTGGTGGCCAAGGTTGTTGTTGGGCCACTGCTGTACCTCTCCCTCTACCCAATTCTGCTCCCGTCCCCTCTCATACACACATGCTGATCCCAGGGGGACCCCTTGCATGCTGAACTCTCTCTCAATGTTGGCCTCCTCAGGAACTCCACCGGAAACAACTCTTAATGTTATTAAAGTTTACCTACAATTTACAAGTTGCTTAGGCATTTTATTAGGAATGCTAGGACTTTCCCAGAAGGAAGTTGGGAATATAGCATACAAAAAGTTTCTCTCCCACTTCAAGACTGAGACAGTTTTCCTTGTATAAGGTTTTAACTTTCTGGACCATTCTCTCAACAGTTATGCTTTTAGTGGAGGCCCCTGCTTAGTAGTAACCATTATATAAGCCATCATTAACCCTTGAATCTCTTATGTACAGAACAATAATCCCTGTAGTACATGTTTGCTGAATGACTAAAACAACCACGTTCAAATCGCCCAACTAAAGAAGATTTTCTGTAAGCGTCTTTTTTTTTTTTTTTTAAGGAGGGCACAGCTCACAGTGGCCCATGCAGGGATCCAGCAACCGTGGTGTTATCAGCACCACGCTCTAACCAACTGAGCTTACCAGCCAGATCTTACCAGATCATTTATTCTTGATCTTTCTGGTTAAAAAAGACATAGTATGTGATGGTAGTGTGGGAAATTATTGAATATTTTGCTTTGCTAAAGGCTTTTCTCTCTCTTTTTTTTTCTGGGTGTAGGAGTGATAGTCAAAAGACTTAAACACATGCATGGCCTGACTATGAACTAATCAGAAAGAATTTTGGTCCTAATGCAAGAGCAGGGTCCTGTAGATACCCTCCCAGCAAGACAGAGTCAGGTATTAATCCTTTGGGTGCTGGATCTTACAATGGGTGGGGCAGGGGTTCCTTGGAAAGAGACTTGGGACAAAGGAACAGAAACTAGTTACTAACCTGTATTGAACTGTCTTAATATTTTAACAAGTGTCCGGCCTTTTGGGTGCCTACAGCTGAAGAGCAGTTTCATTTGTACTTTCAACAAGTGACTCCATTTACGACGTTAGTATTCTACATCTCAAATGCTTTTAACTTACTTAAGGAGACAAACAAATTATATTGCTCTCTCTACGAATACATAGATGAATGAATATCTGAATCATCTTTACTTGGGAATATTTGGGGAAATGGAGCGAGTGATACTTGGCTTGTAAATGTTAAGCTATAAATAGCACCAAATTTTTTCTGATTAAGTTTAAACATTTTTTTTTATGAGACTTTTGTTTTATTTGTTGGCAGACAGCATTGCTTTGTCGAATCCTGGATTGACCATTATTTTAGTAAATGAAGGCTAAAAGGAAAAAAAAATAATGAAGGGATGTGATAATAAAATCTCTTTACATGTCATTTGGCATTTCATTTTGTTTTAATGCACATTTATTGTGATCATTTACTAGGAACCATAGTTAGTGTTGTGGAAAATGCATAGATGAAAAAGACAAGGTCTCTGCCCTTTGGGGGATGCAGAAAGAGATATAGTGGGGAGCCTAAAGCAGAGTAATGGGTAAGGAAGAGTATTCAGGAGTGGTAAAAAATGTGAGTCTGGATTATAGAGTAGGAGGAAAGCAGTAAGTGGGAGATAAGTCTGGAAAGATGGAATGTTAGTCAAGATGCTTTCAGTTGTAAGTGACAGAAAACAACACAAACTACCTTGAGTAAGCGGATTTAATTGGTAGTGTAACTCTTAGATCTGAGAGGTGTAAATAGATAGGTGGCCCTATGGATCTGGGGGTAATATTGATGTGTCAGTGTAGGTTCATTTACGGTAACAAATGTATCACCATTTGTTGGTGATACATGTGTAGATGTGTGGGGGCAAGGGGCAGTGGGAACTCTATGCATTCTGCTCAATTTTGCTGTGAACCTAAAACTACTCTATAAAATTAGAGTCCATTAAAAAAAAAAAAAGATGGTAGGGCTGCTGTTAGCCTTTTGAATGGACACATGAACTTAAATATTTTCAGTTTAGAGGATAAAAATGTCTCCTGCTGACCACGTGGAGGCCTGTGAGCCAGCAGCCACCCAGCTGAGATTGTTCTCAGCCTTTGACTTTTTATGTCTTTTCTGGTATCACCTCCTTGGTTCTATGCCGAGGATCTGTATTAGTGATAGTGAGTAAATTCACTCATTCTGCAAATGTGGCTTTTTAATGCATTTTATGTGCCAGACACTTTTCTTAATGCACAGTGGAAAAACAATGCCAAAGCATGAGCTCTGCCCTCAAACTTCATAGATGTATAGTTTTTCTCAAAGGGTGGTCCACTGATCACTGATAAGAAAAAAATTCTGAGATATCCTAAATTAAATTACATCAGGCTGGAGGGTGGGAGGAAGAGACAAGGCAATTTAATCAGTTAGCAGCCTGGGGCTGCACTAACAAAACACTACCTACATTCCTGAATGTATATTGAAACTGTGAATCAACTTCCAGGCAGCTATTTTAGCAATTATCTAGAAAGAATAGCCGACCACCAGATGCCACCCATCTTGCTTACTTATGTACTTTCCAGATTATTGCTCACCACATATCCAGAGACAAATAATTCTACCTTATGGACTATTCACTTATCCCAGAACATGCTTCACCTTTTCCTGCCCCCTTATCTATAGCCAATGTAAATTCTTTCAAAACAACTTACATCTTTCTTCCCCAAATTCATTGTATACAAGAGACCTGTCAACCTCAGGACGGTGGACATGTTTGTCTTCTCCATCTAGTCCTGCTGCTGATGGTTTAGACTGCATGCCTCAGGACCTGGTCCTTTCTCTGACTAGTACATAGCTCAATAAACCCTTTCTTGTAGGACAGCTTTCGGTCTCGAAGGTTTTTGTTTAACATCACCTATATTGATAGCATTTTAAGGCACTTGTTAAAATCACAGAATTCAGTACTCTATTGTAGACCTTCAGAATAAAAACCTGTGCTGTATGTGACCCAGTAATTTGCATTTGTAACAAACATCCAAGACCTGTAACACTCAAAATATGGTGTCACCTGGGAGTTCATTAAGGGGCCCCAGCACAGACATCCTGAATCATAGTCTGCATTTTAATGAGATCCCCACACATTCAGATTTGAGAAGCACTGTTCTAGGAGATTCTGTTACATACTGAAGTTTGAGAATCACTGGTCTGGAAGATGAGCATATAGATGAATTTGGTACAGTGTGATGAATGCATTTAAAGAGGAACATGTGAGTTCCTCTGAGCATGCATAAAAGGAAAAGCTTCCTCTGTCAGTGGTCTCCAAGGGAGGTGTGATGGCACTTGCTTCTTAAAGAGCAAGGAAAAGTTGGCCAGGCTAAAGGGATGGAGCAGGGGTGAGAGGTCTCGTCACAGAAACTCACATGTACCAAAGTCCTGAGGCAAAAGAGAACACGACGTGTTCAGGGAACAAGAAATGTATCTTAAATTGCAGTCTTTTTTTTTTTTTTTTAATGTCCTTAAACTCTGAACACCAACCAAAGTATATATATTTTTCAGTTAGTTAAAGATTTTCTTATTAATCTCGAAGGGGGAGAGGTAATCAGATTTTTCGATTCCCATCATGTTGCTTTTTCTTGTCTCTTGACAAATTTTTTTCATCCATTTCTTCATTCATTCAAACATTTATAGTAGATTGGGCAATGTGCTTTGTGCCTATTATGTGGTAGTGAGCGAAACCTAGAGAGTTCCTGCCCTCAGGGAATTTATAGGTGAGGCTGGAGTGAGGTTGAAGAAGCCAATAAAACAGGTGAATAAATTGTGTAATTACAAATTGAGAAAATGGCTAAAAAGTGTGATAGGATGGAGAAAAAGGTGGGAAACTTCAAATGCGGTTTTCCAGCCTGACTACCATCCTCTTGCAAACTTGCCAAAGTCACGTTCAAATTTGAGAAGCACTGTTCTAGGAGATTCTGTTACATACTTAAGTTTGAGAATCACTGGTCTGGAAGATGAGCATATAGATGAATTTGGTACAGTGTGATGAATGCATTTCATCACAGGTTTTTGTTTAACATGGGATGGGGCAAGATGGGGTCTCTAAAGAGGCCCCAGGTCACCCGCCAGTATTTGTGTAGCTTGGAATCCGAACGAGGGTTGAAGACTACCCCTCAAAACCATCCCCTTTCAACCTGCAGCCTGCAACATGAAAGGGCAATGAAAATTGATTTTCATTGCAACTCCAAACCTGAAATGAGAAGCAATCTCCAGGTTCCAATAGTTCTATTTTCAGAAATCTTATCTCAGTAATTCCTTAGACAAGGGAGCTGCTAAAAAGGGGTCCGGTCCCTGGTACATTCCAAGTGAAATTTTCCAATTGCAAACATCATCTGGGCATTGGGAAGAGCAATGAGGAGACTGCGGCATACGCCATTGTTTTCAAAATGTGTATAATAAAAAATGTGTACAAGAAAACAAAGAGATAATGTGGCTTGGTGGGTGCGGTCAGAAGGCCCTGCCTAGTCGCTTAGTCCTCCGGCAGGGAAGGCATCTGCACGGCCTGGAACCTTGTGTGTGTGGGTCTCGCTTCCCGGGCTACTGTGGGGAAGCATTTAAGTGTGGGACCGCGAGAACCGCTTGTAAACAGAGAGCCGGGCGGAGAAGGTCTGCGGCCAGACGGGCTGTCAGGGGAAGGCGGGCGGTTACCGGAGCCAAGCCCCAGCCAGGAGTAGACTGCAGGCCTCGCAGGTGAAAGGAAAGAAGCAGCCGCAGCCAGGTGAGCATCTGCCTGCTTCTGTGCTGCCTGGCTGCCCACTGGGGGAAGGGTTTGGGGATGACAGCTTTGTAAATATCCGAGAAGCTCCCTGGGGTAGCGGTGAATTTGCTGTTTCTTCCATGCTCTTTTTTTATTTCATTCTGGAGACTGCACTGCGTTGCAGTGGATAATGGGTGAGGGGAGATTACATGATGCCTTGTCTGCTTATTTTTTATGAATCAGGTGTATAAGTAGAAAGCAGTGGAAATAGCTGATGCCGTTCTGTGCGTTGTTTTTATTACCCCCATCCTCCTGGCTCCGGCTTCCTCCCCCGGGTCCTAGAAACCAAACCTCAGCAGAGCTGTTAACATCAGGCGGAGCTCCCAAAGAAACAAGTATTGTTCCTTCTGTTGACTCCGCTCATTTTTAATGTATAGTTGATGACACAGTGTGACTGATGACAACAAGCATGATTTGCTCTTCTGAGAGGATTACTAAGCTTAAAAAAATCAGGATAAGGAAATTTCTGAGCCGCTGCTCAAATAAAATGTTACTACTGAGATACACAAATGAAAGACAAATTAAGACTGATCTAGATTTATAGCTTGCAAAACAGGACCGATTTGAATTGACCAGGTTAAACTGAGATTTAGCTATGCTGTCGTAAACTTGGAAGTTTTTTCCTCCTTGGAAAAGAGAAACACCTGGAGTTTTTTTTTTTTTTTAATATGTATCTTTACTCTTTAATCCTCACAATATTCTTTTGATCCTTAGCATTATTACCCCAGTTTATATATGCAGAAACTGAGGCATAGAAAGATTAAGGAACTTGCCCAAGATGGATTTTTTTCTTTAATATTTTAATTTTAGTAGTCACAGTGAATTGTGATTTGTATTCATTCATAAGATATTTTGTTATTAAATACCACATATGAGTTATAATTGGTGTACCTAAAATGAAATACAAGGCAGTTTTTTTTTTCATTTACTTCATGAAGAAGCCTTCATGCCATAATTGCCTTAAAGGGTCAGTAGATTTGTGTCACCTTGGTTATATAGTCTAACGTTTAGTCAATAGAAGAATATTAGGTTAAATTGCACATAGCGAAGTATTTTATTTATTACTGTATTTTTTTGGAAGGAAACCACTCAAGAAGTGTTTTAAAATCATGTACATCAAGGAAGCGCTATTAATGCTTGATGAGTTTGTCTTTACAATAAATATTTTTACAGTTCATAGCAAGAACTATAAAGCCAGACTGGGTTTGAATTTCTTCTTGACCACTTCCTATGGCGTAACCTTGGAAAGTTTACTTGCTATGTTCCTTAATCTGTAGAATGAGAATAATAACAGTAGTGCTCTCATAGGTTTGTTGTGAGGATTAAATGAGTTAATATTTTTAAAGTGCTTAGACAATGAATGTAGTAATTGCTGTCTATGTGCATTTTTTATTAATCAATACATAAAAATATACCAGTGTTGAAAGTAAAGTGGTAGTTGCCAGCAGCTGGGGGTAGGGCAAAATGGACAGTTGTTAAATGGGCATAGAGTTTTGCAAGATGAAGAGTGCTAGAGATTGGTTGCTAAATAGTGTGAATGTACTTAATGGCACTGAACTGTACACTTAAAAAATGGTTAAAATGGTCAATTTTCTATAATGTGGATTTTCCCACAATTAAAAATTTTTTAAAGTATTGGTGTTAGCCAAGTGACGTATTCAGAATCTTTATTAGTACACAACAGCCCCATCCATAGTTGCTTTTGCCTCTGTGAATATGCAACTTCTGGCATTCATCAGTAAGATTCATTTATGTGGTAAATTCATGTGAGAATTCACGCGAGACATCATAAAGAGCACAAACAAATTATAAGAACACCTAAGAGTCTATGGCAGGCATAATTCTAAAAATGCCCCTACACCAATATTGCATGCCCTCATCCCTGGAACCTGTAAACATGATGAAATATCCCTTGATTATGTTATGATATGGCAGAGTTAAATTTAAGATGAGGGAAATTATCTGGGTTGGCCTCATCTAATCACAAGAGCCTATAAAAGTGGGCCTTTTTCTCCGGCTGGGGAAATCAGAGAGATTTGAAGCCTGAGAAGGACTGAACGTGCTGTTGCTGTTTTGAAGATGGAAGGGACACTTGGAAAGTATGGGGGCAACGTTGAGAAATGATGGAGGCCTAGAGTCACTGAGGTGGCCCCTCTTGGAAACTGGATCCTTAGACCTAGGGAACAGGAACTGAATTTGCCAACAAGCTGAATGAGCTTAGAACTGGATTCTTTAGCATAGCCTTTAGTTAAGAGCCCTGCCTGGGCCACGCCTTGATTTCAACCTTGTCAAAGAGACACTGAGCAGAGAGAGAACCCAGCCAACCCTACCCAGACTCAGACCTTCAGAATTGTGAAATACAAAATGGGTGTTGCTGAGTTTGTGGAAATATGTTATGTAGCAATAGAAAACGAATACAGACTCCAACAGAAAAATAGGCAAAAGACAGGAACAGACTAACCATAGAAGAGAAAATGAAATGGCTGATAGACATAGGAAAATGCATTCTTTTACCATTAATCAAAGAAATGAAATTGAAGCAACAGCAAGGTATCATTTTTCCTGCTCTCAAATTTACATAGATTAAAAAAATTATAACATCAGTTAGTGTGCAGTGGAGCAGACACTCTCAGATGCTGTGAGGGGTATGCAAATATTACAACCTTTCTGAAAAGCTCGTTTGCGGAATGTATGAAAAAAAATCTCACTAATTCTCCTACCCTTTGATCCAGTAATTCCACTTCTAGCAATTTACCCAAAGGAACTTATGAGAAACATTTTAAAGTTAATGTTCACAAATGCTTAAAATGGTTTTGGTTGGAAAAGTCAAATATTGGCAATAATCTAAATGCCCAAGAACAGGGGAGCAGTTTACATCAATCATGGTGTCATAAAATGATAAGGTGTGATACAGACATTTAAAAGGATATTTATAAAGAATTTTTAACTGTGGAAAGATGTTTACCAATTATTGCTAATTGGGGGAAACATAGAATAGAGAACTGTATCTGCAGTATGTTCTCAACTATGTTTAAAAAAGCTCAGAAAGATTTACTTCATAGGAAAGGGGCCAAAAGGGCCAAAATGGGGCAGTGATTTTTTTTTTCCATCGGAGGGTGAATAAGCATTGTTTATTTTCCCTTTTATACTTTTCTGTATTTTCAAAATGTTGAACAATGAACATGTAGTAGTCGTTGATAATCACAATGGTCAATAAACATTATTTTGAAAGCTGTTAAGTCTTCACACTTGGGCATACAATGAATCTAAAACATTGTCCAGTCAAATAATGGAGAAAACAAAAATCCATAAATATGTTAAATATGTGGCAGAAAGTGATTTTTTAAAGGAAAACTATGAGATAGGAAATGATAAATATCGTTGGAAAGGTTGAGAATAAAGTTGGATAACTTGTTTCTCGATGGGATAATCAGTGAAAGCTTTTGTGGTAGAAGGAACGCTGAATGGTATCCTTAGATAATAGAAAAAGAAGGCACATGGTTGAATTTTTGTTAAAAGTCTCTCTTTTCTTATAGGTTGATAGAATTTAGGCGTTGGGCTGTAGACCTAGGTTAATTATACAAGTGGAAAATAAAGAACTATGTATGATGAATATGCAACCATTGGCAAAAACAAAACAAAATAAACACAAACAAAAAACCCTGCATGTTATGACTAGGAAAACCAAGCTGTACCTAGGCCAGTAACGTCTGCATTAAAAAACATCCAAAGCTAATATTTATTGAATATTTATCAGAAACTTGATATACTCTATTATGCTCAGTTTAATCTTGTATGTAGCCTAGTACTTGAAGTCAAGTCATACATTTACATATTAAGAAGCAGGCGGGTAGATGGTGCTACTTTAATTACTAGTTTCAGAAGACCTGATTTTAATAGAAACCTGGAAAGTGTTAGATCATTTTGAGCGGATTTTTATTTTAACATACTCCATCTTTAGACTGTTTCCAGGAGCAGGAGACCACTGCTACTCCTTCATTTATTTCACTGGCTCCTTTTCCTGTTTTCACTTTACCCTGTGCTCTCACACCTATAGAAAAGTACTGGAAAGTATCTGTTGCCTCGTTGGCTGCTAGCCAAAGGGTGGTTTTCTTCAAGAGAAATGTTAACCCCTTAAAAGAAACCATATGGAGGGATATCTAGCAAGGAATTGCTTTTTTCATTTCCTTTTTCTTTTAGAGTGGATTTTTGTATTTGGTTCATAAATAGGCAAATTGTACTCTAGCTTGGAGCTTCTGGTGTAAGCTAAATCAGAGGACTCAGTAGTGAGTGATAATGTGATAAAAATGACCACCAGTAGTAAATTCCTTGCATTGTTGGCTGTATTTCATCGGCTACTGTGATATTACTAGACAGACAATAAAGAGCCCACATAATTTACCTTCACACTAACAATAAGGTAAGAACTTTACTTGGTTTGTGAGTGTAATTAATCTTGATGGCAACATGAGTTATGAGCAAACACCAAAGTCAAAATATTGAGGCCATTGCACTGAGATGTCAGGCATGCTATTTTCATTAACATTCTGTTTGTTTTTCAGATACTCATTAACTGTTAATTTGAGATACTTGTTTCAGATTGGATTCCCCGGTTATATGCCACATTTATGAGTATGGTAGAGATTTATTTGTTCAGTTATCTTGATTAGTGTAACCAATTTATAATTTAGTACAAACTAAAGCTGCCCTGTTCTGCCTTATCCAGTTTAATTTTGGACATTTATCTAACTGGGAAATTGCTAAATATCCACTTCACCTGGTAGTCTGTAGATGTGATTACAAATTTAGATTTAAAGCCACAGAACAGAGAACATGTATTATAGGTTAGAAAACGTCAGAAATGTAACCAGCAGTTTTTATGATCCAGGAAATTAGCTAAATGATCTCCCATGTTTTCTTGACCCATTTTTTTATTAGCACTTTAACTTTTCCAGAACAACTTCTCTTCCACCCTTAGGAATTCATTGATTAAACAAGTAGATCTTGTAGAGGCAGGATCAGTATGACTTGCTGATTTGAAGTGATTGTGGGTGAGGAAGCCGGAACAGCCAAGGATGATGTTTCTCTTTCCAGCGTGGATGACATCCTTCACTGTATGGAGAATGCCAGGAAGAGGGGCAGGTTGAGAGGAAGATGAGGAGTTCGGATTTATGCCTGTTACAAGTTAGGGAACATCCAAAAGGCAGTTGCATAGCTTAGTCTAAAGCTCAGGGGAACAGTCTGTTACTTACCCACCACGTGGATTGTAGCTGAAACTGCAGGAATGAAGATCACTCAGGCAGAGGGTTATGGGGGAAATGGAGGAATAGGCCTACATTTATGATATACGCACAGGAAGGGGAGTCTGTAGAGGGGGCTGAAAGGGGCGTTCAGAGATAAAAGAGAAATACCAAGAAGATTGTGTCAGGGAATTCATGAGAGCAATGGAAAGAGTGGGTGTTCCGTAGGTCTAATACTGAGAGGTCAGTCAGGGGAGTGAAAAGTCTCCTGGGTTTAGCAACAAGGAAATTGATGGTGGCCTCTGTCTGTGCAGTTTCAGGTGGGGCAGAAGCAGGTTGCTTCTGTGGGGAGAGTGAATGGGTGGTGAGAGATGGAATCAGGAAGCATAACGAACAAATTTCTTCAAGAAACTTGGACAAAAAAGGGAGGAGGGAGAAATAGCCTAGCTGTAGAAGAACTTAGGGGGTCAAGGAAAGGTTTTACTTGTTTATTGTTTTCTTCTTGGAGCAGAGATACTCCTTTTGAATCATCCCACATCTTCACTACTGAATCCCTTCACTCCAAGACCAGCAGAAAAGCTGATGCATAGCAAGCAGCTCATGCTACCTTGAACAGTACAGGCGGAACCCTTGAGTACATTAAAACCTTATCTCAGAGCTTCTTAAACTAATTGCTGTCACCACTGTCTCCACCAGTTTGTTGGTTTATAATGGGAGAAGATGAAAGAGAATGTGGTGGGTGACCCTTCCTCTGGTCCCATACGACGATGACGACTCCTATTGGCATCCTGTACCCTGCTCTGGAGTTTACAAAGTACTACATTATGTCATTTAATTTACACTCCAAAACAGCTTGTGAAGGAGGTAGGACAGGTATCCTTATTTGACCTACATCGAAGTAACTGAAATGCAGGTTCCGATGGCTTGCCCAGAATTACACGTCTGCTAGTAGTGCATGGAAGGTTCAAAGTCAGGTCTTCTAATTCCAGATCTTGTGATCCAAAAGTAATTGCCCTTCACTGAAAGGTTAGATATGATGTCTGTATTTTCACTGTAGTGTGGTCATATGAAACCCTGGGTGTATCTCATCTTCTAATACATTTAAGAAATACAACTGAAGGTTGTGGGTCAACTTTGTTTTGTTTGAACCCCACATGCATCGATATTTGTCTCCCCATCACCCCTACAAAAAAAGTTAAGTTGGTTTTAGAAGGAGGCAATTTATTTGGACATGCCTTAATAGTTAAAATGTATTGGAATTATCTATAGTCACATCTAATTTGAAAATACTTCTTTTAATTCTTTCCACACAAACACTTATTTCCAGGTTTCTTTTTTAAAGCAAACATTTTTACAAGTGTTTCTATTTATTGGCTAAATGAAAAATGATGTCTTAGGAAAACATTAGTAAAAGGTTTGGGCAATTAGGACTATGTAAACATTTGCAAAAGCACTTGTTTGGCCTAAACGAAGTCACAGTTATTATACCCTTGCAGACATTCCAAGTATTGTGTCCAAGGTCACTAAGGGAATTGAGGTTAGCTATTTAGTTAGAGAACAGCCTTTTATCCTGCTTGTTCAGGGACCTCTCATCCTCCATTCCCTTAGAGAACTTACAATGACACAGAAATTACAGAGGTGATTTTTTTTGGTAAATTAAGTATAAACTATTTCCCTGGGTGTAAAGATGATATTTAGCAATTAACTTTCCAAGTTGTGGGATTAATAAACAGAAAGATTTAAAAATAAATATTCGTTAAAGTTGCTGGTGTTTGACACTAAAATGCAAAGCACTATGTGTGTAAAATTTGAGCGATATTAGGTCAAAGTAATTACTTTGCTATTAATTGTCACACAGGACTGCATGTACATCTCAGTCTTGTTTCCACTCACTCACTGGCCATATTACCTTGGACAAGGTACTTCATTTTGTTAAATCTCAATTTCCTTATCTGTAAAGTGGTAATAATAATAGCTGCTCCCTGATAGGCTTATTGTGAGGCTTCAGCAACATACTGCAGATATGTTGGCTTAATTCTTGAGGACTCAATAATTATTAGCTATGACTCTTTAATCTTGGTCTTGGCTTAGGAGTTATAAGAACTATCATTATTTTCTTTTTAAACATTTTATTAAACACATCATTCCCCACTTAACGTGTGTCTATTTAATTGAAGGAGTCCTCTGAAGAACAGTTTTAGAGTTGAGTATAGTAGTAGTAGTCTCCGATGCTGGCAACTATATAAGTCCCAATTGTCATCCTACTGTCAGCTCAAAACAGTCAAAGAAATATGGGCCAATCAGCTCAGAGTTCAACTCCAGAATGCATACATGTTGCAGACTTGTTTTGTAAAAATCCATTCCATACTAATAATAGTTCATAATAAAAGAAATTTAAACCCAGATTTGGAGACAAAAGTATAATTCCTATATTGTTCTTCTCCTTCACACTTTGTAAACTCTTCCTTTGTCCTGTATGATTGTCATATGTTCTGGTCTTCATGCTGTCCATAGTAGAATAACAAAGACTCATCTGCTATTTTGCCTTACCTTGTCCTCATCTTTGAGGATCAAAGATAATGTTTTGTCTGCCTTTGGCAGCCTCGCTTGTTTCCTGACAGAATTGGTAAGAGGCTGCTTGCTTGGTAGCCAAGGTTGTTGTCGCAGATTAAGTCCAAAAGGGAAAGAGGGTTCCCGGATGCAGCCCATCACCATCGAGTATGTCTGCCCTTTCAAATAAGAAGTGAGTTGCCTTTTGCTTAGATCTAATCATGGGTCGGTACTCTCCAGGTGCCATTTAACAAAAAGACCCAGCCTCACTTTTTAGCAGTTTCAAGTGTAATGGAGAAAGAAAAAAATCAGTTAATTACCTCTCCTGCACATTCACCCTAAATGTCCATAGGAAGCAGTGTTGTAAATACCTGCATGCTAACCCATACACTGGCTGTTGCTCTGAAGGTTAAAGTGGTCCATAGTCTCCCTTCTGGTAATCAGCTGCAGTGACCTAAGGAATTAACGTCAACAGGAAGTGAGGCAGTTATTCATTTCCCATGACATCCCAGCCACCCAGGAAAGGCCTTCTATTGACCAGGTTTTCTGCAGGTCAGAAAGGCGTGCACAGCTCGTGAAGCAGCCCTTTGCACTCTTGCCTTCCGTCTAAGCACTTGTTAGTTCACTTAAAGCTCACTCTTGGGAGGGACCTTTGAAGCGGTTACTGTATGCTGATAGCTTCATGCCGGAAGCAGCATCATTTCTAGGGCAGGTATGATTGGTTTTCTTCATATGTTTGTTGCCATTGTCTTTGGGTTCTTTCAACTGAAGTCATCTTTGTATACATGTTGTTGTGGCATTTCATTGTATTCTGTCACTTAAGACCCTTTGTTGTCCCTTGATTAATAATGATTTTTAATGATTAGTTTATGCTCCCGTAGCACCTTTTTTGTACTTCTGTTAAGGCACCTTTTTACACCTGGGTTTTTGTTGTTTTCCCACTAGCTATTAAGTTCTTTGAGGCCAGGAGCTATTTTGTTTTCCTAGCATCTAACACAGTGTTTGGGTACTGGGTTCATCCTCTTGTAAATGCTTGTTGAGTGTAAATGGCTGTGTGGTAAGGAATCAGAGAGCTTCTAATAGGAATAGTAATTGTTTTTGATTTTGCAAAGAACTTTCACATACTTGATCCACATTTGTGCTTCCCAACTCTCTAAGGCAGGTGGGGTCAGGATTTCCATTTGCAGGTTGGGAGGGCCCAGAAGCCCTGGGTCAGGCTGGCTTGCTGGAAGTCATTCAGCTTAGAAGGCAGTGCTAGCGCATGACCCCTTCCGTGGTGTCAGAAACTTCTGTTCTTCCCATTGCCACACCTCTTCTCATTGAATAAACTCAAAACTGGGGAGCTCATGGGTTGGATTCAACCTATTTATTCCTTGTTTACGGTCCTTCTAACTAACACCAGGGCCCCTGAGCGATTTAAGGTGATTTAAAAGGTAGAATTTGGGTGGCACACAGGACTCAGTAATTAGACAGGGATTCCAGAAACTTTTCTTTTCTGCTTCATGGGGACTTCAACTGACAATAGATGAGTCGTCTTGGTCTCTCTTTCATCATCTTTAAAATAGTCCTGCTACATTATTCCCCTCTCTCTGTTGAGATTACTACATGTATTTATCAAGAAGCTTATCAAGCACTTTGTAAACCATACTCTAAACCATGCACATGAAGATGATTATTCTCAGTAAAGCCAAGTGATTTTTGCTCAGGTTAACTGAATTTGACAGGTTATGTGAGAAAATTGGATGAAATTCAGTCCTATATTGGGTTTGGAAACACAGCCGCCATTACTCAGGCTCAAGGAGAAGATTCGAAATAGTTATAACAGCTGTTGATCTTTAAATCTAAAGCTACTTCCCCAGCTCTTTTTGGGTGTCTTGCATATATGTGGGTCTCAGTGTACTTTTTTGGGGTGGTTATTATGCTGTTGTTGCGGTCTGTCTCATATTTAGCCCACACCAGCTGACTTAGCTTGGGTGGCACCCACATGCACTCATCAGTTATTCCTGGTGCAGCTGGAGGCTGACTCTAGCAACATGTGGTTTTTATGATGGAGGTTTCCACCTTCTTCATCTCAGTCCTACGATGAAGATAACTTGAATGGTTCTTTGGTTTCTTTTTTAATTACTGTTCCCTGCCATAAAGGTCAAGAGAAATGGAAAACATGGAGTCTGCATTTTTCGACACTTCCATAACTGAAGTTTGTGTCTGTTTTGTTTCTAAAAGCAGGACACGTTGGCACTCTGGTGATTTTATGGAATGGGCTTCCCAAGCTGGAGCCTTGGCTCTTCTATCCCATGGTTGACATAGGGCCATAATAACATTACTGCCTTCAGTAACAAAGCAATCTGAGATTTGAAGTGCCCTGCTTATATTTAGTTTGGTTTCTGGGAAAACATCTTGGGGCATCAAATGTCTCAACGATTTTGCAAGTGGCAAACAATAAACAAGTGCAGAGTTGTACTGAAAAATGCTTTAAATTGATTGCTTGAGAGTATTTCAAAGGAATATCTCCTTACTGGTATTAGGAAAAGCTAGAGCTCTAAGTCACTGGAAAATGAGATCAGCCAAGCTACTGATTTGGAGTGGTTCACAAAATAATCCCCAACTGCTGCATAGGTGCTTTTGTTTCTATAAAAGGTCTGAGTGAGGTCTTAGCTACCTGACCTTTGCCATGTTATTTTTAAACCTGGTTTCAATAGCTTAGAAGCTTTCTCTACCAAGAAAAATTTTAAAAGCTCAAGTCAACATAGTGTTTTTGGAAAGCATGTCAAATTTTACATCAATGAGCTTGTAATGAATTCAAACATACTTTTCCAGAAAACCAGAGTGGTATTTATACTTACAGGTGTCAGTGCTTTGCAAATATACTCTTTATTCAGCTGTTCATTCAACAAGTATTTACAAGTGCCGATTGTGTACGAGCCATAGTTCTAGGCCCAGTGGGGGTTATAAAAATGGAATAGGGTGGAATCACTGCTCTCAAGTTGCTGTAAGTCCAGTAGGGTAGGCGTGTGATTTCAGGCAAGTTACATATCTTTGAGCCTCCATTTCCTCATCTGTAAAATGGGGATAATAGTACCCACATTATACATCATGAGATTTTGAGACGTAAAATACCAAGCAATGTTCTTGGCACAAAATAGGCTTTTGATAAACTCTACAGTAATTATTATTGTCATCATTTCAGAAAGAACAAGCAGCATACAACGTATGTTTTGGGGTCTTTATCAAAGACATGGATGTCTGTCCATGTTTAAAGAGAGAGCAGACCATTTTAGGATCACAGCTCAAAGAAGGCACGTGGAAGAAGTGTCATTCAAGCTTGAAGAGTGGATAGAATTTCAGTTGGTAGAGGTGGGGAGAGGTATTCAGAAATAACTGTAAGCAAAGTTTTGGAGTTGGGAAAGCATAACATTTGAGCGATATCCGTAGCATTCCAGTTTGGAGGAAAAGAGTGTGTATGGAAGAGAAGGGGGAAGTTGGACAGGCAAGCTAGGCCAAGATTGTAAAAGGCCTAGAATGTCAGATTAAAGAATTGAACCTTGTGGTCAATGGAAGCTTCACTGAAGGATTTTATTTGGTACTGTCTCCCTAGTGCCCAGAACTGTATCCAGCACATACAGAGCACTCAGCAAATATTTATTGAATGAGTGAGTGTGATTTCAGACCAATTGAGCTTAACTTTGCCATGAGATGTGCCAGGTAGAAATCTCCTACAAGAAGTTGGGAGTGTAGGACCAGAGGTCAGGCCTGAGATTGAGACTGAAGGTAGAAATTTGGGAGGCTTAAACAGAGAGGCATTATTGAAGCCACAAGACTGGATAAAGCGACCCAAGGAGAACATGTAGCTGTAGTCAGAGAGGAGAGCTCAGGCAATGCCCCCATTTGATGAGGTGACTAGTAGGGAAAGGAAGAAGATGGAGGAGACTGAGAACAAGAGGGTAGAAATGAAAGGAAAACTAAGAGAGTGTGGTGCCTCTGAAACGCAGGGAGGAAATGTTTGAGGAGGGACAGGATTTGAAGAACACTAGTGGATGTGTAATGAGGAGGTCCGGGGATAGCTATTAGACGAGAAGTTCACTTGTGCCAGGTCATAAGGTATAAGTGTCACAGTGTCCCACACTCTGGGACATTTTGTTTTTCAACACAAGTATTTACTGGTATTTGCTTTTTGAGCATACATTTAAATGGTGTGCCCAAACTGTGTATATAATCTGATTCCAATTAAATATTGGACAGAAACACCCCTATTGATTTATTTCCTCTGAATTATGAGATCATGACTGATTTTTATTTTCCCTATTTGTCAGTATTTTCCAAAGTTTCTATGAGTATCTATTACTTCTAGGACTGGAAAAAACACTATACAAATTATTGCTCTTTAATGTTCTACTCCTTATGTATTACATGGCAATAGACTTCTCATTTATTGAAACTTGTATACAGTGTAACCATTTAATGTTCCCTCCAGGCCTATGAAAATGGGATTCCACCTGTTTCTAGCTGTCCTTCTCTGAAAGACCCCTGAACTCTTCTTATGAGGTCTACACTGGCACCATTTCCTTATCTGCTGCTGTGGCTTACCTGCACTTCACCAACGTGCTTTCTTTGTGTTTATGATAAAGCACCACTAAAAATCATAACCTTTTGCAGCCTCATGGTCCAGAAATGTCGTCTTCTAGGGTCAGATCCTCTTGTGGTGGATCTTTCACATCATGTAAGTGTTAGACAATACTCAGTGAACTGCAACGTTAACCAAAGTTTTTCCCATGTGCTGACCATACTTGTCATCACCCTTGGTTCTTGGGCTTGAAAGGGATTGGCAGAAACAGTTGATCCTAGGTGTCCTTAGCGTTGCCTTTTTTTGTCGTCGTCCAGCTGCTTCTAAAACTACATGGCCCCAGACACCCTCTCAGCTCTCATTCAGTTCTGATTACAAGCCATTTAGTCAAGTGGGAGAAGTCAGCACTTGTACCAAACAGCTTGGGAGAACATGGCATCTCTGTGTGGGCCGGACGGGTGTTATTGTTCATATCTGTGTGGGAGGACTGCCGGATCCAACCTGGTAATTAGCCTTGCCTAATGAGTTGTAAACAGCAGATTTCCTTGTTAGAAAATAGCAATACACTGATTCTCCATCCTGTTACCTTTTGATGCGGGCATGGGATTCTTGGGGTGGAGCTTTTATTACCACACTAACAAATGGACCTTGGTTCCTCCATCTATTAAATAGGGGAAATAACCCTTTTTTACTGAAAGGGTATTCTATACAAAAATAAGATAAAATATCTATAGGTCATTGAGTTTGGCTGAAAATAGTGTATTACAAATAGTTGGTTGCTGACTTTGCCTTTGTTGGGCCGACAAAGCTTTCCAGAGCGACCAAGGAGCACGTGGTTGTTGAATGGGTAAGGTCAAGCGGCATGCTTCATAATTATACAGCAGTTTACATTTTCAAAGGCACAGCTACCGAGTGACTGGTCCATAGGTGAAGCAATTGGATGTTAGCAATTTTGTTGGGTTCTGGTAGCTGAGGAAGGCTCCCAGAGTTTGTGAAATGGTTTGCAGGAAGCCACCCAGCCAGTGTATGGCTGGGCCATGTTTAGACCACAGCTCTGATTAGCTCCTGATTTCCAGTTTTGTGCTGAGGCAAACCACACTGCACACACGCAGACTGATTTTACCCAGCTCACTTTGTCAGAGGAATGCCCTCTTCGTATTTTCACCTGTCTAAATATGTTGTTGTTTTTTAATTAATTTCAAAAGTAAATGAGGCAAGCTAGTAAGAGGTTTTCACTTATAGACACTAAACTTGAAAAATCCCTTGCTAACCAAAAAGTCATTTATTCTTCCTAATTTCTTCATAGCCATCCAGGCAAATATCTTCTAAGTTTTCTAGGCTCAGTTCAAAGAGTACCTCTCTTTGAAGACTTTCTTAGTATCTCCCTTACCTCCAGGGACAGTTGAACCCTCCCTCCGTCCCCCAGAAACTATTTCCATCCTCTATCAAGGCAGTTTTTTTGGACTCATTTTCTTAGGCGCGTCATGATAGAGTGTGACCCTCTTTAGGGCGAGAGCTATGTCTAATTCATCTTTCCATCTTTAATGTTTTGATTGTGGCGTGACCTTAGTAAACGATGAATGGATGGAGAGATGAGTGATTTCCAGAATGCGTTGTTAAACAGCATTGAAATGGTTCTCAAGTTGAATTGTTACTGCCCTTTAATGAGGATTAAATGAGGCAATGCACACAAAAGTGTCCATGGGACCACTTACTTTCTCTATGCCTCAGTGTCCCCTTCTGTGAAAGGTTGGGGTTCAAAGGATGATTGCAAAGTTCCCTCCTTTGTCTGACAATCTATGGTTTTAGACTGTGGGGTAGAAGTACCAGTCTGCGAATGACCAAGCAGAGAGTGGGAAGAGTATGCTCCTAGATGATTTGATTAAAAAAGAAAGAAAGAATCATTTTGGAGGTATTTACTCTCTCTCTACTATGATTAAAGAATTTGATACTGAATTTTAAGTACTGGGTAAGAAAAGGAATGTTCATAATGTAATCTCAGATGAATAACTTAATGCTCTACACCTTGGTGTCTCTTCTATAAAGTGGGAAACTTACATTTTGTTACCTTTGTTCTTTTGAAATTATAGTAAAGAAAGAACTAAAAGTTTTACAGTTTATTATGCATTTCTTTTTCTTAGTCTCTGGCATACAAGATGAAACTGAAAAAACATGCCAAGTTTCAGAATTACAGTAGTAAAACCCTGTTGCACAATTCAGGAGGCTCAAGTGCTCATGGAGACACAGAAACCAAAACCCCGTCTGCAGCTAGTAAAATATTATAACTAATTTGATCTCCACAAATCAATCTGTGCCTTTCTTCATGAGTGCTAACATGATAAATATTAATATCAAAATATAAAAGTAGACAAATTCACCATCACTATCACTTTCTCTGAGGTTAACCACAGAGCTCCTGTGAACTGCAAACCTCCTTGATACATTTAAAATAAAGCGCTGTATATACAATACTAGTTTATTTACATACACATTAAAGAATGTAGATTGGTGCTGTTGATTTAAATGTAATGGTTTATAAAGACCTAGGTGCTAAAAATGATTTTAACTAACCATAAAGGTTGTGCAGTTTTAAAAAAGAAAGCACATCTGTGTACCTTTGCAGCAGTTTTCAAAGGTGTTGCTAATTGCCTAGTTTAACCTACTTGTAAGTAGTCAGTGGGAAAAAAAAAAATCCCTTGCCTCATTGTTTAGTTTGGTTTTTGGCGAAGATACAAAGGTTTATGTGGCTGTTGAGTCCATGCAGTGTGGCCAGTGTGACTGAGGAGCTGTATTTGATTTTAATACATTGAAATGTCAGTAGCCATGTACGGCTAGTATTTACCATACTGGGCAGCATCACTGCCAGTCTGCTCCGATGTGGTCTGGCCTTGGATATCTAGCATTTCCCAGAGTGGGCTAGTGCTGGGATTCTTTCTGCCCAGCCCCAAGCCTGGGCCTGTACTCAGGCCAGTCCTCAATGCTTTAAGGAGCCTGAAGCCTTCGCCCAGGATGCCTGAAGGAATTCGGAAGTCCAGAGTCACCGTGAGGCATCACATAACCTAAACCTAGGAGGTGCAAGCACAGGTACATTCGGGTGTAATAAAAGGACAGGTGCTCCCTCTCTACTGCCCCCTTGCTCCTTTACCCAACAAATTATCTGTGCTTTCAAGGTTTGTGACAAGACCCATGCATTTATGACTTTCAGACGGATCACGGTACAGGCCCAGTCACAGAATTCCTAGTCTCCTCCTTACTGTTTTAGGTCAACATGTCACAGAAATTTGCCAGGGCAGTCTTTGTACAGCTGCTGTCAAAGGCTTCTCTGTGTAAGTAGAACCTATGGACCTTAATTCCCCTTATCAAGAATTCCGCCTTGCTTGGTGTAAATTCTAATACAAAGTGGGTATGATGTGGAACTCCTATGTAGGCATTGTCCACCTTTGGGCATGACTAGGGGAGAAAAGCTGTGAAGATGGGAAGTAATTGGGCAGATTTGTGTACTACAGGATACGATGAACCCTGTGCCAATGTTTTTCTGTTGATTTTCTTCCAGGAAATTAAGGATTGCTGTGGCATTGCTTTGACAAGCACTTCCTGTGGTCTTTAGAGAGATCTCACCGAAGAATAATCTCAGTATCTTTGTTAATGGCCAGAATCAGCTAGCAAGTGCTTTTAACAACTGGGAAAACATCCACTGCCCTGTGCCCAGCCTGCTCCAGGCAGCTCCATGAAGGCTGCTTCCAGCTGTTCCCAGAACTCGGTTGCCCAAAGCCGCTTGGATGGATGAACGCTCATGAAGCCCTTTCCTGAACTGGCTTAGGAGGCTCAGGCCTCTTGGAGGCTGCACCATGGAAGCTTTGGAAGTGGATGATATCAGCCCAGCCTTGGAAGTTACTGAGGATTTCTTCAGTACTTTCGATAATAAGCTAGAGAAGTCTGTGCAACAAGCGGAGGTGTATGGGATTCAGGAGGTCCCTGAACTGGTGGGGCATGAGGTACTCAGTAACCTAACAGACAATGGTGCTATCAGAAATGTCGCCTCCATGGGCAAGGGGGGCATGATTTGGGACCCCTATAAGACCAGGCTCTTAGAAACCAAAGCTCAAAATGTCTTCCCTGCCAAAGAACAGTTTATGGTCCAGAAAGGGACAGCCCCAGATAATCTTTCTTGGATGGAACAAAAGGAAGTGTCCACCTTTAATTTTTTCAATGTCTGTCAGCGTCGGAAGGACAGACCTCGTTCTGTGAATGACTTATTGGATGAGACGTCGACTTTTAAGCCAGGGCATGCTCGATCAAGGTCAGATATTACCCAAATGGACTGGCGGGTGATCCTCAAAACCATGCCTTTGCAGCAGCAGCAGCAGCAGCAGCAGCAGCTGCCGCCGCCGCCACAGCTGCCATCTCTTCAGGGCCCTCACTTCACCAGGCCGTCTCTTCTGCCATCTTCCCCAAATAAGGTAGAAGATGCTCAAGGAAATACCGGTATGTTTTTGTATCTGATTGCTGTTGAACTATTGTTGATTTTCCTTGGTCTCTTTTGCATGTACCTCATGAGAATCTTATTCTCCAATATGCATGTCTGGCTTAAGCACCCATTTCCAGTTACCTTGACACTTTACCTGACGTTAAATCTACGGTCTTACTATCTTCATAGGAGGTGCTGAGTGAAAAAGACAACTGTGGTTAATTTTTCCTTTCTAATCTGGTATGTTAGAATATTCTCATCATGAATGTGGTACTTTTCCTTTGAACGTTGTGTGATACTGCTTATTTACATCAGTAAGTGTTCATCGGGTTACACACTGGGCACAGCCTTGTGCTATGAAGGATTTAAAGGTGTGCGAAGACACCTTCTGTGGCCTAAAGAACTGCTCATTTAGCTGAGGGCATCGGATACTCACAAAGACTCAGAAAATCACCCAGTAGTGACCGCAGTAGATGGTCAACTAAAATGTTAACGAGGGATCTTTTGTTTTACTCTACTGTTCGGATTTTTTTTTTTAATGAATGACTGAGAGTGACTGAGAGGATGGAGGAAGGAGACGACCTCTGGGCCTGGCTTGTCAGGAAGGGCATGTGAGAGGTCATGGAACTGGAGCTGGGCCTCCAAGGACACGATGATGCAGAAAGAGTCACGGTAGAGGACAGCTGGTCAGGATTATGGTGTGAACAAAGGCGAGGAGATGGGAGGTGCAGAAGAGCAGGTCAGCCCTTGTGAGGAGAGCAAAGGATCCCACGGCGGGGGTGAGAGGAAAACGCCAGAGAGGTTCGTTAGGACCCCACGGTGTAGACCTGGAATTTCTTTTTTCCTCATGTTTTATGCACAAACATGTGCACAGGAGCATGTCCTCATGCACTCACACACGAGCCTTCTCTTTGGTGCGACATGACACGCCATCTCTGTTTCCCCCAGCATGTTCCTGTAAGATAACCCTTTATACAGGCAATCCATTTTTATTACTGATGATTTTCAATCACTCCGTTTAACTCTTAATTTAGCTGGCCTCTGCTCAGTTAACTGGAAACGATTTTGTGTACCTAGCTGCTATTTTAGTGTTACTTCAGTCTGGTATTCCGTTGGTACATTTAACATTTTAATTAACAAAATGAGTTTATAGGTGTAACTTGAGGCAAGGATATAATTTTGTATGCCTGTTAAGGACAGGTAGCATTCTTGTTTGTGAGGTGCTGCTTTATTTTCACAACCCGTTCAAATCCATCCTTTTAAAACACTTTAATTTCCCCCTCTCAAATTTATGGCTTGTAATTCCTTGTTTTCTCTCCTAGACTTTCACCAGCCCTCTGAAACATCTATAGCCAAAGGGTGGTGACCATGGGAGTAAAAAGAAAAGGACATTATAAAGAACAGGACTTGGTAACTGATTAGAAGTTAGGGGACAAACAAGTGACCCATGTGCCTGGCAGAATGAGATATCTGCCACAAGCCCGTGTACAGACAGGTGTGCTCATTGGTTAGCAAGTAACCTCTGTTGTTTTTGGTTTCATAAGAGTTCACATAGATTCTTATCACTCACCTTCATAACCATCCTAAATCCCCGACCCAACCAAAGTTATGAGGGTGACATATTTCCATTTTATTTTTCCTATCTTGTTCAGATTATAAATGCAAGGACCAGACCTTCCTTAGTTTCTCTTTGGTATATGATGGTTGTGAATATTATTTTTTAATTCTCAGTTTTAAAAAAAGTCGAATATTAAATAATGTTGAAATGTAAGTTCTGAATGGCGTTTTGAAAAATAAACTGTAACAAATGGCTTTTGCAGGTATTGATATAACATAACCTTTTGGTCATCCATGGGGTATGTGTCTCTGCAGGAATTAGCAAAGCTGGGCAAATGGCATGCCAAGTTTCTGATGCTTTTTCTTTCTGGCCTGCCCCAGAGAGCAGGCAGGATAAATCATGTTTTTATTGCTCCCCAGGTGAAGGGCAGGGACAAGCAGCGTGTACCCACTGGTTGTGTGTTCTTGGGCTGGGGCTGGAGAGGAGTTCTAGACACATGGCGGGTCACTCTGCTGGCTGTAATTCTCACAGCACTGGCAGGGGGTCGGGAGGCGGGTGGGGAAGGCCAGGTGCCAACATTCAGGTGCATTCTAGTCAAAATCAGCCAAGATCTCTGAGTTAAGTTTACTTTAAAACCTTTGAAATTAGCAATCCAAAGTGAAGAAAGGCTTATTGTTTCTCCTGAAGGAATATGCCAACAGCAGAGGGAGGTGGTGTGGTATCTTGGCAAGAGCTGGAGATTTGGGGTCAGGCCAGACCTCTTCCTCGAGCTCCAGACTCGCATATCCCGCTGCCTGGTGAACATGTCAGTTGGAATGTCTCACAGGCACTTGAAATTCAAAGTGCCCACAAGTGACCCATCCTCCTCCCATCTCCTGCTCCGGCTGTGCTAAAAATTAGCGAGGGGTTAATGAGAGGCTGGAGGCTTCTCAGAAGAAATAAAATTTAGTCAAATGGGTTTCCTTTGATGAGGTCAACTTGATTTTGTGTGTAGCCCTGTCACTCTCTTACCCATAGGCTCATTACTGGGTAATGTTTTTCTCCAGTTGATTATTTTTTTTCCCCTGGCTCCTTTTCTGAGCTCACCTTGAGTAGCTTAAAGACTTACGGGGAATGGTTCTTCTCTTCCTCGTCCTCCCCTTCCTCGTCTTTTGCCCCCTGCCTCCCTCCATCGCCTCTCTTTCATGACCACAAGCCCAAGGGTCTTCTTCCTGAGGTAGGACGGCTACCTTTTGTGCCTCATTTGGTGATGAATAACTGGGCTTTTGAGGATAAATGCTGTTCTGCGCATAAAACAAGTCAGGTTGTGGCATAATGAGGGCAGTAGGTAGCTGAGGTGTAATGACAGCTATTTTGCTAATGGTCAGGCCTATCTGAAGAAGGCCTTCTGGTCAAAAAGGTAGTGTCTTGGTTAAAAACACTGACCAAACCTGCACTGTTGGAGTTTCCGTCCTTACTAGCTCTGTAAATAGGGCAGTTATTTTAATCTCTCTGTGCCTTTATTATTATTTGGCATAAAGTGGAAAAATAGTAGTCCTCACCTCAATTTTTTTGTGAGTATTAAATGAGTTAAAACATCTAAAGTGCTTCTGAGAACTATGTTTGGTACATAGTAAGCACTTAATAAATGTTTTAAATGTTTAATAATGTTAGTTTTATTTTATTAATTGAGTTTGAAACTCATCAGTGAGAATCCAGGTTGCACCACCAGTCACTCCCAGTTTTCCCTGGCATAGTCGCCTTCATACAGTGGCTTCCCACTAAGTTTCTTGAATTGGCCTGCCTGCCGTGTGCCTTCTCATAGCTAGACAGTGGTTTGCTAATGGGAAATGGCCCGCTCGTTCCCTCTCTCATTCGGGTTTGTGATCAACTATTTCCTGCTTTCACATCAGAGTTTGTGGTCACTGAGGGAGGGATGGTCTCTTACTCGTTGATTTTGTCCTCGGTACCTAACGTAGCACTCTGAACGTAGTATGTGCTCAGACATGCTTTTAGTCCCACAGCTGGTAACAGTGCCACCTCGATTTGAACCCAGGCCGTTTTCATCCAGAGTCCATGTTCTTGACCACTGAGTTAGGCTGCATCCTTACTTTGGAAACCAGCAGTTCTCAGTCTCCAGAACCCTCCACTTCAAAAGCCTTATTGGCGGTCAGTCTCTGTGGTGGTAGAGGATGGGAAATAGTGTGGAAGAAACAGACCTGGATAATGTTCATCGAACTAAAGTTGATTCATCAAACTAAAATTAGGAAAAACAGACACACAAAAGCAGTTGAGCTAAAAGCAAGGATCGTTTCCTGCATTTAACATATTTGCTAAATAAAATACATGGACAGTGTAGAACTGACCATATTATTTTCAGGAGACCAGCGAGTCCACAAAAGGAAGATTGTAACTGCATTGCACGTTGTTGAATGTTAGGTATGCAGAGAGCTTAAGTGAACCGGCCCCCATGGGTTTGTAACCATGGAAAGAAGGTTTGGGGTTTTGCCCCATCTTTGGCTGCCTCTTTCAGTCTTACTTAGAAGCTTAAAGGTACATTCTAGAGATTGCATTGCCTCAGGCAGAGAGAGACGCAGGACAGACTTCTTAAGATGGAATGCTGCCTGTGCGAAGGGGATGAAGGATACTACCAGTGGGTCCTACTAGGTCACTGGTGTGTGGCTTGAATTCGACCTAGTAAACACTATCTGCGTTACCTGGGGATTAGATACCAATGTGCAAAGGTTTCGCTCATGGATGGATAGGAAGGAATAGCTCTAAGGTCAGATGGCAACAGAGGCAGTTATTTCTAAAGAATCTCAAGATGGGTGGTGGAGACCAAAGCTTCCGGAGGGTCAGCTCCTTTCCTTACTGCCATCCCCAGCTCCGCCATGCCCTGGGCCGCTGTAGCGAGGAGTGACTGGGAATGAGCCCTGAAGGAGGGCCCCGATCCCACTACCAGAACGGCTGATTTCCAGTCCTAGCACTAATCTTAGTTCTATACAAACATGTCCTTGACTAGTATCTCTACTTAACCCTTTACCCCTTTGCATCACTGTCATCCTGTTCTTGTTCACTGAGTAATGGTTTAGCCATATTCTCCAGGGGATTTTCCACAGGGCAAAGAAGACAGGGTCCTGATGTCACAGAATTACACTCCACATGTCATCATACGAGCGTATTTAGGTGAGAACATAAAAAGTCGTGTGAAACACGTGGACACTAGGTATGTTATCAATATGAAAAATAGGTTATATACACACACACACAAACACACTTTTACCTGTAAGTGTGTACACATAGTAGAGGAAGGTGAGGCGGTAAGCAGAGGACACTCAGCTGCGTCTCATCCCAACTCAATTCCTCACCATGGAGGTTTGGAAAAAGCGCTTGTCTGTTGCCTTTGGTTATAAACCTAGTGAAGCAGGTTAAATTATCTCTCTAATCCTTCCCAACTCTCAAACTGCATCATTCTCTGATGCATTTGAACTGACCCTGACTCATGGTTGTCTAGGAGGTTATTACTGTAGTCGGATCGGTACCGGAAGGTCGTAATGGAAATGTAGGTATGCTTGAAATTATTTAACACAGAAAAATTGCTGTGTGCCTTGTAACTCTACTTCTGGATGAACTGCTGTTGTACTTTTGTAAATCAAAAATTTTTAAAGAAGTGCTTTGCGTTAGCTGTGGGGCTCTGAAACTCAGCACACTGCCAGAATCTGGCTGACTTGCCCTGCCTGACTGTGTTCACATTATCATCTGCTTGGCAAGGGCAGTGGTCAGCTGGGCTTTTGTTTCGGTCGGTTTCACTCTCTGGCGACCTGGTACCATTCCTATGCTTGTATTTTCTTGTTCTAAGTACTTTAGGAGAAGGTCTCAAGCAGAGATTTTCTTTAGGGCTAGAAAAACCATGGCACGATGTTTTCTTTATCCTGAGTTTTATGTTACTCTGTTTCGATTCCCTTTTTCCCCATCTTTCACTTGACAAAAAAAAAAAAAAAAAAAAAAGCCAAATTTGGGACTTACACGAAAATGACTGCTTTTTCAATTATGATGTTTCTTAAAAGCCTTGGAGCCAGTAGAGGTGGGAATATTCCTGCAGGCTTAGAACAAGTGAGGTCACCAGGACATGGTCTCTTGCTGAATTTATGATTCACCCTGCAGCAAGATTAGTCAGTACAAAGAAGTTGCTAAAATAGGTCACAGAAAGTTGATTTAATATGGTTGTATAGTTTCCATTGGCTGGATTATTGAATGTTGGCTTGTGGCAGCTCTTCGGAAACCCAACATGCCTCATCAACAGCCCGCATTCTGATCCCTAACATTTCTGGATGGGAACTCCGAAAATGAAGTGTCTGACTTTTTTGTGGTTGCTCTGTTAATGTATTTTATCTTTCTTGGCTAAGAAGATCTGTAGTTACTAATTTGACACAGTGCTAAAGTTACCTTCTTAAAATACAAATCTTGTCATGCTACTCTGTTCTCAAAAATGAATCATGGTTCCCCATTTTTTTACAAAATCAAGGATAAATCTTATAAAGCACATAGATATCTTCCTAACCTTATCGCCCGCCCCTTTCTTCACCCATCTGTGTGCCATTTTTGAATGTGCCATGTGCTTTCAAGCTCCTGGGCCTTTGCTCATGCTGTCCCTTCATCCCAGAATACCTTCCCTGCCCTTTTCACTTTTCAGAGTCCTCCCTTATCTTTCAATAACCAATTCAAATGCCACATCCTCCCTGAGACCTTTCCATATCCTTCTCAGTGAAACTTCTGTTTTCCTTTCACCTTATGTTTCCATAGCATGTTTTATTTTGCTGTACATTATAAGTAATGGCTTGTACATCCATCTCCCACACTAGGTTGGAAGTTCTTTGACAATATGGACCCTGTTGTAGAAGACATTGTATTGTACCAAGTATGATCACGTGCAAAGTGTTTGGTTGAATTGTATGTATTGGTGCTTAGAAAATCAGGACAGTTCAGTTTTGGTTCTGGTTTTTTTTTCTTCCACAAGGGAAATCACCTCTTTCATTTTTCCTTACTTATAGCTCGAGTCAAGTTGAATGAAGTTTGTTGTTATTAATACTGTCATTTAGCTATCATTGAATGAGAGTTAACTCTATGCCCAATATGTGCTAAGACGTGTTCATTGCTTATCTTGCTTAATGTTTATAATAATAGTTCAGTATGATAGATGGTATTGTTCTGATTTTACAAATGAGGAAGGTGAGCCGTAGAGGAGTTGGCCTCACCCCGGGCCATACAGCTAGTATGTGACTCTGCTAGCATCCCAAGCCAGCCTGGACATTGGAGGCCACACATAACCACTCAATAATACTGTCGCTCAAGCCTGAGGAAGTGTCGGACTCATTCCTTCCACCACAAGTAAAGCACAGTGTGATCCAGAGTGAACGTCTGGAGGTTGGAGTTTCACTCTCAACTCGCACACTTTGAGATGTAACCTTGACCAAGTCACTTTGCTTCCTGGAATCTCTTTCCAAATCTGTTAAATCAGTTAGAATGTTTTCAGACACAAGTAATAGCACACTCAACTAAAAGTGGCATAAGTAGTAAGGCCATTTATCATCTTGTTTTTCATCTAACAGATGGCTATTGAGCACTTACTGAGTGTCAAGCACTGTGTGCAATAAACACTGAAGAAGTCCATGTGTGGGTGGTCCCAGGGTCACTGAGCATCCAAGCACATTTCAGCTTTTTGGTTTGCCATCCTCAGAAGATGTCTCTTCTCTCCCCTTGTTGGTACAGATGGCTGCAGCAGGCCCACGGATGATTTTCTTAGATATCTACAGCCAAAGTCAGGAAGGGAAGACAGGGCATATCCTCTGGGCCTCTTTCCCAGAGACCTCCAATAGCACCCCCTCAGCAGGAAGAACTGGGTCACACGCCCACCCCTAAAGCAATCTCGGGCAAAGGAAAATGGAATTACTGTGATTGGATGAAACAAATCATGGTTCTGTCCGTGGGGCTGGGAAGAGGCCATCTCCTCTAAGCATATGGCACCACACCTGAACAAAACTAGGGTTCTGTTGGTAAAGAAGTGGGGGTGGTGTACTAGCCAGTAGGATAAGTAATTGGCAGGTTCTGCCTCTGCTGGGGCTAGGCTAAAGGCATTTATTTCTAGTCCCTTCTGGCTCTAAGTTTCTATGATTCTGTATGTTACCTAAGATATAGGAATGAAATGCCATTTATCTTAAAATCTGCTGGCCTAAGTATTCTTTTACACTTAATTTCTATAGATTAGAGGAAAAGAGTAGAAAGCTTACCATAGCAAAAATGGTCATGGTTTGAGAGTTGATGTTTGGAATTTTCTGGGTCAGAAAGTTCTATAAAGAGAAGAGATGACCCTCATCACAGAAGGCAGAAAGCCTCTGCATTAAAGAAGTTGGGTGTGTGATCATCTCCTGGTCAGGTTCACACTTGAGAAGGGAAATTGACCCAGTGTGTACTGGCTTCCACTCTTATCACTGCTGCCCATAGCCAAGAGCTTAGATGGGAAAGCTCCCCAAGTTTATGTGTCTAGCTAATGTTAGCCAGGTATGCATACTGTAGGTCTATTTCTACCTCAGACTAGACTATGGACATTTGTGGCAGTGTCATGATTACCGTGGATCCAGTTCATTTCACTTCTCTTATGTTCTAATGAGAACAAAGAGCAAAGGTTAAAATTTGTTTCTCTAGTTTCTGGTGTACACACAGTTGAATACTATAACATGACACAAATAGACGTGGGATACTGTGTTTTGTTATCGGGGAATGTAAAGAAAAGAGAGATGATTGTGATCGAATTGCGTGTCAGAGAAGTCTCCATTGAGGAAAGGACGACTCAGCCGAGCTTTCGGGCTGAGCACAGAGCCGTGGTGGAGACAAAGACCGCGTGTGTGTGGGGTGGGCCAGAGGCTAAGCTGGAGCAGGGCTGCGTTTGGAAGAGGACAGTAGCGGGCTGAGGTTATGGAGGATCTTCAAAGCCATACAATTAGACTTAATGTGATATGTTTGGCAAGAAGCAGTTGAAAATTACTTGAAAGTCAAGATTAAAAGGGTAATTTACAAGAAGCCTGGAAGTTGGCAGGGTTGGGAGGGGGGTGGGTAGCGGGGAACTTTCTTTCCCGTAGCTTTTGTGTCCGTGTAAAGGGACATCAATTAGACTAACACTCTTGGCCCCTCTCCCTCCTTTGCACACTCCACCCCTGGGGAGGAGTGACTTATGGGCAGGTTCAGTAGAGGAACCAGGCGCTTATAACTCAGCCTCTCTCACAGGAAGCACTGATTCTGGTCTGCTCCTCTAGACTTGCTCCTCCATTCATTACCCTCTCCTGAGGAGTCCCCCAGGAGAGGGCGCCTGTGGTGATCCGTGTGGCTTGTGGCTCAGAGGTAAGTTTGTACAACCTAGGGTTCGGCTTTAGGAAGACTCCTAGCTGCTCCCTCCACCTGCTGATGTTTGGATTTCCATGTGTCTGTCTACCCTCTGTCCATCTCGGTTGGTTTAAAATTGGGGTGAAGAACAGGCATGCTATTTATTGCATCCCCTCAGGCTCCAAGAATACATGCGTTGAATTGGCAGATGGAAAGGGAAGGGATGGAAGCCAAGTAGGAGGCTCTGCCAGCCATCATGATGTGAGGTGATGAGGACTCAGCTTAGCGGGTCTGTGGCAAGAGAAAGCGGGACTCGTGACAAGAAAAAGAAGGGCTCTAACTGGACTATGAACTCTCTCAACAGGATCGGGGTCTGATTCATTTGGTGTTGCCTCCGATTCTAGAGAAGTCCTTTGTATATACACTCAACAAATATTTATGGAGCCAGCCACTGAGTATATGGGTGTGAGAGAGACCTCTAAGACCCCTTTTGCCCCCCAAGGAGAAGGAGAGATGTGCTTTGGAAATAATAAAGCAAGGTGGTAAGATAGAGAGGGACTGAGGGAAGCTGTTTAACTAAGGTGGGAAGGGATGACATCTTTGAGGTGAAAAACTGAAGGAGACGAGTAAGTCACTTGACCTGGGGAGAGAGGTTCAAATGGAGGTTTAGCAACTTGAGAGACTTTGAGGCTAGAATGTGCTTGGCTTGTTCAAAGAACCTAAGAGGATTGCGGCTGGAGTGAGAGAAGGGATGTGAACTGATGTGAGATGAGGTCAGAGCAATAATCAGAGGCCAGTTTGTGTGGAACAGGAAGTGGAGGCATTGTGACAATTTGGAATCTGAAGGAAGAAGACAGATTGAGCCATAGGAGAGGTAGGATCAAGTGAATGATTTATTTTAATAGACACACAAACCTTAGGATATTGGAAAACAAGAGGAAAAGAGATTAATAGAGGGATCCTTTAAAATATTATAGAGGAAGAGATTCTGAAGAAGTGGGAAGGAATTAGGTACAGAGTAGAGGTGGAGGAGTAAGCTTTAACAAGGAAACAAGAAGTTTCTTCTTTTGAGACCAGAAAGCTGAAATAGGAAACATCTATTGAATACTGATGATGTCAGGCATTGTTCTAAGAGCTACTCATTACTTCCTCAAACAGTACAATGAGGTAGGTGCTGTTATTATAGTCCCATTTTAAAGATGATAAAACTGAGACTCAGGTAAAGTAATTTGCCCGTGGTCACACAGCCACTAAAGGCAGAATTACAATTTCAACTTAGGCCAGTTGGCTGCAGCACCTGCGGCCTTACCCACTGTGCTCTAGAGCACTTGTATAGGACATGGGTTAGTGTAATGTTGAAGGGAAGCCAAGTACAGTGTATTTAAAGGAGCCACCTACCGTGCACTAAAGAAGAGACAGTGGAATTAGGTGTTGGGGGAGAATAAAGAAGGTGTGGAAAAATTGTTCTGGAGATTGCGTTTGGGATCTGTTGAAATGAATAAAAGAATGAGTGGTCAGGATTAAAGATATAATAGAATTTGAGCAACATGAGTCTGTTTACTGGGTGCGATGGTCTGAATATTTGTGCCCCCCTAAAATTCGCATGTTAAACTCCTAACACCTAAAGTAGAGGTTTGAGGAGGTGGGGCCTTTGGGGGGTGCTTAGGTCATGAGGGTAGGGTCCTCGTGAATGGGATTATGCTTTTATAAAAGAGGCCCCACAGAGCTCCCTATCCCCTTTCACCATGTGAGGTTACAGTGAAAAGACAGCCGTCTATGAACCAGGCAGCTTGTCCTCACCAGACACTGAATCAGCTGGCACCTTGAGCTGACTTCTGGCTCCAGGACTGGGAGAAATCAATTTCTGCGGTTTACGAGCTACCCAGGTGATGGTATTTTGTTATGAAAGTCCAAACGGACGAACATACCTGGGCTAATATTTCAGTACCTTCCTCAAGCATGCTAGGCTTAAACAGAGAACATAGAGGTAGTGATCTGGTGTTGGTGATTAAATCTGGCACGTATGAGAAAACAGGTTTTAATTATCGAGCACAGAATCTAGGGGAGGAAGGAGTCCAGAGAAACAAGGAAGCGACTACAAGGCGTGAAGTAGAAGGGTTTCCTGATTAAAGGCCTTTACGAGGATGGAGAAGAAGGTAGGGGAGGTGGAGGAGGGAGAAAATGCCTGTGTGAAACATAAAGGAGTACCGCGTTGGAAGTCGGTCAGTACTTTATGATGAAGAGGTCCAGGATGTCCCCGTTGTGGAGGAGAAAATTAGGTCTCGAGAGTCAAGGAAGGTAAAGACCTGTGTTGGTAAAGACCCTAAAATCAGATGGCACATACATAACATTTATCTTTTCCCACCTCAGTGACATCACGGTGCTCCCCCGCACCCCCACTAAATTTGGATGTAGTCTCACTATTTTTCTCAGTACAGGGTTCCGGGCAGTCAGCAGCAGTCAGTGAAAGTTACCCTCTGTCTGCTGCAGGTAGTGGCGGAAGGGGCTGTTACACTAGGCCAAGGGAGGCTGGGGCTGGTCGGTCTGTGCCAGATGAAGTCCAGGAGTCCCCCTAGAATTGGAGGCGGGGACTAGAGCTGAGTCCTGAAGCCTAGAGGTTGTAAGTGACCCCAGAGAAGCATGCCGTCTTGGAGGAGGAAGTGGCGCTGGCAGGTGGGTGGACGGTTCTCTGGGAGCTCTGTGCCTCTGAGGAAGTGGCGTCATGTTCTCTCAAGCGCAGGCTGTCATTGTAGTGCTGGCAGCACCTGGGCCAGAGCTGTGAGGTGAGGCTGAACTAAGTGGCACTGTCGTCTGGGAAGCTGGGAATGGGATCTGGACGTGAAGAGATAATAACCATTGAGTACAGGTAGTTGGCATTGGCCATTCATGAAGAAGAACCATATTGCAGGAGTCTTTGTTCTGAAGTGACACTGTGGTTTCTTTATCTTGAGCTAATCAATTTTTATTGATCTAGAAGTCTCATAATAGTCATTTACCGAAACCAAATTGTAAGCACCGTGAGGACTTGTCACCTTTGTGTCTCCAGCAAAGCTTAGTATCCAGATTTGCACGTAGTTGGTACTCAGTCAATGAGTGTCAAATTGTTTTGCTCCCTTATTTTTGAACCCGTTTAATAGTTGTAAATCCTGTTTCCTAGACTTTCAGATGTTAAAATCATCTATCCTTGTAGCTAAGGATAGTCTGGATAACCTGTAGGGAAGCTGAAAAGAAAGATGATGAAGAGCAAAAGAAAGGTAACATGTCTGCTAAACTTCGAGAGGCAATCCTTTGGGCTTGTCTGGGATAGAGTGCACTACTATAGTAGTGTGAGTACTCCATTCATTCGCCACTTTGGCATCCTTTCACTTTGGCTTCCTTTCACATTTATTAATTTGTTACAAGAATTGTTTCCTTTAAATTTGCCTAGATAATTTTGATTTGGAATGTTGGCACTGCATAGGTTTTTGCGTTCTATGGAAACATTAAAATGTCACTTTTTGTCTTTCATTCTATTGCCTGGTCTTTAGAATCCTATTCTTGTGACTTTATGTGCTGACTCAGGCAGTTCCGATTTTCTTGGTAAACTAGGTTACCTAAATGTTTCATTTATTGTGATCTGGGACACGATGGTTTTTAAAAAGACAACATTACGTAAAGTATCTAAAATGAAAGCATGTAAGTGTTCCATAATTATATATGCTAATATTTGTGAACATACCTGATTATTGTTTATATTATTACATGTATAATGTCTAAAGGCTTCATATTAAATGGTACAGTCTGGGCAGGAGGATGGTGGGTACTGGGATGTGGAGGCAGAAACATTTATTTTTGCTTCTTTACATTTCTTACTGTTTTTTTAAAAAATAATTTTATTATATAATTTAATACATATTTGATGAATGTGAAATAGTATCTAAAATATGAGTCATTAGCGTGATATCGCCATAGAACGATGGGGGTTCAGAGGAGGACAGTTGTGTTCAACTAGAGGGGATGAAGAGGAAAGGCTTCAGAATAGGTGAGATTTTACACCAGCTCTCATGTTGAGGAAAACGTGGACACGCAGAGGTGAAGAAATCCAGGCAGAGGGAATGGTGAGAGAAAATGCATGAAAGTTGGTGAGTAATGGGAACAGCATCAGGTCACATGGCCGGAATGTGGGGGAGTGGAGAAGGTGGCTGCATTGTGTGAAGAGTCCCTGGGGAAATTTAGAATAGCATAGCAGGCTACTGTCCTCTGACCCTCTTAATCAATCTTACTGTCCCTAGGACAACCACCTGTAACATATTCTTGCAAAAAAAAAAAATCTAACTGAACCTTGAGATCTAAATAGCAGTTAACAGAAAACATGGGAAACAGGAACATTTAAATAATTCTATGAAGATAAACTCTGCCAAATCCAGAATGTGAGAAATTCTCTAGGACAATGAACTAATTTATTCAGTAAACACATGGCATGAAAAAGAGGAAGAGGAAACTGTTACAGATTTAAAGAGACTTAAAAGACGTAGCAACCAAATCAATGCGTGAAGCTAATTTGAACAAACCATTTGTATTTAAAAAATTTTTGAGCCAATCTGGGGAAATAAGATACAGACTGGGTATTAGATAAGGAATTATTCTTGTTGTTGGGAGTGAAAATGGTATCATATATACATTTTAAAATTTGTATTTGTTAGAGATACACCCTGTAGTATTTAGAATAGAAATGATAAAATGTCTGCAATTTGCTTTCAAATATTCCAGCAAAAAAAACAACAACACAACAACAGTAAAAAGCAAGAGTTGGAGTGGGGTGGGAGCGATGAAACAAGAATAGCAGCAACTTGATGATTTTTGAAGCTGAGGGGTGATTCCATGGAGATGTTCATTTTACTCTTCTACGTACTTTTGAGTGTGTTTGAAATTTTCCATAATAAAATGTCCTATGGCCAAGCTAAGGAGTTTGGACTTTATAGCACCAGGAAACTTGTGAAGGGTTTTGGCCTAAGGAGGAGGCATGGGAGGGGCTGAGTGACCCCAAAAGATTAACCTGGTAACAGTGTGTGACATGGCCAGTGGGGAGGAAAACTAGAAGTGGGAGCCTATTTAAGACCTCGATTAAGACGCGGTGGCCAAGGGAATGGAAACTTTTTTGAGAACAGATGGAAGAAATAACGGCAAGAGAAGCATGCGGTGGGCAGTATGGAAGTGAATCCGGTACATGACGAGGCAAATGCCGTTCTTCCTCTTCAGTTACTAGTAGGAGCAGTTATTGTCCTTAACCACAGCACGGGGTGCGATAGGACAGAGAGGAGAGGGAAAAGGGATCTTCATTGAGGAGGAACTGAAACCAGGTCTTCCTGCTAGCCGAAGTGGAAAGCAATGGGGAAACAAAGACTTCTCTGGTTTTCTTTTCTTCTTTTTTCTTTTTCATGAAGAAAAAGAACCACTGCTGTCGTGTGGTTTCAGGATGAAATTTATAGTCACAGTAATTCATCTTGGTCAGCATTCTCTATTTTATTGAGGAGGTCACGATAATCTTTGTCAGTGGTCCCATATGAATCAGTTATCGTATTAGTAAACAGATATATTATTTGTAAAATTGAACACTTAACAGTAATGTGTATGGGTTAATTAAATGAGTTGAAATGATACGGTCTGGGGAAACAAAAGTTGAACAATAGTAAATTAATGAAAGCTTAGATTTAAATATATAACTTCTGATTTGTCAATTAAAAACAAACATTTAACTGAACTTCAGATCCAATAGAAAGTAGCAGTTGTTAGAAATTAAACAGAAATGGTAGTTCTCCATTCCTCTACAGTCAAAGATAATTAATACTTCACACCCAAATATTAATAAGGTCTGATATTAAACAGGCCCTCCAACAGTTTTCTAATCACATTTGCTTTCTTTTTCTTGATTCTTTGTTTTCAAGAATTACTCTACCAAGTGCAGCCTGTACGAATGTACCATTTGCTATCGACTCACCTCTTTTCCGTCTGTTTAACATACCTATTTAGAAAGGGCTGAGACGAAGTGGGGAAAAAGACTGAAACATAGTGCATTTTTTATCCTTATTCTGCATCAAGAAGATGAGGAAACTTTTGAGACTCTGTAAGAGGACTTCTCATCTACCATCCTAACTAGTACAGTCAGAAAGATATGAGGCTTTGGTCAGGTTTGCTGCTTGCTGGTTTGGACCCAATTACGGTAGAATTTTTAATTCACGGTAGCAGCTATTGTAAAAAGCTCTCGGGAAGGAAAGAAAAGGAGAGGAAAATTCCTAGCTAAAAGCAAGAGAGGTGGTTTTTATTTTACTTAGGGACATATAGCTGAGCTGCTGGGTCACAGGAAGGATGGGGATGGAGGGACACGTGGTTATGTCTTACGGTAAAGGTTGAACTTTCATCAGCGTTAGCCAGCAATGAGAGACCAAGAGGCAGCCGCGGTGTCTCTAGCAGTGCTGCCTCCCTTATTGCATTATCGGAAAAGAAAGATAACCTGAGACTAGGCATCCATTATCTCGTTCTACAAAGGGATTAGTGTGGGTTGCAAGAAATTAATGGCTTTTGAGTTACCACAGAAATACTAATGAATGTCAGGACGAGAGATGGAGAGCAGGTAAAATTGGCTTTTCTCTGCCTCATTTCTCTCCTTTTCTCTTTTGGTTTGCTATTTTAAGATTTGGATCTGTGTTCCTCTTTTCTTCTTCAGCCAAGATCAGAAATCATACCCTTTGGGAATGTGACTTGTCTTCCTTAGGGAATGACTCAATTAGCTTATGACTGTCTCCAATGTGTGTCAGCACAAGAGATTGGGAAACATGTCAGAAATGAAAATCTTGACCAAGGAGGACTGCTCCCTCTTGCACGGTTGGCATTTTCATGCCTGATAAAAGTATCAAGAAGTCTCCCAAGTGATGTCCCCTTTTATTAAAACACTAAACATATATATTGCAGCTAGTCATTGATTAAAGATGACATGACCGGATAAACTTGTGAAGCAGAGGGGAAGGGAAGGGAAGGGAAGGGAATTGTATGTGCTGTATGCTGGGCCTTGTGTTAGCAGCTTTATTTCTAATTCAACAAGTATTTTTAAAGTACTTATCATGTAACAGGCATTGCATTATGTGTCATCCTTTTCAGACGAAAAGACAGACCTCACCCCTGTGCTCGGGGCGCTTACAGTCCAGTAAGGGAGGACAGACTTAAAAATAAAACCAAAAAACTTCAAAATGTATTTTATTGATTGGATATTTAAATAAATGATTATAATATAGCTTGATAAGAGCCCATCAAAGAGGAATAATATAGTAGGTGTACCTGATACTGCCCCAGGGGTGTGTGTATGCAAGCAAGGGGGTGGGGGTTGGTGGAGTCAGGACGAACCCCCTTTGTGGAAGATGGGATAGCTGAGTGAAGGGTTAAGTGTGTAGTGGCTGATGGAAGCAGTGGGAGCAGCTTAATAACAGTCAGGCTCAGAGGTGAACAACATTGCTATCTAAGCAGAGAACTGTAAGTGAGCTAGTTGAGGCAAGTCTGGAGAACTGATTATAAGACAGAAGGCTCGTGAACTGGACTTGAAGACGAATGGGGGTGTCTGAGAAACAGGAGTCTGTGAGTGGCCTACTTCCTGCTCTGTCCTTTCCACTGACCCTTCCTGGTTTCACCACCCTAGAGAAAGATGAGTATTAGCAGGGAGTTAGGTCAAGTGGCAGGAGGAACATTTTGTTCTGTCTCGTGTATCTGGGACTCTGTAGAGTGTTACCTAGAAAACAAGAAATCCTGGCCAAGTGCAATTGTCTCCTGGGCAGGGATAGTCACATGTATTCCAGTGTTTCTGTTCTCCACATAGACCTCTGCATGTCACATGGACATGGCCTCCCTGTACTCATAATTCCACCCTAGTTTTTCAGGCCTCAGATTTGCCCCAGTTACACTGTGTCCATTAGGTATTATTTTGGGATTTTACTACTCCTATGTTTAGTTTAAACCAGAAGGATGCTGACGCCTGATGTGCTTGGTTTCTTATACCTGCCTTTTCATCTCATTCAGTTAATTTATATTAATGAAGTAATGCTTTGCTTTTTTGTTTTTTTCTTTCTAGAACACAAGCAGGCATTCCCAAACATTCTGAAGAAGGGTTACCTGGAGATTAGAAAGGACCATGACAGTTACTGGCAAAGCTGCTACGCGGAACTCTCCCCCTACAACTTGTACTTCTACAGCCTGGACAGCAGCGGGAATCAAAGCCTCTATGCCACGTACCAGCTTTCACACTTCCAGAGCATATCTGTTCTGGGCAACCTCGAGGCCAGGTTGGTGGACACTGTTCTGTATGACAACACTCAGCTACAACTAAAGGCAGAGTCTCCGTGGGAGGCTTTGGACTGGGGACAGAAGCTCTGGGAGGTCGTACATGCCGCCGTGCCTGGGTACATGGGACGGCAGGATGAGCTGGCCAACTCACCGGGCCTTGGCTGTCCTGGGGCCTATACACAGAATCACTGTTTACAGAGGAAATGCGGTGAGCTGCTCGCACCGTGCCCTGGCTCGGATAACCCCACACGGTACGAGAACATCCTCAGGTCTGGGACGCTGTACAGGCTGACTGTGCAGAACAACTGGAAGGCCTTCACGTTCGTGCTGAGCAGCGCCTACCTCATGGCCTTTCAGCCCGGCAAGCTGGACGAGGACCCCCTGCTCAGCTACAACGTGCACGTGTGTCTGGCTGTCCACATGGACAACCTGGACGACTGCGACTCCTGCTTTCAAGTCATTTTCCCCCAAGATGTGCTCCGCCTCCGTGCTGAGACCCGACAGAGGGCTCAGGAGTGGATGGAGGCTCTGAAGACAGCTGCCAATGTGGCGAGGAGTTCGGAGCAAAACCTGCAAGTCACACTGAGGAACAAGCCCAAGGACCAGACGGGCGAGCTCAGGAAGAACAAACGTCAGTCCGTGACCACTAGCTTCCTCAGCATTCTGACGACTTTGTCTTTGGAACGGGGACTCACTGCTCAGAGTTTCAAATGTGCAGGTAGGAAGTGAACTTGCAGCCTAAAGCTCATTAAGGGACAATTCTGAACCCCACAATTGGAATTCACTTTAAAAATCCCCTCAATAGGCCAGTCCCAGCTCCTTCTTGTTTAAAATCCATCTCTCCTTCAAGGAGTTTGCTATATTAAAACATCTGTTTATCTTCATGCCGTGCTGGTAAAGTAAGTAGAAGCAGAGATGATAGTCCCCATTGATCAAAATTTGGCGGAAGCGTTACCAGACTAGACGTTAGGCTTCCTGTGTCTGCTGTGATTCTGTTTCCTCTGCCTTCTTAAATAAAGGTCACTGTGATGTGGACGTCACACATTGTCTCATAAGAGACAGTCAGGCCCAAGGCTGACTCCTAACAATTGTAGGCAAGGAAAATATCCATGGTCAGTAACTGTCATTGGTCACGACTGTGGCAAGTTTCGTTAAGGTAGAATCTAAAAAGTTGGTCTGGACTGAAATGTGGAGGTGGCTAGGATCAGGGTAGATGATGATTAAGCAGATGACCTCTGAGTCACGATGGGCCTGTGCCTCATTCTTCAGAAGCCTAGGGCTTCTGGAACTGCTGTGGAAGGGTGAGACCCGAAGTGGAGTTCAAGACCAGTCATCGGTTATTTCTTAAAACCCTGTTATGGCTCCTCTTCCCTACTCCCGATTCCTCTCACCTTCCCCAAAGCAGTATACTAGAAAGAAAAAAGCCCTTGCTAAACCAAATCTATAATACATATCTACTATGTATTATATCTACTATGTACATATCTACTATGTGCCACTATTTGTGACAAAACATTTACCATGAAGGCAACTTTAATTGGGAGCCTGCTTTGGATGATTTTAATTCAAGTATATCAGACTTAAGTATGTTGTTTAAAAATGTACAAGAAGCTCACCACCAACCAAGACCAAATTTTAAATTTAGTGCTTGCTTCTGCACTGAAAAGCCAAATAGTTGGTGGCACACTGAAAACCCCTGTTTTGAATTTAGGTTAGTTATGATGGTGGCTTTTTCTGTTGAAAAATAATTTACCTAAGCAGAGGGGTAGTAAGTGAATTCTCCCTGCTTTGCCTGGAGGATCTCAGTGATGGTGAAGCAGAAACTTGCAAGGCGGGGTTGGAGAGACCGAAAACACCAAGCCAATAAAGAAGCCATACTGTGTGACACGCATATATCTGCAGGCAGGAAAGGCCTTCTCTAAGCCAGCCAGCTACTTTTAGAAAATGGTTTTGAAATAAGGAGACACTGGTTTTAGAGGAGTAGTTCTTTAAAAATGATTGACATTTCAGTGTCTCATACTAGTAGATATGTTTCAGAGTTGAGGCATTCAGCAGGAATTTATGGAGTGCTTACTCTGTGGGCATTCTGAAATTGTGGAACACTTCTGTGGTTTTCGATTGTTGACAGGGTCAACAATCTATCAGGGAGAATAGCTCAGTTCTCAAGGCAGAGATGAAAATAACTGAATTGGGAAACTTTCTGTAAAAGGGGACGAAAAGCCTCAGGTGTAACATAAGGATTGTCACCTAGTTGTCACCTAATTCACTTCCTCTCATAAGTTTGCTTCCGGAGGGAGTGTGCACTGTTCTGTACCGCATTTAGCAGTGTTCCTAGCACTCCGAGGAGGAGAAATGCAGGTAGAGGGTACCATTCAGCAGGTCCACTGCATCTGGCAGTTGGAGAAATGAAAACAGAAAAAAGATAAAGAAAGGTGAATAGAAGAGGCAGGAAGAGAAGGAAGCTAAGGAGAAAAGGATAGGAAAAGGATTGCATAATGGGCAGAGATGGAACTTTTGGGCAGCTACTTTTGGTTCCATGTTTTTGGGTGCCTCCCTTTGCTGTCTACTTCTGGTGCTCACTAAATTTGGCTGGTTGGAGAATAGGTTGGGGATGAGTGGTGGTAGGGAATCCAGGAGACAGGATAATGTAGTCCAAAACTCATTTGTTTTGCTCAGCTTCTACCTTCGTGCTTTGGTTTGGAGTTTTAATGAGGCATCGGCAGGTTTTTAATTGGGGGAGGGGAGAAGTCAATCCTATTTTGAATAGTGCAGCCAATTCCAAAGTCGAAAATGTTCATTTCATTTCAATGCTCTCTCTTCCGTCGGAAAGTGCTGCATTCAGCAGCCTTGCCACACGCATGGTTTTCCCGAAATGCTAGGAATACTGCTTTCCTACCTCAGGTGGGAATACTTCATCTCCTGTAGGGGGCAGAGTCTCAAAAGAAAAAGGCAGAAGAAACTTGTTAAGCAAACCTCTGAATGTTTTTTAAATTACTTGGGAGGCTCTTCATTATATCAAAGATTATTATAGCAGATGGAACTTTAAAAATTGATGTATGCTTCTCACAAACACAGTTAATCTAAACCAGCTGGCTTCTTCGTTTAGTACTTGTGTCCTCTAACTTTGCATCCTCATAAACTCATTCGGTGAAAAAGCTGGTTGCACAGTGCGTTCACCGACCAGAAGGCTAAAAAGTCCAGTAAATTGTTTTTAGTTGGATCTTGGCTTTATCTATTATTTTAAGGAAGCTAATTCACAATATTTCATGGTTTTAGTGAGCCTCTTTAGACTGTAAGTTTTTATGTCTACTTCGGCCTTCCCCCTTTAAGTATTTTTGATGAATAAACTTTAAAAGTGGAAGATTGTGCTGGGTAGCTCTTTGTTAATGATGTCATTCAGTTGCTATTTAGGGGAGCCACAAATGTTGGCTTTTAAATCTACAAAATAGTGCAGTTGGCTTTGCTGCACTAAATTCTTTCTGTAGGTGAAGAATTTTCTATATCCTTCTCTGAAATTTAAAGAGCCCCTGCAGAGAAAATGGACCACGACCATCAAAAAATGCCTGAGGTTATGGTTTTGAAAATACATGCTTATTTATAACTGTATATTTCTTAACATGTGCTTGAACTTTTTATAGTTGTATTTGATTATGTGTGGTTTGTTCCACGGCTTCCTCTCCAGCTCCATGGCTGCCCTATGCTTGGGAAGCCCCAGCCACCGTGGTCTTCTTGATGTTCTGGAACCTACCTTGGTCATTCCTGCCTCCAGGGCCTTTGCACTTGCTGTTCCTTCTTCCTGAAAACATGCTTTTGAAAATTAAGTTCTTCCATTCATTTATACCATTTATTGCATGCGGAGTTTCTGAGCATGTGCCCAAAAGGTGGGTTAACCTGGACAAGTCAGTATTGCAAGAAAGTAGACGTGGTCCCTGCTCTCATGGAACTTGCAGTCCACTAGCTTAGACAGACATTAATCAAATCGTCACATTGTGAATGCCAAGTGACAACTGTGACAAAGCTGTAGAAGTGAGGCACACACATGGGATTAGAGAACTGTCAGAGGTGGTACCAGGTGGAGCTATGTGAAATTACAGATATTTGGTCATTTCTGACCTACAAAAAAAGGGTAGTTTGATAAGGTTGAACTTAGTGTTTCACCCTGAAGACACAGAAGGCCCCTGAGCAGAAGAGCACATGGCGAAAGTAGTATTTAAGAACAATCAATTTGGTGATGCTTTAGTACAGTTTTGCAGAAACACCTCTGTAGAAGAAAATGGGGTATGCTTCTTTAGTGGTTGGGATTCAAAATTATGTCTGACAATGGAGAATCCGTGATATTAAAATATTAATGCTAAAACAAATGCTTATGCGGCTTAATAAAATATTTATGAAATACGTACCTGTAAGTGGTTTTAAGTTGTTCTCAAAATGCTGTATAAATTAGATTATAAGGCAGCAGCTCTGTTTTCTTCAGGAATTAGACATGTGTACATACCTATTTCCCCTCAATAGATAGCATGGTTTTCTTGGCACTAGTACACACAGATATTTTTCCTGTAATTTCCCTGCAATCAAGAAACCTAGCAATTGAGTACAGTACTATAATAAAAGGGCCCAGAGCCGGTTTATAGTTTCGACAAGAGATGCAAAACAAAGCTCACCTTTTAAAGCGTTCCTTTTGTTACTGTTTTGTAATCTGGAAGTGAAATTGGATGGCCCCGTTGTGGGACAGTGTTCCTGATTCTGAACTGAAGCTGAAAATGTTAACGAAGAGACAGCAGGAAAAGCAGTGAGCCGTGGGGATCCCCTCCACCATTTTCACACTGTCAGTTTTTATGGTTTTACTCCTTTGGCTGCTGTTTAACCTCTTGGGACTGCTGTTGGTAATTACCTCTCTCTAGTATTAAGAGCTTTTTGCTTTCCTTTTCTCTCCCTAGCCCTTGGGAGGAGTAAGCCCAAGATCTCTGTGTGTGTGTGTGTGTGTGTGTGTGTGTGTGTGTGTGTGTGTAGTTTTGCTGTGAATTCTTCAGCCATTTAGTGCAAATTCCTGTAATTACCGGCATTGTGTCCTTTCTGAATGGCACATAATACAGCAGAAGCCATTCCTAATTGAGACCTTACAGGAGGTACAAATCCTCTCTTTGTTCAGCCTGACAAATTAGTGCCAGAAAGTGGCAGGGTCCGAGTGGGAATCAAAGGCAAGAAACACAAAGATGGAACTTAAGGCTACAGTAATAACCCTCTCTTGTCCTGAAGGGAAAAAAGGACTGACCAATGAAAAATGAAGTTTTTTTTGGTTATAAATTCCCTTGACATGACAGCACCTCAGGGGCTGCTCTATTTATTTAGCAAAAGTGATTAAATAGTAATACAACAGGGCTACCTATTGTTTCCCTGGCGGCCCCCACCTCACAGACCCCTGCTGCCTCAGCTAATTGATTGACAATGAACCTCTGATAAAGAAGTATGTTGTTAGGACTGAGCTGGGGGGAGCATTTTTCCCCCTCTCTTTGTGTATCTGAGTGAGTGTGTGTGTGCGTGTGTGTGTGTGTGTGTGTGTGTATGATTTCATTTTTGTTAGAATTGCCCTCTATTTTGTCTTTGCTCCCCTCCCCTCCTTTCCCCCTTCTTCCCCTTGATTTTTCCCCCCAAAGCTTTTCAGCGCTTGCTCCCAGCTGACATTCACAAACAGGTAGAGAGGAATTAGTATTGTAGTGCAGGCTTTTGACAAGTTTATCTTTGGAGCCAACTTCCTCCCCTCCCCCTGCTCCGTTTAAGGCAGAATAGCAGTGTGAGGAAGGACTGATTATTGGTGCTCTAAGATCAGTAAAGTGTTTTTTTTAAGTTTCTCATTTGTGGGAACGGATGTGTGAAACTAGTCTTTGAACTAAGACTTGCTGTTAAATTCCGTACTCAACTTAAAAAAAAACAACCTGTGCACTAATAACATTTACATGTTGGCAGGCTGGCAGTGGTGGCGGGGGGAGAAAGTTATGGATTTAGAAACAGATATTTCAATTATTTAGTCTCCCCTCAGTACCTGAGAGGCAGGCATTGATTATCTGAGGATAGAATCAGGCTGCTTGGGGTATAATTCAGTACCCCAACGATGCTGTAAGTTGTGGGAAGATGACAAAGCACTCCAGGAAGATAATTAATAGCCCCTGGTTATATATGCCCAACTAGCTAAACCAAGCCTAAATCCCTAATTTAACTCTGTTACAGCTGCAAAAACAAATCATTTCAAGCCCCTATGAAAGCAAAATATGTTAAACAAACAGTATCGACCTTGTTAATACCACATGGCATTTCATGTGATAAATGAGGGCGACATTCTGCCAAAGGCCTGTTTTATGACATTGTTTAGACAGAAAGGATACCTTTCTTTACCCTGGTAATACAAGCATC